>NW_028270163.1:37969243-38594243 GCF_037043375.1 Chiloscyllium plagiosum
TTTGTATATGAGTGTGGGGGGTGTTTTTGGGGTGGGATGGGAGGGAGAGCCAGTATTTCAGCTTGTCATCTGTTGATAAAACAGCATTGTAAATCTGACGCTGTTTCAGAAAATGCCCAACAATCTTGTCCACCGGTGAGACCAAGGACCTTAACATGACAAAAGCATATTCCTGAAGTATGCTGCATGCCCTGTGAACAGGTTGAGGAAGCACACCATTGCAATTTTCTTGGAGGCATGCATTGAAATTTCTGGTACAGTGTGCCTCGGACCTGGGGTTACAGGGGACTCCTGCTGTGTTTGGGGATACAGGCATTTTGCTGGGATTGGGAGTCAGGGTCAGGGTCCTGAGTCAGCATGGGGCCTATGATTCCTGTCCCTGCCTTTGATTAAGTGTGAGTTGATAAAAGGCTACCTGCTTGTACAAGGTTTCTAAAGCTGTCTCACTACCTTCACTCTAAATATTAACCACTGCTCTGAACTCAGTGCTAGGAAAAAACAAGGGCTGCAGATGCTGGAAACCAGATTCTAGATTAGAGTGGTGCTGGAAAAGCACAGCAGGTCAGACAGCGTCCAAGGACCTCCTGCTCCTCAGATGCTGCCTGAACTGCTGTGCTTTTCCAGCACCACTCTAATCCTGAACTCAATGCTAAGAATGCCACAAAGAGAGAATGTCCAACATTAATTCTTATCTCCAAACTGAAGTCTATATGAAGTTTGCTGCAATTCTGAAAAAGAACGAGAGGTGGGAATCTGCTATATAAATAATCGTACCACAGCCCATCATGTTGTATGAGCTCTCTGTGCTTATAATAAGATAGGGATCTACAGGGCTTGCTTGGTCTCGTGTTGTTAAAGGAAAACCTAACAAGAAGAGGTACTTGAATTACACAAGATGTAGTTTATTACACACTATTATTATTACTGCTTCAGGCAGGGAGGCAGGAGGTCATGTCACAAGCAGCGATCATTCATACAATGAGGGGTCAACTTGGTGAAGCTACCACACAGGACTAGTTACATAAAATCGACAGGCGGAGGCAATTCCACAACCAAACAGATCAAAATTAAACTCTGAGGTCCTGCCGTGTCCAGTCACGAATGCTGGTGGGCAATTTAACAACACACTGGAGGAAGGGTCTCCACCAATATTCCCATCGTCAATGACGGGGGAGCCTGGAACATCAGTGCAAAAGACAAAGCTGAAGCATACGCAACAATCTTCAGCTTGATGTGCCAAGTAGATGAGCCATCTTGGCCTCTCAGCATCACAGATGCCAGTTTCCAGCCAATTCAATTCACCACATGATATCAGAAAATGGCTGCGGGCACTGCATACTGGACCCTGCCAACATTATGACAGTAGCACGGAGGATTGCTCAAGAACTGCATTCTAAACTAAGGTGTTCCAGTAAAGTTACAACACTGGCACCTATCTAGCAATGGGGAAAATTGTCCAGGTTGTGTCATGATTTGGGGATGCCAGTGTTGAATGAGGCTGTACAAAGGTAAAAATCACAATTGCTTCCAAATAAACCTGTTGGACTATAAACCTAGTATTGTGTGATTTTTAACTTTATCCAAGTGTGTCAGCCACAAAAAAACAGAACAAATACAACACAGAAATTATTACCCCATCAATGTATTCTTGATGATTAGCAAAGTGATGTAATTGATAGAGCTATCAAGAAGTACTTACAAGGCAATAACTTGCTCCCTGAGGTGGTTTCTGCCAGCCATTTGGCTCTTGACCTCATTATAGTATTGGTCCAAAAATGTACCAGAGAGCTTAACACCTGAGGTGAGGTGAGAGTCCTGTCCTTGACACCAAGACAGCATTTGGCTGTGTGTGGCATCAATGATTCCTTAGCAAAACTAAAGTCACGTGGAAGGCTCTCTACTGATGGGAGTCATACTTAGCAGAAAGGAGAAGAGTTATGGATATTGGAAAACAATCATCTCAGTCACAAGACATCGCTGCAGACATTCCTTAGTGAGGTGTCTTAAACCCAAACATCTTCAACTGCCTCTTCATTGACCCTCCCTCCATCATGAGGTTAGAAGTAGGGTTGTATGCCTACTAATGCACAGTCTTCGCTAACATTTGTGAATGCTCAGATGCCGAAGCAGCCTGCCTAAATGCCGGGAGAGCCAGCCAACATCCAAGCTTGCACCTCCTCACCCTCAAAACCTATGCATTATCGATAAAGCGCAAGTCAGGAGTGTGACTGGATATTCTCCATTTGCCTGGATGACTTTAGCTCCAACAGCTCTCAAGACATTTCACATCATCCAGGACACAATAGCTCTGTTGATCAACATATCTTCCCCACCGTAAAGATTCATTCCCTCCATTGCTATAGGCCCTGGTACTTATCTTGTTTCCTACCCTCTAATGTTTAATTCCAACCTCCCCACCCCCCAATTTGGTATCCAGATTGGGAACTGTAGTTACATTGGAGCTGAACTATTTTCTGTAGGTTTAGCAAAATTTCTTGGATTTTGCTCTCTATGCCTCTATTTATAAAGCCATGAAAACTCAGGTTTCAGTTTGAAACACTTTACAATCACACATTTGTCAGAGATTTGCACACAGCTTGATCATTCCTATTATCACCCAGCTCCATTCCTTTGATCTATGCAATGTCCAGACAGTGCCACCCATTCCTGATGAAGGGCTTTTGCCCGAAATGTTGATTTTCCTGCTCCTCGGATGCTGCCTGACCTGCTCTGCTTTTCCAGCACCACTCTAATCTTGACCCCCAACATCTAAATGACTTGAAGCTCACCACAAGCCCAAAAAATAATGATCCCATGTACAAATGAGAATATCCTGAACTAACAGTGGCATATTCTATTGTCACATGACTTTGTTTCCAAGTTTTAAAATCGCAGAAGACTTTCAGAAAAATCAGCACCAATCCATTCATCTACAATAATATGCTACTTCCACCCACAAAAATAGGCTTTAATAACAGAAGATAACACAGCGACATAGAGTCATAGACTCATACAGCACAGACTTAGGCCCTTTGGCCCAACATGTCAATGTTGACCAGGTTTCCTAAACTGAACTAGTTCCATTTGCCTGTTTTTGGCCCATATCCCTCTGAACCTTTCCTATCCATGTACCTGTCCAAATATCTTTCAAACATTGTTATTGCAATCACCTCCACCACTTTCTTTGACAGCAGTTCAAGATGGCAGCTCACCATCACCTTATCAAGGGCAGCTAGGGACAGGCAATAAATGCTGGCCACCTAGCAACGCCCACGTGTTACAAATGAACAAGAAATAATTGGATGACTTTTAATCAGATACATAATTTTTTAGCAAAATTTAATGACAAAATATTCTTCCAACACTCTAGTGATGAAAGAGCTTTCAGAGACTAGGTGAGTTCCCTAAAAATGTTTGGGTGTATAAACTGAGAGTGAGCATGTGGAGTGAATAAACTCAATGATTATTTGTTTATCATATTCACTGGCAAAAACACAACCATCATGTCCTTAATATGGATACTCCATTATTTGCTTTACAAATAATGAAATGGACAGTGTGGACCAGTTCATATTGGATAAGATAAGGAAGTTCCCAAAAAAAAAGATACTTATTCTGGGGTATCAAAATGTTACGTTTGTGAAATGTTATTGTGAAAGTTGATGAATGCACAGAATCAAGTGGTCCCAGCACAGACCGGAGTGGCCCAGTACGGACTCGAGTGTTCCCACCATCGACTGGAGTGGCCCAGTATGGACTCGAGTGGTCCCACCATCGACTGGAGTGGCCCAGTATGGACTCGAGTGGTCCCACTATAGACTGGAGTAGCCCAGTATGGACTCGAGTGGTCCCACCATAGACTGGAGTGGCCCAGTATGGACTCAAGTGGTCCCAGCACAGACTGGAGTGGCCCAGTATGGACTCGAGTGGTCCCACCATCGACTGGAGTGGCCCAGTATGGACTCGAGTGGTCCCACCATAGACTGGAGTGGCCCAATATGGACTCAAGTGGTCCCAGCACAGACTGGAGTGGCCCAGTATGGACTCGAGTGGAGCCAGCACAGACCGGAGTGGCCCAGTATGGACTCGAGTGTTCCCACCTCGACTGGAGTGGCCCAATATGGACTCGAGTGATCCCAGCACAGACCAGAGTGGCCCAGTACGGACTCGAGTGTTCCCACCATAGACTGGAGTGGCCCAGTATGGACTTGAGTGGTCCCAGCAAAGACTGGGGTGGCCCAGTACGGACTCAAGCAGTCCTAGCACAGACTGGAGTGGCCCAGTACGGACTGAAATGGTCCCAGCACAGACTGGAGTCGCCCAGTATGGACCCGAGTGGTTCCAACATTGACGGGAGTGGCCCAGTACGGACTGGAGTGGTCCCAGTACAGACCAGAGTGGCCCAGTACAGACTCGAGTGTTCCCAGCACAGACTGGAGTGGCCCAGTATGGACTGGAGTGGTTCCAACACTAACAGGAGTGACCCAGTACGATTGGAGTGGTCCCAGCACAGACTGGAGTGGCCCAGTACGGACTGGAGTGGTTCCAAAACTGATGGGTGTGGCCCAATACGGACTGGAGTGGTCCCAGCACCAACTGGAGTGGCCCAGTATGGACTCGAGTGGTCCCAGCGCAGCCTGGAGTGGCTAAGTACGGACTCAATTGGTCCCACCATGGATGGAATGGTTCCAGCATAGACTGGAGTAGCCCAGTATGGACTCGAATGGTCCCACCATGGATGGAATGGTCCCAGCACAGACTCGAGTGGGCCCAGCACAGATTAAGTGGGTCCAGCACAGACTTGAAAGGGCCCAGTGCAGACTTGAGTGATCCTCGGGAGGTCCAGTATGGACTCGGACGGTCCCAGCTCAGACTGGAGTGGCCCATAATGGACTCGAGTGGTCCCAGCTCAGACTGGAGTGGCCCAGTATAGACTCGAGCAGTCCCAGCATAGTCTCTAGTGGCCCAGTACAGACCCAAGCATTCCCAACACAGACTGGAGTGGCCCAGTATGGAGTCAAGCGGTCCCAGCACAGACTGGAGTGGCCCAGTGCAGACTCAAGCCAATCCCAGCAGAGACTGGAGTGGCCCAGAACAGACTCAAGCAGTCACAGCACAGACTGGAGTGGCCCAGTATGGACTCAAGTGGTCCCAGCACAGACTGGAGTGGCCAAGTACAGACTCAATTGGTCCCACCATGGATGGAATGGTTCCAGCACAGACTGGAGTAGCCCAGTATGGACTCGAATGGTCCCACCACGGATGGAATGGTCCCAGCACAGACTCGAGTGGGCCCAGCACAGATTAAGTGGGTCCAGCACAGACTTGAAAGGGCCCAGTGCAGACTCGAGTGATCCTAGCATGGACTGGAGTGGGCCCAGTACAGAGACAAGTTTTCCCAGCACAGACTTGGTGAGCCCAGCACGGACTCAGGTGTTTTTGGATAAATGCAAGGTGCTGCATTTTGGGAAAGCAAATCTTAGCAGGGCATATACACTTAATGGGAAGGTCCTAGCGAGTGTTGCTGAACAAAGAGAAATTGGAGTGCAGGTTCATAGCTCCTTGAAAGTAGAGTCGCAGTTAGATAGGATAGTGAAGAAGGCATTTGGTATGCTTTCCTTTATTGGTCAGAGTATTGAGTACAGGAGTTGGGAGGTCATGTTGCGGCTGTACAGGACATTGGTTAGACTACTGTTGGAATATTGCGTGCAATTCTGGTCTCCTTCCTATCAGAAGGATGTTGTGAAACTTGAAAACGTTCAGAAAAGATTTATAAGACGTTGCCAGGTTTGGAGGATTTGAGCTATAAGAACAGGTTGAATAGGCTCGAGCTGCTTTCCCTGACAGAGGCTGAGAGGTGACCTTATAGAGTTCTATAAAATCATGAGGGACATGGATGGGATAAATACACAAGGTCTTTTCTCTGGTGGGGGAGTCCAGAACTCAAGGTTTCGGGTGAGAGGGGAAAGATATAAAAGAGACCTAAGAGGAAACTTTTTCACGAAGTGGAATGAGCTGCCAGAGGAAGTGGTGGAGGCTGGTACAAATGCAACATTTAAAAGGCATTTGGATGGGTATATGAATAGGAAGGGTTTAGAGAGATATGGGCGGGTGCTGGCAGGTGGGACTAGATTGGGTGGAGATAGCTGGTTGACATGGACGAGTTGGACCGAAGGGTCTGTTTCCATGCTGTACATCTCTACGACTCTGTGAAGTGGGCCCAGTACAGACCTCATGGCAGCTGAGAATGGGTCCCTAGTTACTTTTCTGGCACGAGCTTGGGACCTGTCATTGGACTCGGTGGCTGCTACATCACTGGAGATGATATCAGCACGGTCAGCCCAGTGGTGAACAATGCCAACTGAGGATCGGCGACATGATCATTGGTTGGGCCCGGCGCTGGCAGCAGTGAAGCAGTGGCAGCAGGGCATCATGGTAACATTGAGGAGGTGGGCCTGGCAGGGAGAGCTGATGATGAGTCTGCTGTGGGCAATGGTGCCAGAGGAAAATCAGCTGAGTAGTGAGAGATGGCATTTGAGGAGCAGCAACTTCAACGTTGGTGGAGTCCGGTGTAGATGGCGGTGAGGCAGAGGTGGAGGGATGATGGTGCAGGCATCATTGATGATAAGCTGGCTCAGGACCGATGTAGCTCTTTAAGCTACATCTTTTTTTTCCTTATTTTTAAAACTATTCAAAATGGCACCGGATAGTGGAAACATCGGACAAGCTTTTCGCTGAGGTTTATTGTTTCTCTCACCATAATATAACATGATATTTTATCATTCATTCATTCATTCAGAGTCTATCTCAGATTTAAATGTAACTATTGTCACAGTTTTCATCACAATCGCATCCATTACATTTCCCTGGATAATAGCCCCTAAATATATACAGCGTTAAGCCAAAGACTCCACATTCATTTGCAAATAGTTAATTCCTCAGTTATTTCCAGATTTCCGGGCACCCAATTAGCTCACTGTTTCCTTTGTTGACAGGTTGTAAGCTATTGTCTCTTTTTTGCAGCCCTCTGCTTTCTCCCACTTGCCCACTTGTAACCTCCCTGACATCTCCTCAACTAATCCACAGCCTCCCCTAGCCCATTGCAGTCTCCCACTAGCCCCCTTGCAGCTTCCCTTTCTGCCAACTCTTCTTCAACCTACATCTCCTCCTTAATCCCCCAACCTCTCTCACAATCTCCTCTTCACCTTACACCCTCCCAAGTATAGTTTCTAAGGCCTAATTCTTGGCAAAAGGCAGATACAGCTCCCTCTGGTGATGGCTCACTACTGGCTATTGTTTTCTTTATTCTTACTGTGTTTACTGCTTACAGGGTTTCTACTGAACCAACCAGTAACCAACATTGGAGGAATGCCGTATTGGAGGAGCCACTCTCACTGATTGTACTTAGGCAGGTAGCTATTACCTGTTTGGTTGCCCACGTGTTTGAATTTTTCTGGGCCCTGGTTTGGGGCCTTGCGTGTATGCTGTGCATTGGAGAATACTGTTTCCTTTAACGGAACTGTCCCTGCATGGAAAGGTTATATCTCCCTAAATGCCCACACACACCCTCTCACAGGCTTATACTCCATCAAACTCACACACACACCTTACCAAGCATGCACATACACAAACACATACTCTCTCACCTGCACTCACACTCACATTCACATGCACACACTTACACTCCCTCTCTTATGACACGCACGCACACATATAAGTCTATGGGGTGAATTTGCATTTGCAGAATTGTAATTGCAGATACATTCTATTTTGTTCAAAAAGCAATCTGTAGGCAGTCAATGCAGGCAGTCAATCCATGCAGTATTTTATAAATTCCACTTTGGAAATAGAACCAGTCTGACTCAAAATTGGAATACTGACATACTCTAACCTCACCATGCATTGTCTGAGCTGAGATGTCACTTTTTTTAAATAAAACCTTAAGTTATCTCGAGAATGTGATTTTAGATTAGATTACTTACAGTGTGGAAACAGGCCCTTCCGCCCAACAAGTCCACACCGACCCGCCGAAGCGCAACCCACCCATACCCCTACATTTACCCCTTACCTAATACTAGGGCAATTTAGCATGGCCAATTCACCTAACCTGCACATCTTTGGACTGTGGGAGGAAACCGGAGCACCCGAAGGAAACCCACGCAGACACGGGGAGAACGTGCAAACTCCACACAGTCAGTCGCCTGAGGCGGGAATTGAACCCGGGTCTCTGGCGCTGTGAGGCATCAGTGCTAACCACTGTGCCACCGTGCCGCCCACCCGAGGCACGGTGTGATTTAAAAGAAGTTCTGGGATTTACATATTAATGAACTGAAACCTGCAATCCATTCTAAAAGATGGAAGACTTGTCAGCAATTTAGGTTTGTTCCATATATCATTTCAGTTGCATGACACTGTAATCTTTTGCTATAAGTTCTGTGTCTTATGATCCTGCTCCACAATCACCTGATGAAGGAGCAGCGCTCCGAAAGTTAGTGCTTCCAAATAAACCTGTTAGACTATAACCTGGTATTGTGTGATTTTTAACTTTGTCCAACACTGGCTCCTCTACATCATGGCTCACCCTAAATGCATCAGGGGAATGAATGTGGTTACATTTGCACTACATCATCCAGAATGCAAGCTGGTTGTCAGGACTATTGGCCACAAGGACTCACATCCTCACTCCAGGATGATTTGATTTTAAACAAAAAAAACTGAAAGAAATGCAGTTGCTGGAAATCAGAAACAAAACCAGAAATTGCTGGAGAAACTCAGCAGGTCTGGGAGCATCTGTGGAGAGAAATCAGAGTTAACATTTTGGATCCAGTGACCCTGCTACAGAAAAAGATTGGAGTGAATTGGAGCTTAAGTTCTCGAACTTTGTCTTGAAAGCACAGTGCATGCTGCTCTTTGAGCATATTGAGGGCTTCAACAGAGGGGCATACTGCAGACATCCAGGCCCCACCTCAGGCGTGGGTTTTGTAATTAGCGCTGCACCCTAACACTTCTGCACAGTAGCAGCAGTGTGAACCATCTAAAAGACACAGTACAGAAACTCACCAGGCTTTTTTGACAACATCTTCTAAACTCATGACCCCTTCCACTTAGAAGGACAAGAATGGCATTTATACAGCAACATCACCACTTTCAAGTATCCCTCTAAATCACACAACACCCTGAAATGGAATTATTTCATTTATCCTACACTGTCACTGGGTCAAAATCCTAGAACTCCCCTCCTAACAGCACAGTACGTGTATCTATGCATCACAGACTGCAGTGGTTCAAGATGGCGGCTCACCATGACCTTCTTAAGGACTCTTAGGGATGGATAACAAATGTTGGCTTAGCCAGTGATGCTCATTTCACATGAAAGCATTGAAAAACAATGAAGGTAACAACCATTTTCAGAACAGTGTGGAAAGCACTTGCAATGAATTCATTTCAGGAGTGAATTTGTCAAATTTCAACATAAGGTGCTATAAGAATGCATCTCCAAACATTCAGTCTTGCTGCATGTTGATTCAACTTCAGGGTGCTTTCCACAGTTTTCACCACAGAGAATACCTAATTAACCAACACAACTTTACACTTTACAATGCACAACCATTCACTTCTTTTCTCTTGATCACAAGCTCCTGCAATATTTACTCAGGAATGACAGAATACAGATGGTTAATGGTGATGACATTCAGTAAAATGTAAGTACCCTGCCGATGTATTATATTGTAGGGGGATATTTATGCAGAAAGCATTGGTGGGTGATTAAACTGATTGTGATAAGTAACTTGTGGTTAATGTACTTGATTTATTCACATGGAAGGCTTTATAAAATCTCTCTTTGTACACATCTTGATCGGGCTGCTCTGAAAAATAAAGAACACAGATTTTCTTGCAGTTCCCTGAAGCGAAAGACGATCGGTGTCCCTCACAAACATGCCTGTCAGAGATCTGTCACACAGATATTAGAAACGATTGCAATAATCAGAGTCCTGCCCCTCACACACATGCCATGGGGTGTTTCTCTCCCTCTAATGCATCACACATGCCAACCTTTTCAAGCAGAGCAGCGAAAGATTTTTGTGAGATGCTGTGGAGCCAGCTAGCCCCTGCCTTGTGGGTAATCCTGCTAAAACCTGCCCTAACACCATGGGCTCTGATGATACTTTCACAGTCCGGAAAAGTGATCTTTCACCGCAGTGAAAATGAAAATATTACAGTGGTGTGATAAATCGCACAATAATATAATTTAATAATGCAGGCCTTGTCACTCTCCACGGCTCATTTGAGTGTTGTTTGGCTATCTTTTCCTGTATTTAATTACCTTTGACCTTTGGGCCTTTTCATTTTTGTTCTGTTTGCAATGATTTGCTGTTGTGGTTTCACTGATATTGTCTTTCTTTTTCTGATACAGTAGTTTCTCTCACAGTTAAGGTGTTTAGTAGAGACAGATATAAGAGTCGAACCTCATGTGAAATGGTATTATTTATAAAATACAATCTCACATCCATTCCAGTTATGCAACTCTCCGGTTAAGTCAAACTCTGGCCCCAAAACCCTTGGTGGTCAAAGGGAATGAACATGGAGTTTTTGGGATAATCTTCTTCAGGATTCAGCCCCATTGTTGCTGATGTTTTAAATTCTAGTAAATATTTCCACTGCCCCCAATACCCCAAGCCAGTAATTATTGGAAGAACCTCAGAATCAGGTTGTTTTTTGCAAAACAATACTTTATTCACAAAAAAAGAAAATCTTTATGTGCGTACACATTTAAAAAAGCAGTTCAGATCTGCACAGTTGTTGTGTACAGAAAAAAAAACAAACATTGGGTTTGGATTTTCTCGATAGTTACAACTAATTCAAAGGCATTTCTTAATTATGCTAGATGCTAGGAACTATTTAGATGTATCTGAGGCATCGGTAGGGTCCAATAACTGAACGGAACTTTGTTGTACATTGACATGAAGGCCTCAGACAGTGGTCTTTCCCCACTGTGCCTTGGCAGCAGCTGCCCCAAGCTTTAGTACGTCCCTCAATACGTAGTGCTGGTTTTTGGAATGTGCCAGTCTGCAAAACTCAGTCAGGGTCAACTCCTTGTTCTGGAAGACCAACAGGTTTTGAGCAGACCAAAGAGCATCTTTCACTGAGTTGATCGTCCTCCAGGCGCAGTCAATGTTTGTCTCAGTATGCATCCCGAGGAACAGACCATAGAACACAGAGTCCTACGTCGCAAGCTGCTTGGGGCGATCCTTGATAAAAACCGCTGCATCTTTCTCCAGACTTCCTATCAGTTTGTTTGTACCAGGAACTCCACCCCTGAATCTGTTCAGCAGAGCTCAATCCAGTGCATCACTGAGTGCTTTCGAAAGACCTCTAACCTTTTAAACATAAGGACTTGCATTCATGTAGTGCCTTTTCTGATCTCAGCATGTCCCAAAACTCTTGGCAGTCAATGAAATGTTGTCATTATTCAAATGCACATAGGGAAATGTGGCAGTGAGTTTGTGTGCAGTAATATCCCACAAGCAGCAATGAGATACATCTGTGTTGATGATGTTAAGGCAAAAATATTGGCTCAAACTTTGGAAAAATATCCCCTATTCTTACTAAAATTGTTGTCATGTGATTTATGAATTATTATCTTGAGCAACAACGTAAAGAGATTTAAAGTGTATGGAATAATTTGGGCCAGTCTTTGAAATTAGAGTCATAGAGATATACAGTACAGAAGAAGGCCCTTCAGCCCATTGAGTCTGTGCTAGTTAAAAACAATCACCTCACCATTCTAATCCCATTTCCCAGCACATGACCCATAGCCTTGTATGCTTTGGCATCACAAGTGCACATCTAAATACTTTTCAATGTTATAAGCATTTCTGCCTTTATCACCTTTACATCCAGTGATATCCAGAGTCACACCACCTGCTGCGTGAAACAAACTTTCCTCACATCCCCTCGAAACCTCCTACACCTTACCTAAAATCTATGTACACCCATGGTCATTGATACCTTTACCAAAGGGAACAGTTACCCCTCAGAATTTTATACATCTCAATTATTTTCCCATCAGTCGCCTCTGCTCCAAGGAAAATAGCCTCAATCTATCCAATATCTCTTCATAACTAAAACTCTCCGGCCCAGATAACATTCTGGTAAATCTCTTCTGCACTCTATCATACTCCTCCTTAACATGGATTCCAGAACTCCCCACAATATTCTCGCTCAGAATTCCCTCAGACAATTCAACTTTGTCAGGTAACAAATAGACAAGTTCCAATGGTGTTAATTGACCTCTCTCTCCCCCTTTAACCCCTTCTCTGCATGTATCATCTTTGATTATGGCTTTGGTCATTGCTCTTAATGTCCTGCTCCTTTGGCTCAGTTGTGCATCTGTACCTTGACTATGCCACTACGAAGCACCTTGAGTTGTCTTTCTGTGCCGAAACATGTTGTAAAATTTTTCCATGGGTTATTTGTTATTCTTCCCTAATTGGTTTGGAGAAGATGGTGGTGAGTTGCCATCATGAACAACCACACTTCTTGGACAGTAGGCACACCCACAGTGTCTGCAGGGGAGTTTCAAGAGTTTGAACCTGCAATATTGAAGGAACACCAATTTCTGGTTTTTTGTAACTCCAAGCAATCTGTGCTGAGTTGATCTCTGCCGGAGGTGACCACTGTTTTCTGCAACCTGCCCTCAAGTCAAAAGGAGTAAATCATCCCAACTTCCTGTTCGTTATTGCAATCCAGCGGTTTACGTTGAAAGGCCGTGTGGCTGGATTGCAGGTGGAGATAGAATCTGATGCCAATATGTTGGTTCCCACTTTGTATAAAAGATTCACAAGCGGGAATCTGGTCTAGTCTTAGGAATCTCCTCGGAGCTAAACTGCCCTGATCACCCTATCTTTACCAGGAATGCCATAGGGACCCTCTTTACACACAAAAACAGGGTCTTGGAAGGCCTTCATGCTGTTCTAACAGCAGAATAAAGAACTTAAAAACAGTTTTCTGACAACTACAATTACTAACTACAATTAGATGGGCAGCATGGTGGCTCAATGGTTAGCACTGCTGCCTCACAGCACTAGGGACCCAGGTTCAATTCCAGCCTGGGGTGACTGTCTATATGGAGTTTGCACATTCTCCCCATGTCTGTGTGGGTTTCCTCCCATGTCCAAAGATGTGCAGGTCAGGTGAATTGGATGTGCTAAGTTGCCCATTGTGTTTAGGGATGTATAGGTTAGGGACATTAGTCAGGGGTAAGTGTAGAATAATAGAGTAGAGGAATGGGCCTGGGTGGGTTGTTCATCAGAGGGTCGGTGTGGACTTGTTGGGCCAAATGGCCTGTTTCCACACTGTAGGGGTTATAATAAAATTTTTGGAACAAAATGCAAAGCAACATGAGAAAAAATGAATATTTCACTCAACTGCCTGTATTGAATTCAGCCTGATGAAGGGCTTTTGCCCGAAATGTTGATTTTCCTGCTCCTCAGATGCTGTCTGACCTGCTGTGCTTTTCCTGCTCCACACTCTGAACTGAATATACAAACACATTATGAAAAATGACAATTAGGACTGTGTCTAAAATTGGACAAATTTAAATTGGACTGAACCGTTCCAGGTCAGAGCAGCACAGGATGTGCAAGATTGACCGTTTGCTAGTCATCAGCCAATGTGTTTTTGCTTGAATTGTTGAGTTGCTGATTTCCTGCTTCCCTTCAATTCTCTTTCCTGAAGGAGCTGGCCCCAGGTTGACATGTGGTTGCAGGCAGCAAGTCCCTCCAGGCCCTGCACTTGAATGGCCATTCCTCAGCCATGAGCACAGTGACTGAATATTTGGAGGAATTTCCAGTTGACAGAAAGACACTGTCTCCAAATGACTGGAGAAATGAGGGAGGGAATGCACAAGCAGTGACAAGGTGGAGCAGAAAATTCTGAAAGGGTTGAGGGCTGGAGGAGGTTACAGAGATAGGAAGGGGTGAGGCTAGGAAGCACTTCAAACATGAGGTGTTTGGAAAATTAGGAGTCAGTTAGCAAGGGCGTGACAACAGGCTATCGTCCGGTAGGATTCTGTCATGTACTAAACTCAAAAGAGAATGCAAAATTGCAGATGCCAGAAATATGAAGCAAAACATTAAAGACTGAAAACACTCAGCAGACCAACATACGCTCTCACAATGAGGATCCTATAAAGGTATATAACCAAACAAGAATCACTGTCAGTTCGTGTAACCTTGCCCCCTCCCCTGACCCCTCTGCACAAGGTTAAAATTGGTTGTAGAAGCTTTACAGTGTCAGAATTATGTTTATCCAAGGACACTTGTTGTTAATTTTCCCATTCACCGGCAGTGATAATTCACACTTCACGGAATACAAAAGCGATAACACTGTGCACACATGTGAATCATCACTTAATGCTCCATGCTGCATGAAATCTTTCAGAACCATTTGGAAAAAAAAACCATTCCCCGGTCTCTGTAGATGGTAGGTTTCCATTGTTCTTTCATTGATGGGGTACAGTATTGTGAAGGTGGTTCTTAAAACTCATTGAGAGATGTCAGAATCTTCTCACAATAACCTGACAATATTTTGAACTAAAATTAACAAGGATTAAGGTTTTGTGCATTTACTATTGTGAGATACCTAAAATATAATTTCAAGTCCTGACAGAGGGGCAAGAACATTCCCATCTCCCCTTTTTCTTTTCAAACTGTGGCTTAATATTTCAGCTTTTGGCGATGCAATCACAAGATTAATTATACTGCTGCATGCACCTAGGCAATCCGGCTCCCTTTAAGACCTTTTTTTTATATCGAAGCAGATGCTCTATTACTCCTGTTATCAACAACATGCTTTAATATAAAGAGATTGACCATCAGTGAACCCGACAATATTATTGTTCCAGATTTTGCTGAATGTCACAGGCTAAATAGACTGCCTCCATCTTAACTACGACTATCCTCTAGCTCTGCTTTCTGACAGACTTTAATTGGAGCGACAGTGGCAAGCAAGCTCAGTAAGGGACAACACTGTATAGAGGTCACAGGTCTCTGTTTGAGATCCAATTCCATCTCCCCCCACCTCACCCCCCTTCTCCCAAGACAACTTAAGACAATGTTAAATATTGCAATCACCGCTTCCAGTTTCCCTGAAAGCATCTTCTGCAAATGCTATCGCGTTTACCAAAAAAAAAGACATAGCGGGGATATTCTCGAAACGTCCTCGTGATATTTTGTAAACTATTGCAATCATAGGACCAGCAATCACACTTCATTTCTACTTTGTCGCCTTCTGTTTCATGCCCACATTTTTAGGGTGGGTAAACTCAAAGTGACAATAGCAAGATGGACTGTTTCTAGAAACGATTTGGAGGTATTTCTGAATATTTCAAGCTACCTCAAAATGAATTTAAAATATCGCTAAATGCGAATTTGTCTTGCCACCAAAGCATAAAGGCATTCAGCTGAGTGCGAGTAACAGGCAAGTCAAGCTGTCTGGGCTTGAGGTGCTGTGTAAATAGCTGGAGCTAATCTCGCCCCACGTGGTTTTGACATTCCCACTCGTCTAGATCATCATAGGGCTAATTCCAGCCAATCATACTGCCTCAAACCCTAGGCAAGCCCTTATTGGCTGAGAAATCCTTTTGTTCTCTTCGTTTCGAGGTTAACTCCTGCAGTGCTGAAATTTTGGCTGCTTTCCTATTTAACTGCATTCATGTCCCAATGAATGATGTTAAATTTCTTTCACCAGTTCAAGCCCACAATAAAGATTCGAACAAGCTGCCCCCAGGACATAGTTAACCTTTATTTAGGTCTGTCCTGCTATTTTCTTTCTTTCCGCAATCACGAAAACCTTTAATCTGTGAGACAGTGTTCTGTGACTCAGGGATAGGGAACGGACGAAGCTTCATAAATGTTAACTTTTGCTTGATTAATTTCAATATTGATAAGAAGAAAATTTCACACAACGTCCAACTTTTCATCAGTCAGAAATTAAGCTGTGGAGACAATGACGGTATGGATGGCAGAACACATGCCCCGCAAATTGTAGCTATTTGTGAAATGTTTTCAACTTTTATTCATTTATTTACAGAATGTACTATTAAGTAAATAAACTGCAATATTACTGGAATAAAATAATGCTTTTGTACTAACCTTACGTTGTTGCAGTTTGTACTGCAAAGAGCTGCAATATGCTCTGAGTGCACTCTTACCCAGAAAATGACCGTTCCATGCTCCCAGCCCTCCCTTACTTTTGGTCCATGTTTCCTCTGGAAACTCTCTATCTCCCCCAGCCTTTCTTCCTCTCCTTCCACTTCTGAATACCCCCTCAGGACACTTCTCGCCATGGTTTTTGCTTCCCCCGCAATACTTTCTGCTTTTCTGTTTGATATCCTTTTGTATCCATTAAGCTACAAAGAACTCTGAGTTATCAACCTGGTTGTAATGAGCACTATAAAAATGTCATTTTTGCCCTATATTTTATGCCTGGCATTTGAACAACAGTAAGGACATTGTTGTACTAAGAGACTCCAGACTCCCAACAATGTTGACTCCTAACTGCCCTCTGGAGCGACCTAACAAGCCATTCAGTTCAAGGGCAATTGGAGGTGGGCAATAATTTCACCTGAAAATGTGTTGCTGGAGAAACGCAGCAGGTCAGGCAGCATCCAGGGAACAGGAGAATCGACGTTTCCTCATTCCTGAAGAAGGGCTTATGCCCGAAACGTCGATTCTCCTGTTCCCTGGATGCTGCCTGACCTGCTGTGCTTCTCCAGCAACACATTTTCAGCTCTGATCTCCAGCATCTGCAGACCTCACTTTCTCCTCAATAATTTTCACCTTACCAGCGATGCCCACAACCCAAGAAAGAATATTTCTTTTAAAAATCAGTTTAGGACCAGTACCTTCTGAGAGTGACTCAGGACCAATAGTCTTGAGTTATACTGCTGGTCTTATATTGCTTTCTACTCTGATTAAAGAGAGCTTTGGAGACAATATCCACATAAAGGTTACCAGTATTGTGAGGTGTGAAACATGACAGTTCTGTTAGAGTATTTAGAGATTAAACATTAATTTAAAATCTTTCTGTGGCCTCCATTGCTAAATTCACTTTGCTCTGGTCCCACAACATGGGAGCATAAAGCTTAGTCCAGAGAAATTCAAATTCGATCCAAGCTTTCCCAGTCACATTAACACTACAATTATATAAATGTGAAGCTGAAACTGAATATAGTAGGTTCTAAGCTGATATGTTTAAAAGTAGCATTTGTTATGAAAAATAACGTATTAATGAGAGAAAGTTAAGCCCTCACCTGAATCTTGAGATTGAGGTTATCACCTTAAGAGGCTAAATCCATGTAGCAGTGTACAATATCACCTCGAGTCTTGGAGTGTATTACAGGTTGCAGAATTTAATCCCAATTATCTTTTGTTTTCTATTATACAATATAATGAAGAATGTATCGCACCAGGGAACAGACCCTTGTAAAACCCTTCAACTATTCATGTGATTGATATCTTGCACTTACTTATGTTAGAAAGTCTTGTATCTTGCTTTTGGTAACATTACAATGTGGAGAGATTCATAAATTAAAAACAAACTAACCTAGAGTCTGGTCTTTTATTCACAGAGTGTGACCACTTATATTCTAGGAGGAAAAATGGGTGTGCTAAGACGAGTGACAAAGAAGTATGTTCAAATTTAGCAGCATTAAAGATTTTGAGTGTGAGTGGTTTATTAAGCTTTTGGGCATAATTTTCTATTCACTATCAGTGTGCCAGCTGTTGAGGAGATATGCAGGCTGCCTGGGAGGAGCAGATGCCCAAAGTATTAGCAAGTGGAGCCCTGTCTTCCCCTCTCTCAGTCTGAATATTTAAACATTTATTAGAAAACATAACAAAAGACACATATGCCTTTGTGTTCCATTTTGTACAACCCTTTTTATTTTTCTATGTGGAAAACATAAAAGCCTTTCCTATGTCAAAAGGTAGCGTTGTTTATGATGGTGAGCAATTGTGTATAATGGCAGCTTTCTGGTAGATTGCAATTCACTGGAAAGAATTTCATTTTACTGTCACCATCTACTTCTATCCAAAAACCACATGCCTTGCTGCAAAATGTGAAGAATAATTTTAACTTTGATAAGAGCATAAAACAACAAAATTACAGCCTTTTTACAGATTCCAACTGATTTGAAGATATGTTGTGATGTGCCATAAATGAATGTGGCATGAGCATTTTAGTAAGTGACTGATGGATCTCCATATGAGATGCTTACTATTTATATAATATAGATATTGGATATTAGTAAGCATCTACAAATACAATTGTTACCCCAATTTTACATTTCAGGTCCCACTATTGTGTGTTAGCACCATCCTTAACACCACACAGAATGGCACAATTTGGGACACAAATCTTTCCTTAGCAACTATTCAGATTGTGAAATACTTATGGATCAGGAAGCTATTCAGTCTTATATTAATTAATTCATTCAAAATAACCTACATCCTCCAATCCATACAGTCTGGCAGTTACTTAAATGATTCCTCAATTTTTTGAACTCTATCATTTTGCCTTGGAGTTGATTCAAGTATTGGTCACTCTCTGCACAAAGGGGAAGCTCATGATAACAATCCTACAGTTACTTTTTACAAGTTTGAGCCTACGTCGCTTAACTGTGCTCTCAAAGTCCTGTTTACAGTGTGTTTTCCAGATTGTTCTGTTGTATCATTTACCATGTTGCACACTTTTATGCAATAATCTCACAAGTTTATTTTTCCAGTGGAAATGTCTTATATACTCCTGCTGTTGCTTTATATATCAGACCCCTGAAACACAATCAGTCTGTGCCTAATGTCTATAGTGTTAAAACTTGTTGGCTACTCACCTTGTTCCTTAAACAGTAGAATGCAATTTAATTAACTTGCATTCTACTGTTTCAGTTATGTGGTTTCATTTTCTATTGGCTTTTTAAATTTTCTCTCTGTTGATCTGATATTTTGAGGTTGTTTAAAGTTTTGTATTTGTCAAATTTCATTTAGTTATTTCTACAGCATTTGTTAAGTTTGTCTATTGTCTATTTTTCCTTTCTTTAAGCATTACTGGACTTTGTGTTAAATTTTACCTAGCATTGTTTGGCTAACTCTTGTGTTTGACCTGCTGTTGGCCTTCCTGGTTCACTGTCACCTGCCAATGTCACTCAGTAATCATCTGGCAGGAGACATGTGATGTTACCCCATGCCCAAGTTAGATCATTCAGTTATTATTAAACTACTCCCAGTTTTATTTCACACACAAACCAGCAAAGCCGTTAGACATCAGGGTTTATGTTAGTCAAGGCGGAGAGTCACCTGAAACTTGTGAGGGTTCACATCCATCAGTGTGACTGCAGCAGGATGAAGCCTCTGACCAACTATAGATGGGGCAGGACCATTTGCAAAGCTGGCACAGGAGCATCACACTTGTAAAGGCACTTTGAGTGACACCTGCTAACTGTTCTTTCACAGTGTAGGGACCTGACAATGGCCAAGGAAATGTTTTTAAAAATTTCCTCTTGAAACACGAGTGTTGACAGCACGACCAGCATTTAGTGCCCGTAATGGCGTTCCACCATCTTGAACCTAAGTAAATGCAGAGCACCTTTTTTTCTGTGAAAGTTTAATATTTAGGGCGGGATGGTGGCTCAGTGGTTGGCACCGCTGCCTCACAGCACCAGGGTCCCAGGTTTGATTCTGGCCTTGGGCGACTGTCTGCGTGGAGTTTCCACATTCTCCCCCTGTCTGCGTGGGTTTCCTCCGGGTGCTCCGGTTTCCTCCCACAGTCCAAAGATGTGCAGGTCAGGTGAACTGGCCATGTTAAATTGCCCATAGTGTTAGGTGCATTAGCCAGAGGGAAATGGGTCTGGGTGGGTTACTCTTCAGAGAGTCGGTGTGGACTTGTTGGACCGAAGGGCCTGTTTCCACACTATATGGAATCTAATCTAATCAAACTGTGAGGCTTCTTACATCATTTCATGCAATGAAGTGTCAACCACATTATTGTGGATCCAGAGACCTATGCAGACCTGACTTGGTACAAACAACTGACTTCTTCTCAGGACATTATGGTGAACCTGATGAGATTTTTACAACAGTCTTTATTGAGCATGTTATTCCTGGTTTGTTAATTAGTTGAAGTTAAATTTCCCCAGCTGCGATGGTGGATTTGAACTCGTGTGTTTGGGACCATTATGCCTCTGGATTAAAGTTATCACTATGCAATCCCTCGATTACTTAGATTACTTACAGTGTGGAAACAGTACCGTGTCTGGCATGATTATTTTTGACAGATCCAGTAAACCATCTCTTTTGCAACATGACTTTAAACAGGGACAGAATCGAAAACAAGACCAGCCCAAAACTACAATAGAGGAGGAAAAGGGTTTGCACATTTATTTGAATACTTTAGACATAAACCTGTAGCATCCCAAAGTATTGCTTTTATATTAATGAAGAGGTTAATTTAGTTCATTTTTAAATTAGTTTAATTGCTTGGAGGTTGAATGAACACAAAAAATACTCTCACCAGTGTGTTGTCCCTTTCGGCTCCTCAATTCTTGAATCCTGGTATGCAAGATCTTGATTGAGTTGTACTGTATGAATCCTACAGCGTCTGTATTACCTATTTTGTACGGCATTGGACATCAAATTCATCTGACCTTGGTGCTCCTGTCAGCTTGTTAACCCAGTCTATTCATACTAGGATGATTTTTATGAGGTAGAATAATAAATGACTATCAAAAATCCCTCCTGCCTTCCTGAGCTGGTTTGGCCTCCCATGCGTGCTTGCTTTACAGACTCCCAGCTTCTGCGCTTCAAGTCCTGTTGTAAATATTTCCCTGGAGAAAGTGAGGACTGCAGATGCTGGAGATCAGAGCTGAAAATGTGTTGCTGGAAAAGCGCAGCAGGTCAGGCAGCATCGAAGGAGCAGGAGAATCGACGTTTTGGGCATTCCTGAAGATGCTGCCTGACCTGCTGCGCTTTTCCAGCAACACATTTTCAGTAAATATTTCCCTGAATACTTTCAGAAAAGAAAATGCACAATTTTTTGTTATTTTGGCAGATAACTTCTGGCTATTTTGTCAACTCTTAATTTGTCCAGGAATGCACCAACCCTCAGGTTCATCCAAAGCCTAGGGCATGATTTGGAATGCTGCAGCTACTGTGAACGCACTGAAGGGGGAAAGGGACGATGCTGTCCATTAAGGGGCAGAGAATCTTTTTGTATCTAAGAACATTAACAGCAATTCTTTCCAATTTAACTTTGACTGCCAACTTAATTTGGAACATTGAGTTTTGCTTCTTGCTGGCAGCCCCTGCATAGTAGCCACCAAGGTCCATGTTGAGGAAGCGTCTATTCAGCCATCTCAATTATGGGCAGGTGCTGTAATCCAGATGTTTTGACATGGATCCACAGTAAAGGCTCAATATTGAGGCCCAGGATTGCATGGGAGTTTTGCAGGTAGGAAGCCTGGAGCAGCGGGGCCACATACACTTGTCTCCTTTTGCTGCCTCGACACAGACAACACTCATCAAACATTGGCTCCAGTGTCACACCATTGCCATGCTTGTGCCATACCCAGTGCCAGTCTCATGCTGGTGTGAACCCATGCGGAAATTCAATCCAGAATCCTGGGCGAGCTTTAGAAGGTACATGCCTGAGATTATCCTGTTCCCACTCCTGGAAACAACATTGGTAACACACAGACTGTTTAATGAATATTTATTTGATATGTGCTAGAGAACAAATAAAATGTAAATTGTACCAGCCTCCTGCCAGGCCTCACAGACACGACTCAATATTAGGCAGCCATTTTAGTGATTCATTGCATATTTTGTTCCTCCTGCACTAAAAGACAAAATTTTTTTAAGGACAGACTATCACTTTAAAACCCAGAAACATCGATCATTTAAAAACTGTGAAAAGAAATTTCTGCAGTAATCATTGTAATAAAAGTTCAACCTTTTCAGAATTTTAATTCACAAATAAGCACGCTATTTCTCACTTTTCTTTGCTGATCTCTTAATTCAGCAGAGTTTCTTCATTCAATTTGGGGAGTGTAATAACATCCTTCAAATCAGAAACAGCTCAGAGGAGGATACTCAAAACACTGGAACTTACCTTCCCCTGAGAAGCGGTTGTGGGAATATTTGAAACTGAATGTGTAATTTATATCGAACAACATTACTTAAAAATGTACTTAAATACATAAAATTTGAAAAGACATTAAGATATAACTCCTTAAGCAAAAGTGCAGCTTCAGATTTATTGTTTAGTCATATGTCATGATGTGGAGGTGCAGGTGTTGAACTGGGTCGGACAAAGTCAGAAGTCACACGACACCAGGTTATAGTCCAACAGGTTTATTTGAAATCACAAGCTTTCAGAGCGTGGGCCCTTTGTGAGGTGTAGTCTTTCACCTTCTGCCATGTCCTTATCCTGGCCCCCACGCACCAGGCCCTGCCATCACATGGGCTGCTAACACAAACATTTTTGATGAAGGGCTCCAGCCCAAAATGTCAATTTTCCTGCTTCTTGAATGCTGCCTGACCTGCTGTGCTTTTCCAGCACCACACTCTCAACTGCTACCACAAACAACTCATTGTCAGCCACTATGGCCCCCAATAGAAGCTATTCATTCTCCCAGGCTGTCCTTTCCCCATTCCTTTGTCTGCCCAACTGTTTTTCTCTCACTGGGCTCCATCTCAATCTATTGCTTACTCCTACCTCCTCCTCCTACCCTATCTTTGGCATATATACTAACCTTTTCCCAAAGACATTCGGATCTGAAAAAGGGTCACTGGACCTGAAACATTAACTCTGCTTTCTCTCCACAGATGCTGCCAGACCTGCTGAGTTTTTTCAGCAATTTCTGTTTGTGTTTATATCCATTTTGCATCTTTTTTCTCTCTCTCTCCATTGTTAATAACCCCCTTTGCATTGAGTATCTACCTTTGTCAAAACTACAAAAAAAATTCTTTTACCTCTGAAGAAGTCATACCAGACTCAAATGTTATTTCTGTCTCTCTCTTCACAGATGCCACTAAACCTGTGTTTGTTGCATCCAGGTTAATGGTGGGACAAAAGACATTGAATAATAAAAAGAAATGCAAAGTATCACAATTCGGATTCATTGGGCAATTGTGAAATGCTTTTTCTCAACCTAATCAAACTTCCCACACCCGATTCCAGATCAAACAGTCATTTAGATACCATTCTGTTCAACAGCTCCTTTCAAATACCAGATGTGCAATACACAGGAAGAGATGCACTCCAAAATAACGGAACTTTTCATACTAACCTATATCAAATCAAACTAAAGAATTTTGTAGATCATGCATATGTAATTGCACAGGAAAATGCACTGTATTGAATGATTTATAGCATGCCACATTGAAGATAATTTTGCAAATTTTAAACATGCTTTAAAAGGATAAAACATCAAATGTCATGTTGTGTCATTATCAATTCAAGTCGAGTAATCATTTGTGTGTGAATATTTATATGTATACAATAAAATATTGTCAAAATGTTCATGCAATATGTGCAATTTGTGAGTTTAGTTTATTACTACTTTGACTGTTATAAAAACTTGCCATTGAACTTTGTCAAAGGCAGTTAAAATGATGGACAAATTTCAAAATATTGCAGAAATTATGCAAAATCATGGACACTTATGCAGAAGAGTGAACAGGAAGTCTGAAAGAACTGTCGGTATTGTAAAAGTGTTGCTGAAAGAGACCCATGCCTTTGAAAAGGGCAGCGCCCATAACATCACCTGTGATTTAAGCAGCGAACAAACAGCCTTTTGTTTATTCTGAATAAAGGATCAATCACTTCTGTAAGATCACAACTACATCACATATTTCATTGATAAAGGTTCTAGTGTATTATCAGGTTTTTGCACATTGGGAAACAATCTCTCATACAAGTTCACATTTTTGTTTATAACCTTTCAATGTTTTCCACCTTAAGCAGATCATTAAAAAGTTAAATCTCTCAATATTATCCTGAAAGCTTGCTTTTGGATTAGTTTTAACTGATTGGATGCCCCAGATGTAAAGCTGGAATGCCAAACCTGGCTAGCATATTTCATGCAGAATCTAGTCACTGTTCTTTCAAGAAATAATAAATTATCAATCCTGATTCTAGCATTTTAATGCAATCCCTTGTTTTATTTTCCTTACAATGAATCTTAAAATTAGAATTAAAATTAGACATTATGGATACTTCATAGTGTAATGGTGGAGACATTCTCAAGAGCAGATGACTTATTAAATTTGAAATCACTCTTTTTTTACAAAATAAACATAGTTCTTGTATCTTCACACAATTGATGGTCACATTTTTTGCTTCCAGCTTTTCAACAAACATTTCAAGACGATCCTTGAATAAATGAATTGTCTGAAAAATGACTGTAATTCTCAAAGACTGCACTGCCATCAGTGTAGCTGAACATTTGGCAATGTAATTTCAAATTATTAATAGAAACACATGAACATCTAGTACAATTTCCTGAGGTGTACATGAATTTGAGCCCAATTTGATTGTATCGTACCATTTTTAATCCTTTAAATCTTCTTTGTTAGGAATGTATCTGTTCAATTTACAACAGAATAACAGGTATAATCCTTCCACTTATTTAACAGTTTGTAGTGATCAGTTAGGTTAGAAACCTTATGACAGATAATAAATGCTCTTGTGAAGCATTTTTTTCTCTATCAGTCACTGAATAGCGTTTGTGCCTTCAATTCAGCAGAGAATGGATCTTGGCTGATTTTATTTTGCATCCAAATCAAAAGTCAGAGTGCTTGTTAAAGATATCCTACACCTCAAAGATAAAAGTCTCATACACCTTGTTAATAATAGGCTTCTGACAGTATACAGAGCCCTTCCTCTGGTCATTGGTGTATTCACTCTGACTAGGGATACAGCACTGGCAGACTTCCAGACCTAAGGAACCTGCCTGGAAATCACTGAAGTATTAAGTAATAATGGTCATCTGGCTGTGCCAGACTGGGGAATTGAGAATAGACAGGTTGATTGAAGGACAAGACCACAGGTTGAGTCCTTCAGTTGTTCTACTATCTTTAGTCCCTCAGCACAATAGACAGTCCATCCTAATGCTTTGATCACCGCTCCAGCTCCTATTATGCTTTGTTTCTCTGATGCTTTGCAGCTTTCGAATAGTACACAGTTGGGTAGTGGTGGAGAATGTTCTAATGCTACAGATGACACACTGATTGTTGATGGGGTGATTTTCTTTGTGCCACTCAGCTCATGAGTACTAACTGTACTCAATCAAGGTTGAAATGACACCATTCAACCAGTCAGAATGTCGTATTTTCAGAAACACAACACAAAGGAAGCAGCCAAAGCTGCAGCACTTTGGTTAAGAAATGCGACATGACCTACAATCAGGTCTGCTGAATTCCCTCACATTATTTCCAGTAAGTATTAACCATAGACACGCGGAGTAAGATTTATTTTCACAGGATTATCTGCTAGCTCAGCAGATTAAAAGTCTTTTAATGTAACCCAGAAAAAAAACTTACTTCTTCAGAAACAAATTGTTCATCACCTTCTGGTGCTGTAACTTTATTAATATTTTGCTAAATCTGGTATCAGAAAGCCTTCGGATATCATATTTCAAGTTATTATTCTCTATTCCTATCACCTCGTTAAGTCTAAATAATTTTCTTGCCCATTGTATTTTGGATGCCAATGTTTTAAAACAATTTCAGACTTAAGATGTGTCTGTACAGTAGAATTCAAATATTTTCAGAAGCATTCAGTTGTCATAGCTTTGCACGACTAGCAGTAAAAAATATTGCTAACGTGCTCAAGACCATCAGAAAAGCACAATCTGTCAGTAGGTGTGACCCTTCTTACAGACATTAATCTCTGGTGGGACACTTGCATGATTAGGATCAGGCTGAATCACTACTGCAATGTAACGTGAATACTCTTTAAGAACAAGCAATAACTGGTAAACATCCACCATGTTTATATCATTAAACTTAAAATACTGCTGAGATAAGTTAGTGCATTTATGAAGCATTTAAAATAACGAATAAAATAATTAAGAACCTCTTTAAAATAGGCCCAATAAATACGCCTACACAGAAGTATTGTAAATATGCAATAAATGCATGTATCTGCAGTTGGAGGTAACATAGGGATTCTCACAATAAACGGTTACATCTTCTTGGGAACCCTGGGTGATTTTAATCTGACACAGATTGTTTCAATATTATCACTTCAAAGAGATACTGAAATCTAGATACTGTGGACAATGGAGCAGCAAAACAAATTTATTTTAAAACTGGTCTTTTTGGGTTAGATCAGTGGGTAAATAATGAAGTATCAAACTGATCCACACAGAGAAGCACAATTAACTGATTAGCAAATGCAAAGGTAAAAATGGTGCATTAATCTGCTACTTAAAATGTGTGCAGACTGGGAAGCAGATGCTTAAAGAGAAAATGACTCAATATTATACACTTAACAGAACGGGTATCTATGGAAACAAGTGGGGTGTCTCGGCTTGGAAAAAAACGTTTTTATAACAGAATTACACCAAGCCTCAATAGATTAAGAAATATTTGATTAACGTGTATTTATTTGTGTGCATGTCTGCAAATGGAAAAAAAATTACCATTTACAATATTGCAACTTTACACTAGTGACTCATTCTGTGACTGAATATAAATGGATAAAAAAGACTTGATTTTTAAAAAATCTATTTTCCTGTTATATTTCAGAAACAATTGCAAGGGCCCTCACATCTTTCATACACAGGTGATAACGTGTGAAAGAATAGACTTATAAATATGTTGCTGTTACCTTCAGCAAAATAACAACAGTCAATAGATTGGGTATCAATGTTCTGAATATCCAACAAAAACTGCTGCTTAAAGATTTATGTTTGGAAAAGGTATTCTGTCCACTGCACGGGGATGGGGTTGGGGTTAATGGTGAGGATGGAGATCTCTGCAGCAATTCAGTGGCTGAATCAGGAAAGTCTGTCTGAATTCCATGCTTGATTCGAGTTCGATCCCAAGTAAATGTGTTGCCTGTAATGAGAAGCAGGCTTTGAGGATTCATTCTTTATTTTTCAAATCATTCTGTCTCAACCCATTGGAAAGCCCTCGCTCACATGGTTAGTGGATCTGGGTGCTGTTTCCCTCTTAGGCTGCAAAGTACAACGAGTTTCATACAAACGGAAACCTTGTTGAGCTCTGCTTGCTCAAGCTTCTTACAAGCAGAATAAACCATCCTGGGAGAGGAAAGAGGAATGTTGAGGCCATGCTTAACTACATCGCCAGCTGGCTGATTGCCAAGCTGCCCTGTCAGCAGTTGTGAGAGAAGAACCTATTTGCCTTCCCATCAAGAGGCAAAGGGACATATTAGAGAGAAATACCTATACGCACTGTTACGAACAGTGAGGAGCAGTGAATCAGCTTCTTTCTGTGATACCTCTAGTTATACCTCATTAGTTAATTCAGATTATATTAGATTCCCTACAGTGTGGAAACAGGCCCTTCGCCCCAACAAGTCCACACCGACCCTCCGAAGAGCAACCCTCCCAGACCCATCTCCCTTTCACTAATGCACCTTACACTATGGGAAATTTAGCAACGCCAATTCACCTGACTTGCATATCTTTGGATTGTGGGAGGAAACCGGAGCACCGGGAGGAAACCGGAGCACCGGGAGGAAACCCACGCAGACACGGGGAGAATGTGCAAACTCCACACAGACAGTAGCCCGAGGCTGGAATCAAACTAGAGTCCCTGGCGCTGTGAGGCTGCAGTGCTAATCACTAAATCACCGTGCCACCCCTAATTTGTTCACCAGAAATAAAATCAGGAGCCAATTACAAGGTTTTCTTGAATAAAAGGAAGAGCATTAACTGCTAACCCAAGGAAAAATATTAAAGATGTGACATCAACCACAGGTACAGTTACTACATTTAAAAGACGTTTGGATAAGGACATGAATAGGAAAAGTATGCAGGGATATGGGCCAAACACAGGCAAGTGGGTCTAGGTTAGTTTGGGAACATGGTCAGCATGGACTGATTGGACCAAAGGTTTTGTTTCCATACTGTACGACCCTATGACTATGACACACAAACACAAGCAAAATATTTTAAAGAGGATAGTGTTGTGTACACAAAGAATGTGCAGTTTAAAGGTCTTAAGATGTCACTGTTGGTTAACGGAGTCCTGGATCATTATCAGCGATGAATGTCACAGATATCTTTGGGTTCTCAGTTTTTGGATGTTGCTCAAATTTGTTTTTGTCAGTGTTCCCTTGTCCTTCCTGATCCAGAGCAGAAAAGAGAGCACCTTTCAGTTCTGCAGTTACCAATCCCTTTGCTCTGCCTCATTCATACCTTCCAGTTTATAGGACTTCTTTCCAAACTGGATAAATTATTGAATGCATTTCATCTCCAATATATGCAACTTATCAAACAGATTTAGAGTCATAAAGTCATAGAGATGCACTGCACGGACACAGACCTTTCGGTCCAACCCGTCCATGCTGACCAGATATCCCAACCCAATCTAGTCCCACCTGCCAGCACCCAGCCCTTATCCCTCCAAACCCTTCCTACTCATATACCCATCCAGATCCCTTTTAAATGTTGCAATTGTACTAGCCTCCACCACTTCCTCTGGCAGCTCATTCCATACACACACACACACCACCCTCTGCATGAAAAAGTTTCCCCTTAGGTCTCTTTTATATCTTTCCCCTCTCACCCTAAACCTATGCCCTTGAGTTCTGGACTTCCCCACCCCAGAGAAAAGACCTTGTCTATTTAACCCACCTATGCCCCTCATGATTTTATAAGCCTCTATAAGGTCACCACTCAGCCTCTGCCAGGAAAGCAGCTCGAGCCTATTCAACCTGTTCTTATAGCTCAAATCCTCCAAACCTGACAAGGTCCTTGGAAATCTTTTCTGAATGTTTCCAAGTTTCACAACATCCTTCCGATAGGAAGGAGACCAGAATTGCATGCAAAATTCCAATAGTGGCCTAACCAGCATCCTGTACAGCTGCAACATGACCTCCCAACTCCTGTACTCAATACTCTGACCAATAAAGGAAAGCATACCAAACACCTTCTTCACTATTCCATGTACCTGCGACTCTACTTTCAAGGAGCTATGAACCTGCACTCCAAGGTCTCTTTGTTCAGCAACACTCCCAAGGACCTCACCATTAAGTGTATATGCCCTGCTAAGATTTGCTTTCCCAAAATGCAGCACCTCGCATTTATCCAAGTTAAACTCCATCTGCCACTTCTCAGCCCATTGGCCCATCTGGTCCAGATCCTGTTGTAATCTGAGGTAACCTTCTTCGCTGTCCACTACACTTCCAATTTTGCATCTGCAAACTTACTAACTGTACCTCTTATGCTCACATCCAAATCATTTATGTAAATGACAAAAAGTAGAGGAGCCAGCACCGATCCTTGTGGCACTCCACTGGTCACAGGCCTCCAGTCTGAAAAGCAACCCTCCACCAGCATCCTATGTCTTCTACCTTTGAGCCAGTTCTGTATCCAAATGGCTAGTTCCATGAGATCTAACCTTGCTAATCAGTCTCCCATGGGGAACCTTGTGAAACGCCTTACTGAAGTCCACATTGATCACATCTACTGCTCTGCCGTCATCATTTTGATTGTCTTTAAAAAAGGTGTGAGTGTTTTTCACACCTAATTGGATTCAGTGTATTTTGATTAAAAGGGTTAATTTCAGTTCAGACAGTTTAATTTATTTCACATTGATTTCCTGAAGCTGGGGCTCGGCCCACGGTTAAGTGATCACGGCAGCCATCTTAAAGTGTCAGTGTCTTTACATTTCAGTCGAGAATGTGGTGCTGGAAAAGCATAGCAGGTCAGGCAGCATCCGAGGAGCAGGAGAATCGACATTTCATTGATTCTCCTGCTCCTCAGATGCTGCCTGACCTGTTGTGCTTTTCCAGCACCACACTCTCGACTTTGATCTTCAGCACATACAGTCCTCACTTTCTCCTAGTCTTTACATTTCAGTCCATGTAAGTCCTATGCATTAAAATCAGATGATTGAAGTAAAAAATTGATAGTGCATATTTAATCACTTTCATGATTGAGCTCAGTTCAAAGTGACTTCCCTTTTAATAGTGTGAGTGTGTCACATCATTCTTTAATGACCTGCTTCGGTTGGACAAAATGAATTCAATCTGCAGTTCTCCGATTCATCCCACAAAAAAACCTTTCAATTAGCAATTCAGCCATTTCAAATTTTTCCAAAATTTGACCAGCAGAAAGAAGCGCAGAATCCCTCCCCTGTTGAAAGAAGCCTTTCAGCCCATCAATTCCGCATTGATCCTCTGAAGAACATTCCACCCAGACCTAGCCCCACCCTCCCCCCATTTCCAGCATTTACCATGGCTAACTCACCTAGCCTGCTGATTCCCAGACACTATGGTCAATTTAGCATGGCTAATCCATGACTAATACACATCTTTGGACTGTGGGAGGAAATCCACACAGCCATGAGTAGAATGTGCAAACTCCACAAAGACAGTCACCCAAAGCTGGAATTGAGCCCAGGTCCCTGGCACCGTGAGGCAACAGTGCTAACCACTGAGCCACTGTGCCGCCCACAGGGACAATACCATGTGTAGCAAAACACTTCATTCTTTAAGGAGTTCACTGTTAGATCACCTTGTGAACTCTCCACTACTCCAATCCTGGTCTCTTCTGTTTAAATCACTCAGCTTTTGGTAACTGTGTTCTCATCTGTTGGGCCCTAAACGCTGGAATTCTTTCTTTAAACCTTTCCACTTGTCTAACACTCTCTCCTCCTTGAAGATTTGCAGTTTGTTAAAAGGGGCCATATCAATACAAGATATTGTTGTTGTATGGATTACAAAGTAGGTACCACCAAGTGCTATTTATACGATGAAATATTGTTAGTATATATTATTACTGTAATACCTCATTACCTGTAGCTTAATAAAGTACAACTGCTACTTTATTTTTCTCTACCATCATTAAGAGTCATAAAAACTCATTTGGCTCAAACCTTGCTTCCTGTGCATATTACATTGAATACTTACATGAATACTGAAACCCTGAAGGTCAAAGACTGGCCTCATGATTACAACAGTGTCAAAAGTTCTTTGATCATTCTTTTTTAAATGTAAGAAAAACAACCAAAGTGCTTCCTTGCAATGTTATGAAACAAAACTTGATCTTGAGTCACAGGGTTAAAGGTGAATTCCCAAAACCTTGGTCAAAAAGGCAAATTGTGACTTATGCAGTAGTACAGGTTAAATCTGATTGTAATGTGCAATGAGTCAGTCTCCAACTTCACAGGAATTGATGCAATGCCACATGATCTTTCTCTGACTTGAAGCCTGGTGGCAAGATGAAGCCAAAGTAGGACATTGCTTCAAATAAATTTAACGCTTTTCTTTACCCCAGCCGACTCGTTGCATATTCTCAGTAGCATGAGACCAAGACAATTATATGTTGGCAGCAAATGAAAGAACAACATGGAAAAGTCCTTGCCATTATTAAAAAGCTTCAAGCAGTTCACAGGTCTCAGTCAGGCAGAACCCTGGCTGAACTGGTGTCAGAGGTTTTCCAGGTGTCGCACCGCATTGTGTTTTGCTATGAAGCAGAGGGCCAAGCAGATCAGTGTGCAATTGTACACAATAGATGGTCATGCAGACAATATCCTCGTCAGGCAAGGGATTGTCAAAGAACAAGCTACATATGGGGATGTCTACTATCTGCAAAAGAAATACACTGTTGTTAAGCAGATTGAATTTAACAAGCATACCCAGCAAGAAGGGGAAGGATTGCTTCTTCTATCAATGATCTGCACAGACTTGCAGAGAATTGTGAAACCTGCAGCTTAAGAAAATAACTAATCAGGACAGAATTATGTCTCAAGATGAAGCATTGTCTGACTACTTGTGGTCAAGGGATGACTTAACAATAATAAAGGCAATTCAATTGAGCAGATGAGTTAGTGTCAGGAAGTAAAATCAATCAGTGGTTTGAAGCGACACGGAGAGCCAAATCCCAAAAATGACCGAATCAGCAGAGTGTGTTAAATTTAAAAACAGAGATGTGACTGTACAAAAGGCATGAAAAGCATCCATCAAGAACCCCCCTAACTGTTATTGGTGTTACAAGGTAGAAAACACTGTCACAAAATTTGTCCAAGCAAACATGCTGAATTCTACTTGGTATGAGGAAGAGTCACTTTCAGAGGATGTGGTGCAGCAAGAAGCTAGAACAAGTTGGACAGAATAATTAAGAAGAGAATTCCTTGAAAGATGCCCTTATCCATAAAATTGAAGATATTAACGATGTGGAGACACCTTTCTTTGATTCAGGAATCAATTGGAAGCTGTTGGAGTGTTGACGTCCTCGCAGAGGAAAACAAGACAGGATTTAAGTTTGGCACAGTTGCAATAATTTTGGTTCTTTCTGATACAGAGTCTTGGTTGTTCCCTTCAGCCATTTTTCAAAACATTATACAGGCCAGGAGGTGTAGAATTCAAAGACATAGTACCGCTTTATCCAACCTTTCAATAATGAGAGAGAAAAGCATTAAACCATAATATGCAATCCATTACTTGAGCTGTTCTCGCTTCTCCAGGAAATCTGGCTAACTTAAATCTGACTTGGAGGAAAGTCATGAAGACCTCTGAAAGCTTTATCACTGAATTTCCATAGTTGTCCACAGGACTAGGAGAACTGAAGACAACAAAGCATCATGCGCTACATCCTGAAATGAAGCCAGTGTGGCTGCTTACACTCTAAAAGGTTGCTCATCTACTCTTGCCAAAGATGGAAAATGATTCCATGTTGAAGCAGGGGATTATTTCATTTGCGATAGAATCAAGCAGCAAGCCATTAGGGATGGTCCAGCTGCCAAAACCCAACTTAGCTCATCAGAATCAGTGTAGATTTTACACATCTAGACAAAACAGTGGACCACAACATTCATCCATATCCTCTGTGGACAAGAACTTAGCAAATGTGGAAAGAGTTTAATCTTGACAAAGCTACATGTAAATAGTGGTTTTTGGCAACTACTTGTTGATGAAGAATCTGAGTTGCTCACAACCCTCATTACATCAGTTAGAAGATTTTGTTTCAACAGATTACAGCCAGGAGGGCATCTTACATACCACACTCTCAGATAGTACTCTGAACAGAGGGGACGCCTCAGTACACTGGATTAATACACTTTGTGACATGATGCTTGGTCATTTCCAAAGTCCTGAGACTCAGTACAATGCAACAATTCCATCGAGAACATTTGGGTCTCACCGAATGTCAAACCAGAGCAAATTATTCTGTTTGATGGTTAAGTCTCTCAATATCAATGCAAGAGGTTATTTCAAGCTGTATTACTTCTGGTATTTGCTGTCAGGAGACAAGAAAATCATTTATGTCACCTTGTTTGCCATCAATAATTTGGGAACATCAATACAGAGGTAATGCTCTTGACAGTGGTAGACTACTACTTCAGATGAATACAAATCAAGTTACTGAAGCAAAGCTTTAATCTCTAAAAGATATCTTAGCAATACATGGAATCCCAGAACTTGTAACTTCAGACAATAGATGACAGATTGTCAGTGAATATATCAAAGCATTCACAGTGTATGTGAAATTGTCCATTACTATCAGCTCACTAAGAAATCCTCAAGCCAATAGTAAAGCTGAAAGAGGAGTACATGGATTGAAAGCACTGCTGAAGAGTAATAATGACATTCAACTTGTATTTCTGAGCTATTGTTCAACTCCAAACCAAAATGATTTAACTCCAAGTGAGATCCTCATGGAAGAAGACTTAGAACACAGGTCTCTCCTCTTCCATATACATTCTTGCCATGAGTACAAGATGATGATTTGGAAAAGGTGACGGGGAATTAGGATGAGTACTGTTCTGATCAGATGTGGAAAATCAATAAACATCATAAAGCTTCCAGCCTACCAGAACTCCAACCAGAAGAGCTAGCTGAATTCAAGACCAAGTCATAATGGACAAGTAGTGGTACAGACACCGCATTTGCAGTCCTACCTCATTCCAAATGAAAATGTTGCAGTGTGGCAGAATGGATGTGCACTAGCTTCTGCACAGAATTGACCTTCTACACAGTTGAAGCATCATCAACACAGTAACACAAACCAGACATGCTGTACACATCAAAAGGCCTAGATGACAGCTTGACTGTTGAACCAGGGGCATCCATCAATGCTCCTTTTACCCAGCAGAATCTGAAAGACCATACAGAGGATTTGAATTCCTAATCTCTTCTGAAGGAGCTGGGAGCTCATAGAGGTAAACGAGTGAAACTGTCAAAATGGTTGACCTGGTAAAAAAGAAGTGAAATTCAGAGACCTGGGAGGGATGTAGTTTAAGGAATTAAGTTTAATTGTGTAATATGCTAATAAGATACCACACACATAACTGCAAGAACTGATACAATGTTAGATGCTTTGGCTTTATCTTGCAAACTTGTGACATGATTCTTAAATGAAGTCAATGCCTTTTTTACCTCAGCAGACTCTATAAATATTTACGACAAGACAAGAATAAAGGCAAATATGGCAGATGCTGGCAATCTGAAACGAACACATAGAATGCTGGAGAAGCTCAGCCTGCCTGGCAGCGTCTGTGGAGAGAGAACAGAGTTGACATTTCAAGTCTGGTATGATTTTTCTGCAGAACTGGAGTTCTAGGTGAAACATTGCAATGATTTTAAACTCAAATACTGCTCAACCAGGCTATGTTGATCAGTGAGCATTAGCGAGATAGGTGAATGGTACGTGCTGCGCATTAGCGCACAGGAACCAGAGTTTTGTACGACCTCAATGTAACACAAGATAAACAATGTGAGGACAGCCGGAAAAGTCTTCAGGTAATAAAGGCAAGAAGAGAGTGTAAGCAAGAGAACATCTTGAGGCTGGGTCAGAGTCATGTAGTTTATATAGGTGGGAATAAGTGAAACCTTTTTAAAAAGAAAACCTTAGTGATGCCATTGATACGTGGTTAAAAGTTTATCACTGGGTCACAGAGTCAAATACAAGACCAAACTTATGAACAGCTTGCTGCTCAGCCAACTCCCAGGAAGAAGGAGGAAGTTGAAGTTTGTAAATGGAGTACAAACTGATAAAGAAAGGATCATGTTTATTCCTAAATATTAAGGTATTTGTGAGTAGCAGATATAATGTTGGACGTAGAACAGTGTCTCCCAACTTTTTCCCACTGTGGCTTCATATTGAGGCTTGAAAACTGTAGTGATCCACTGGTGAATACTGAGAGATGGAAGGGAGTGGGGAGGTAGAGAGTAAAACTATGAGAGCACAGGGCAAACAAGACAAGGCCTGTGAAAGCAGGAGGAGGCAGGGCAGAGTACCACCCACAGCTTGCGATCCTAAAATTGCAGCTCATGAGCCCACTTGGAGATGGTGTAGAGGGGTAGAAGAAAACTTGCATCATTGCAGTACTGTTTGTAACATCACAAGGTCACAAAGTGCTTAACCAATTCATGCCGTTGTGGTGCAGTGTTGCAGTGTAGGAATGTCTGAATTATTGCACAGTAAAGTCGGATTGGAAACAAAAACAGAAATTGCTGCCAGAACTCAGCAGATCTGCATCAGAATTCTTCTAATGAAAAGTCACCAGACTGGAGACGTTAACTCTGCTTTCTTCGCACAGATGTTACCAGACCTGCTGAGTTTCACCAGCAATTTCTGCTTTCGTACCAGATCCCCAATGTCAGCAATTCTTTGTTTTATATTAAAATCAGATCAGATATTGTGATTTGTTTTAGTGGTGTTGCTCAAGGGATAAGTGTTGACCAGGGCATTTGTCAACTTCCCAGCTCTTTGTTTACCAGGGAGGTGACCTTAAGGTATAGGAATCAAGTGCCTGCCTGACCAAAGGTGATGGTATTAAAAAATATATTGTTTAAAATTAACATGAACTAAATCCAAACCATTTGGCCCAGAGCTGTAGACACTACCACTGCACCCAAATAAACTAGCTTGCTATTTCTAGAAGATGTGGTGTGCCTGAGGAAAGGCAAAAAAACTTAATTTTCACCCAAATTTGAAAACAAACAGTGTTTGCTTATGTTCTGTTACTGCCTCAGCAAAATGCAGAGGAAATGGTGTGGTTCTAAATGAATTGGCAAACTTCAAAGATGATTGGTCAGCAGATAGAAGTACCTTAATGTGATAATCATTGAAAGTATTCTTCTGCTTGTATTGGCCTCTATAAGAAACACATTCCCATTTTGTTTGAAAAAGTTGATTGTGACCCTTTTAAAATGCAACTCTCTCAAATTTGTTCCAGAACACAATATGACTTCAGAGCTCGCTGTATAGCAACAATCTTAATTGGAACACACAGTTGCTCCCTTTCATTTATCCAGCACTGTTTCAGTGAAATATATAAAATGTTTTGGGTAAGATCATCTTGGCAGCTGCATTGCTCCCCAGTGATCAAGGTGACCTTCCATCGTTCTGTCCTGTAGACTATCTCATCAATCAAGCCCCTACAGCCCACAAACCACATGGAATCTCTAGCATGCCTCAATAACCTCTTCACTACAGCAAGCTGTGTGTCATTTTAAATCCACAGTATGACCACTGATGACAACAGCCCCATTTTATGTCAGTCATCCTTGTACACGTCTCCTGAAACACTGAAAAAACATCGCAAGTGTCACAAGGACAAGTTAGAACCTTGAAATACCATGCACATTATAAGCCTTAAAGTACAAAATGTGTTTTTTAAAAGGAATCTTCTACAACCAAACAGACAACTGCAGATGTAAATTAAGTCATGGTCTGGCAAAGACCTTTGTGAGGCCCATAGAATGATATACCTGAAGAGTGTCAGGGAAACCTCAAACAGAGAATGAAGCATGAATAGGAACAGGTTACCAGGGTGATGAATATTTCTCCTCTCTCAACAGAAAGCTACAGTTTGGAGAGGTTTTGTGTTATGGCCTTCTGGGAATATACAAAGAATGGTTAAAAGCTAACTGCAAGTGTATGTTAATGGTCTTATGTCCTATTAGGTGCATTTGTGTACAATGGAAGTCTCAGCTTGGAGAACCGTATTTAAACATGCCATCTGAGTGTTAGAAACCAACTAGCCAGCAACTATCATCAAAAGGAATAGGATAAAGGAGTTTCAATCAACCTACAAAGCCTTGACACAAAATCGACTGTTCAGCTACTATCGTCAGCACTAAAAGTAATAGGTGCTGCAATAAGATAATATTCAACAATCTGCTTTTCATGAACAATTCAGAGACTGATTTATATAACTTCTTTTAGACTTTATTCTTTTTCACTCACCCCGAATCACTAATCTGTGTGTGTGGGAACATGTGGGTGTGTTTGTGTGCTTGTGTGTGTGTTTGTGTGTGTATGTATGAGAGAGTGTGTATGTGAGTGGGTAGAGACACGTGTGTGTGTTTTTGAGTGGGAATATGTGTGTGTGATTGTGTTTGTGAGTGTGGGGGAGTTGTGTGTATGTCTGTGTGTGCCAGTGTGTGTGTATGTAGGTGGGACGTGTGTGTGTGTGTGAGTGGTTTGGGAATATGTGTGTGTGTGATTGTGTTTGTGAGTGCGGGGAGTTGTGTGTATGTGGACACGTGTGTCTATGTGTGTGAGAGTATAGGTGTGTATGTGTGGGTAGGAATATGTGTGTGTGAGTGAGTGTGTGTGTATGTGGGTGAGTGGGAACATGTATGTGTGTGTCTGTGTGTGAGAGAGTGTGTTTGTGTGTGTGGGTGGGAATACATGTGTGCATGTATGTGTGAGTGTGTTTGTGAGTGCAGATGTGAGAGTGGGTAGCAAATTGTTTGTGTGTTTGTGAGTCTGGGGGGGTTTATGTATATGTGGGTGGGTGGGAACATGTGTCTGTGTGTTTGTTTGTTTGTATGTTTGTGTGTTGCAGTATTATTCTTCCTTGCATTTAGTAATTAAGAAACTCTCTCTTTCCATTAATTCAAGAAAACCTGGTTAAATTGGCTCCTTTAAAAATGTAAGTTCATTTGGATTTAGGAGAAAAGTATCCAAATGGGAAGGGAAGGGAAGGGATCCATTTAAAATTAACTTTGATGCAGGTAACAGAGGGACTGGTGAATAATCAAGATTAGCGTCAAAAAGTGTGGAGCAAGAGAGTAAACATTTCAAGCATAAGCTCTTCATCAGGAATCAGGCATCCCTGATGAAGAGCTTATGCCCAAAACGTCAACTCTCATGCTCCTCGGATGCTGCCTGACTGACTGTGCTTTTCCAGCACCACACTTTTTGACTCTGATCTCCAGAATCTGCAGTCCTCACTTTCTCCGAATAACTAAGATTACCCCTACTTATCTGGGAGTCTCACGGTTTGAGGAATCATGTTTGGAAATGAAATTAATTGGGGAGCCTCACTCAGGGACTAGTTATAAAACAAGGTAGCCTCACACTTTTTTAGATTACATTACATTACAGTGTGGAAACAGGCCCTTCGGCCCAACAAGTCCACACCAACCCGCCGAAGCGTAACCCACCCATACCCCTACATTTAGCCCTTACCTAACACTATGGGCAATTTAGCATGGCCAATTCACCTAACCTGCACATCTTTGGACTGTGGGAGGAAACCGGAGCACCCAGAGGAAACCCACGCAGACACGGGGAGAACGTGGGAATTGAACCCGGGTCTCAGGCACTGTGAGGCAGCAGTGCTAACCACTGTGTCACCGTGCTGCCCACATGCCACCGTGCCGCCCACTTCTATCAAATGTTATGAATTTACTGGGAGATATGTAAAATTCCAGTTAGACTGCAATTCAGGAGAAAAGCAATTCGCACCAGCTTTCATTAGTAAAAGAAAATACCTCAATTTATTGTAGCACATTTACCTTTAACAAAAGGTAGAGGAAATAAAAGAGAATTTCTAATCTGCTGCTATACAACTAAATCCATACCGTTAAAAACTCTAAATACCTACATGCATTCACGATTAAATGAGAGAACAAAACAAATGGCTTGATACAGCTACAATGGATGGAAAAAGAAGATGGGATAAACAAAATTTTGAAGATCGAAAGTCAAGATTTCAAGGCTGGGTTAAATAGTTTCACACAGTTGCTTTTGTGTTTTAGTAATATTTTGTCTGTAAAGTGATGGGGGTTCTTCACATTGATACTTGATCTGGCAGACCCAGTTTTAAGGTTTCTTGGTTTTCTGTCTTTTTCTCACACAGAGAGGGGGAGGAAGAGAGAGATGGATGCTTTCAGTTTGCAGGGTCTGGCTACATTCCTCTTTACCACCCTAGCACTTGTAGCTTTTTAACAGTCTGCAACTAAATCCATCCGAAGGCCATTGTCAGGCAGAATTTCCGTAACCTGAAAGATTTGCAGTTCTGCTCAGACTTAAAAATCCCTCCCTCAAAGCTTCAAAAAACATCATTGTCTAATGCAGCCAAATATATACCATTCTTGATTTTCAAGTTGCAAAACTCTCCTGGCATTTTGGTTATATAGCAGTCTAGCAGTTTATAGTCTCAAAAATGAAAAATATGTGGTCTCTGACAAAAGGCAGATTTCTGGGTGGAGCTGGCACTCAGAATTAAAACCAGACACAATGGTTTGCAAAAAAATTACCAAATGCAAGTATTCACGTTTTACAGTTGTTGCCCTATTGTCCATGTGTTGCAGATTTCTTTCCTAACTCTTTCCAGAAAAAAGACACTTCCTCTCGATAGTGGTCTGCCTTATCACGACCTTGATACTGCAGATTTTAAAGCTGCAACTTCTTAATGTCTATAGTGTAATAACTTAAATGTCATTTTTTAAAAAAAGGATACTGTGGTAGGGTGCAGGATATGGCTTCATGCTGTGATTTCCCACATCTTGATTTACCAGTTATCCTGCTGGTCCTGTCGTAGTACCTGATAATCCCTCAGAAGGAGGAAGTAAATACTTGAGAAAGCACTCTGTCACCTCATATCCTTTTATTGGAGGTGGTTGCAAGAGCATAGTGCTCAAAAGCACCATAACCTCTACACACCAGTTACCCCAATTTGCAATACTGCCTGCTGCTCTTATCTGAGCGACAGCAATGAAGTCCATAGTTCAAAAGGAGAAGAATCAGAATCCATGCTTTTAGCTTGAATGAAAATGCAGTGCGCCAGATCTCTGCAGGTCAGCTCATGGATATCAAAGTGTGAAGCACAGAGTAAGACCGCAGCACATCTGCAATGAGTAGAACGCTATTAATGTAGAGCCATCTTGAAGATTGCTCTCATACACTCCACAGCAACCATTTGCACTCTTAGTTTAAGTACAATGCTTGATCAGACATGATGGGACAAAAGTGGAGGAAGAGATAAACAACGAATGTGTTTTGCAAAGCGGAGGCAAAATGACAAGGAAAAATAAATTTTATTTATCAACTTCTGACAGGGAAGTGCAAAATAAATGTAATTTTCTTTCATGCCCTAGGTTTCAATTTGAATGGAGGAGAGCAATTCTATTTTATCTTAAAATAGACCTTACGAACAAATGAATGTAGAATGTCACAGTACCTCACAGAAAAATCTAATGGGGCTGGATTCAGCCGATTCTAATGAACTTTAAGTTAAAATAAAAATAGCTGAGTTATTGAAAATTAAAAGTGTAGCCTCAGCAGTAGAGCACAGGTTGTAATTTCAAGCCCTCCCCCTCCCTTTTAAAGTTATGATTGATCTTGATGGGGAAGTATAACAGGTTCTCGGTCAGGTTTTGGTGGATCAAGCCCTGCACATCAGCAGAACATTTCATCTCAGGGCAGGTTGAAGCTCCCACAACCACTCCTGTTCATCTGTTTTTGGCTAATCATGGATTGGCATTAGCCGTGAATGATTCAGCTGGGCTTTCCTCCCATTTGAGAACAACACTATCCATCTAGCAGGCTTCTGGGAAAAGGCAACAAGTCAGCAAATGAGGGCAAACAAATTTAAATGCCAGTCAAGGCCAGGATTCAAACTCCTGGCCCTTAGTTTGGCACTCCAGTGTCTATCAATGCCGTCACTGGCTGTCTTACCTGATTACTGATGATAAATTGCATGTACTGCTGTGCCATTGAGTTCCAGCATTAGTGATCACGCCATGAATCCTAATACATGATTCTGATTTAAACCAAGCCAATGAGTGCAGATGAGGGATTTTGCCTGCTGAGGTTGGGGAAATCAGGCAGTGAGTCGTCATGTTGCACTTTTATCCATCTCCAAGAGTCTGGTTTAAGACCGATACAGCTCCCTGCGAGTAATAAGCTGCCGGCTCAATTTTCCTCTCCACGTGATTGAGCTCTTCAGCTGTTCCATTGCATGCAACTGTCTGCCTGGAGACAGTATCCTTCCCATCAACGGTTCTACCCTTTGCCTTTGTAGTGGAGAATTTGCAAAGATCCGTCACAAATTAATGGACAGCATTTAATCTCATATTCATGTGATCCAACAGCAGATCCCGGTAGGAGTGACTGGGCTTGGGTGGATGGAAATGGTGGAGGGTAAGAACTGGCCTCAGCACTCATTGGACAAAGGATATGGGATCTCTGCTGGAATTCTTGCTTGGGAGGGGGGGGGATATTACTGAGGGTCCCTATACTTGATCATTCATTAAGAATCCCTATTGAAGGCACACATCCATGGATGGCAGTCAACGGCAGAGTTGGATTGGGCTGTGACCTAAGCCCTTGTCTGAAGCTCAAGGTTCACACATGACGACTGGTTGGTGGAGTGAGGATAACTGGAAGCTATGGGGCACTACGCCAGCAAGGAGTGAAAACCTTCAGGGGGCTTGAAAAAAACTGCTAAGGGAAAATATCCAAAACAATATTTTTTAAAAAGCTGTTGACGATTCCACAATTAGCACCTTGCACGGGAGCGACATTTCCCAGAGAAATCCTCACCCACCCATTCCCAGTCAAGGAAAAACCTATGTAAGTGCAAGTCGGTGTCTGTGCCAGGGCAGTACATCAACTTCAGTGCACTGAAATACAGCATTGCCCCCTGGAGCCAATATCTGATATTACAAGTGAAAGTCAGATTTAGTTGTAAAGTGATTAAAGCAAATGCTTTTCTGCAAGATTTAAGAGTCAGACCCTGTGAATAGTTTGTAATTTATTCATTGGTAATTATGAAAGAAATGCTGTGGCGCACATTTTGGGATCTTTTTTATTAGAGACCCTAATAATCCAATTTATTTAATGATGCCACCTGTAGCAATCCAAAAAAAAGCTGCTTGCATTTCTGAGTGCACTGTTATACATCCTTCTGGCAATTCATCATTCTTCATTGACAGCTTGGCTTTACCAAAAGATAAAATCCTCATTTTTTTCTGTTTATGTGGAATGTGATAATTACTGTTTTCTCTTATATGTGAATTAAACAAATAACTAGGTCCTTACCACTGCTTGGTCTTGTTTCAGTCAGCGTCAATATTCGATGGCAGGAAGAGAGATTGTTACTCAGAGCCAATATCAGGGGTGAAGGAGCACTGCTTTACATTAATGAACCTCCCAGTTCCAATGACAAGGGAGTTGACTGTCATTATGCTGCATCACCCTACTTGAAACCAAGACAGAATTAAATTGCTCTATTTATTCAAATTCCAAGTGTACCACATTTGAACATAATCCTGCCCTCACTCAGGGTCCATGCACACTCCCACTGCCTCTGCACACACCCAAGGTCTGCACACACTCACAGTACCCACTCTCATTGCCCATGCCACAGGCTGCACATAACTCCAAGGTCTCGCTGTGTGCACGCTCAGTGTGTCTTCAGACACTCCCAATGTCTACACATACTCTCATTGCCCATACACAGTCCTGGTGCCTGTACACACTCCCAGGGCCGGTACACACTCCCACTGCCCATCCACACGCCATTGCCTGCACACACTCCAAAACCTGTGCGCACTCCCATAGCATCAATTCTCCTGCTCCTCGGATGCTGCCTGGCCTGCTGTGTTTTCTAGTACGACATTTTTCAACTCTGCACTCCCATAGCCTGTACATTGTTCAATTGGGGTCACTGATAGTTCCTTGAAATTGGAGTCACACAGGATAGTGAAGCAGGCATTTAGTACACTTGTCTTTATTGATCAGTGCATTGAGTATAGGCTATTTTTGGAATACCGCATTCAATTCTAGTGTCTCTGCTACAGGAAATATGTTGTTAAACTTGAAAGGATGCAGAAAAGATTTACCAGGATGTTGCTGTGATTGGAGGGTTTGAGCTATAGGGAGAGGTGAATAGAGCTATTTTCCCTGGAGTGCCAGAGGCCAAGGGGTGACCTTATGGAGATTTATAAAACCATGAGGGACATGGATAGGGTGAATAGCCAAGGTCTTTTTCCCAGGGTGTGGGTGTCCAAAACTGGAGGCACAAGTTTAAGGTGAAAGGGGAAAGATTTAAAAGGGACCTAAGGGGCAACTTTTTCATGCAGAGGATGGTGCGTGTGTGGAATGAACTGCCAGAGGAAGTGGTGGAGGCTGATACACTTACAACATTTAAAATGCATTTGGATGGATACATGAATAGGGAGGGTTTGGAGGAATATGGGCCAAGTCCTGGCAAATGAGACTAGATTAATTTAGGATATCGAGATGGAAATGTGTTGCTGGAGAAGCGCAGCAGGTCAGGCAGCATCTAGGGAACAGGAGAATCGACGTTTCGGGCATTAGCCCTTCTTCAGGAATGAGGAAAGTTTGTCCAGCAGGCTAAGATAAAAGATAGGGAGGAGGGACTTGGGGGAGGGGCGTCGGAAATGTGATAGGTGGAAAAAGGTCAAGGTGAGGGTGATAGGACAGATTGGGGTGGGGGCGGAGAGGTCAGGAAGAAGATTGCAGGTTAGGGAGGCGGTGCTGAATTTGATGGATTTGACTGAGACAGGCTGGGGGGAGGGGAAATGAGGAAACTGGTGAAATCCGAGTTCATCCCTTGTGGTTGGAGGGTTCCTAGCCGGAAGATGAGGCGTTCTTCCTCCAACCGTCGTTTCGCTGTGGTCTGACGATGGAGGAGTCCAAAGACCTGCATATCCTTGGTGGAGTGGGAGGGGGAATTGAAATGTTGAGCTACAGGGTGGTTGGGTTGGTTGGTCCGGGTGTCCCAGAGGTGTTCTCTGAAACGCTCCGCAAGTAAGCGGCCTGTCTCCCCAATATAGAGGAGGCCACATCGGGTACAGAGGATGCAATAGATGATATGTGTGGAGGTACAGGTGAATCTGTGGCGGATATGGAAGTTTCCTTTGGGGCCTTGGAGGGAGGTGAGAGGGGAGGTGTGGGCGCAAGTCTTGCACCTCCTGCGGTTGCAGGGGAAGGTGCCGGGAGTGGAGGTTGGGTTGGTGGGGGGTGTGGATCTGACGAGGGAGTCACGGAGGGAGTGGTCTTTACGGAATGCTGATAGGGGAGGGGAGGGAAATATATCCTTGGTGGTGGGGTCCGTTTGGAGGTGGCGGAAATGACGGCGGATGATGCGCTGTACATGGAGGTTAGTGGGGTGGTAGGTGAGGACCAGTGGGGTTCTGTCCTGGTGGCGGTTGGAGGGGCGGGGTTCAAGGGCGGAGGATCGGGAAGTGGAAGAGATGCGGTGGAGGGCATCGTCGATCACGTCGGGGGGGAAATTGCGGTCCTTGAAGAAGGAGGCCATCTGGGATGTGCGTTTTTGGAACTGGTCCTCCTGGGAGCAGATGCGGCGGAGTCGAAGGAATTGGGAGAATGGGATGGCGTTTTTGCAGGGGGCAGGATGGGAGGAGGTGTAGTCCAGGTAGCTGTGGGAGTCGGTCGGTTTGTAGTAGATGTCCGTGTTGATCCGGTCGCCTGAGATGGAAATAGAAAGGTCGAGGAAGGGGAGGGAGGAATCTGAGACTGTCCAGGTGAATTTGAGGTCGGGGTGGAAGGTGTTGGTGAAGTGGATGAACTGTTCCACCTCCTCGTGGGAGCACGAGGCGGCGCCGATACAGTCATCGATGTAGCGGAGGAAAAGGTGGGGGGTGGGGCCAGTGTAGTTGCGGAAGATGGATTGTTCCACATATCCTACGAAGAGGCAGGCATAGCTGGGGCCCATGCGGGTGCCCATGGCTACTCCTTTCGTTTGGAGGAAGTGGGAGGATTGGAAAGAGAAGTTGTTCAGGGTGAGGACCAGTTCAGTCAGTCGAAGTTCAGGGTGAGGACCAGTTCAGTCAGTCGAAGTTCAGGGTGAGGACCAGTTCAGTCAGTCGAAGTTCAGGGTGAGGACCAGTTCAGTCAGTCGAAGTTCAGGGTGAGGACCAGTTCAGTCAGTCGAATTTAGGATATCTGCTCAGCATGGACAGCTTAGACCAAAACGTCTGTTTCTATGCTGTACATCTCTGACTATGGTATCATAATTCATATATTGCGAATGATGAAACATGTCTGTTAAAATAGCAGACAGGAATGTGCCAATCGTTTAGCCACTAACATTGAAAATGGGAATTTTTGGTCATATACATGACTAATTGTCTGACAGGAAGAGCCGTCAACTCCCTTACTCTTTATTTATGATGTTGCTGCCGGGATTCAGCACAGAGATGGTGACCTCCATCCTCTGACTGGAAATTTGGGGGCTGAGTCCACAGCTGTTGAGAGTCACAACCTGCCCCTCATGGTTCCTGCCTGAACTAATGGCCCACGGAACAGGGTGTCCCACATCCAGGAGTTGCTGGCCATCCTGAACAAAGGGCAGCCCGTCAGTCCCAGTAGCTCCATTATATTAGATTAGATTACATTACAGTGTGAAAACAGGCCCTTCGGCCCAACAAGTCCACACCGACCCGCCGAAGCGAAACCCACCCATACCCCTACATTTACCCCTTACCTAACACTACGGGCAATTTAGCATGGCCAATTCACCTGGCCTGCACATTTTTTTTGGATTGTGGGAGGAAACCGGAGCACCCGGAGGAAACCCACGCAGACACGGGGAGAACGTGCAAACTCCACACAGTCAGTCGCCAGAGGCGGGAATTGAACCCGGGTCTCTGGCGCTGTGAGGCAGCAGTGCTAACCACTGTGCCACCGTGCCGCCCATCAGCACAGCCGAAAGGGAGACTCTGAACCTCCGCCTGTCTATCCCAAAGATGTCAGCTTTACTAAATGAGCTCAGCAGAGATATGGTTTCATCATACCCTCCCCCTCACTCCCGGGCCCTGTGCATGGGCTGAGAGATAAGAGAGGAACTCTCAGGTGGGATAGTTGTTTGGTATCATTCCTGTTGCCTTCCTGCTTCCAGTTAAGGGCCCAGGATTACATCGCGCAGCTTCCTGACTGCCCCTCACCCCCGCCAACAAACAATGCTCAGGCTGTTGAAGTGTCTGTGTGTGTGTGTGTGTGTATATATATGTGTGTGTGTGTGTGTGTATATATATGTGTGTGTGTGTGTGAGAGAGAGAGAGAGAGAGAGAGAAAGGAGGCCTCCATTGGGTACAAGGTTCTCAAGCAAGAGGACCCCATCACTGAGCTAAACAAAGATCCTAAAGATCCTAAAAAGGGATGCTGGAAATCTGAAGCAAAAACAGAATAATGGAAAACCTCAGCCACATCTATGGAGAGAAAGCAAAGTTAACATTTTGGGTCCAGTCACCTTTCTTCAGTTCACTGATCACTGACCTTACAAGTAGGTCTTCAGCTTTTACTGGACAGCTTTCCCAGGTGCCAAAGCGCCCCTCTGCACGACTAAAATAGAAGATGCCCTTAACTGGAAGCAGGGAGGCAACAGGAATGATACCAAACAACTATCCCACCTGAGAGTTCCTCTCTTATCTCTCAGCCCATGCACAGGGCCCAGGAGTGAGGGGGAGGGTATGATGAAACCATATCTCTGCTGAGCTCATTTAGTAAAGCTGACATCTTTGGGATAGACAGGCGGAGGTTCAGAGTCTCCCTTTCGGCTGTGCTGATGGTAACACTTTGGCACTATCCTGACAGTGCTTTGCTGCCAACTTTCGGAGGAAATGAGATTTTAACATCCAAGGCTGGGTCTGCCTTTATTGACAAATAAATATCCTAGAACAACAATTTAAAGAAAAGCAGAATTTTCCCAATGGCGTAGTCAATGTTTTTCCCTCAGAAAATACCAGGAAAGAAGCTTGTTCATCTCCAATACCGGTTCTGGGCCCGATGTGCACTTTGTAAATGATTTGTTTAACTCAAGGCACCTTGTGATGTTCTAGGACGTGTTGTTAGATACATTTAACTTTCAGCTCCTGACAAAGTCTCCTAATCTTTTTTGGCCACACTAAAAGGTAGACGTTAAACCAAATGCCCAGTTTCACACTCCCTCTACCAAATTAAATAGCAATAATTAAAGCAGTGACCTACACCATTCGGCTCAGGATTCTTCAGCAATGCCAGTGGCTGAGATAGGTTACTGAATAAACATAATTATTTTGAAATGAAACTATAAACTGTGGATGCTGAAGATCTGAAACTCAAACAAAAATTGCTGGAAAAATTCAGCAGATCCAGTAACTTCTGTAGAGAGAGAAAAACAGAGTCAATGTTTCAAGTCCAGTTCTGAAGAAGGGATATTGGGCCTGGATCATTAACTCTTCTTTCTCCACACTGATGCTGCCTGATCTGCTGAGTTTCGCCAGCAAATTCTGGTTTTGTTAATTGTTTTAAATGCTGCTATCAAATGGAACAGGAGTAATCCCAGGCGCCAGGATTTTCTGCACGCCATTCTTTCTGAAGTTCCAGAATGTACCTTCAGCTTACTGCTTACCAGGCAAGCAGCACAAATTTTCTTTAAAAAGCTGAGAAGTGCTGACAGATCCTGCTAGTATTATTTAGACTGAAGACCCAATCTCTGGCCAGCTTTGGACCTTTTGTTTGGGGCACATCATCCATGCAATGAATCCCTTACAGGGCCAAAAACCGGGAGGGATAGTGCCTAGATCTGTTATCAAGCAGGAGAATAATGTTTTTTCTCCTGAAACTCTAATTGGTAAAGAATGATATTGGAACCAGACTTTGCTCAATCATTATTCATTTACAGAATGAATGGTTAGAAGCATACACCTCCCAACTCAACCTCACCACAGTTTCAATAAGTGTCTCTTTCCTTTCTTTAAATTAACATGTTATGGTACACATCTGTGATAAGTAGGACATGAACTTAGACCATCTTGTCCAGAGATATGGATGCTAACACTTCACGATGAGACCGCTAGTGTCTCTTTATAAGTGCTCAAGTGAAATCCGAATTAATGCCCTTCATGTGTATCCAATTAAACACAATTTAACCACAATTAACACAATGCTCTGGAATTTTCACACAACACATGCTGCAATTATTTTTCAATTCGTGCTTTAAGTACTTTTCCAGTATAACAGCACAGTTGTTTGAAAAATATTTAAAGAGGACCCTTGTTACTTCATGAATCCTGTTGGAACTACCCAATATTCTGATAGTAAAAACTATTGTAATCTTTGCACCATGTGCCTCCATGCTCGGTACCCTTCTATTTGTGAGAGATGATGGGAATGGAGCCTCAGAAGCTTTGTGAGGTCAGATAAGATCATCTGTGCATTTTTTTCTTTGGTTAAAGAAGCCAGTCTTGGAAAAGCAAAGTCTTTTCCATGTGCCACATTTGAAGTTGTCCCCGTTGATACCTTGTTTGCTGGGCTATTGTTTCATTTGGGGTTTCTAAAACTGCATGATCTTCATACAGTAGATTCCAACCCACTATGATTGCCAAATCACATTTCCAATTTATTATGATTGATGTTGGCAGCTCATCAGACGTCATCATTAAAACAGAGCACTTTGGGTATTTGTGGTATGGACTACGTTCCTATTCAACTAATCCTATGGGATATGTTCCCTGATCTTCAGTTAAAGTCACCATTTGGTTAGCTACATCTCAGAGAGAGCCTCTAAATCGCAACTGGAGTGAATGTGAAAGGGCCAGGAGGTGGGTGGACTTGGAGTAACCAAATTAATTCATGTTTGTAGTCCACCAGCCATTATAGAAGGAGGATTTCAGGATTTAGAAGATTATTGAATAAAACTGTCGAAAATGTGGAATGTACTTTGTAGGTTACAGAACTAAGTGTACACAGAACTAATCAAATACTCCAGGGAATAATAGCTGAAGCATTTTGTTGTGCAGATGTACATGAATATTCCATCTGTGCAAAGTAGCTGAATTTGAATAATTAAGGCATAGATGTATGTAGATATTTTGTCATATATCTCTACCACACGGCTGTGTCTGATGGTAGGGTATCAGCAATGAAAATCTTGTTCTTAGTTGATTTAATGAATAGGCTAAAATCCATTGTAAGAAAATTGTCTATGTTCTGTGCAGTGCAGAGACTTATTAGGCCATATATGTTCTCCTTACTGAATTTTGAAGTTTAATTTTGTTTTCATTTCTTCAATTTTTCTAAATGTTCAAAGTTTATAAAGGAAAATGGGATCTAATTTGTACAAAGTTAAAAATCACACAACACCAGGTTATAATCCAACAGGTTTATTTGGAAGCACTAGCTTTCGGAGCGCTGCTCCTTCATAAGGTGATTGTGGAGAATAAGATTGTAAGACACAGAATTTATAGCAAAAGTTTACAGTGTGATGTAACTGAAATTATATATTAAGAAGTCCCAGATTATTTGTTAAATCTCTCATCTTTTAGAATGACCATGTAGGTTTCAGTTCTTTCATATGTAAATCACAAAACTTTTTTAAAAAAGTTACACTCTCAAGTGCACTTTAACAATTGGTGTCATGTTGACCCAGATAATGTATTGAAGGTGTTAACTCCCTGTGAGGCTGTCTGTGCCACAATGGTCAGACTGATTCTAATCTAAAAAACAGATTTACAGAATTTTACATGGATTCATGCAGTTTTTGAGCAAAATAAAATGTAATTCTGCAAGTACAAAATCACCGCACAAACTTATATGTGTGTGTGTGTGTGTTGGGGTGGGAGGGAGTGTCTGTTAGAGGGTGTGTGTATGTGTGTGAGTGTAAAGGGGTTTCAGTCTATGAGAGGGTCTGTGTGAGTGTATGAGAGAGGGTCTGAGTGTGTCTGTGTGGCATGTCTGTCTGTCTGACTGTGTGCATGTCTGTCTGTCTGTGTGTGTGTATAGTGCAATGGAGTCACCTGTGGTGTGACATGAAGCCAAGGTCCCAGCTGAGGCCATCCCCGTGGGTACCGAATTCGTGCAAGTTATGTTTTTTGTTTTCAAAATTCTTTTCTGTTTCTTTATATAAACAAATAATCCATAGTTTTAAAACAAGGCAAAATGCTGCAAAGACTGGAAATCTGAAACAAAACCAGAATATACAGGTGAATTAACACCTACAGGGAGTTCAGACAGGTTAAAATTTAGGGGAGGACCTGTTTTTAAAGTATCATTTGTATAATTCACATCTTTAAAGCAAGCACCAAGGGCAAAAGGACAACTATGAAATCACCCTGATGAAGGACCACTGGACTCAAAACAGTAACTCCGCTTACTCTGCACAGATGCTGCCAGACCTGCTGAGATCCTCCATTAATTTTTGGATTTGATTCAGATTTTCAGTATCCACACTTCTTTGCTTTATTTTAATAGGATGAAATCACTCCTGTTGTCTGAATGATTTACATTAACCCTCTTCGAGGGTGAAAGCACCTAATCATACACAATTGAGCAATGCCCCTGCCTGAAATCTTATCAGATGACGTTACAGCAAAAAAAATATACAAATGCACATTTAAAATAGTCAACTAATAATGTTAAGTGTGGCGCGGTGGCTCAGTGGTTAACACTGCTGCCTCACAGCACTGGAGACTGGGTTCGATTCCACCCTTAGGTAACTGTCTGTGTGGAGTTTGTGTGGGCTTCCTGTGGATCCTCCAGTTTCCTCCCACGGTCCAAAGAAGTGCAGGATAGGTGGATTGACCATACCAAATTGTCCATAGTGTCCAGGGATATGTGGGTTAGCCATGGTAAATGTGGGGTTATGAGAATTGGGTAGGCATCTGGGTCTGGATTGGATGCTCTTCAGAGAATCGGTGCAGACTTGATAGGCCAAATGGCCTCTTTCCACACTGTAGGAATTCAATGATTCGAATTAATCCAGATATTAACACATCAAAGCCCAAACAGAATCACATTATACAAAAGCAATTTGAGAAACTGAAACAACTTCAAAACATCCCTGAAGAATCAAATATTCCCATGAGTCACAGAAATTCCTGGCTGTATCGTTTTTAAAAATTGTCATGATATCTACCCCTCTACCATCCAATTAAAATCAAATACAAGGACGAACATGTCAGAAACACTACTCCAAAGCAACTAACTGACCAGATGTGTTTCAGTGAATGCCGGATAATCAGAGGGAGGATGACTGACCAAAATGGAAAAGAGTCATTTGGGAAGGCTGTGAGCACATCGAAGCACTCTTCCGACAGCACCTGTAGGCAAAACAAAGGCATTAGAGAGGACATCAACCTCCAAACACCCATCCATCCAACACTTCAAGCATCACCTGCCCCGCATATGGCAGAGTCTGTCAGTTGTGCATTGGACATCAGAGTCCAGTAGAAATTCAGTCAACCAAGTGAAAGCGGTTCATACTCAATCCTGACGCACTGCTTAGGAAGGAAGAGGGAAGTTCAAAGCAGACACTCAGTTTATTATCCTTGAGACAAGTTCACTGAACCCTTTAAAGAGGCAATTGTTGGGTGGTTATACACCATAGAAAAATTTTGTCCTTTACTTATCCTTGATCTGTACTATTTACAAGATTGAAATTACATTTATTTTAATGTATTCAAGGAGGCTTTCTCATCTCTGACAGGGAATTGGCAAGATAAGCTGTGTTTAGATGTGGGGGCCATCCAGCAAGTAGGAAGTGGAGTCCAACAACATCTGTCCAAAAGCTGTGTTTATCAACATCCAGAAATAAGCAGTGAATTCATCTCTATAAAATGATTAAAAACTAGTGTTTGCTGAAAACAATGACAGACTCCATGACCAGACCATGTTGGATACTCCTTGAGTGCCTTGTGTCAGTGGGAAGGTTATTAATGACAACACAGCCTCTTTAGAGAATGATTTTAGTCTCTTTCCAACTTTAAGAGCATGCAGCTCAATTTGGGGCTAATACCTGTTGTTCAAATAATGTGTGTCTTTTTTTACGCTTGCTGTGTTCGGTCATAACCTGTCAACATCGAGAATAAAGTGATCTCCTCAAAGCATAGATTCTAAGATTCAAGGATTGCTAAGAGCAAGGCTTTGACATATGCTTCTGTGTAATGATACTGGGATGATATGTTTTTTTAATAATATACTGTGATATCTACCCCTCTACCTTCCAATTATAGTCAAATACAAGGAGGAACATGTCAGAAACACTACCACAAAGCTACTAACTGGCCAGATCTGTTTCAGTGAATGCCGGCTAATCAGAGGGGAGAGAGTTAAAGGCTGTCATTAAAACATAATAAATCACATGGTGAAGGGCAATAAGAAATAAAATCTGGAAGTAATATATTTTGAAACTTAATATTTTGACATTTTAAAAATATATTTAACTTGAAAAGGCTAAATGGTTATCTTGTTGGATTATTTGTATTTTCGGCAGTTTTCAGCAAAAGTAAGAAAAATGGAAATGTTGTGTTGATTAAACTGGAGAATTCCTCTGAAGTTGTTGCTGTGTGGGGTTTCTCGACACTGTTACCCTGGCTCTAGGCAACAAAGTTAATTAGCAATTTAATGTTGGTTGTGCAGTAGCTTCGGGAGAATTCATCTGCTCCCTTTTCTTATCTGTCACCTCACCAAATGATCTGTTTTATTACCAAACTTTCATCTCAGACCTGTTATTCTATGTAGGGCAAAAGAGACTGCAGGAAGAACAGCAAGGTCCAGACTGGTCTTTCTGTTCTCTGCACAGCTCTCTTCATTCTGTTCACATTCTGACATACATTAATGTGCATTACGCTTGTGTAGCTGCAGGTGTTCAAGAATCTAAACTCGAAAGAAAACATCAACCCCTCAAATTCTGTAGCATTGTTCATTAAGTAAAAGTTGCTACCTTTGAGGACAGTAGACCTTCTCATTACCTTTATATTAACAGCTTTTTATAAACTGATGAATAAAGATTACATTGAATATGTTGCTAGCAGCATTGATTACATGATCTTTAACATTTACATTGAAGAAGTTGCCTCCTAAAATTCTGAAATTGTTGTATATGAAGCCACTTGGAAAATCATGTAAATCAATGCTGGAGTTCACATTACATTCACATTTATCAAAAACATCAGTTTAGTTTTGCTGTAAAGTAAAGCTCAATTCTCATGAATCTTTTTCCAAGAGCATGCGAACTGTGAATGTCTGAAAAATACTTCCAACCATTATGAATGATTGCTTTATCTGTAGCATCAGATCAACCAATCAAAACACTGAAATGTAAGTCTGAACTGAACGCAACCCTGTTTCAAGCTACTGATTCAAATCAGTTCTCAAAAGAACAACTTTCAGTCATTGCGCTAACAATAATATAATTATTTGGCAAAATGTTCCTGGACAAATCCTTCCAATTCACCTAAATATATACTGGAATCACCTAAATATTCAGGAATTAAAATCAAATTCAACTTGTCTTTGTTCCCCTTTTGCCACTGAGTAACGACACTAACTAAATTGTACACATCAGAAAGTTCATGGTTGAGTCTGTGGTCTGTGTTTAATTAGTTGAACTTGGCTAGGCAATGATTTGGTGCATTGTAATTGTCCTGAACACCCCTGGATTCAGGAGAAGGCAATTCAATTTTCCTGCACCTGATTATTATCCAACATCTTCCTTCTAGATAGTGCATGTCTGTGAACTTTGAATGGGAGCAGAATTGGATTTAAGTATCTTCCATCTTCAAACAGCCTGTTAACTCCAACTATCCAGATGTAGAAATAAAAGTAAAATGCATTGCCAATTTACTGAGGAGCTGTTAGTGATGGTGAAACTCGATTACAATGTCAGAAATTTAAGGATAGGCATGGAAAAGCTGGGCTAAAAAAATACATATTCTGAGATTATTCAAACTTATTACTGTTCGCTGCAGGTATACAATGGCACAATATCCTGCAGATACATGGCAATATCTCACCAATTGCAAACAGAAATTGTCAATGTTAATATTCACAGATAATCTATCCAAATAAGATAGTTTTAGTGGATCGTTTTTAGAGAATGAGCCAAGAACTAAAGTTTCTTATAAGCAACGTTAGTTACCGGAGCAAAGTGACACCAGAGGAATCAGCAATGAAATAGTTTTAAAATGGACAGTGATAAATCCTGTCGTCGTCACAATGCCTCCCTCTCAATAAAAGGCTTGTGACAGCAGTGCTGACAGACAGTATCCAGTAGCAATAATTATACAACATTACTTAAGGACCTCCTCAGTAAAGCTTGTACAGGTTCTGACAGAGTGACACAGAGCAGAAACTAAGATGGTGCAGCAGGCAAAACATAAAAGATTCTTGTCATAATCAACTGAGTCTCAGTGATGGCTATTCTCTTTATGATCATAGAATTCCGACAGTGTGGGGACAGTCCATTTGGCCCAAAAAGTCCACATTGATCTTCCGAAAAGTAGTCCATCCAGACCCATTCCCCCCCCCCCCCCCCCCCCCCCCATTACTCGACATTTACCCCTGATTAATGCATCTAACTTACACATCCCTGAACACTTAGCATGGCCAATTCACCTAACCTGCACATCTTTGGATTGTGGGGGGGAAACCGGAGCACCAGAGGAAACCCACACAGACATGGGGAGAATGTGCAAACTCCACATAGACAGTAACCAGAGGGTGGAATTGAACCCTCAATGCTGTGAGACAGCAGTGCGAACAGCTGAACCAAAATGGCACCCAGATGAGGAGCATAGCATCACAGAAACCATGTATATAAAAATATCCAGATTGACAGTGGTACAGCTTTGTTCAGATGGCGTTGCTTGTGAATTACCTGCACAGAATGATTCCAAATCATATAGTGTGTACATGTACAGTGTGATGTTGCACTGAGTTATACACAGACAGAAAGAAGGCCTCAGTTTAATGTTTTCTGAGTTAGAAAGATTTCTCAAGACAAATGTGCCTTGGTTGTCAGCCTTTGAGTTGTACAGTTCCACTTAGTTTTTGAGGACAAGCATTAAAAGTTGTGATGCAGTGCAGTACCGAGGGAATGCTGCTGCATTGTTGTAGGAGCTGTCTTCTGGATGAGCTGTTAAAATGGAGACTTGAGTTGAATGCTTGCGTGGCTGATTCTGCTTCATTTTTTTGAGGGAGGAGAATTATCCCTCTTCTGGCCAATAATTGTCCCTTGATCCACATCACAGAAAGAAATTATATGGTCATTACTATGTTGCATCATGAGTCGATACAGGCCACAGGGCCTTTTCCTGTGCTGTACTGTATTTTGTTCTTTTTGCTGCATGTGAATTAGTTTTCACCCTTCCCATACTGCAAAACCGACCGCACTGCAAAAATAATCCATTAGTTTTTTGCACAATAGTCTATAAGTTCAAGTCTTTCTCTTAGTGGAAACAGACACTGTCATAGATTGGTTTCAACATCAAGTACCATTACCATTCATAGTGTGTCTATTTACAATTGTAAAATGTCCATAGAAGGCAACCTGACATTGACTGTGCATGCTTATACAAGAAATGCAGCTGTGGTGTTGTTCTATATTGAACTCTATAATAGTGTAACCATCTACCATCTTATAGAACAGTCTTAAGGGAATGGGAATGAACAACAGGAAATACATTTATGTAATGCCCTTCATAACATCAGAATGCTCCAAAGTGCCTTGCTATCGATGAAATAGATTAGATAGATGGACTCCCTACAGTGACCCTCCGAAGAGCAACACACCCAGACCCATTCCCCTACATTTACCCCTGACTAATGCACCTAACACTACAGGCAATTTAGCATGGCCAATTCACCTAACCTGCACATCTTTGGACTGTGGGAGGAAACCGGAGCACCCGGAGGAAACCCACACAGACATGGGGAGAATGTGCAAACTCCACACAGACAGTCGCCCAAGACTGGAATTGAACCTGGGTCCCTAGCACTGTGAGGCAACAGTGCTAACCACTGAGCCACCATGCCGCCAATGTTCCTATTATCTCTGTTCCAAAGTCAGAAATGTGGCAGATAATTTATTCAAAGCAGAGACTAACAAAATCAATGAGATAATATTTGATAATATTGGATAAGGGATAAATATTGGCAAGGGCATGGGGGAAAATGTAAAATTGCTATCAGGTCTTCTATGTACATCTGTAGGAACAGGGACGGCCTTGATTTAATGTCTAAAATAAAATATAGTGTCTCCCTAGTAATGCAGCACACCCTGAGCACTGCATTGAGAGTTAGCCGAGATGTGTTAAGGATCCTGGAGTAAGGTTGTGAACCCAGCCAGGGGCAAGAGTGCAACCAGCTGAGCCAAGGCTGACACAAAGAAAATAAATCGAAGGGCGATAAAGAGATGGATAGTATTAGAGTTCTATTATATCATCAAATTCATCTACTCTGTTGTCAAAATGCATTAATTGATTGACAGTCCTATTGAGGTGATTGTTTAAGAGTGTGAGTGAATAGAAATTACAGAAAATGCTACATAAACCTTGTCTCCAGTGAGGCCTGCTGTTAAATTGATGATTTGATAATGTTAAACATTGGTGCTACAGTAATGTCATAAATCTTTCTCTTTTTAACCTGCTGAGCTGTCATTCCTTTCATACAAAAGCCAACATAAGGCAAGTAGGAAAATTAAAGATTTGGAATCTGACATTGTACAAAGATTCATCCAGTCTCTCTATTACTGGCATTGGGAAAGTACACAGCAAACTTCAGTGTTTTATTCTGTTCAGAGAGAGTTCTCTGAAATTCAAATTCGACTTTTGCTTCAGGAAGGATCCAGAAACTCCTCAAGTGTTGTAGAAAAGTAACCATCAACTTCAAAAATAGAACTCGACAATATTGTGTACGAGCTCTGAATCTATTGTTGTTCACAAAACGCTCATTTATTAAAATAATTTCGGGTTTAAACCAATAATTCCTCAAAGAGGAAGCAACGCTAGGGTGCTGGATTTCACAGCCCCTTGCACGCAGGATCCCGGTAAAATGTTGACTATATATTTGCTCAATCTGCATGTCTAGCCAAAATGTTGCCTATGTCAGGGGAGAATTTTGCCAGCTCAGTGGCCTGGGCTGAATGAGGTCCTTGAGTGGGCGTTCCTCTCACTGGAGCCTTTCAGCCTGGCCAGCTGACCCCCACATCTTGTACCTTCTTCTTACTCTGGCTCCATGGCTGCTTATGGGGACTGGGTGTGGTCCCAGCAGTGATCACTGAGCCCCCAGAAGACTGGCAGCTCTCAGAGATGTGACCCCCCACCTAGATGTGGAAGGAAATGCACCAACCCCTCCTTGCAACCCTTCAGCCAAGAGCCATCGTGGGGTGACCTGTTAGAGTGGGGGTACAACTGTCCCTGAACTTTGCATCAGGAGAACACGAACTGCAATGCTGTGCAACATCCAGCCCAGAGAAAGAAAGGGCAAGGTCAAAGTCTGAGAGTCTCTTAAAAAGAAACCAGAATACACGATACCTACTAATTATTTACTTTGCACACCTTGTGTGTCTGCACTGTTTCTTACAGGTAAATCCAACTGTCAGGTTCATGTTACAATTAAAGAGCCTGTTGTAACATTAGGTTTCTCAGAAAAGCATACAATGTAAACTTATATTTGAATGTGAGATAAACATTGACAAAATGATAGCCTTCAAAAGTATTACAAGCAGGTTGTTCAGGAGAAATTCATGAATTGAACATAAAAAGAGGACACATTTTATAGGTTAAAAGACTGTATGAATGTCAGAAAAACAAGGGTAAAGAGTATATATGGTCAAATATAAATATAAATCTTCCCCCAGTAATTTCCCTGAATGACAATCTGTAGCACAGAATAAGCTTGGAATAATTTCCATGATACTTCATTAAAAGCACATTAATTTCCTTTTGTACCGATTGGTTATCAGGATAACACCCTACCTTTTTTCTTGGAGTTTCAAGCAGACTTAGTTCCTTTAACAATGGGAAGTGTCTTCTTCTGAAAAAACTTCCTTGTGGAATTTTCCAAGGAAATTATTGTAAGTATTAAAACTTCACAATTTAAGGAAGTGGCACAGAGTTAAATTTTGAGAATAGTTGAAAATAAATATTTTGCCTCCTTTTTTTTACATCACCGTGAGATGTGGAAATCTCTAGAATGGCCTGTACTTATTATCCATCCTGAATTATTTTTGAGAGTATAGTAGTGGGTATATGAAATGAAGGCAGTGGTGTTTGGAAGGGAGTTCTAAAGTTAATACGCAGTAACAATGAAGGAATGATGTCACTATTCACATCAGGATGCTGTACGACTTGGAGAGGAACTTGTAGATGGTGGTGAACCCTCACATCTGCTTCTCCATTCCTCCTGGATGGTATAGGTTGCAAATTTAGATATAAGTCCTGCTGAGGCCAGGATTTTCAAATCTGGGTTAGGAGCCCAAAGCCTGGATGAATTTCAAGTTCTGACCCCATGCACAAAGTGGAAACCACCTGCCTGGTGCCAACAACAAAGGCAAATGGCAGCCATCTTGAGGCCTGTCACTGCCATGCTGAGATGGGCAGACAGATAATCAGAACACCCAGACAGATGATTGATTGACACTGAGGGCAAGTGGCCATGGCAAGGTACCATGCACATTTTGATGTGAGTACTCATGTATCTGATAACTTATAAGAAGATGATGGGAAGGTGATGGCCTAGTGATATAATCACAAGAATATTAATCCAGTGACCTAGGTAATGTTCTGAGGACCTGGATTTGAATCCTGCCCTGGCAGATGATGGAATTTGAAACTGGAATTAAAGTCTAATGATGACCATCAAGCCATTGTCAATTGTCAGGAAAGTCCCACCTGCTTTATTAGTGTCCTTTAGGGAAGTAAACCTACCATCCTTACCCAGTCTAGCCTATTTGTAACTCCAGAACCACAGCAATGTGGTTGACTCTTAACTGCCCTCTGTGCAATGAGGGATGGGCACTAAATCCTGGCCAAGTCAGCAATGCCATATTGTATAGATGAGTTAAAAAAAACTTCCCTTTCACCCTGGAGTGATCCTGATAGCTGTGCACAAATGTTCAATTTTGCCCAAAATTTCTTTCAAAACTACTTTCCCCAAATATCCTGGCCCTTTAATCAGCTCCTCTGGGTCATTATTTGAATACGTGTTCCCTGTTCCCTCACCTCCTTCCCTACCTGGATCAGAATCCTGCGATAATCACTGATTTTCAAATTGCAGTGACATTGAGACTTGCGATGATACTGTCACTTCACAAAGGTTATTTTGTCCTGGTTTTTTAAAAGAGAGGTTGTAAAATGCAGAGGTGCTGAACTGGCTACTGAACCTTTAGGTTTTTTAAAACATTTGTAACAAATTAAGGCAAGTGGTCAGCTCTCACAGACCAGGCTTTCTAGTTTGTTTCAGCTAGAGCAGTAGAAGCTGTTTGGGTCCCTGAAGGGTTGGAAACTTCAGTAAATGATTCCTAGCTGCTACTGTGTCTGAAATCTCTCTTGATATTGTTTCCTCCTGAATTGCAGAATTGCATGTAAGAAGCTGTGTCAGAATTTACCTTTTTTTGCCAAGGGGTGTGTTTATAGGATGTTACTCTATTGGAACAATTAATCAATAATTGGTACTGAATCTATTATTCGGTTAAGCTTTCCAATTGTTCAATTATTTTAATTTTTTTTGTTTGTATTTAAACTATAGAGTCATAGGGATGTACAGCATAGAAACAGACCCTTCGGTCCAACTCGTCCATGCCGACCAGATATCCCAATCCAATCTAGTCCCACCTGCCAGCACCCAGCCCATATCCCTCCAAATCCTTCCTATTTATATACCCATCCAAATGCCTCTTAAATGTTGCAATTGTACCAGCCTCCACCACTTCCTCTGGCAGCTCATTCCATACACATACCACTCTCTGTGTGAATTTGCTTGTCATCATTACCCTACCATTAAGCCTACCTTCTATCTTCATCTCTGCCCTTTTACGTCTACTTTCCTCTCTAATTGCCAACTTCTGAAGTTCAAACTCTCTCTCTTTCTGCTTTTCATCTCTTTCTCTCTTCCTTCTGCTCGGGTCTTCCTCTTATTTTTCCTCTGCTTTTAATCATCATTTAGACTGTTTCACTTTCTTTTCATGTTCAAGTTGATTCATCTGCAATTGAATTCTAGCCATTTCCAAAGATTCCAATGGCACTTGCAGCAAATTTAAATGTCGGGCTATTGCTGTAATTATGTCTTCTTTCTACACAGGCAAAGGCAACCCCAACTCCAGCTTGCCTGTAATGCCAACAGCTTTGCCTTGTTCACTCTTTGTAAAACTCCCAAAGTCACATCTTGTACTCAAGAAAACTCTTCGTGACTGAAAGAGCTATTACTACACAAGGCACACCCTGTTTAAACCAGCTGAGTCCAACGTACGAAACAAAAGACACTAACACCTACCACTCACTGCCTTTGAGTCCAGCAATCCTAAACCCAAATTGGAATTGTAGATTTCGATCCCAGACGAGTCCCCAAATTGTTATAGTCCAGACTGGACCCCCTAAGAAGGTAGCATAGACCCTGTAAGCTGTAGAGAGCGAGTGCAGGCAAGTGATTCGACTACAATGGCATAACAGCCAAGTTGAATCCTATTATCACAGCTGGATGTGTGCACATACTTTCCCAACAGGAATATTGGGATTTCAGTCAATTCAAGTGTGTCAGAGGGTGACCTGAGCTTGATATTTCAAATGACTGTGGTTCGGGACTGTTATGACCCAAACTAGACCCCCTCAAAATATTTTAAGAAGATAGTTCAGATCCTAACTGTTTCTTGTTTTAAAGATAGATGTGAAATGCCGTGTTCCAGATATGATGCAAATGGTCAAACTACTCAACGTTAAACAGAACATAATTTATTTAAACACACACACAAAAGTGGATAAATCCCCAGGACCTGATCAGGTGTATCCTAGAATTCTGTGGGAAGCTAGAGAAGTGATTGCTGGGCCTCTTGCTGAGATATGTGTATCATCGATAGTCACAGGTCAGGTGCCAGAAGACAGGAGGTTGGCTAACATGGTGCCACTGTTTAAGAAGGGTGGTAAGGACAAGCCAGGGAACTATAGACTAGTGAGCCTGACGTCAGTGATGGGCAAGTTGTTGGAGGGAATCCTGAGGGACAGGATGTACATGTATTTGAAAAGGCAGGGACTGATTAGGGATAGTCAACATGGTTTTGTGCATGGGAAATCATGCATCACAAACTTGATTGAGTGTTTTGAAGAAGTAACAAAGAGGATGTGATCTATATGGACTTCAGGAAGGCGTTCGACAAGGTTCCCCATGGGAGACTGATTAGCAAGGTTAGATCTCACGGAATACAGGGAGAATTAGCCATTTGGATACAGAACTGGTTCAAAGGTAGAAGACAGAGGGTGGTTGGGGAGGGTTGTTTTTCACACTGGAGACCTGTGACCAGTGGAGTGCCACAAGGATTGGTGCTGGGTCCTCTACTTTTTGTCATTTACATAAATGATTTGAATGTGAGCATAAAAGGTACAGTTAGTAAGTTTGCAGATGACACCAAAATTGTAGGTGCAGTGGATAGCGAAGAGGGTTACCTCAGATTACAACAGGATCTGGACCAGATGGGCCAATGGGCTGAGAAGTGGCAGATGGAGTTTAATTCAGATAAATGTGAGTTGCTGCATTTTGGGAAAGCAAATCTTAGCATGACTTATACACATAATGGTAAGGTCCTAGAGAGTGTTGCTGAACAAAGAGACCTTGGAGTGCAGATTCATAGTTCCCTGAAAGTAAAGCTGCAGGTAGATAGGATAGTGAAGAAGGCATTTGGTATGCTTTCCTTTATTGGTCAGTGTACTGAGTACAGGAGTTGGGAGCTCATGTTGCATCTATACAGGACATTAGTTAGGCTACTGTTGAAATATTGCATGCAATTCTGGTCTCCTTCCTATTGCAAAGATGTTGTGAAACTTGAAAGGGTTCAGAAAAGATTTACAAGGATGTTGCCAGGGTTGGAGGATTTGAGCTATAGGGAGAGGTTGAACAGGCTGGGGCTGTTCTCTCTGGAGTGTCGGAGGCTGAGGGGTGACCTTATAGAGGTTTACAAAATGATGAGGGGCATGGATAGGTTAACTAGGCAAACTCTTTTCCTGGGGTCGGGGAGTCCAGAACTAGAGGGCAGAGGTTTAGGGTGAGAGGGGAAAGATATAAAAGAGACCTACGGGGCAACTTTTCCACACAGAGAGTGGTACGTGTATGGAATGAGCTGCCAGAGGAAGTGGTGGAGGCTGGTACAATTGCAACATTTAAGAGGCATTTGGATGGGTATATGAATAGGAAGGGTTTGGAGGAATATGGGCTGGGTGCTGGCAGGTGAGACTAGATTGGGTTGGGATATCTGGTCGGCATGGACAGGTTGGACCGAAGGGTCTGTTTCCATGCAGTACATCTCTATAACTCTGTGAGGTGTAGGACAAAGTGGATGTTATTAGTTCAGAGAATTTAACTGAGTTACAACAGCAAGATGAAAAACTGAAGCAGTTATATCAGAAAGCGTACCACCAAATTTTTACCATTCCCTTTTTCTATTTTTCTGAACCTCCTAAACCTGAAAGCCTTAATCGTGCTCCCCTTCAGTCTCCTCCCCTTCAATGAGAAGAATGTCAGTTCTCACGTAGAGTCATAGAGCTGTACAGCACAGAAAAGACCCTTTGGTCCAACATGTCCCTGCCGACCAGATATCCTAAACTAAGCTAGTCCCATTTGCAAGCACTTGGCCCATATCCCTCTCAACCCTTCCTACACATATACCCATCCAGATGTCTTTTAAATGTTGTAATTGTACCAGCCTCCACCACTTCCTCTGGCAGCTCTGCATGAAAATGCCCCCCCTTAGATCTCTTTTACACCTTTCCCCTCTCACCTTAAACCTATGCCCTCTAGTTCTGGACTCCCCAACCCAGGGAAGAGACCTTGTATATTTATCCTATCTCTGCCTCTCATAATTTTATAAACTTCTATAAGGCCACCCCTCAGCCTTCATGTTTCTCTCTCTAGTCTCCTAAACATTCAAGTTATTTTCTCTCTACCCTATCCAACTTAGTTGTATCATTCCTGTGATGACAGTTCCAAAACTGAACACAGAATTCCAAATCTGGTCTTATTTATTAGCAGAAGCTATTTTCTCCGTGTCTCCAAGTAAGGTGCTGAGTTGTGAGTGGCATCATAGGCGAGAATTATCTTTTTATCACATGATGTCCACACATGAACATTTCCAGCAGATTTCACTGACTAATCATCAAGAACAAAAACTTACCCTTTCACAGGCATTGAGGTCAATAGAAATCACTGTCCTCTTGCCCAACACATGCTTTGGCACCCTCTCACCTCAGTTCAAATTAACTAAAATTCAGAAAGAAATGTTTAAAAACACAAAACCGTATGAATTGAACCCATCAGAGTGTTTATTTTCAACAGATTAGAGAAGTACCATAAATTTCCAATTGCCAAAAAAATGTTTTCTCACTCATACCTATTTATATACTATTCTATGGTAGAATCTACAAAAAAAACCTTGGGTGGAGGGGGAGGCAATAAAAATCTTAACGTTTTACAAACAAAGACTATCTCCAGTCTTTCTTAATTAATGTTCTTTTGTAAGTTTGTTAAGATTTAAAGATAAAAGATAGAACTGGCTGGACCAGTGAAACCTGTTATGAGATGTGTTGAGCCAATAATAGCCAATTCCATGTTCTCTCACCGATAATATCATACCAGATCCTTCTGTGTTGCTATGGTAATAGGTAAATAACACCCTGGATACCATTGCTCATAAATTAGGCGTGAAATTATGTTGTGGGATCCTTTGCAAAAGTCTTCTCATACTTGTCTGAAATTTCCTCTCTACTTCAATTGAGGCATTCACTCACTGGAAATGCTGGTATATAGTCATTTTCTTTTACTACATCTCCTTGCAATTCTCCTCTTGGAAACCGAATTTGCCTATAGCACTACAAATCCAGCAGCTTCTTTGAATAGTGAGCTGACAAACACCTCAATCAATTGTTACAGGTATGCAACATTATGACAAGAGAACAAAGTGCTGTGGTCTTTTGGCAGATAATGGCTCAGTGGTTAGCACTGTTGCCTCACAATGGCAAGGATCTGGGTTCAATTCTGGCCTTGGGTGACCAGTTCTGGTCTGTGTGGAGTTTGCACATTCTCTCTGTGACTGGGTGGGTTTCTCTGGGTACTCTGGTTCCCTCCCACAGTCTAATGATGTGTAGGTTAGGTGGATTAGCCATGGGAATAGAGGGATGGGAAGGTTGACGTGAACTTGATGGGCTGAATGGCCTGCTTCCACACTGTAGGGATTCTATGGTTCTATTTTTCCTTGCCATCAGAACTAGGATCACCAGTGTCTGTCATGAAAAGAGCTTTGCATATTTAAAGACTGGAAGGCGGGGTAAGTTATGGGAAACCATAGCTTTTCATACTTACACACTCTATCTCCAATGATAGAAGTGATACCTGACAATAAAGCAAAATGATCATGATTATCTCAGCTGTAGGGAAAGATTCCAGTCCCAACTTTCTTCAGCTGGGTCATCAATACTCTTCCCACTATCATAAAGTCAGGCCTGGGACCATATACTGATGATTCCATCTTGTTCAATCTCAAACTCCTGCCCCCAGTGAAACCAACTGTGTCAGTATACAGTAGGATTTGGGACAGAATCCAGGTTTATTCACGTTGTTTGTTGCTAATTGATGGTTGGCTTCAACAAGCCAAATTCCCCACCTGCTCCTTCCAGTGCCATTGCTGAAAACTCCCCCAAGCAACATCTCCGTCACCACCGCTGACTAGAAGTTTAATTCAAGAAGGCAACACTGAGGCCAATTGGAAAACCAATGGTGCCTTGCCTTGCTGCAGAAGTGAGTCACCTCTTGATTCCTCCCAGCCCTTTCCATCATTTTTACAAAGTTCAAATCAGGACTATAAGACCATAAGACCATAAGAAATAGGAGTGGAAGTAAGGCCATTCGGCCCATCGAGTCCACTCTGCCATTCAATCATGGCTGATGGGCATTTCAATGCCACCTACCCACACCCTCCCTGTATCCCTTAATTCCTTGCACGATTAAGAATTTATCAATCTCTGCCTTGAAGACATTTAACATCCCGGCCTCCACTGTGCTCCATGGCAATGAATTCCACAGCCCCACCACTCTCTGGCTGAAGAAATGTCTCCTCATTTCCATTCTAAATTGACCCCCTCTAATCCTAAGGCTGTGCCCACGGGTCCTAGTATCCCCGCCTGAAGGAAACAATTTCCCAGCGTCCACCCTTTCTAAGCCATGTATTATCTTGTAAGTTTCTACTAGATCTCCCGTCAATCTTCTAAACTCTAAAGAATACAATCCCAGGATCCTCAGCCATTCATCGTATGTTAGGCCTACCATTCTAGGGATCATCCATGTGAATCTCCACTGGACACGCTCAGTGCCAGTATGTCCTTCCTGAGGTGTGGGTCCCAAAACTGGACACCGTATTCTAAATGGGGTCAAACCAGACCTTTATAAAATCTCAGTAGCACATCACTGCTTTTACATTCCAACCCTCTTGAGATAAATGACAAAGGATGAAGGACTATGAGTGAATACTGAACACTCTTCTCAAAGTACAATGTTACAGTGACATTCATAAAGCCCACAAGAATTCACAATGTTTGATAGTCACACATCCACTACAATACATATGACCGGCAGTATGTTTCACATGTGTTTAGCCCCCATGTCTCCATAATTCTGTCCTGAGTGATGTCCACTATTGGGCCGAGAGTTGAAATACCATAGAATATTATCACCTTCAAACCACATCTCATCTCAATTTGGGAACATATTTTGCCATTTTTACATTGTTGCTATGTAAAACAACTGGAGTCCCCAACTCTGTATGATTAGAGGAGTATGATCACCACTGGGAGGCTATGGCTCTTGGAACTAACTTCTCAGGTTCTTTCCAGTGCTGCACTTCTCCTGTCAACATCTAATATTAAAAGGTTAATTAATACAGTTTGTTGTTCTTCTGCTGGTTAAGGTTTTACCCCAGGCATTAGGTGAGGGACAGCAGACAGAAACAAAGTTACAGATTGAGTGTACTGCACTGCTATATGATGTACTCAACCCTGCATTATAAACTGAGGCATGCCCAACACAACACCACAGCTTCATGATCAATTAAAACACAATTGGTTTGATGGATTGCTGCTTAGCAGATTCTCATTTGCACTTGCCCTCCTTAATGTATTTATTCACCCTCCTTTTTAGGTAACATGGTCTTCCTACTATGAATTTGTTCTGGTTAATCTAATTTTCTTCCCATCTACATTTCCCTCTGATTTTCTTCACTTCTGTCTTGGAAGCAGCTTCTAGAGCTGGAACAACTCATTGGCTGGAACATGTGTTCTTTTTTTAAGAATAATGGGAGTTGTGAAAATTGGAAATATGAGGTATTTATGAAATGTGTTTTTAGAAACAGTTTTCTTGTCTTTGTTCCCAAATTTAAGAGTCCTAATAAACCAGACTAAATATAGAAAATAGATTCTTTTAAAAATACATTTCACAAATGCCGAGTGCTTTCAGTTTTTTTCAACTGCCATTGTTATAAAAATATGACAAATATTTTTCAGCCTTTCCATTTCTTCTCCAGGTGAACACAGCTTTGAATGGTGTAAGATAGCTTTTATGTACTTATGCTTCCACCTTAGAGCTTTACACACTAGAAGCATAGGACGTTCAGTCTCTGAGGTTAATGGGCCCTGCTGGATCTTTATTTCCATGCAGATGAACAGATGGAGGGTTGAGCAAAGCTCACTGACCTTCAAACCTGAAGCGATCTCAATGTGTGAAGATCGCCAAAATCGTAAAGTCTACCCTTGATTGTCAAATCGGTTATTAGATCTGGAGACTTTCAAATCCAAATTCTAATTCTTCCTTCACCTGTATCCACAAATGCACATTTGCTGCAGAGTTCATTGCCAGACAGTGAAAGGGAACAGGAACAGGAATGTTTAGGATTTTCATACCTTCCAGTTTAACCCTGGTATTCTCAACTTCTCCTAACCTGCAGCCCTCTCAGACCAGCATTGCAGAAGAATCCAACTCTGTTAAAGAGACCATAAGGCTATAAGGTAAAGGAGCAGATTTTTAGCCATTCAATCCATTGAGTCTGCTCACCATTCAGTGAGATCATGGTTGGTCTGATAATCCTCAACTCCACTCTGCTACCTTAATCCCATAACCCTTAATTTCCTTATTGATTAAAAACCTATCTCAGCCTTGAACATATTTCCCAACCCAGCCCTCTGCAGTAAAGAATTCCACAGAGAGTAAAAGCATTCCTCATCATCTCTGGCTTAAAGGGGCGATCCCATACTCTGAGATTTTGCCCTCTGGTCTTACACTGTCCCACAAGGGGAAGTAACCTCTCAACATCTACTCTTTCAAGCCCCCTAAGAATCAAATATATTTCAATAGAACTGTATTCTCCTTTATGTTGGCAAGGAATATGAACTAGTTGCTTTCAGGTTATTACAATCCCTGGGGTAAATGGATTGAACACTTTAAATATCTTTTAACCATAGCTGAAGAATTTCCCTCTCTCTCTCTCTCTATCTCTTTAGCTGTAGAATGCCCTGCAGTTCTCAGAAAGATGTTATCACTTTTCTCTTGAAAAGAGAAAAATACACCCACACACAGTGGATTGTTGTGTTAATGAGTCCGTACAGGGCTCATTAAAATCAAGATTGAAGGAATTAAGTCCAATAAAAAACCTTTTGCTGGGAAGAATTTAAAATACTACTAAACATGGTACACTGGGACTCATTCAGATAAACACAAAAAAAGAAGAAAAATATTATTTTAAAGAGAAAGTGCATCTCCCAACTCCAGAGAGTGTGTCAAATCTCCAAACCTTTTACTCGCATCCATTGTGGGAAGGAGCAATCGTCATTTATGGGAAAGCCCACTGATTGAGCAAGGTTGAACTCCATGCTGGTAATCTCTTGTTAAACCTATTTGAAATTGTTTGCACCTACTGATTGCAGAGTCTAATCCCTCTGAGCCAGGGGCTCCTTTCATTGGAAGCTGCAGAACTGATGCCCCCTCTGATTTGTGAAAGGGATTAGTTGATGGCCAGTGGGAGAGGATGGTCTGAGAGCAGGCTGCTGGGCAGGGGATGAGATATCTGTAAACAGAAATGTTGAACAAGCTGTTGAGGCTCTGTGTGCATGACCTCAAGGTTAGGGCTTCCATATTTGTGGTCTTCCAATCACAGGAGGCAGGCAGTACTGCTGGGAGCTGTCATTCCTGCTGCAGCAGAACAGATGCAGTTAACTCCTTCAACGCTACACAGCCGGGCTTCCCTGGCACTGTGACAAATGTAGCTTGCAGTTTGCTCATTCCCACTGAAGTATTTTCCAGTCACAGTACTGTGTTTTGTTTTATCTCTTTCCAGTGTATGGCAGATGCTGATGGAGGCACCTCCTCTTTCAACCTGCTCAGAATTTGTTCCTGTTTTCTCCAATTTTCACCTCCCCATTTTGGGAGGTCACTTATTTCTTGCATGGATATACTTCCATGGCTATACTACAAGAGCCTCACCCGTGTGATCATTTTGAAAACTGAGGCTGTAGGCAGAGAGTGCCAGCAAGTGTTTCGACTGCAATGGCATCACAGCCAAGTTGAATCCTATTATCCACAGCTGGATGTGTGCACATACTTTCCCAACAGGAATATTGGGATATCAGTCAATTCAAGTGGGTCCGAGGGTGACCTAAGCCTTGGTTTTTCAAATGACTATGGGTCGGGACTGTTATGGCCCAGACCAGGCCCCCTCAAAACATTTTAAGAAAACAACTTAGACCCTAACTGTTTCTTGTTTTAAAGATAGGTGTGAAATGGGTGTTCCAGGTATGATGCAAATGGTCAAACAACTCACTGTTAAACAGAACATAATTTATTTCAACACTATAATTTAAATACAAACAAAAGTAAAGATGAATTTAAAATAACTGAACTATTAGAAAGTTTAACCGAATAATGAATACAGTACCAACTACGAATAAACTGCTCCAATAGAGTAACATCCTACAAACATACCCCTTGGTTAAGAATGAGATAAATTCAGACACAGCTTCTTGCATGCAGTTCTCCAATCCAGGAGGAAACAACATCAAGAAAGATTTCAGACACAGTAGCAGCTAGGAATCATTTACTGAAGCTTTCAACCCTTCAGGGATCCCAAACAGCTTCTGCCTGCTCCAGCTGAAACAAACTAGAAAGCCTGGCCTGTGATCACTTGCCTTCCTTTGTTACAACTGTTTTAAAAAAACCTAAAGGCCTCCTAAGTTATTTACTTACGCCATCTTCAGTAGTCAGTTCGGCACCTCTCTGTCTTTACAATTTTTGTTCAAAAACACCCAGGACAAAATAACCTTTTTAAGGTGACAGCATCATCATACCTCCCTGTTAAAAAAGAACCCCGAATATAGAAAGTTGGCTTCATTTTTAAAACTCGTGGTCTTACACTACTAGTTCAACACAATACATATACATTTCTTTGATTCTATCCATGCAAACATTCACTTCTACCTTCTATTTCTGACCATTTACTCCATCCACCGATCACCTCCAGCTTTCTTCTTCAAAGTCACAACAATACATCGGCAGTTGTGTTTTCTCGTCCTGCCGTGTATATAGTATTCAAATTGAATTTCTGCAATAATAAGCTCTATCTATGTAGTCTGGATTTTTTGTCCTTAAATTTCTCCAAAAAGCTTAATGGGTTATAATTAGCATATACAATTGCCTCAGATACATTGCTGGCAATATAACTGTTGAAATGTTTTAATGCCAACACCAAGCTCAAGGTTGCCTTCTCAGTGATGGAATATTTCAATTTTCAATTTTCTGGAGTATTCAATTTTCTGGAAAAATACTCGATAGGTCTTTTTTACTTTCTCATCTTCCTCTTGTGAGAGTACATCATTTGCATCGATAGCCATCTTGAATGGCTTTGCGTAATTAGGTGTGACTAAATACTAGTGTTGTGGTTAACACAGCTTTCAGGCTGTTAAATGCCTTCTGACAATCTGCTATCCATTGAAATTTTCTGCATTTCTTCAATAAATCAATCAGTGGAGCAACCAAACTGCTAAAATTCAGAACAAACCTCTGATAAAACCCATTCAATCCCAGGAATCATACTACTGATCTCTTTGTCAATGGTATGGGAAACTCCCCAGTAAACCTCATTCAATGGGACCATCTGCCCATGTCTGATAACGTGGCCCAGAAATATGACTTGGGGTTTTGCGAATCCACTCTTAGCCAGGTTTATCATCAAGCCTGCCTCCCAAAGTCGATCAAATAATCCCGAAAAATTCTGCAAATGTTCCTTCCATGTGCGACTAAAAATCACCAGGTTGTCGATGTACACCATACAATTGGGCAATCCAGAAATGATATTATTGGTTAGTCTTTGATACATGGCTGGTGCATTTTTCATACCAAATGGTCTGACTGTCCAAATTGTCTACTTGGTGTTATGAAAGCCAAAATTGTCTACGCTCTTTCAGATAAAGGTACCTGCCAGCATCCTGAGTAAGTCCAACTTAGAAATACAAGTTTCTTATCCCATCTTCTCCAAACTGTCTTCCAAATATGGAATAAGATATAAATCAGATTTTGCAACTGCACTGACTTTGCGATAGTCCACATGCAATCTGGTTTTGACACCATTGCTATGGGTGAGATCCAGTCAGTGCAATTCACTTCAATTATTGTCTTTGAGCATGGATTCAATCTTTTTTTGAATCTGTGCCAAACTTAGAAGGTTAAGTCTATCAAGATGTTGCTAAATTGGAACAGCATTTCCTTTATCTCTATGATGTACAATTAGATTAGCATTTCTGAGCTTACTCCCACGCATCTCCCCATGTGATAGTAATAACACATTCAGATCATTTCAATTTTCCTGTGGAAGGTAAGTCAATAATTTATCCCAATTTTTTAGAACATCCTCATTGCTCAATTTAATTTGAGGAATGTCTGTACTTGTGTTGCAACCAATAACACAGTCTCCTTTTGCTTTTCTTTCCTGTCAAAATACCTTTTAACATATTCATATAACACACTCTGTGAGATTTCTTTCTAACTCGCGTTATCAAATAATTCACCTCACTCAATCTCCTTTTAATTTGTTAAGATCCAGTCAACCTTGCTTTTAAAGATTCATCTATTGCAGGAAGTAACACTAACACTTTATCTCCATTAACAAAATGTGAATTTTTGATTTCTTGTCTGCTATTTATTACATCTACTTTTAAATGCTATCTAGCCAACTCACCCGCTTATTTAATCTTTCTCTTAAATTTGACACATAGTCCTAATATGTGGTCTCTGAACTCTCACCAATTTCTCCTTAACTAATTTCAATGGTCCTCTTACCTCTTGCCCAAAAACTGATTCAAATGGACTGAATTTGGTAGATTCATTTAGTGCAGCCCTCATTGCAAAGCATACAACCGGAATTCCTTTATCCCACTTGTCTGGATAGTCTTGACTATGTACCCTTAGCATGGTCTTTAAAGTTTGATGCCACTGTTCTAATGCTCTGTGTGCAGTTCTTGATGTTGCACAGTGGATTTGAATTTTTTTTTCCTAAGCTATCCATAACTTCCCTAATTGTAACTGTGTATTCAACCTCTTTCAAAATTCAAGTATTACTTCCCTGCAGCTACTTCACCTGCACTTTGAATTAAAATTTGACCCTTGATCTGATTGTTTCTCTGTGGGTAATATGTATCCAGTAAAAAATTTAAGTAACTCTTCTACAATCATTTTGGCTGTGATACTGTATAGTGGAATGGCCTCTGGAAATCTAGTGGGCACATCCATTATTATCAACAAATACTGATTTCCACTTTTTGTTTTAGGTAAGTGTCCTAAATCGATTAAAACCCTTGTAAATGGTTCCCCAAATGCAGGAATTGACATTAAAGGTCCTGGTTTTACCAGTGCCTGAAGTTTTCCAACTACCTGAGTTTTTACGGCTTTTCAACCACAATAGGCAGCATTCCTATCTGTGATCCAACTATTCATTACAAAGGACATGTCTGGTAAAATTCTATTATATCTTTATGCAGTCCAGGCCAGTAAAAATGTTTTTGTATTTGGGCTTGAGTTTTCATTACTCCCAAATGGCCTCCTGCTAGTAATTCATGTGCTACCTGCAACACCTTTCTAAAATCCACCGGTATTACAATCCATTTCTCTTCTGGCTGAATATATGATGGTCTCCATTTCCTCATCAAGACCTTATTTTGAAGATAGTAACATTCTGGAATACATTCAGATTCTTCTTCAGATTCAGAATATAGACCAGCCAGCACTTATTTGATTTGGAGCAGTGCAGCAAAACAGTAATATGAGGTAGAAAGAAGTGTATTCAACCTCTTTCAAAATTCAAGTATTACTTCCTTGAGAGGCTGGGTTTTTGTTTTAGTAAGATGCAACATGGAGGGATAATGAGGAAAGCAGCGAAGATCACTCTGAGGTAAACTCGGACAAGTATCTAATGAAATGCCCCATCGCTTTAATGCTGAGACAGTAAGAAGAACATCACGATGGATCAATGATACTTTCCAATCTACAGATTTTTAATATTTCTATGCTTATTTGATCACAAGGCCAGAAGTGTCTGCTCCTTTAAAATGGAGTGGGAGCAAGGGACCTTTTCACTGGAGCATAGGAGGTTGTGAGGTGACCTTAAGAGGTTTATAAAATAAGCAGGAATACAGATAGAGTTAATGGGAGTTGTCTTTTCCCTAGGATGGGAGATTTCAAGAGTAGGGGGAACATTTTTAAGGTAAGTGGAGAGAGATTTAAAGAAGACATGAGGAGCAATTTTTTTTTAATGGAAGGTAGTTTGCATGTGGAATGATCTTCCTGAGGAAATGATGGATGTGGGTATAATTACAATGTTTAAAAGACATTTGGATAAGTATATGAATAGGAAATGTTTGGAGGGATATGCGTCAGGTGGAGGAAGGTGGGACTAGTTTAGTTTGGGATTATGTTCGGCATGGACTGGTTGGACTGAAGGGTTTATTTCCATGCTGTATGACTCTATATCTCTATAAACATGGTTACAGTGCCAACTACACAAACTAAGAGGCACATGTTAGTTTAGTCTTCCTACCACATATAGGATAGCAGTTCCTAAGCCTATAGATAGTGGGCCTGGAAGTGGAAAGAGAACTGAAGGAGATTTGGTAAGGCAAAACAGAACCCCACTACCTTCCTGCATCCACCTGTACTAAGCTCTACATGAGGAAACCAAGACTCCACCATCCTGCCCCACTGCCAATCAAGGCCCTTAAAAGTTGTCAATTAATGATCACTAGATGGTCTCATCCCACTTGGTTTAAAATCCTTTCAGCTCCAGACAAGATAAGAAGCAGTTGGTGGATCAGTGTGGGCAGGCTTCGCATGTTGATGTTGGTTGTGCAGTCTCCAAGAATCTGTATACAATTGAGAATCTGGACATGGGGGAGAGATGTATTCTGATAGCCAACCCTTTCCACCCCCATTCTCTTACCTCTTCCATGACACTACCGAGTTCTGGACCTACTGACCCCTGGCTGACCAGCAACTTTCGGTGCCAGTGAATTCTTGGACCTGGGTTTTAATACAGGAGTGGAGTTTCCTTTTAACCCATTATAAGGAAGCAGAAAACACAAGTAGGAAGTCAAGGTGCCTAGATAATGTCTTTTTACAAGAAGTAGATGTGTGCAATAAGCTCCCAGCCAATGTTATTGGTGAGGTCAATTAACTCCTCTGACAAATGAACTGGATAAACAGTAAATACTTAAAAAGCTTTGCATAAGCATGTTTCCCATTGGAAACCAGGGGATTTTGGGTGACCAAATTGTCTTTTGCCCAACTTTCAATGCTGCTAACACAGGGACCTGTTACCTGCTGAGTGCCACTACAGCCAGGGCTGAATGGAAAGGTTTGTACTGTGCATTTTACACTTTTCCAAGATTTCTTAGATACAGGAAAACGTGAGGCTCAAGTCTTAGCTGTGGCTGATTTGGGCACCTCCCTCAGGACAATAAAGGTGATGAAAGCCTTCATCTACCACTGTAGGAGGGAACTCCATGATCCATAAGGGCTTTTCTCCACTTTCTACTTAAACCAGAGACACAAGCAGTAAGTAAAAATAAAAAAAAAAGGAATGGATTTGAGTTGAGGTCATTAGGAGCTCTTTATGCATGCTTTGAATAAATTCATGATTAGACAGGCATTAAAATCTGAAGTAGCAACAATCATGTGTGATCAATTAGCTGTCATTTCTACTGATTTGCTGGCCCCTAGTGACTGAATGTTCCAATTACAATTCTGACTATTTCCAGCAACCCTTACAGCCACCAGGGGCTGATAATGTACTGTTTGCATATCTCTCAGATTCTGCCACAAATTCTGCATCAGAAGTAAAAACAAAGACCTCCTTACTCCCTTTTATGCAAATTGGAACTGTCATTTGTAGAATCAGTGTGACCTGCACAACATTTATCAATTTTCAAGAATGCCAATAGCTAAGCCTGTAAAGCAAAAGAACTTTAGTTCGTAGGTTACAAATACACTCACTATTTATGTAACATCATGGGGAGTAGTTGGCAATCAATAATTGTCACTGTGATTGTGAGAGTCCGAAGGCATAATATGAACTTTCCAGTCATAGTGCATTTGTGCAGAAAAGAATTGTCCCTAGACTATGTGCATTGACACTTTAACAAAGAAACTGGAGTTAATTCCATATCAACTAAGATTTCAATATTTATTTATTAGTCCAAAATAGCCCAATTTGGATTATTTCTCATTATGGAACAGACTGTTGCTCTTTGCAAAGAAATCACTATGGTCATATAATACCCTACCAAGAACAGGGCCCTTCAGCAAGAAGTGGTCGTTGACATTCTCAGTACTATGGGCCATGTGCTGGCAAATGGGGCTAGATTAGGTTGGGATATCTGGTCGGCATGGACGAGTTGGACTGAAGGGTCTGTTTCCGTGCTGTACATCTCTATGACTCTATAACTCTACTATCACAGAATAGACTCAGAATGGATTAATTAATCAATTCTCTAATTTCACACAACACTTTTCTTTTGGTCTTAAAGGTTGAATAGCTCAAAGCTGACTCTAAGCAATGGATTTCCAGCTTCCATTGGTCAAGCAGACTCCAATGAATTGCAATAGAAAGAGGAAGAGAGTTACAGTATGTGCCAGTTCATACACAAGAATGGCCCCAATGTTTCCGTAAGCTGGTCATTTTAATACTGCATCCTGCTCGCATGCCCACTTGTCTGTCCTCAGTATGCTGCAATGCTCCAGTGAATCACAGCGCAAACTAGAGGAACAGCATCTCATCTTCAAATTAGGCACTTTACAACCTTCTTCATTTAACATTGAGTTCAACGTCTTCAGATTGTGAACTCACTCTCATTTCTCCCCTTTTAGCTTTACTTGTTGCATTCTCTGTCACCATGTCCTCTCTCCCCTCCCCACACTCCAGTGGGGCTCACTGTTCTTTCCAGTCTAGCAGTTAGACACACCATTGTTCTGCCATTCTCACATTCCAATCACTTAATCTGCACAATCAGCACCTTTTCTCCCCCAGCATTCAAACCATCCCCCCAACCCCATTATTGCAAAAATGCTGCTTCCTCCACACTTCACATTAGCTCTGATGAAGAGTCACCGAGAGTGGAAATGTTCGCTTGCTCTCCACAGATGCTGCCTGACCCGCTGTGCTTTCCAGCATTTTTTGTTTTCATGTGCCAGCCATTGTCTGAGGAGACATGCCTTAAATTTTTCTGATCTTTCCCCTATTTGCTATGAAGACAATCAGAACCCATGTGGGCAGGAATTGTGAGAGTGGAACAAAATGCATGGTCAAACCTATTTGAGAATGCTGAGATTTGGAGGACAATGAGGAGAGATAAGGGCAGCGCTTTTGCAGTTATGAAAGATGTACTTGCCAATTCTGGCTGTAAGAAGATGAATTGGTGGGATGGAAAGCAGATTGAAAGGATTTCAATGGTGAGCGATATGAAATATGAGCACAGAAACTGAATGCTGAAGATTGTTCCAGGAACTTACAAAAGAAAGGAAGATCAGAGAAAGAGAAGCTTGTGCAAGTCATTGATCTGACAGTGATTTCACAGTCATTGTCAACAATAAAGACTCAACTCACCCCACAACCCCACTGCCACATATCCAAGAACTGAAAGGTCTTTTTCCCTCAGTATTGTTAAAGTGTAAATTGCAGAAAATATATTAGATGGTGCATCTGATTATGAGGTGCCCATCCTTCTAGAGGTAGGTGTACTGCACACTGTCACATGTTGTTGATAGAAACTGTAAGGGAAACTGAACATATGTGTGGATGTTACACAATGCATACCTGAGCAATGGTGCCAGAATAGCTTTCCCACTGGGAATTTCTCAATATGTGTTTGTTTTCAGAGAGAGAGAAGTGGAGAAACAAAGAGGGAAAATGATGCTGCTCCCGAGACTATTAGTATTCCCACACAAGAATATACAGACTGAATTCCACCAATTTTCATTCGTCCAAGGAGAGAGTCCAGTGGGGTATTGCCACATACTGTCTTGCTGAAACATTGCCATAGCATTGCAAATGGTTATTTACAGGTACAAACATTATCAACTCTTTGCGTTGGATCCTTTCAATGGGATTGTTGCAAATATCGCCTGACTAACAGTGCATGGAAAAATGAATGGAGCCATTCAATGCTGGCAGCAGGTGTCTAACCTGATTGGTCAGAGAGCCATGAAAGGTTTCTGTTGCCGCTTTACAGAAAGCTCCACAGTGCTGAGTGGCCTGAGCTGGGCAGCAGTGGGCATTCCCATGGATCAAGGAGCCCAGTGCTAGAAATCCAACCCATCAAGAGATGCCAGCCAATCAGAGGCTAGCAGCTCTGCACTGCTTAGCAATGTTATTGGATTGCTATAGTTCCTGAAGAAGGGCTTATGCCCGAAACGTCGATTCTCCTGCTCCTTGGATGCTGCCTGACCTGCTGCGCTTTTCCAGCAACACATTTTTCAGCTTTTGCTATAGTTCCTGCAGGTAATACACTTGAATAACCCAGAGGCAAAACACCAGCAAATCTAAACAATATTTGTGAATGAATACGATAAATAGACAAAGTCTTTTCCCTGTTGTGGGGAGTCCAGAACTAGAGGGCATAGGTTTAGGATGAGTGGTGAAAGATTTAAAAGGGACACAACGGGCAATGTTTTCATGCAGAGGGTGGTGTGTGTATGGAATGAGCTGCCAGAGGAAGTGGTGGAGGCTGGTACAATTACATTTAAAAGGCAGCTGGATGGGTATATGAATAGGAAGGGTTTCGAAGAATATGGGCCAAGTGCTGGCAAATGGGACTAGATTAAGTTAGAATATCTGGTCGGCATGGACAAGTTGGACTGAAGGGTCTGTTTCCGTGCTGTACATCTCTATGACTCTGTGAATGTGCTGGACCTCCATTTTGAAAGATGCAAGACGTTTCAGACCAGTGTGTCTTATTTGCCTGTTTAAATGATGGAATCACCAAGAGATGTAGGTCACAGATGAGTGATGTTGGGAGGAGGATTGTGGGATCAGATTTCATTGGGGTGAGGGGTGGTTAGCAACTAGGAACAGATGGTTGCCTCACAGAAGTCTCCTTCCTCTCTTGCCAATGCCAGATTTCAATGCGGCATCAAGGTGTCTGAATGAGGGAAAGACTACCACAAGCAACACTAATAGGATTTTCCCTGTGGGCTTCTCACTCAGCAGATCAACTAAAGAGCTCTGTATTTTCAATGCAATAGGCTTAAAGTTCTGATTTGAGTATACACACCATCAGATGTATGGCAGCATGTTGTATGTGCCCATGCAAACTCGTGCTGCCAAGATACCTGGTGGCATTAGGTCTGTTGCCATATCGATCAGTGCTCAAGACAAGAATGGGCATGGACAATGATGCCAGTTTTTAGAATTTTTTTTCATTAAGCCAGCAATTATTGCCCATCTTAGGGGCAGCTTCTCCCTGGCTGTTATTAGACTGATGGTTGGAATTTCTAGCCCCAAATAATGCTGATCTTGCTAACGTTGATGCCTCGGGCTTACTCTGTGCAATGCAGCCTGTATGCCTCTGTCTAAGTCTTTTGGATCTGTACATCCACACTTACTCTGATCTGCCTATATACTGCTCATAATCAAAGCTTTTCACCATGCATCATTACGCGTGACAATAAATAAATCAACACAACTTCCTCAGGAGGCTAAGGAAATTCGACATGTCCACAAAGACTCTTACCAATTTTTATAGATACACCATTGTAAGCATCCTATCAGCATCACAGCATGGTATGACAACCGTACTTCCCAAGACCACAAGCAACTACAGAGAGTGGTGAACACAGCCCACTCCATCAGGCAAATCAGCCTTCCATCCATTGGCTCGTTGCCTCTACCTGCTGTCTTGGGAAAGCAACCAACGTAATCAAAGACCCCATCCCATAGGGTTATACTATCTTCCACCCTCTTCCATCAGGCAGAAGGTATAAGAGTTTGAATATATGTATGAACAGCGTGTATATTGTTGTTCAACAACAACTTTTTCAGACTGTTATCATCCTTTTGAATGGACCTCTCAAATGTTACTGTTGCTCTCTCTCTCTGCACCTCCTCTGTGGCAGTAACACTGTATTCTGCACACTGTTCTGCTACCGAGGCATAATGTATGGTACGGTCTGCCTGCATAGCATATACAAAACAACACTTTTCAGAGAATCTCGGTACATGTAACAACAATAAATCAAATCAAATCAAAGGGCAGTTAAGACTCAATGATATTACTGTGGTCTGGAGTCACATGTAGACCAGACCAGGTCAGGATGGCAGAGTTCCTCCCCTAAAGAACACTAGTGAGCAAGATGGGTTTTTCTGACAATTGACAATAGGTTAGTGGTCATCATTAGACCTTTAAACCAGGATGGATGAATACCAGTGACACTGGATGAGACTCTAAGATAGACATTAATGCCATGTATGTAATCGGGATAATTAAATGGCACTGCCACTGAAGTGACCACTGTGGGAATGTCATTAAATTCAACCCATTATTTCCTTTTAAATCACACACATCTTTTTCGTCATGAGTAAGGAGCAGCAACGTGAAGAGGTCTCTGTAATTTTACAGAGAACTAGGATTCCTAAATGAGCGGGACAGTAAAACGTGGTACGCTTGGCAATGGTATTTCCTCTTGCCCTGATCTGTGGATTCTTCCAATGGCAATGATTCTGCTGTAGCTTAAAGCGAGGTTCCTGCGAATGGAATGGGCCCAGTCCCTCCGTAGCTGTTCTGAGCTTGGAATCGTGCCAACTGAAGAGCCTCTGTATTTTGTAGACAGCCTCAACATGAATGTTTTTTTGCAGCTGCTGGAAGGAATAGTGGAGGATCCATATGGTGCTCACATCCTAAAACTTGTCATCTTTATCCATTCCCACTTTAGTTTTGACCACTGGCCAGTATGGCTGCAGACTTAATGCCACCAGCTTTTCTGGTGGGGTTGGTACATACAGAGAGTTGAGTGGGCACAAACCACATACTGTCATTCATCTGGTCACCCACACTTCTGGCTAAACAGAGTATTGAGGCTGGTGTGTTAAAAATGCAGGTCTTATCAATTGAATAATGGGTAGAAAACACAGGAAGCCAACCTTGCCTGTTCTGCACCAACTACAAGTTCCCCTCTAAGTCGGACACAAAATTCCGACTTAGAACTATTCACTGTTCCCTTACTGTCTCTAGGTCAAAATCCTGGAATTCCCTTCATACCTGCACTGTGGGCATACCTATCCCTCACAGACTGCAGTGGTTCAGGAAGACAGCTCATCACTATCTACACAAGGGCAATAAGTGCTGACCTAGCCAGTGACAACCACATCTTTTGAACAAGCAGATATAAGTAATCTCCTCCATCCAGAATAATTCCTAATAACTAGTAGAAACCAAGGGGTTTTTATATTTATTTTTGTTTATTTATGGAATATAGATAATTATTGCACCATCCCTAATTGCCCCTTGAACTGTATATCTTTCTGGGACATTTCAGAGAGCTGTTAAGAGTCAACCATATTGTTGTGAATATATTGTCACATGTAGACCGTACCAGGTAAGGATGACAGATTTTCTTCACTAAAGAACATTAGTGTACCAGCTGAGTTTCTATGACCATTGACAGTCATACATGGTCACTATTAGGCCAGCTTTCTAATCCAGATTTTCTATTGATTTCAAATTCTCCAGTTTGCCATGGTGGAGTCAACCTGTTGATGCTATAACAATACGACTGCAGTGTAACCGTCACTGTTCCACTGCTCCTTGGGACAGAAAGATATCAGATCTGATATGCTTTACTCTCCATTGCTTGTGTCAATCTAGAGACATCAATTGTAAAACATATTGGATTTGGAATGTTTGACTGAGATCTAGGATGCCTGAATGTTGACAGTACTACAGGGCGTCACTGTGCCAAAAGAACTGGGAGCTCTCTGAAATGTTAGGCAAAAGTGAGGACTGCCGATGCTGGAAATCAGAGTCTAGATTAGAGTGGTGCTGGAAAAGCACAGCAAGTCAGGCAGCATCCGAGGAGCAGGAAGATCAACATTTCGGGCAAAAGCCTTTCATCAGGAATGTTCCTGATGAAGGGCTTTTGCCCGAAATGTCGATCTTCCTGCTCCTCGGATGCTGCCTGACTTGCTGTGATTTTCCAGCATCACTCTAATCTACGCTCTCTGAAATGTTGGCCATTACAGTATCAGGAAGGCAGCGGAATTAATGTCTTGAGGTAAACAACTATGCTCAACTGCCAACTGTAAGCCTGCGTCATTTCATTGAAACATGCCAGTTGATTCAGATCTAGAGACTGGTGTCAGTACAGAGAATTGAATATATCTAGTTAATAGATTCATGGATGAACAGCAGTCTCATTCTTCACAGTGATCAACATTACTTGCTTGAAATATCCCCTGGTCAAAGAGCCTGATCCCACACTCTGGGGATGTGACAGCTTCCTTGCTTGACTAACCTGCAGACATTCTCTGTCTGAGCTCACAGAAAAGGAATGACTGCTTGGAAGAGCACTGAGAAAACACAGTGGAGTCATTTTCAGCTTAACCAATAAACCAATCAGGTAGATTCTCCCTGCCCCTTTGTCAGATTTTCACCTCCGTACAGAACTGGCAGGAACTAACAAAGGGAGCATTTCTCTTGCAGGTTAGAATCCAAGTGAGATTGACAAAAATTAGCTCCATAGCTTTCAACAGAGACAAGCTGAAATCACTTCAAAATAGATAGAGAAGGGAGGACTTTTAAGTCTTTTCTGTACATGGATTAGCCAGGGAGTACAGCAGGTTTGCAAAAACCAAAGAGCGACAATAGTAACAATAATAAAGAACCCTGTTGCATGAAAGGTAAATACAAACTGCAAAATGTTACTCTTTATTAAGCAAAGCAGAAGTACACAAACATATTCTAGCAGTATGCACAGAAAATGTTAACATATGTCCAACTTCAATTCTAACAGAATCTACCTATGTAGCATATGACCATAATCACCAGGGGCATTGTCTGAATACTGAAAACTGCCAGTTCCAGTGGAGGCACAACAATAATCACCAGGGGCATCATCTTCATTGTGAAAAATGACAGCTCTGGAGTGCTGACAACACCACAGCTATCTGGAGGAGCTGCAGCTTGACTCTTACAGCCGTAATTGAAAATAGGATGACAAAGATGAAACAAAGCTTGTCAGAAACGTACAATTTTCGCATAACTACAGCTGAAGGAGTAGAATTGCACTGGCATTAACATTTCAGTTTTGTGGTTTGCCCTATATTTTATGAATAAACATCACCAACTGATTAACTAACCAATCTATACTATCAGTCTGATGTACATACATTGGATTTTCTTTTGCAGTATCTGCATGTTCACTTAATATCAAATTAAACTTATGGATTCTGTGGGGGACTTTTTGGTGCAAGTATAATGATTTAAAATGCCACATTACTTGGTGTATACATCCCAGATCCCATGGGATACTGTGTTCATCTCATTAACAGGCTATAAAACACAATTAGTAAAGTCCTAGTTCCATAGTAATGTTTTAGCTAGATTAATATTGCATCAACAAAGAACCCAGATCTATATTTTGTAAATACATTAATGGTTTATGATTTCATTTTAAATCATTCAATTTGTTCCACAGGGTGTGTGGTACAGGATAATAGAGTGACAAGCCTACCCGACAATGTGTCTACCATTGCATTAGCTACACCAAGTGCATCCATGAGGCAATATTGGGAGACAGATTATGGCTGAGCTATGTGCAAGGGGACTACATCAAACATGAATTAGGAGGTTAAACCAGAGGATGTAAAACTAGCTTTGAAATTAAGTAAAGCTGAAGTGTGTATTTTTCAGGAGGGAGGGGCTTTTTTTCTCAAATATTATGATGGTGTATTATTTGGTTACTTTCTTCTTTGGTCATTTTTTGTTGTCCATTGTTACTGCAGATAGTTATGAAATTTGTGTGCATTTTCTAAAATTGTTTTCATTTTGTCGGTTTTAGATCGGTGTATCGGAATTCTCATGAGAAATGATTTGTGATAAAGAGATGTCAGTGGTATATTAGGCAGAGTAGCAGAAGGAAGAGATGACATGTATGAACAGCTCACAAGGATCAATTAGAGAGTCTGCCAGTCATGTTGCACCTTTGAACCACTTTGACATGAATGAATCACTGTGCAAATTATATACTACAGGTATAAAGACATGAACTACATTGTAATAATTATTAGATTTTCACACACGAGGTCTGGGACAATTTCTATCACCTTGTCGTTTAGAGAACTGCGCATACCTGTTTTATTTCTGTAGCTATGCCTCAGTGATTAGTTATTCTGCCTCTGAGCAAAATGTTCTAGATTCAAGATGCTTGAGCACAAAATATAGATGTACGACCAAGGGAATGCTACACTGCTGGAAGTGCCATCTTTCAGGTACAGTATTAAATCAGTGTAAAAGAGCTTAAAACACTATTCAAAGAAAGGCAGGGGAGTTCTCAGTATCCTGACCCATGTTAGTTCTAAGGAACATCACTAAGTTCTGAAGAAGTCATATCAGACTTGAAATGTTAACTCTCTGCAAGGTTTGTGAAGGTTTGCAGCTCAGGTTGAGGTTTAGGGAGTAGGTTTGCTCACTGAGCTGTAGGTTTGATATCCAGACATTTCATTACCTGGCTAGGTAACATCATCAGTGGCAACCTCCAAGTGAAGTGAAGCTGCTGTTTTCTGCTTTCTATTTATATGTTTGTCCTGGATGGGGTTCCTGGGGTTTGTGGTGATGTCATTTCCTGTTCGTTTTCTCAGGGGTTGATAGATGGTATCTAGATCTGTGTGTTTGTTTATGGCGTTGTGGTTGGAGTGCCAGGCCTCTAGGAATTCTCTGGCATGTCTTTGTTTAGCCTGCCCTAGGATAGATGTGTTGTCTACACACGGATGAAAAAAACCACCATTTCGACTGGGACAACACATCTATCCTGGGACAGGCGAAGCAAAGACATGCCAGAGAATTCCTAGAGGCCTGGCACTCCAACCACAACGCCATAAACAAACACATAGATCTAGATACCATCTATCAACCCCTCAGAAAATGAACGGGAAATGACATCACCACAAACCCCAGGAAACCCATCCAGGACAAACATATAAATAGAAAGCAGAAAACAACAGCTTCACTTCACTTGGAGGTCGCCACTGATGATGTTACCTAGCCAGGTAATGAACGTCTGGATGTTAACTTTGTTTTCCTCTCCACACATGCTGCCTGGATGGCTGAATTTCTCCAGCATTCTCTGTGTCTGTTTCACTAAATAAGGTCTAGTCATTAATTCATTGTCATTCATTAGCCTCGAAGTACACAAATTACCTGCAATATGTTCTACATTAGTATATTGAATACTCTTCAGAAAATTACCTCATTGGTTATAAAGTACTTTCACATCAACCTGCTCCAACATTATACACAACTGATCTGATTGCAGCCTTTCAAGTCAATTTTCCTGCTAACCCCTCATAACCCTGATTCCTTTATATGTCAAAAATCTTCTAACTTAACCTTGAATATATTAAATGGACCAGCTTCTACCACCATAGAGTCATAGAGATGTACAACATGGAAACAGACCCTTCGGTTCAACCCGTCCATGCTGACCAGATATCCCAACCCAATCTAGTCCCACCTGCCAGCACCCAGCCCATATCCCTCCAAACCCTTCCTATTCATATACCCATCCAAATGCCTCTTAAATGTTACAATTGTACCAGCCTCCACCACATCTTCTGGCAGCTCATTCCATACACGTACCACCCTCTGTGTGAAAACATTGCCCCTTAGGCCTCTTTTATATCTTTCCCCTCTCATCCTAAACCTATGCCCTCTAGTTCTGGACTCACCGACACCAGAGAAAAGACTTTGACTATTTACCTATCCATGCCTCTCATAATTTTGTAAACCTCAATAAGGTCACCCCTCAGCCTCGACGCTCCAGGGAAAACAGCCCTAGGCTGTTCAGTGTCTCCTTATAGCTCAAATCCTCCAACCCTGGCAACATCCTTGTAAATCTTTTCTGAACCCTTTCAAGTTTCACAAAATCTTTCCGATAAGAAAGAGACCAGAATTGCACGCATTATTCCAACAGTGGCCTAACCAATGTCCTGTACAGCCGCAACATGACCTCCCAACTCCTGTACTCAATACTCTGACCAATAAAGGAAAGCATAACAAACGCCTTCTTCACTACCCTATCTACCTGTGACTCCACTTTCAAAGAGCTATGAACCTGCACTCCAAGGTCTCTTTGTTCAGCAACATTCCCCAGGACCTTACCATTAAGTGTATAAGTCCTGCTGAGATTTGCTTTCCCAAAATGCAGCACCTCACATTTATCTGGATTCAACTCCATCTGCCACTTCTCAGCTCATTAGAGAAATTAATTTCAACAGCTAACAACCCTCTGAGAAAAGAAATTCCTTATAATCTCTACCTTAAAAAGGAAAACTGTTATCTTTAAACTATCACCCCTAATTGTGGCCACCCTCATGAGACATAAAACACTCACACCATTACTCCTGGCAAGTGTCCTCAGAATCTTATATTCCATTAAAATCAGGTCTTATTATAATGCATCCACCAAATTTTCATCATTCCCTTTTTCTATATTCATTCGTATGCTTTTGTATCCACCTCACAAATTGCTTCCAAACGTATCTTTGTATGATCAGCAAATTTAGCCACAATCCATTTGGTTCCCTCATTCAAGAGCTGAAAATGCATTGCTGGTAAAGCACAGCAGGTCAGGCAGCATCCAAGGAACAGGAGAATCGACGTTTCGGGCATAAGCCCTTCATCAGGCCGAAACGTCAGCTCTGATCTCCAGCATCTGCAGACCTCACTTTCTCCTCCCTCATTCAAGACACTAATGTAGATTATAAATAAGTGCATCTCCAGCACTAATTTCCATGGCACTCCACTTACTACAATTTGATAACCTGCGTCCTTATAGTTGGTAAATCAAGCTGATTTTGTGCAGTAATCTCTTATTGAATAGCTTTCGAAATACAAATATATCATACCTACTGATTCCCCTTTATCTGTACTGTTTTGTTACATCCTCAATCAACTCAGACAAATTTATCAAACAGAACAGAACTCTTTGCTGTCCCTTGGCTGAAAATCACCTGATAATTTTGGATATGAAGAGTGTTGAATCAATGTGAACTTTTATTTATATTTTTATTGCTACTTGTGTCGATATTTTCAAAAGAAATATTGGATCTGAAACAATCTCAATAAAATGTGCAAAGATAAATGAGATGTAAATAAAAAACTCAGTTAAAAATTCTGGACAAACCTTTATCTGCCAAACATTTAGAATGTGGAACTGAGTACTGCACAGTACAGTTAAAGCAAATGGTATAAATACCTTTTAAGGGTAATCAAGTTAAACAAATTAAAGTGTAAGGAACAGAAGGATATGCACCTGAAGGGAATGAGAGGCAATCCATGTGAAGCATTAATGCTTGGAAAGACCTATTGGGCTAAGTGGCCTGTTTCAGTTTTGTAAATTCGTTGTAATATATAATGCAAAAATCATCTCAGCCATCAAATAATAATCTCTTCCCTTTATAAGAACATTCCAGGTCATCCCAGCACTGTACACCTTACACATTCTCTTTGAGGATATGGTTTGTTTACTGCGTTCTCTTTTCTGGTTTCAGGCACTCAGCATTTGTGGTCCTAAGCTTATTAATTTAAGGCTATCTGTCCAATTCATTAAATAATTTATTTAGCAGCCAGTTTAAAATGCTTGTGAATGCTTTGTACAAATAAAACAGCAATAATCTAAATTGCATTCAGAAAATGATTACTTAAAACCAAATCGGAATGATATACCAAAACAAGGAGGACACAAATCTTAATTGACATTAAATTCCAGTTAAAAGTAAAGTAATAACACCTCTGTGAAACTAATGTCAAAAATATTCAAGTGGTAAAACTTTCTTCAGTATCTTATTACTACAGACATTTCAAGTTTTAAAATATTTAATGAATGGTTTCTTTGGGAAATAAAATAATATGAATTTAGTTTACTTTAGACATCTAAAACTTTCAGTAAATTGCGGATACATGTGCTATCCCACTGTATTAATATTAAGGTTAGTTAAATATATGATGAAAAGAATGTCAAATCCACATTATTATATAATAGCAATATCCTAATATACTAACAGATCACAATGTAAGTTACTGTGTTCATTGTTGTATAAAATAATGTTGCAGAATTTTCCTGATTTCAGTCACATCACTGACCTAGAACTTCATTTCACATGCTTTATCCTTAGAGGCCTTTTCTGTATCCATTGGCAGTCAGGGTCAGACAGAGGCAAGAGCACCCTTCACATCTGTCATTCTGTGTATCAGGCAGACATATATAAATGTATAAAAACAAAATACTGCAGATGCTGGAAAAATGAAATAAAAACAGAAAATGCTGGAGAAACTCAGCAGATTTGTGGAGAGAGATATAGAGTTAACATTTGAGCTCAGACTAATTGAATGGATAGTGCATCACCATAATTATTCTACACCAGTCTTCAAAATATAAAAGAAATTATGATACAGGAACAGGAGAAATCCATTCAGCCTCTCTAGTTCAATTCAATCAGACTACAGTTTATCTGTACTGCATCTTAACCCTCGAAATCCAACTTTGTTCCAAATCCTTTAAATTGTTTGCCTAAAAATCAATTTCAGTTTCAAAATCATGAATTGGCCTAGTTTGTTCAGAGTAAATTCCACACTGACCCTCACATTTATGTGAAGAGGCAATTAATAGCCGTAGGGTGAGGAATTTCTTTTAAAATTAATTCAAATGTTGAAATACTAATAATCTGTTGTAATGAGTCTCAAGCAGGTTTCTGAGTGATAGTATGACGAGGAGCTGGCAAGAGGGACAAAATGGAGAATGAGGTAGAGATGGAACAAAATTTGAAACAAAATGGAGGATTGCACAAACCAGCAAAGAAAAGTAAAGGCATTTGGGTTAGTTAATGCTGTTAGATAATCAGAGGCAGTAAGTAACTTTCAATCAGTGATTTTAAAAAAAAATTCATTGCATATCTCCAAGGTTTGCATAGATAATTTTTTTTTTTGCCTATACGCTATCTCACATTATGGCACACTGCCTTCTGCTCTGCATTTGAACATTCATAAATTTGTATTGAATGGTTTTGTGTGAATTTGATGATCAGTTGCTTCCAGATTGCTTTCATCTGAGCCTGAAATCTTTTTCAGGTACACAAGATAGGTATCTGTTAAGTAATTTGAAAAATATCTTTGAACTTCTTTATGAATTTGGATATGAGTTTCTAAGTAATATTTTTACCACCAGATGGTGCTCTAAAAGTATGAATGTTAGAACTTGGTAATTAATATAACGTATCTAAGTTAACTTTCATTTGTTAATTGGTCGTAGCTGCCAATTATCGGCTATAAAGGCCAAATAAATTTGAAAATTCATATAATGATATTGTAGTAACCATGAGACAAATTTGCCATAAGAATAGTCTTTTTCACAGGGTAGGGGAGTCCAAAACTAGAGGGTATAGGTTTAAGGTGAGAGGGGAAAGATTTTGAAGGACCCAAGGAGCAACTTTTTCACACAAAGGGTGGTACATGTATGGAATGAGCTGCCAGATGAGGTGGTAGAGGCGGGTACAATTTCAACATTTAAAAAGCGTCTGGATGGGTATATGAATAGGAAGCAGTTAGAGGGATATGGGCCAAATGCTGGCAAATGGGACTAGATCAGTTTAGGATATCTGGTTGGCACAGATGAATTGGACCAAAGGGTCTGTTTCCATGCTGTAAAACTGTGTCCTAAAGGAGTTAATTACACTGCAACTTTTGATGTCCAGGCACATAGAGTTTATGAAGTTTTATTCTAAATTTCCTTGCTCCTCCACATGCTTTGCAATAACGTTAGCTCAGTGTAAGGCTCAGTATTCAAATACACAGATTACAGTGTTTAACCTTGAGATAGGCAGTGAGCATACCAGAAATGTTGAGCGTTTGTCTATTCAACTGTCAGTGAATTATTAATGGTGTGGTAAGTCTTAATTATTGCCAAGCATTCTCTCTGGCATTGAAAATTAACTTACAAGGAGTCTGTCTATTGTTAAAGTTAAAATGTTTACTTTACCTTTTCTTTTTCTCTCTTATCTCCTTTTGACACCAATTTTCTTTCCCTCCCATACTTTTGCTTTCATTACCTTACTTTAGATTGAATTAAATATTCTAACTCATGCTTCCCAGTTTAGGCTCTGCATAGCTCATTATAATTTCTACAATCTACAAAATTGGTTAAGTGGATTGCTTATTCTGTTCACACAAGTTCCTGATTCCTTTTTCAACTGTCTGATACAGGCTATAATCAAAAAAGCCCAAGGAAAGCTGAGTAGGTGTAAGTCTAATGAATAGTGAGTGCACTTGTTGACTGCAAATAGCAAGATCTGAGTCAAGCAGTTTTTTCTGATACTACTCCACTCTGCGGCCCAAGTTATAAGAATCCTTCAAACAATGGAAACGTAGAATCCTAACTGTATGGAAGCAGGCCATTGGGCCTATCAAGTCTGCATCAACTGTCCAAAGAGCATCCCATGCAGACCCACCCTATCTCTGTAACCCTGCATTCCCCATGGCTAATCCACTTAGTTTACACATCTTGGACTGTGGGAGAAAACCCACGCAGACTTGGGGAGACTGTGTAAACTCCACACAGACAGTCACCTGAGGGTGAAACTGAACCCAGGTCCCTACCGCTGTGAGGCAGCACTGCTAACCATTGAGTCATCATGCCGTCCATTGAGTTGCACGTGTGTCTGTTGGAATAAAAGCCGGTCTTCGGGCATTAATTTGACGGATTACCAACACCATTCAAAGCAAATTGTGTAAAATATCGAGTAAATGCGTATTGCAAATGTACATTTTTTTCTGATTTGACTAGATACATAATACTGAACTACTTTTTATTTATGGATAGTTGTTAGCATATGTTAATGATTTCCTTGTTTACTCCCAATAACATGATGTACATCATCTTACGTAGACTTGTATGAATCCATTTGCACTAAAACTGTTTTCAGTTTGCGCTGATGCTTGGTTAGGTGTAGCCTATTTCTTATCTAGCATTGAGACTATCCCAACTGGAATGAATAGAAATTAGGAACAAATAATTATCAAATTACTTTTGATTTATTAAGCCCCTTTCAATTTTAGCAGCATGGAAGCTGCCCAGTCCTACAGATATAATGGGCATTGAAAACACCAGCCTGCCTGGGCTAGTGCTTGTTCCTCCCCTTTCCTTGCTGGAGAACGCAATGGAGGCAGACCCACATCTCATCAGCCAGAGCATGACTGAAAGTACCCTGTCAAATCTACAGTGAGGACATGTGTGGACTATCCACCTCCTTACAGATATCTTTTTAATCAAAGAAATTACAAACAGCGTATAGCATAATTTTCGAATAGGCTATTTCAGTTTGATTGATGCTCCTGATTGTAGTGGTCAGATAGCAGAAACAGATGGCTGATTACAAGAAAAGGACATTAACATAAATTATAAAACTTCTGGAGATATGTACCGGAAGAAACATTGTAATGGTATTCCCAGGGAATTCCTGTAACCTATACAATATTGGTAACAATATTGTTAATAATGTGTTGTGAATTGAAAGTGCATGGGTAACGTATATGCATGGTACACAGTACATATGGTAATATCGAAGAAAATGATTACATCTGGATGCAAAAGGTGGAATTTAAAGAAATAAAAAATGGTAAAATTATTTATCTGGGTAACATAATTAAATCCAGTGGGAAAAGTAATCAAGACATAAGGTGGCACGGTGGCTCAATAGTTAGCACTGCTGCCTCACAGTACCATAGACCCAGGTTGAATTCCATTTTGGGTGACTGTATGCGTAGCGTTTGCACATTGGCTCCATGTCTGCGTGGGTTTCCTTCTGCAGTCCAAAAATGTACAGAATATGTGGATCAACCATGGGAAATGCTGGATTACACAGATAGGGTTGGGATGGGGATGGAGGTGGAGATGGAGGTGCTGGGTCTGGTTGAGCTGCTTTTCAAAGGGTTGATGTAGACTCAATGGGTTGAATGGCCTGCTTCTGCATTGTAGGGATTCTATGATTAGAAAGTGCATAACACTTGCAAACTTATGGTGCACACAATGTCTGACCTGTTTGGAAATGAGGAGGTCTCTATGGAAAGATGAATGTGCAAGTTGGAAAACAAACAGAAGAATTGAAGTTAAATTAGAGGGAACAGAGATGTGGTTTCTGAGAGGGAGGAAGACTATAAGTTGGACAATGCACACACTTAATGAACAGGATTTGAGGAAAGCAGATAAGCAAGAAGAACCTTTACAAAAGGACCTACCAGTGATACCCACATCCCATGAATGTACTAATATAAAAGATGCTCACCATGAGCCAATACAACCCTTTGCATAAATAAGAGCAAAAGGGAGACAAAGATGACAATAGGCTGATATCTTGAGAAGCAGATTAGGCATAAGATCTGTGACTAAAATGTTGGCTGTTATCAAGGACTATGAAAATTGGAGAGCCATGATCACCAACATGGTAAAACATTGTTAAAAATCACACAACACCAGTGCTTTCAATTAAGGTTTAATTGAACAGGTTTAATTGAAAGCACTAGCTTTCGGAGTGCTGCTCCTTCATCAGATGGTTGTAAAACATGACATATGAAGAAGAAAATGTTGAAAAAGTCAATCAAGACCAATAATAACAGAGGGACCACCAAGTGAAATTCCCTCCAATATGCGAAATATATTTATACTATTTCCATACGCAGTTCACATTAAAGTCATTTGTGTAAGCTCATACATTATGGTAAAAATTGTCATTTTATCAGTTCTCAGTCAGGCCACTAGATGGTGGTTTCCACTAAATGAAAGTTAAAAGAAACGTGATTACTAAACAACTAAAGGATTACAGTGGATGACCCAGATTTTGAAGGGGACTTGTTCAATTGAAATGACACATCTACAGCAAAGAGAAACTTTGATCAGTAATAAAGAGGAGATTGGACAATAAGTGACTCCATATTTTCCCAGAACGTTTCAGCCATTCCATCATTATCCTTGCCAATGTTAGAGGATGAGAAACTTAAAGCTAATAATTGCGTCTATTGTTGACCGGTGATTGAACCCTCAACTGTACCAGGCCGATGTCTTCTCACATGGCCACCACATTACGCATGGACAACTGGCACACAGTTGCTGATGGCATGACCCCTGTAGACTAGAAAGGCATTCAAGTGGGAGGCAAAATAAAGGAGTTCAGCTGGCCATGAAGAGAGCCTGGAGAAAACAGAGACCAATTGTGTACATTCCCAGCCTGCTGCCTTCACCCTGCAGTAAAGGTGACAGGGATTGCCATGAAAGCGTGAGCTGCAAAGCCACACCAGGAGATGTTCAACACAGAGTTGACCAGCATAGTGTGAATCAGATGGAAGGCTGCTACCAGTGTTACTGAATAATTATTATAAGTGTACTTGGCTCTGAAATTAATGGTCATTGTAATTGTGTTCATTTAAGCAAGTTTTCATGCACCTACCAGTGAGAATGACAAGTAGTGACAATAAATAGTAGCGTGGCTGCAGGACTGTTAACTTTATTTTCTGATTGTATTTAAGTAATATGCTGATGTGTTTCCTGATTGGGAATTGCTGAAAAGATAGCCTCTTAAATCATTGTATTGTCATGTCAATAAAAAAGTATTATTGGTTACTATTAAAACTGAAAAATGGGAGCCATGATGAGAAATTTGGAAAAATTGGGCAAGATGTCCAGTGAGGAACGTCTTCTGATTGAAATGAAAGCGCCTAATTTTTCTACACAAGTATTTGGCAATGAGGCAAGATATAAATGCAGGGATATACTTTTGAGAGCTCTATAAAGCTCTGGTCAGACCACTTTTGGAGTATAGTGTGTAGTTTTGGGCCCCATATCTCAGGAAGGATGTACTGGCCCTGGAGCGTGTTCAGAAGAGGTTCATGAGAATGGTCCCAGGAATGAAAAGCTGAACATATGAGGAATGTTTGAGGACTCTGGCTCTATACTCAATGGAGTTTAGAAGGATGAGGTGGGGATGTAATTGAAATGTGCAGAATACTGAATGGCCTGGACAAAGTAGATGTTGGGGAGATATTTCCATTGATAGGAGACACTAAGACCGAGGGCACAGCCTTCGAGTAAAGGGAAGACCTTTTAGAACGGAGATAAGGAGAAACCTTTTCATCCAGAGAGTGGTGAATCTATGGAATTCATTGCCACAAAAGGCTGTGGAGGCCAGGTCATTGAATATATTTAAGACTGAGATAGATAGGTTCTTGAGTATCAAGGGTTATGGGGAGAAAGGAGGAGAATGGGGTTGAGAAACTTATCAACCATGATTAAATGATGGAGCAGACTCAATGGGTTGAATGGCTTAATTTCTGCTTCTAGGTCTGATGGTCTTATTCTCACTAGCATGCAGTAAGAGGCCTGTTTGTATGGATTATTACTCAATACTACCGATTCTTAACTCATTAATGTGTGACTTCCCATTTGCCCACACAACAGATAAAAGCTAGATGCTGAGAAAGTATAAGCAGTTACCTAGTGAGCTCCCTACATGCTCCTCCAGACCACCAGAATGGATACCCACCATCAACACAGAATCCCCTCCAGTTTGGAAGCAAGCTACTTGGCTTGCTGAGACCATACTGACACTCCGAAGAGCATCCCACTAGACCTAAACCTATCCTTGCATTTCTCATGGCCCATCCAGTTTGCTTTCACATCCCAGGATATCACAGCATGGCCAATCTACCTCAGCTGCATATCTTTGGACTGTGGGAGAAACCCACGCAGATATGGAAAAACACGCAACCTCCATACAGACAGTCACCCAAGGTTGGAATTGTACCCAGGTCCTTGGCACTGTGAGGCAGCAATGCTAACCACTGAGTTACCACCTGATTCTACCTCCGATCCAAGATCCACAAACTTGACCACCCCGACTGACCCATCGTCTCAGCCTGCTCCTGCCCCACTGAATTCATCTTCACCTACCTCAATACTGTCCTATGCCCCCCAAGTCCAGGAACTCCCCACATATGATCGGGACACCACCCACACCCTCCAATTCCTCCAAGACTTCCGTTTCCTGGCCCCCAATGCCTCATCTTCACTATGGACATATAGTCCCTTTACACCTCCATCCGCCATGACCAGGACCTCCAAGCCCTCCGTTTCTTCCTCGCCCAACATCCCAAACAATACCCTTCCACTGACACTCTCATTCATTTGGCAGAACTGGTCTTCACCCTCAACAATTTCTCCTTCGAATCCTCTCACCTCCCCCAGATGAAAGGGGTGGCCATGGGCACCCACATGGGCCCCAGCTATGCCAGTCTCTTCATCAGCTACATGGAACAGTCCATCTTCCTTAGTTGCACCAGCACCACTCCCCACTTTTTCCTCTGTTACATTGATAACTGCATCAGTGCCACCTTGTGCTCCCACGAGGAGGTTGAACAGTTCATCAACTTCACCAACACATTCCACCCTGACCTTAAATTCACTTGGACCATCACTGACACCTGTCTCCCCTTCCTGGACCTCTCCATCTCCATCTCCAATGGTGACCGATTCAACACTGACATTTTCTACAAACCCACCGACTCCCACGGCTAGCTGGATTACACCTCCTTCCACCCTGGATTAGTGGTACTGGAAGAGCGCAGTAGTTCAGGCAGCATCCGAGGAGCAGTAAAATCGACGTTTCGGGCAAAAGCCCTTCATCAGGAATTTTGCTTTTGCCCGAAACGTCAATTTTACTGCTCCTCGGATGCTGCCTGAACTGCTGTGCTCTTCCAGTACCACTAATCCAGAATCTGGTTTCCAGCATCTGCAGTCATTGTTTTTACCTCCATCCACCCTGCCTGCTGCAAAAATGCTATCTCTTATTCCCAGTTCCTCCACTTCCCTGCATCTGCTGCCAGTAGGACCAGTTCCACCACAGAACACACCAGATGGCCTCCTTCTTTAAAGACCATAATTTTCCCTCCCACATGGTTGATGATCCAGCTCATCTCATCCACGTCCCGCACCTTTGCCCTCGAACCCCACCCCTCCAATCACAACAAGGACAGAACCCCCTGGTCCTCACCTTCCACCCCACCAACCTCCGCATACATTGCAATTTCCTCCACCATTTCCGCCACCTATAAATGGACTCCACCACCAGAGATATATTTCCCTCCCCACCCCTATCCACTTTCCACAAAGACCATTCCCTCCGTGGCTACTTGGTCAAGTCCACTCCCCCTAACAACCCACCCTCCCCTCCTGGCACCTTCCTCTGCCACTATATAAATTGAAAAACCTGCGCCCACACCTCCCCCCTCACCTCTGTCCAAGGTCCCAAAGGAGCCTTCCACATCCCCATCAAAGTTTCACCTGTACTTCCACACATGTCATTTACTGTATCCGTTGCTCCCGATGTGATCTTCTCTACATTGGGGAGACTGGACGCCTACTTGCAGAGCACTTCAGAGAACATCTCTGGGACACCCACACCAATCAACCCCACCGCCCCATGGCAGAACATTTCAACTCCCCCTCCCACTCTGCCAAGGACATGCAGGTCCTGGGCCTCCTCCACCACCACTCCCTCACCACCCAACAGCCTGGAGGAAGAACGCTTCATCTTCTGCCTCAGGACCCTTCAACCCCATGGCATCAATATGGACTTCACCAGTTTCCTCATTTCCCCTCCCTCCACTTTATCCCAGTTTCAACCTTCCAGCTCAGCACCGTCCTCATGACCTATCCCATCTGTCAATCTTCCTTCCCACCTATTTGCTCAACCCTCCTTTCCGACCTCCATCACCCCCACCTCCATCCACCTATTGCACTCTCAGCTACCTTCCCCCCAACCCCAGTCCCCTTCCCATTTATCTCTCCACCCTAAAACTCCCAACCTCATTCCTGATGAAGGGCTTTTGCCCAAAACGTCAATTTTTTTGCTCCTTGGATGCTGCCTGACCTGCTGTGACTTTCCAGTACCACTCTAATCTTGACTCTGATCTCTAGCACCTGCTGTACTCACTTTCACCTCACTGAGTTACCATGCCACCCAACATCTGCAGACAACTGCTACTACCCCAATCCAAGGATATTGGCATCCAACATGTGTCAGCCTCACCACATCATTGTGACACACTTATAATACAGTTCTGCACTTCAATACAAGCGCATTTCATGCTATTGTCAGGACACTTTACATGCAGGGAGATGGGCACCCAGCTCATTAGATTAGATTACTTACAGTGTGGAAACAGGCCCTTCGGCCCAACAAGTCCACACCGACCCACCGAAGCGCAACCCACCCATTCCCCTACATTTATCCCTTTACCTAACACTACAGGAAATTTAGCATGGCCAATTCACCTGACCTGCACATCTTTGTGACTGTGGGAGGAAACCGGAGCACCCGGAGGAAACCCACACAGACACGGGGAGAATGTGCAAACTCCACACAGTCACTCGCCTGAGTCGGGAATTGAACCCGGGTCTCTGCTGCTGTGAGACAGCAGTGCTAACCACTGTACCACCGTGCCGCTCATGGTTGGAACTAGGATGTATTTCAAGGCTCCTCATTCACTCTTTCAGTATTCACTCACTTTCTACTGCTTTTTTAATCTCACAACATCCTGCAGCCTTTGGGTTTGGTTGCCTCAGCATCTCTGATCAACCTGGTGCTGCTTCTGTGTCTGCCTGCACATTTTCTGATAAACTACTGAGACACCATGGGCTCCTCTGCTGCTGGGACAAAGTGGATGCCTAGTCTCCAGAGTGCCTCTGAGTGCCAGTGACCTGGGGCATTTCTTCCTCACTATTTGCAGAGACATGGTAGCAATGTGCTCACCAGTCTGTGCTTCTGGCTTAATCTAGTTGAAACAACCAGTATCGTGTATTTGACCAATGTCAGCGTCTGGACTATAGAAGGAGAGGGGGGATGGAGCGGAAGGAGGAGAGGATTGCAGGAGTCAGCCTTACCAATTCATCCTCTGAGGTATAGCTCCTCAAAGATGGAGGAAATGTGCCCTCTAGCATGGTGGCTCATTGGTTAGCACTCTTGCATCACAACATCAGTGACCTGGGCTAGATTCAAATCTCGAGCGACTGTCTGTGTGGAGTTTGCATATTCTCCTCATGTATGTGGATTTCCTCTGGTTGCTCTGGTTTCCTCCCACAGTCCAAAGATGTGCAGGGTTGGTGAATTGGCCATGCTAAATTGCCCATATTGTTCAGGGATGTGTAGGCTTGGTGCATTACTCAGGGGTAATGTAGAGTAATAGGGCAGGGGAATGGGTCAGGGTGGGTTGTTCTTCAGACATTCGTGTGGACTTGTTGGGCCAAATGTTTCCACACTGTAGGGATTCTATGATTCTATGACTATCCTCTTCAGGGTGGAAACTGTGGTAATGCTGCACCCTGTACAAGTGTGACCTAAGGTATGCAATTTATAGGTAATTTAATATCACTAATTTTTAAGTATGGATGATTGAGTTTTGAATTAGTGACAAATGTTCTTTCTAGTGTTTCCAAAGGGTTTAGTTATTTTGTAGCCATGGTGATTTATTTTAAAACAACTTGATAAAGAAATAACCTCCAGGACTAATGGGTTTTATTTACATGAGGAGAATTTACAACTGAACAAGGTTAACAATTTTGTACCAATGTTTTAAATCGAAATTTCTGTTCTGGAGTTTTTTTTAGCGGTATTTTTATCCAACCTGTTAAGACATGTTATGACCAAACTTTGCAGGTGGGACTTGAACTTGGACCTTTTGGCCCAGTGGTAGCAACCCTATCAGTGCCCCTCAAGACCTCCTGATTTATGATTAAGCTTGAAGGAAATACTCATAACTTGAAAGTTTGAGGCAGTTCTGCAGATGTCTTGGATAACAATGACTATGTAAAGCTGTGCTCCTGAGAAAGGGAGTAGCATGTAATAATAAATGACTTCAGATTAAGAAGTTTAATAATAGTTCCAGACCAGGAGTGTTTGGATAAACTTGAAAGAGAATATTTGAAGCTGTGAACATTTAAGCTAGGTAAATGAAAGCTCCAGGACAAGGTTATTAGAATTTTCAGAACAAGAGGTGAAGTCAAGTTAACATGTGTTCTTATCTAGGTGTTAGAGAAGGCAAGGTTTCTCTGGTGCAAGTACAGATGAACCTCAATTATCCAAATATCGAATGTTTGAATTCCGGATTATCCGAAGTAGATTTCAAGGTCCCACAAAAATGTTACATCAAAGAGGTAAGTGTATTCGATTTACCGGTATTGAAGAACATGTGAAAATGCTGGCAAAAACAAAGAAACACAAACAGCTCAAGCATCAGCGACTGGATATTTTTTTAGGTAAGGGCTGTTACACAGCCATTTACAAAAATAAATGTTTTACAGTACTGTATTCCCTCACTTTACTGGGCCATTCATTAAAAAACAATGGCTGGGAATTAAACAGATGCGCAAGGCAGCACTTCCGTCTTTCTATCGCGAGACTGAGTTCCTGGAAACTGACAAATGCTCTTGTGATCATAGAAACTGTTCAGGACCTTGTTTAATGCTGGGACTTGATATAGAGTATTTATGTGATGGTAAGTCCTTCTCACTTTGACCTGTAATTTACAGACTGCAAGGATTAGTTTGTTTAAATGGCAGACTAGATTAAAACAAATTCTCCGATAGAGCACAGTGTTACATCAGTATGTCTTCCTTTGTTTAAGGTAATCGATTGATTATCCAAATAATCATTTATCCAAATGATATAGTGCCCTCCCATCTCGTTCGGATAATCGAGGTTCTTCTATACTATGCAAGGAATGCTTATAGTTATTTTACAGGGGTGTTTTGAGGATCTGTAAGGAAAGATTTGGGGTTATGTGTTACTGAATGTTTCAAAGTCTTTTAAGTTTCTACTATATATAAATGGTCTGGCTTATTCTATTTAGTCTTCATATTTTTTCCTTAATAAGCTTTAGTTTTATTGTTAAAACCAAATCTGCAACACTAGCCGCTTGTGTTTCAGTGAGGGATCACCTCAATAAAACAAAAAAAAATTATCTATCAAGTCAATCTTCAGTCTGGGATCAGACTTGTCCAATAAGAATATCAGGTGGGATCATAATAAATGCAGGTCACCAAAGAGAAAATGCATCATGACCAAGAACGAAACATTATGGCATGTCATGATTTTATTCACAGCAGAGATAATGGGAGAGTACCACAAAATAGACAATGCTTTTTACTGGGGTTGCTGGGACATGGATGTTTCTGCATTTCCACAAGATTGGTCTCAGGACTTGCCAGTGAGGACCAAGATCTGTTTCACATAGGGAATGAGAGGCGAATGACAGAAATCCTGTCACCCATCCTGACTCATGTGGGCTTTACTGTGGGCTGTTTCGTCCTTGGAATGCAGGTTCATAGCTCCTTGAAAGTGGAGTCACAAGTAGGTAGGATAGCGAAAAGGATGTTTGGTATGCTTTCCTTTATTGGTCAGAGTATTGAGTACAGGAGCTGGGAGGTCATGTTGCGGCTGTACAGGACATTGGTTAGGCCACTGTTGAAATATTGCATGCAATTCTGGTCTCCGTCCTATCGGAAAGATATTGTGAAACTTGAAAGGGTTCAGAAAAGATTTACAAGGATATTGCCAGGGTTGGAGGATTTGAGCTATAGGGAGACACTGAACAGGCTGGGGCTGTTTTTATTATTAGATTACTTACAGTGTGGAAACAGGCCCTTCGGCACAACAAGTCCACACCAACCCACCGAAGCGCAACCCACCCAGACCCATTCCCCTACATTTACCCCTTCACCTAACACTATAGGTAATTTAGCATGGCCAATTCACCTAACCTGCACATTTTTGGATTGTGGGAGGAAACTGGAGCACCCAGAGGAAACCCACGCAGACACAGGGAGAATGTGCAAACTCCACACAGAGAGTCGCCTGAGGTGGGAATTGAACCCGGGTCTCTGGCGCTGTGAGGCAGCAGTGCTAACCACTGTGCCACTGTGCCGCCCACTCGGGGCATCAGAGGCTGAGGGGTGATGTTATAGTGGTTTACAAAATTATGAGGGGCATGGATAGAGTAAATAGGCAAAGTCTTTTCCCTGGGGTCAGGGAGTCCAGAACTAGAAGGTATATTCAGGGTGAGAGGGGAAAGATATAAAAGAGACCTACGGGGCAACCTTTTCACACAGAGGGTGGTACGTGTATGGAATGACCTGCCAGAGGAAGTGGTGGAGGCTGATACAGTTGCAACATTTAAGAGGCATTTGATTGGGTATATGAATGGGAAGGGTTTGGAGGGATATGGGCTGGGTGCTGGCAGGTGGGACTAGATTGGGTTGGGATATCTGGTCGGCATGGACGGGTTGGACTGAAGGGTCTGTTTCCATACTGTACATCTCTATGACTCTATGACTCTATCTTTGAACATTTGGTTACAATTGATTGACTAAAGTTTCTTTACTGCAACATAGGCATGGACTAATCTTGCCATATAAAACTAGGACATGTTCATTCCAGATACACTATCCATTTTACCTTTGCGCTTAATTATTGCCAACGAAAATTAACTTGTGCAAATGTAGAGTCACAATCCTTCAGTTTCAATCCTCAATTATCACAAAGATTAAGCAAAATGTAAATAGTTGCTTTTTCTTTCTGTGGTTATATTCACTTTTTCAAACCAATCTTTCTTTCACTCTCTTTTGTTACTCTCTATAACTTACTTGGTATTTCTTCACTATTCTAACTTGTATTTCCTGGTTCTGAATCTGCACTGGTCATCAACAATTTTTCTGCCTAAATGTCTGAAGACGAACCAGGTTACTTATCCTCTTCATCCAGGTCCTACATACCTAGGTTAGATTCCTTACAGTATGGAAACAGGCCCTTCGGCCCAACAAGTCCACACTGACCCTCCAAAAAGTAACCCACCCAGACCTATTTCTCTCTGACTAATGCACCTAATACTATGGGCAATTTGGCATGGCCAATCCACCTGACCTGCATATCTTTGGATTGTGGGAGGAAATCAGAGCACCCGGAGGAAACTCACGCAGACATGGGAGAATGTACAAACTCCACATAGACAGTCATCTGAGGTTGGAATCGAACCCAAGTCCCTGGTACTGTGAGGCTGCAGTGCTAACCACTGAGCCACCATGCCACTCCCAGCACCTTTTAGATGCTGTGCTATTTGTCAGTAATTTGCTGTACAAAACTCCATAGAAAGTCCTATAGCTAAAGTTAAATCTAACAAATAATCAACATCTTCTTTCACTCTTCATAGCAAGATTCAACCCAATATTTTGTATCATTATTTAATAATCTGTTGAATACCATAGACTGGATTACAAAGGGTTAATCAGCAAGATTTCCCAAAGCAATTTGTTACTGTCCTGTTGACTGTATGAACTGTATGAACTGTTAACTTTTCATTTAGGAAACATATAAATGTAGTTTATGTAATTTTAAATCATTATATATTAAAACAATTAATGCCTAAGCAAATGCCCTTGTAGGAAACAGCTGAAAATGTGTTGCTGGAAAAGCGCAGCAGGTCAGGCAACACATTTTCAGCTCTGATCTCCAGCATCTGCAGACCTCACTTTCTCCTTGTAGGAAACACCAAAGCTGCATATGACTGGTATGTGTATCCGTAAACTGAATGAGTCCTACAAATTGAAATGCCACCAATGAGGGATAAAATAGGCTGGATGAAAGATAGTTACTGTTTATCGATACTAATTGCAAGGTGTCAACAGCAATAACATTGTCATCTTTCCAAATAAGTGTAATGAAGTTCTTGTGAAGTCTGGAATACAAACCGAGATACAGCGGAGTTTCAACATGCCAAGTAAAATTAAAGATATAATAAGAAATAGTACATTACAATTTGATAGGCAGCCATGCCAATTTAAAGGCATGACAAATAAACTGGCTTCTACTAGTGACAGTGTGATGCTGGAAAAGCACAACAGGTCAGGCAGCATCTGAGGAGCAGGAGAATCGACATTTCGGAAAAAAGCCCTTCATCAGGAATGATTCATCATTTTGAGGTGTATTCTAAGTAATATCTGTACAATGCAAAAACTAGTACAGGCAGGGGTTCCAAGCGGTATGCACCACACCGCTTTGACGCCCCACTCGTGTTATTGTGTGCTTGTCAGAGGCAGACGTATTGCTACTGGAACCTTCTGGGATTCTTGGCACTGGTACCATATTTGAAACCCAGCTCTACACCAGGCCAAACATTGTCTTATGAGCACACATATATGCTATGGGTGACACTCATTGTCAATACAAGCTCACATTCATAAATGTTTTGCTATTTTACGTGAGAACCAGTCAGATCAATGTCCTTGTAATTCCAGCAACAAGAATCAAGCTACACAGGTTATCTGTTCTAAGCACCATATCATGTTAGAATTCTGTCTAAGAGAGTGCTACTCTCTCCCTAACATCCAGTGCAGCTGAGCAGCTCCTAATTGTTCAGTGTGGGAGCATTATGTGCTGGAAAGTCTACAGTTAAAAATGTGACCTTCTAATAAACAACAGCAAAAGTGAAGAGAAAAACAAACCATGGTGCATTTGCTTCCGGGAACAAGCAAGGACTGCTAGCCTTTCAAGGAATGGTAAACCTACAGTCAATGAATGATGATCTTTCCCAATTCACATCTATTGGGAACAAATGTCAGTTAAAAACTGGCTGGTTTGTACAGCACCCTATCATGCAGAAGGTGATGTTCCTCCTGCTCATTGTCCTCATCTTCCTCCTCAGAAGATGACTGCAGCTACCCCAACTCTTCAACATCTGTCACACCCCTTTGCTCTAATGGCGCAGACCACACTTTGCTAGGATTATGTGGCACACTCTGCCTGCACCATATTCTAGGCTACCCATGACTGATTCAAGCATCAGAAGCTCATCTTTAGGAGGGCTATCATCTGCTCCACTATGGCCCTGATGGAAGGATGGATTGCATTGTATCTAACCCCCAGCCTCAGTCATGGTGCTGCATAACTGAGTCTTTCATCATGGTTGCAGACAGGAGTCCTTATTTCCCAGTAATCATCTTTGTAAAGTATCTGTCCCTTGAAATGAAGCAGGGATATGAGAATTCTGAAGGATTTGGATAGGCACTATGGCAGCCTCCAAGATACCTCAAAGTAGACAGGGAGGAGGCTGGAAGAACACAGCAAGCCAAGTAGCATCAGAAGGTGGAGAAGTCGATGTTTTGGGTGGAATCCTTCTCCAAGATACTTTGCTCAGATTTCTAAGACCACAGTACCAATGTCCACAGATCACCTGTACTTGACAGGATATAAATCATTTTCTGTTATTGAAGTCTGCAATATTTTGCTATGGTGCTCTCAATGTGATGTGCACAGTCAACCTTCCCTGCACATGGGCGAAGCCAGCTTTGTTGGCAAAGCCTACTGCCCAATATGCAGCATTGACCTCATCAGGAGAAAACAAAATGAAAGAGTATGACCTGGCACAAACTACATCGGTAACAGCCTTGATACATTTGAGAGTTAACATTTGTGAGATCCCACATAAGTGTCCAGTGGACCTTTGAAGGCAGCCAGTTGCATAAGGATTTAGTGTAACTGTCACATTGACAGTGTGGCCACCCATTCCTTTAGGTTATAGGTCCCATTCCAGCAGACGGCATAGTTCTCTCTTCACTTTGAAGCAGCAATGTGCCTTCCTCAGCTGGTGGAAATGGATCAAGGACAATAGACTCTGGGCCTCGTGTACTTACTCCACTTCCTGAGAGCAATAGGGAAACTGTGACACGTTCATCCGGAGGCTATTTAACATTTGCTGGAATTGTTGCTGATTCTGGATTTGAGGGCACATTGGTTCCTCCTTCATAGCACTGTGACCATTGTGACCATGCCCTCTGCTGTCAGTGGATCCATTGGTCATGGTTCCAATAAACCTGTGTGGGGAATATCAGAAACAGAACAGGTTCTTAGTAATGTGAGCAGTCAGCACTCATAAATTTACCATAGTCCTCAATTCATTGGAATATGGAAAATTTCACCAAGTAGGGCAATGAAACACCTCTTCATTAATTTTTGGCATTAGGAGAATGCAGTACCAAACATGCCATGAAAATACAAGAGATATTAAGTGCAGGAGGATTACTAATACTTTGAACCCTCACCCCCATTACCCAAAAAAGGTAGCATTTCATCTAAGAAATGTTGTCAAATATATACAATTCAAAGTGAGAGGAAATCTACTCTGTGCCCTTGTGCAGCCTATGAGACCTTGGATCGTCTTTGTGAAATGTGGGAGTAGAGGGGATGGATGTTTCCAGGAATAACAGCTCAACACTTCAGAAATATATGATAAATGTCAGTATCACAACCACCATCCAAACAGTTTACCTCTTTCCACAGGTATTTTTATCAGATCATACTCTGACTAATAGTTGGATAGCAGAGATGGCAGTGGGGATATGTTTTAGCAGCCAGCTTATTTTAACATGCACGCACTCAAAGCTGGCATTTAATGTAGTCCAATATCTGACTCCAAAAAACACATCCTCTTCTTTTTGGAATGAGCAAATTAACATACATTTATTTCTGCAATAGACCAACAGTTTAAAGCAAGTCTGCTTAATTGCAATACATAATGAAATTTGTTGCTTAACTAGTGGCATTACAATGTACTGAAATAATGATGTTATCGACCATATTTCTTTTCCTATTCCATTGAGAATCAGGGAAAGGATGTAAAGCTAATTAATACATGAAAGGTATTTTTTGGCTATTTATAATTTTGAGGCAAAAATAGGAATTGCTGGAAAAGCTTAGCAGGTCTGGCAGTATCTGTGAAAGGAAATCAGAGTTAACGTTTCAGGTCAATTGACCCCTCCTCAGAACGGTTCTGAGGAAGGCTGACTTGGCCCAAAACATTAACTCTGATTTCTCTCCACAAATGCTGCCAGACCAGCTGAGCTCCTCCAGTAATTTCTATATTTGTCTCTAATTTACAGCCTTTGCAGTTATTTCAGTTTTTATTTTATAATTTTGAGGATTTGGTGTTTACTTTTGTCTTCCCTCCTGAAATAAAGCTCCACAGTCCAGAGTCTCTCCCTCTTCTTCATGTAAAGGTATATGTTACTAGAGATTAACTGAACTGAAAGAGCATTGACTTCCTTGCTCCTGTATGCAGGTCAACACACCATAGACTCCCTAAATGCTTGCTGCAACTGCATGAATTTTCTCCCTAAGAGCATTGTGGGTTTATCTACAGCACGTAGACTGCAGTGGTTAAAGAAGGCAGCTCATCACCACCTTCTCAAGGTCAACTAGGGACAGGCTATAAACACTGACAGCCAGAGAAGCCCATGTCCCACAACTGAACTTTTAAAAAAACTTGCTTTCCAAGGTGCAAGAACAAATAGATCCCTTTGTACATCAACTTTTCCCAATCGGTCACCATTTACATAATACTCCACTCTTCTGTTTTCTTTACCAAAGTGAACAACTTCACACTTTTGTTGACAACACAAAACTAGATAGGATTGAGTTGTGAGGGGAATACAAACACGCTTCAGAGTAGTCTAGACAAGTCGAATGTGTAAGCAAATGTATGGTAGATGCCGAATAATGTGGATAAGTCTGAAGTTAGACACTTTGATTTGAAAAACAGAAAGGTAGTGTATTATTTAATATATAATACTTATTTTTTAGTATCAGCAAATATGGATGTATGAAGATGTCTTTTTACAGCAGTCACTGAAGGTAAACTGGCAAATGTGGCAAGAGATTTAGAAAACAAATATATGTTGTTCTTCATTGCAATAAGATTTGACTTCAGAAGTAGCGATGTCTTACTGCAGTCATACAGGGCCATGATAAGACTGCTCCTGGAGTATTGTGTGCAGTTTTGACCTGTTTATCCTAGAGATGTTATACTTACCATCGATGGAGTGCAGTGAAGGTTCACTAAGCTGATACTGAGGATGACAGGACTGTCGTGTGAGGAGATATAAGTATAGCTGGGAACGGCACAGAGGCTCAGTAGTTAGCGCTGCTGCCACACAGCCAGGTTTGATTCTAGCTTCAGGCGACTATCTGTGTGGCACTTGCACATTCTCCCTGTGTCTGTGTGGTTTTCCTCCAGGTGCTCTGGTTTCCTCCCACAATCCAAATATGTGCAGGCTAGGTGAATTGGCCACACTAAATTGTCCATACTGTCCAATGATGTGCAAGCTAGATGGATTAGGCATGGGAAATGCTGGTTAATAGGGATGGGGTAGGGGCATGGGTCTGAGTAGGATGCTCTTCGGAGTGTCAGTGTGGACTTAATGGGCCGAATGGATTCACTAGGGTTTAGAAGAATGAGATCTGATCAAAATATATAAAATTCTGAAAAAACAAGATGCAGGGAAGATGGTTCCCCTGGTTGGGGAGTCTGGGGACAAGAGTCACAGTCATAACGTACAGGGTAAGCTATTTACGACTGAGAAGAGGAATGATTTCTTCACTCAGGTGTGGTCAACCTATGGAATTCACTACGACAGAAGGCTGTGGAAGCTGGGTAACTGAATATATTCAAGGAATAGATTGCTACATTTTAAATATTAAAGGCATCAAGGCATGGAAAGAAAGTGGGAATATGCTGTTGAAGTCGAGGATCAGCCATGATCATACTGAATGGTGGAGCAGGTTCGAAAGGTTCAAAACTCCTGTTCCTAGTTTCTACTTATCCACATAATACAGCATCTGCCATGCATTTGCCCATTCACACAATGTGCCTAAATAGCCTTGAAAGCGCTTAACATCTTTTTCACCACTGACAATCCACCTAGCTTTGTATCATTAACAAACTTGGAAATATTAGGTTTGATTCCTTATCTCCTAATTGCTGATACAGTTTGTGAATAGTTGAGACACAAGGACTGATCTCTTCAATAAACCCCTGTTTGTCATCACCTTCCATCCTGAAAAATGACCCATTTTTCCTCTCACTGTTTCTTTTCTGTTAGCCAATTGTCAATCTATGCCATTATATTGTCATCAGTCCCATGTGCTTTGATTTGGCACAGTAACCTCTTATTGGGAACATTGTCAAAAGCTTTCTGAAAATCCAAATACATCACATCCACCAATACCCCCTCATCTATTCTGCTAGTTATATTCTCAAAAAAAACCCAGTAGACTTGTCAAACATGCTTTACCTTTCCAAAATTCATATTGACTTTGTGTAATCTCATTGATTTGTGTAATCTAAGTGTCCTGTAACCACATATTTTATAACCAATTCCAGTATTTTCCTAATTACTGATGTTAGGTTTTTCTTCCTCACTCATTTTGAAAATAGTGGGGGTAAATTTGACACGCTCCAACCTGCTGGGGTTACTTCAGAATCGACAGAATTTTGGAAGATGATAACTATTTCAGTGGCCACATCCTTTAATAAGCCGGGATGCTGATTATCACGTCCTGGGGATTTTTCAGTTTTCAGTTCCATTAATTTCTCCAGCACTTTTTTTTAACTAACACTAACCTCCTTCAATTCCTCTCCCCAATACATCCTTGTTTCCCTAGATTTCTGTGAATTTATTTGGGTCTTTTTCTGTGAACAAAGAACTGAATTTGGTGTTTAATTGCTGTCATTAAGGTGATATAAAATAAGGGATGCAATTCTAAAGGGGTGCAGGAGCTGAGGGACTTGAATGCAGATATCATTGAAAGTGCAGGACAGGTGGAGAGTGCAGTAAATGAACAGTACTTTATTAATAGGGGCACAGATTATTACTGCAAGGAAATGATGTTGATTTGTACAACACACTTTTTAGAACTCAACTAGAGTACTGTGAGCAGTTGCAGGTGTCACATTATAGGAATAATGTGAATGCATTTGAGCCAGTGCAGAAGCACTTTTCTAGACTGTTTCCAATTATGAGACACTTCAGCTATGAGGCTAGATTGAAGAAGTTGGCACTGTTCATCCCTGGAGAAAAGATGGCTGAAAGGAGATCTGATTGATGCTTCCAAAATCATGATTGGGCTGGATAGAGTATGAGATGAAGCTATTTCTGTTCTTAAAAGAAAGAATGAGAGGGCATAGCTTTAAAGTGATATGCAAGTGAAGCAAAGATAATATGAGAAAAAAAGCTTTTCACCCAATGAGTTGCTAGGATGTGGATTGCACTGCCTGAAAATGTGATTGAGGCAGATTCAATTTAGGCATTCAAGCGGGCATCTGGATTTTTTTGGACAGTAACGGTATGCAAGGATATAGAGAAAAGCTAATTAGCACAGGATAATAGAGCTGAACTAGGTAAGAACCATTGCAAGTATAATGGCTTGAATTACCTCCTTCTGCATTGCAAAAATTATGATATTCTTGTTCTCCGTCAATCTCAATTGTCTTCTTCCAAGTATTCATCCAGAAGAGGGCATGGTTATTGACAAAGACTGAGAGAAAAACCAACAACTGATGGGATGGTTCTGAGAGTCTGAGCATTTCGAGGAGTACCTTAATGATGTCCCACTCAAAATTGTACTTAAAAAGTGGACAGATTTTTCATCCAGTCACAAATTTAAAGAAACAAAACCTCTAGTTTAAATGAGGCTGAGTTTAAAATAAGCTGGTATATAATTGGCACATGTCCCATACTTGCAGTTCAAATCAGCCCCCTCAAGTAATCTTTTTACTTAGGTTCCAAATTATTGCGTTAAAATATATGAAATTAAATATAGATCATGCTGCAACACAAGTGGTCTTTCAAAACATTTGTACTTTTCCATATGGTGGCACAGTGGTTAGCACTGCTGCCTCACAGCACCATGGTCCCAGGTTCGATTCCAGCCTCAGGACGGTCTGTGTGGAGTTTGCACATTCTCCCAGTATCTGCGTGGGTTTCCTGCGGGTGCTCTGGCTTCCTCCCACAGTCCAAAGATGTGCAGGTCAGGTGAATTGGCTATGCTAAATTGCCTATAGTGTTCGGTACATTAGTCAGAGGGAAATGGGACTGTTTGGGTTAGTCTTTGGAGGGTCGGTGTGGACTTGTTGGGCCGAAGGGCCTGTTTCCACACTGTAGAGAATCTAATCTAAAGCTGTGGTATTTATGCTAATGGAGAGCAAATTTATCCCAAGTAAAACAGGAATAAAAGGAAAACTAAAGCATAGACAGTTTATTTGCTACTTCTTTTGTAGAGAGATTTGGATAATGGACAGAAATCCAAATGAGTGAGTGTGAAAAGTTTTTTCAGGTTGGCAACCTATATCCAGTGGCATTACATAGGGAGCAGTGCTGGGATTGCAGCGGTTTATAATGTATACTAATGTCTTGGAGCAAGGAAGCAAATATATGACAGACAAATTTGCACATGACAAAAATAGGTAGAAAGATAAGTTGTGGGAGATATCAATAGGTTACATGGGCAAAACATTGTACTTCATTTGCCAATGGGAAAACATGAAGTTGTTCATTTTGAAGAGAGAACTAATTTAAATGAATTACAGTGAGCTGCAACACAAAGGGTCTTGGAGTACTTTACATGAAAAACACATACAGCAGGTAATCAGGAAGGCTAATGGAACATTTGAGAACACTGAGCAGTTTTGAACACTTTTTAAAAAAAGGAAAGATAAAATTATATTTGGGGACAGTTCAGAGAAAGTGCACTGGAATGATCCCCACTATGGAGAAATGGCTTTAGGAGCAAAGACTAAACAGGTTGGGACTCCAGCAAGTGGAGTTTAAAAGTTGCCATAATCTTGCCAACACCTCAGGCAAAGAGATAGGTTCAAGAGAATTCTTCATTGTAACCTCATCCACATTAGGAATACTGTTGGTATCAATCTCCATCACAAACTAGCCAAAGCATAAGATGCAATCCCATTGAAATATATAGAACTTAAGGGGCTTGACAAGGTTAATGCAGAGAGGATACTTCCCCCTTGCATGAAAGTGAAGGATCAGAGGGCATTATTCTGAGACAAAGGGCACCAATTTAAGACAGAAAAAAAAAGTATCTTGAGAACCTTGCCACTGAGCTTTGGGGGCTAGTCCTTATGCATATTCAAGGCTGAAATGGACTCTTGATCAGAGACAATGCCTACTCCTGTTTCTATTTGATTTTATGGCCAAGATCAGATTTAATCGAGCAGCCCCACCTTTGAGCTAGGCAGGGCACAACTTTCAAAGTGTGAAAATTAGTCAGTAATGTGGATCACTCACTATAAAACTAAGCAAATCTGGGAATTCAAAACAGCTTAGGGAAGGAGTAACTCTGCTACCACTGAATAAGTTTCAGCATGCTTGAAAGAAGTCAATAAAATTGCCAGTTGACTTAACAGTATATAGTAGCCATAGCAAGGTTACCATGAACCACAAAAATTAGACAACTCAGCTTCTGGTGTTTCCAGAAGCTGAACATCTCTCTTCTGGCTTTATTCCCAAAGCAATTTATAAATCACTTCCTTTGGTGAATGACCATCTGCACACCCAACAGTCCAAATAAATTATCTACTATCACTGAAAAACTAATTAGTCTTTGACCCCATGATGCAACACAACTTACTCAGAACTCATTCTTCCCTCATATCGGAAATGAGGAAAATGATTTGTGTTAATACTTTGTCCCCTCTATTTGCAAGGGGAGCAAACAGAAGCAGCTCACAGCTTGACTAATGAAGCAATGTCAGGTTTCCACTACTAGAAATGGCTCACCTAGCAACAGAACATTGGTTTGAAGCAGAGGAAAGCCATTGATTAATCTCATGCTCATGTGCTAAAGAACCTTTTAAAACTTGGTGAAAGTATTTACTCTAGTTATATCACTTCTCCCACTCCCAAAAAATTCTCATTAGCCTTTTTGCTACCTCTTAGAGATCATTAGCCCTCACCACAAAATACCACTTTAGCCTCCACGATGAAACGCTCCACAAGCAAAAGCAACTTAAAGCCATTTAAAATAACTCAAAACATTCTTTTGCACTCTCTCAAAAGGGCCAGTTCTCCTCTGCCACCATGTTGCCCAATGGAATAGGTTAGTTTTATACTTACTTTAGCACTGGAAGTTTGAGCAACATTCTCACCTACCAAATTAGCGTTTAAAAACACAAGCCTTGGCTTGATGTGAACAAGACACTTGAACAATTTGACTAATGGAAGGTTAGAGTCTTAATTTAGACAAGATTAAGACCTGACAGAACATCAGTTAAAAATACTTGCCGCTTCTAGCTACTATTTTTCCCCTCCCCAGTATCAAAACTAGAAAATAGTTTGGTTTTTAGTGCACAGATGCAATAAAAAGCAAGACACTTAAGTCAGTTTCTATAGTACTTTACTTTGTTTTCCCTCAAAATGAAGTGTCAGTTGGGCATTACAGTTGTCAACATCCAGATGGACTTAATTTTGGTTTTCTACCATGTGAAATGAACATTAAGGCAACGTACAAAAAGAAATTTTACATAAATTAACTCAGATGCATAAATTTACAGGTGTAAATGCAACTTCGCAACTCAAGTTTCAGTCCCATGAACTGTTGAGAAACAATAGAACAACAGGGTCATAAGGCCTGAAATGTAATGTGTTTCAAACCCTGCAACAATGGCAGCAAGACAGAAAGTGATTATTTCGACAATCCAACAGTGCTCCTTTCAAAACACTTCATACTAGCTTTCTGAAGGGGATGGTAATTTCTGTACGAGTAGACTCTTCCAGTTTCTGGAGGCTAGCATGAGGTGTAATTGCCTGGGCAAAAAAAAAATTATTCTTCCTTTTCAAAGTTTGCAGCAAATGCTGTGCATCTGCTTGCAGTCCATTTAGAAGCATTTACGGTGCACAATGGATGGGCCAGACTCATCATATTCCTGCTTGCTGATCCACATCTGCTGGAAGGTGGACAGGGAAGCCAAGATGGAACCTCCAATCCAGACAGAATATTTACGTTCAGGTGGAGCAATGATCTAATGAAGGAAACATTGAAGATCAAATAACAGCTTGTATATTTATGCACAATTAATGCCATTTCAGAATTAAAAGGCCCTCCTTCTGCCATATAGTTTCCATTCCCAATCACCAAGATTGTTTGCATCTCTCAATTACATTAATGAGGTTTTAATACTTCCCTCTCCCACAAGAGAAAATCCCTTGTTTGGTTGAACAAAAAGCGATGTGAAGGATGTATATTCGTGATGCTATTTATTAAACCATGACCTACCCACATTTTACTCTGTGGAATTGCAGTCCTAAAGTTGCCTCATGAGAAAACTTACTTTGATTTTCATGGTGCTTGGTGCAAGGGCTGTGATTTCTTTCTGCATTCGGTCAGCAATACCAGGGTACATTGTGGTACCACCAGACAATACTGTGTTGGCATACAGGTCTTTACGGATATCAACATCACACTTCATTATAGAGTTGAAAGTAGTTTCATGAATGCCACAAGATTCCATGCCTGGAAGGCAAGAAGAAGGTTAGCTGAACCATCCTTATGATACTTCATTAACTTTTGTAATAACTTTCAGGACAAGATGTTATGATTCCTGGACAAGTCTCCATTAATGGCTACTCAGGTGTTGAGTGAGGCATGTCCAGAATTTCAGCTTTATTGTTGCATTACTCAAATCCATAAAACAAATCAGAACTAGTTTTCAGATCACATTCACTGTACTTCAGTACCTACCCAAAAAGGATGGCTGGAACAGGGCCTCAGGGCATCTGAATCTCTCATTGCCAATGGTGATGACCTGACCATCAGGCAGCTCATAGCTTTTCTCCAGGGAAGAGGAGGAAGCAGCAGTACCCATTTCTTGTTCGAAGTCCAGGGCTACGTAGCACAGTTTCTCTTTGATGTCACGGACAATTTCCCTTTCTGCTGTGGTGGTGAAAGAATACCCTCGCTCTGTTAGAATCTTCATGAGGTAGTCGGTCAGATCACGACCAGCCAGATCCAAACGCAGAATAGCATGTGGAAGTGCATAACCCTCATAAATGGGCACTGTGTGGGTGACACCATCACCAGAGTCCATAACAATACCAGTGGTACGACCAGAGGCATACAGGGACAGCACAGCCTGGATGGCAACATACATGGCTGGGGTATTGAAGGTCTCAAACATGATCTAAAAAAGAAAAAACCCAATGTTAGTGAAAGAAAGAACAAACAAATTGTGCACACTTGAATTTGTTAGCATGCAAAAAACAAAAAAGTAACTCAGAAGGTGAAGCAGCCAAACAAAGATGAAGCAGAAAAGAAACCTGGAGACTTCAGGGAAGAAATTCCAGAAGCAGAGGAGCATCCTGGAAATATTGAAACAATGATCAGGTCAGGAGATTCAAAAAAGAAAAGTAAATGAAATTATGTAACAAGATTTTATTACTAAACAAACATTGAGTTACCTGAGTCATCTTTTCTCTGTTGGCTTTGGGGTTCAAAGGGGCCTCTGTGAGGAGGACAGGGTGTTCTTCAGGAGCAACACGGAGTTCATTGTAGAATGTGTGATGCCAAATCTTCTCCATGTCATCCCAGTTGGTCACAATGCCATGCTCAATGGGGTATTTCAAGGTAAGGATACCTCTCTTGCTCTGAGCCTCATCACCCACATAGCTGTCCTTCTGTCCCATACCAACCATAACACCCTGGAAAAAGAAAGCCAGTCAAATACAGGCATTACAATCACCCAGGTCTGGGAGCTGCACAGCATGACTAATTGCTGAATTGAATCAAGATCCATACAAGCTAAAGAGAAGAATGTAGTTTGGATATTTTCATACCCATGCATTTAGTGTACAAAATTTGAACAGCCTACCTGATGTCTGGGGCGACCAACAATAGAAGGGAACACAGCACGGGGTGCATCATCTCCAGCAAATCCAGCCTTGCACATACCAGAGCCATTGTCTATGACGAGTGCTGCAATCTCATCATCTGCCATTTTGACTAAAGGGAGAGAAAAAACCTCAGTTTAGTGTCACCTGTCAAACTGGCATATAGACTGTTGACAAATGAGATTCCACAAATCACTTCCCTCGAGTTAGCTCAGATCAGGTACTACACTAAGTGCAAACAGACCAAAATGAATGGCTGCTTAAAAATTGCTTTTCCCCATGAATCAAAAACCATTCATTCTAGTTCATTACTGGAACAATTTTTCTTATCCAATTTTGAGCCATGGGCTGCTGGGTACAGAACAATGTCATGATGGCTCAGTTAATCAAACCAAACAATTCCATAAAAGGATAAGGCTCAAGTCTAGTACAGATTGACCCAACCCCACCCCAACTTTACCAGATGCTAGCCTTTAACATACCCCAGTTCCTCCAAACCCCTCCCATTCATTGAAGAGATCCTAATACCTGCCCTTTGTTCCACTGCAGCTGTCAGACTGGCATTTAAATAACTGTTGTATATTGCAAGTGCCCTGTTCTTCATGCTCATAAGCCACACCTTCCAATTGCTCAGTTCAGATTCCAATAAAGCCAGACTAACTGTTCCCACCCAAGCCAGTAGTTAAAATACTAGGAAAGTGAGCCAATTAGAAATAAAAAAAATCAAAGCTTCCCATTTAAGAGCAGCTCTTTGAATATTGAAAAAAAAATCAAGGAACCGTGACTTAATGGTCCACACAAAAAAGGGGACCAACCCAACATGCACATTAGGTAACAAAGTCCAACAGCATTGATTCTGAAAAAGATGCTCATTAGCTACCAAAGTGAGCCAGGCTTCATAACCTCAAGTCATTGGTCCAGAGATTTTAGCATTTCTGTTGCACGTTAGAAATTTTTCAACGTTCAGTGACAATTTTACAGATACTATACTCCCATGACAATAGATCCTTCCACTGATTCTCACCATTTCAGCCCAGTTTCTTACTCAACCACACCATTTGAAGTCCCCTCCCCAAATAAACAAAAGATTCTTAGAATAATAGCATTTCTTCCAAGTTACAAAGCCAATATCACTATATGCAAAATTGCATTTTCTAGACCCTTCCCAACAATTTTAACATACACATTCTAAACTGATATTAAAAGGAGATAAATAGAGATTTTTTAAAAGAAAAAAATGAACGTAAAAGCTGCATAAAGCAAATAACGCTTAAATATTCGAGGAAAAAAACATCCCTTTCCTACAGAATCAACTTATTCAACATTTAATCAGCCCAACCAACACATCACCTTTCAAACAGCTTTCTCTGTACCTGTTTAGTGTTAGATCAACCACTTACAAACACGTCCTCTCCCTAGAGCTGCCGGAGTGAGTCTGACCGCTCTCACCCTCTCCCCACTCTCTAATGGAACCAGACCCCGCCCCCAACCCCTTCTCCTCCCCCGGCCGCGCGCTCTCACACTGCACAGACATACCCATATTTGGGTATCTTTCACCACCTCGTCTTTCGATTGGCCGAGATGCGGTCGCACGCGCCCCTTGCCCGCGGAGGGGGTCGTCGCGCGTCCTCGTCGCGCGGTTCCTTGCACCCCCCCCAACAACCACCCCTCATTGGTCATTCGGCGGCGCTCGCGCGCGTCAGACGAGGACGGGGCCCCGCAGTGCGAATTGCCATGTAACGGTTGGCAGGTCTTTCTAACGGGTTGGACACCAGCGCGCGGCTATCCCCGCCCCAGCATCTGAATATGCCAAACCCCATTCCTCTAAACGCCGACGACCAGTGTACTGTTATAAACATGTTCCGGGGTTCCGCAAGTAGTTTTCGCCCGGTAATCTGGTTATGCCATAACTTGTACGTTTTCTTTTATGGTATTGTTATGTGGCATGCAGTCGTTGGGGCTCCTGACTTTTTTTGTGTTTGATTTTCGGTTGTTTGAGACAATTTCATAGCATTGTTCATTTTAAAAATTATATATTCCGTTAAATTGATGAATTGAGAAAGAGCAGGAATGACATGTCGACAATTATTGTGCTCTGTTTTCGTTAGTAAATGTCCCTGACTGCCTGTATTGGCTGGGTCGGTACACAGCACAAGTATAGATACTAGCCACAACTATTGTGGCGACTGATGGGCTGCAATTTACCTCTGCAGGGACAATGCAACGCACACACATACTTGCCTGAAAAATGAGAGAAAGTATCCATACTAGGGTGAGGCTGAGCAGCAGCTTTTATGACCATATTTGGACTTTTCCAGAGTATCAGATGGGAGTGTCAACAAAATGAATTTCAGCCCAATACAGAACTAACCTTTAAACCAACGGGAGCATGCTATTGAAACTAATCTATGATTTATGTCCTATCGTTTAGTAGCCTTGGATGAACTGATAATCCTTAACTATAGAACTAAATCCAGCACGGAGCAAAAATAGAAACCAAAAGGGTGTTTTGAAAAACATCCAATAATTACAATCAAATTGAAAACTCACCTCTCGACTGTGTACTTATTTGTCTAATTGTAACTCTATCAGTATTACAATTGAAAGCTGAGTCTCTTCAAAAAAAGCACATCAAATTTGAATGCAGAAAACTGGGACAAAGCATAATGGCACATTATATTCATGTTCAGATGTGCTCTGTCACAGCATGGTAGGAAATAGGTTACTCATGTCACCCATTCCCTAGAGATTCAAAACGTCTCCGAAAGGGTGAAGGCAAATCCAAAGATGGAATAGCTTGGCCAATTAAAAGAGCATTGGCCTTTTAAGGCTTGGGGACGAGTCACTTGCTCTCATAGAAATGGAATGGTTGGTTACACAATAAAATCAAAACCAGGCAAAGCAAGAGGAAGTACATTTAATAAGATTTTTGTCTCCTAAAATAAATGGTTGCTGGAGTTTTGATTTTCCATGGCATCTGTCGGTGAATTCTTGTACCACTGTAGAAAGATTTAGTCGTTCAGGTACGCTTGGATTGCAGGAACGAGCAATGAGCCATCAACAATAAAATGTATTCCTTGGACCTTGAACTCAATGCTAAACTTACACTAGATAAAAAGAGTTCAGTACATTTGCATCTTTTGTACCTTTTCCATTTTCTTTCTTTAGATTATTGGCACTACACTGCCCATCATGCTTCTGCACTGCCTTGTTTTAATGCTTAATCCAGGCCTAACTACAATAGTGTACAGTCCTGAGAAATTCATGTCTTACTAAATTTGTGTACATTTCAGTTCACTGACGTGGCTTGCATGAGCAAAGAGACCTTGGAGTGCAGGTTCATAGCTCCTTGAAAGTAGAGTCACAGGTAGCTAGGATAGTGAAGAAGGCGTTTGGTATCTTTTCCTTTATTGGTCAGAGTATTGAGTACAGGAGTTGGGAGGTCATATCACAGCTGCACAGGACATTGGTTAGGCCACGTTTGGAGTATTGTGTGCAATTCTGGTCTCCTTCCTATTGGAAGGATATTGTGAAACTTGAAAGGTTCAGAAAAGATTTACAAGGATGTCACCAGGGTTGGAGGATTTGAGAATAGGGAGAGGTTGAATAAGCTGGGGCTGTTTTCCTTGGAGCGCTGAGGCTGAGGGGTGACCTTATAGAGGTTCATGAGGGGCTTGGATAAATAAACAAAGTCTTTTCCTTGGGGTGGAGAAGTCCAGAACTAGAGGGCATAGGTTTAGATTAAGAGGGGAAAGATATAAAACAGACCTAAGGAGCAACTTTTTCACACCGAGGGTGGTACGTGTATGGAATGAGATGCCAGAGGAAGTGATGGAGGCTAGTACAACTGCAACATTTAACAGGCATCTGAATGGATATATGAATAGGAAGGATTTAGAGGGATATGGGCCGGCTGCTGGCAAGTGGGACTAGATTGGATTGGGATATCTGGTCGGCATGGACAAGTTGAACCGAAGGGTCTGTTTCCATGCTGTACATCTCTGTGAGGACAAATGTGAATCAAAATGAAAAATTGTTGTTGCTTGGGTATCTATAAAGACTTTTTATGCAGATATAATACCCCAGAATATTCTTTTTTTCACTTTACTTTCATTTTGATGTTCACACTTGCTCGCACGCTTTTTATACATTCAGTTTTTTTTTAACTTTCCTACCCTAGTACCCCACGTTAATGCCTAATTAATAGTATTGTTACGTTTATTAGTGTCTTTATTTAAGATTATGAAAATATGGTAGTGGCTATCAATTGTCTGAGTACATATAAATGAGGAACAGCTATCACACTGAGTGCTGGATGAGGGGTAAGGTTGGCAAATTTAATAAGCTCTCCATAAAAGAGCTAAGTGTGTCTTAGTTTCGATTTTACCAAAAGTGTTGAAACATATGAACACTGTACCAATTTGGTGACTTTTTATGGTTACATCTGGCCTCCCTTCTGTTATCTGGCATTTTATGTTCTTAGTTCTGTAAATCTTTATCACTTTCATTTATTATTTTCCTCTTTTCTCTCTTTTTCTACTCATTAGCTTGTTCACAGTCATTACCCTCACATTCTATCACACAATTTACTGTTCCTCATTAATATTGCAGAATTAAAAAGACTCGAACCAAACCTCTGTCTGCAAACAACCTATTGGTACAATAGAAATAATAACCATCTCCATTGCTAAGTGGATAATAATAGTGCTAGTTGTAATACTAAACCATGAAAGACCCATGTGTAATTGCAGGTTTCTGGTGAATTTGCTGGTTTTATATGGTAACGATTGCTGCCCAGTAGCCCCTCCTTAGATTTGGCTTTATATTCATGTTGTCTGTAATCAAATAGCTTGATAATATTATTATGTTCCGTATAATTGAGCCAGTAGGTAGTGACCAGACGTGTAACAATAATCCAGAAGAGGGAGAGGAGACAGGCAAACTGTGCAAATATCGCAATATACTTCTGCAAGCTGTGAATCCAAGGCAAAATGATGCACTGGATCCATAATGGGGAGAAAGCAGAGGGTGATAGTTAAGAGATGCTACAATGATTAGAAGTTTGTTTCCAGTGGGATTCTGTGGGGCTTGGAGATGGGCCCTTCTCTTTTTGTGGAGTACATCAGTGATTTGGACTTAAATGTACAGGATATGATAAAGATGTTTGCTCGTGGCATGTAAGTTAGTAGTGTGTTAAATACTGAGCAGAACAGCTACAAACTGCAGGATGATATAAACGGACTTATCGGCTGGACAGAGCAGTGGCAAATGGAATTCAACCTGGAAAAGTGTAAGGTAATTTAGTTGAGGAGAGCTAACAAGGCAAGGGATTAAACTATGAATGTAGGACCCGGAAAAGTACTGAAGACCAGAGCACTGTGTGTATATCCACCGACCCCTGAAGGTGGAAGGGCAGGTAGATGAGGTGATTAAAAGGGCACATGGGATATTTGTCTTTATTAGCCAAGGCATAGAATACAAGAGCAAAACAACTAAAATACTGCATACAGTTCTCATCATATTATATAAAGGATGTAATTATGCTAGAGAGGATGCAGAGAAGATTTACCAGGATGCTGCCTGAGCTGGAGGTCTGAGCTATGAAGAAAGATCATTTAGGTTGAGGTTGTTTTCCTTGAAGCAGCAAAGATTGAGAGGGGGCTTGTTAGAGATGTATAAGATTATGAAAGGCATAGTTAGAATGGATAGGAGGGCACTTAGAGAGTTCAATAACCAGCAGGCATTAATGAAGGGATAAGGTTGAAGGCTAAGTGGAGAATGGAGGAGAATTTGTTTGTGCTGTGGGTGGTGGGAGTCTGGAACTCACTGCCAGAAGGGCAGTTAAAGCAGAAAATATTGCAACATTTAAGTGGCGTTAGATACTTACTTGTGTTGCCATAGCATCTAGAATTATGGGCCAGACACTGGAAAATAACTTTAATGTCGTCAGATCTTTGCCTGGCACTGATGCAGTGGGCCAAATGCCCTCCTGTACTGTAAGCATCTGAGTTTCTCTTACATTTCTAATCTATCACCAAGACTTCCACTGCCCCCTCTTATCTCTTCACCATCAATACCCAAATCCTCAACTTTTGTACTTTAAAGCTGAAGTCTTTTAATTATTTCGTTGTCAGACTCCCTGCTTCAGTGCTCGCATAAACAACATTTTCTGGACTGATAATATCAGCTGAAATAAATTCTACATGTATGTAATACAAACTCACATTACAGAGTCTTTTATGTGTATGGTTAGGAACATGGGACTGGGATATCATAGCATTTACAGAAATGTGGCTCAGGGATGGACAGGACTGGTAACTTAATGTTCCAGGATACAAATGCTTTACGAAAGATAGAAAGGGGGGCAAGGGAGGGGGAGTGGCATTTTTGATAAGGGATAGTATTACTGCTGTACTTAGGGAGGATATTCCTGGGAAAACAACAAGGGAAGTTATTTAGGTGGAACTGAGAAATAAGAAAGGATGATCACCTTATTGGGATTGTATTATAGACCCCCTAATAGTAGCGGGAAATTGAAGAACAAATTTGTAAGCAGATTTCAGTTATCTGTAAGAATAATAGGGTGGTTATGGTAGGGGATTTTAACTGTCCAAATGTGAACTGCGACTGCCGTAGTGTTAAGGGTTTAGATGGAGAGCAATTTGTTAAGTGTGTACAAGAAAATTTTCAGATTCAGTATGTAGATGTACCTACTAGAAAAGATGCAAAACTTGGCCTACTCTTGGTAAATAAGGCAGGGGAGGTGACTGAGATGTCAGTGGGGGAGCACTTTGGGGCCTGTGAACATAATTCTATTAAATTTGAAATAGTGATGGAAAAGGATAGACTGGATCTAAAAGTGAAAGTTCTAAATTGGAGGAGGGCTAATTTTGACAGTATTAGGCAAAAACTTTCAAAAGCTGACTGGGGGGGGTGGTAGATGTTTGCAGGACAGCTGGAAAATGGGAAGCCTTCAGAAATGAGATAACGCAAGTCCAGAGATAATTATGTTCCTGTTCGGGTGAAAGGAAAGGGTGATAGGTGTGGGGAATGCTGGATGACTGGAAAAATAGATGACTGGAAAAATGGTTAAGAAAAGGAAGGAAGCACATACCAGGCATAGACAGGAGAGATCGAGAGAATCCTTAGAAGCCTATAAAGGCAGTAGGAGTATACTTAAGAGGGAAATCAGGAGAGCCTAAAGGGGACATGAGGTAGCTTTGGCAAATAGAATTAAGGAGGATCCAAAAGTGAGTTTTGAGAGGATTTGTAGCTCAGGTTGAGGTTCTGGATGTAGGTTTGCTCGCTGAGCTAGAAGGTTCATTTCCAGAGGCCCACTGAAGATGTTACCTAGTAGGTTGATGAAAAGTCTGGAAATGAACCTTCCAGCTCAGCGAGCAAACCTACATCCAGGAACCAAAAGGTTTTTATAAGTACATTAAGGACAAAAGGGTAACTGGGGAGAGAATAGGGCCCCTCAAAGATCAGCAAGGCAGTTGTGGAGATGGGGGAGATGCTAAATGAGTATTTTGCATTAGTGTTTACTGTGGAGAAGGACATGGAAGATGTGAGGAAATTGATGGTGACATCTTGAAAAATGTCCATATTATAGAGGAGCAGGTCCTGGATGTCTTGAAATGCATAAAAGTGGATAAATCCCCAGGACCTGATCAGGTGTACCCCCAGAACTCTGTGGGAAGTTAGGGAAGTGATTGCTGGGCCTCCTACTGAGATATTTAAGAAAGGAAAAGCCAGGGAACTATAGACCAACGAGCCTGAAGTTGATGGTGGGTAAGTTGTTGGAGGGAATCATGAGGGACATGATTTACATATATTTGGAAAAGCAAGGACTGTTTAGGGATAGTCAGCATGGATTTGTACGTGGGAAATTATGTCTCAAGAGCTTGATTTTAGATTTTGGAAGAAGTAACAAAGAGGAACAATGAGGGCAGAGTGGTGGATGTGATCTATGTGGACTTCAGTAAGGCGTTCAACAAGGTTCCCCATGGGAGACTGGTTAGCAGGGTTAGATCTCATGGAATACAGGGAGAAGTAGCCATTTGGATACAGATGTGGCTCAAAGGTAGAAGACAGAGGCTGGTGAGGGAGGATTGCTTTTCAGCCTGGAGGTCTGTGACCAGTGGGGTGCCACAAGAATCCGTGCTGGGTCCACTATTTTTCATCATTTATTTAAATGATTTGGATATGAACGTAGGCGGTGTAGTTCGTAAATTTGCAGATGATGCCAAAATTGGAGGTGTAGTAGACAGCGAAGAAGGTTACTTAAGAGTACAACGGGATCTTGATCAGATGGGCCAATGGACTGAGGTGTGGTAGATGGAATTTAATTTAGATAAATGCAAGGTGCTGCATTTTGGAAAAGCAGATATAATAGAACTTATACACTTAATGGTAAGACTCTAGGGAGTGTTGCTGAACAAAGAGGTCTTGGGGTGCGGGTTCATTGTTCCTTGAAAGTACAGTCGCAGGTCGATAGGATAGTGAAGAAGGCGTTTGGTATGCTTTCCTTTATTGGTCAGAGCATTGAATATAGGAGTTGAGAGATCATGTTGCGCTGTATAGGATATTGGTCAGGCTACCTTTGGAATATTGTGTGCAATTCTGGCCTCCTCCCAATGTAAGAATGTTGTGAAATGTGAAAGGGTTCAGAAAAGATTTATAAAGATGTTGCCAGGGTTGGAGGATTTGAACTATAAGGAAAGGCTGATTAGGCTGGGTCTGTTTTCCTTAGAGCGGAAGTTGAGAGGTGGCCTTATTGAGGTTTATGAGGGGCATAGATAGGATAAATAGACCAAGTCTTTTCCCTTAGTGGGGAGTCCAGAAGTAGAGGGCATAGGTTTAAGGTGAGAGGGGAAAAATTTAAAAGAGCCCTAAGGGGCAACTTTTTCATGCAAAGGTGGTGTTTTTATGGAATGGGCTGCCAGAGGAAGTGGTGAAGGCTGGTACAATTACAGCATTTAAGAAGCATCTGGATGGGTACATGAATAGGAAGGGTTTAGAGGAATATGGACCAAATACTGCAAATGGGACTAGATTAGATTAGGATATCTGGTCGGCATGGACGAGTTGGACCCAAGGGTCTGTTTTCATGCTGTACCTCTCCAAGACACACTCTGAATTCAAGAATGGATTTCTGAACTGGAGCCCTTTGCAGATTCTAGTTTGTTGGTGATCAGGAAATCTTTCTACAAGGATAATGCCTCACTTGCAATACAGAATTGTCTTTGGATTTTATCAATGGGTATAAGGAATGTACACTGTTTAATAGTGTAGCTCCTACAACATTCAGTTAGTCACAGTGGCTTGAAAATCCACCTGGGATGAGCATATCCCAAGATAAGTGCCCAGCTGGCATTCAGTGCTAAGCATGACAGACTTTCTCACATGAAGGTGTGGACGTCTTGTTTAGCATGGTTATGGAAGGTGACCATACTACTGCCAATTTATCAGTGGTAACTACCTTGTCCCAACTTAAAAACTTGTGTTCAAAAAACCTTGTTGGGACATTTATTCTAATATACTCCCAGTTAAACCGACCTCTCAGTAGAGCCCATATCAATTCCTATTGATAACCTGGTCTGATCAGATGTAATTTCTGCTGACCACTGTTCTGTGTTCTATTGGGAGCTTAGGATGTAGAAACTCAGATTTAGAGACAACCATGTTTTCCTCTCCTCACCCCTTCCCACAAACTGATGATTGTTAATAGAAGCTAAATGCTCTGTGCCCCAAAAGTTATTGAGGACATTCAGCACAAGGCTATGATCCAGGTATGAGGTACCAGACTGGCGCCGAACTGAAGTTAAAATAAATGTATGCTGGAGCAGCCACAGATTTTCAGGGCCTGACTCTTAGAAAAGGCTAAGATACCATCTCAGCTGTGCAGCTACACAGAATAAATAATTACTTATTTCAATGTACAGAAGCAATCTGTTTTTCATACATAGGTATCTATTGGCAATTATGAACCAGAAGATAACATGTGTGCTGCAGTTTAAGCTGCCTCAAGTAGATCCACACATTTGCAATACCTTCCAACTCTCACTATGTTAAATGTACGATGCAACTTGAGGAAAATGCCGAGGCCTGTCAGTGCCGATAGAATTCTTGCCAGAGACAGCATACTTTAGGAGGTAAGAAAATAAAATAACAATTGTCCTGCATTCAGGAATTTTGAACAAAGAGAGATCATGTCCATATGTGTTCCTGAAGTGTCAATAAAAATATACCAGAGTAGCCTACAAAGTGACCTGCTTTGTGAAGTCAGTACCTGACATATATTCATTACTTCCATTTGTGGACACCAGTAATTATTCCATTGTTAACTGCAACATGGAGACCACAGCAGGTCAGGCAGCATCGATGGTGAAAAAGCAAGCTAATGTTTTCACTCTAGATGACTCTTCATCAGAGTTTCATGTCAGCTCTGCTGAAGAGTCATCTAGATTAAAAACATTAGCTTGCTTTCTCTCCATGGATGCAGCCTGACCCGCTGCGATCTCCAACATTTGTTATTTACAGATCACCTCATTTTTACTCCATCGATGTGAGTTACAGGATTCAGAGACGATCCGCTTGATATCAGTTTCTTCAACCTTTCTGCATAATTTAAATTATAAATCCCCAACTATTACTGAAAATCTAAAATGCAAAGAAAATCTACTGGAAACAAGTCAGATAGCATCCATGGAGCAAGAGAGAGTAAATATTTCAGATGGGACATGTGTTTCCAGTATTTTCTGTTTTCATTTCCCATAATTTAAGACAAAACCAAAAAAAGTCCTGTAAAGTAGGGAAATACCAGGAGTGTTTGGGCTTCAACAAGGCCAACCTGAGATCCAGTGTCAGAACAGATTCTGGTGCATCAGAAGGTCATCATGTTGTATATATTATGAGTTTTATTTCCAATTTCTCATTCCTTTTTGTAGGTGTATGCCTATATGGATACCAACACCACCTTGTCTGAGTGACCATTCATTACGTGAGCAGGTTACACCAGGGCTTTGAGCATGGAGAACATTGTCTAGCAGAGGTCACTAGTTCATGACAGTAACTGAAACACAGGGTAACTCTCCTTCCTTACATTTTAGGTCAGTTGTACGAAAGACAATTTTAGTTTGTGTTGTCTGGTACTTTGTGTACCCCTCATGTAAGGAAGCATTAATAAATTCTTTAAACTCGACTCATTCACTGACTGAATGGATAATTCAATCAGTTAATTTTGTGCTCAACCACACAGATCAGTAATGCTAACATGTTCCCTGCCCTCTCCTTTTAGCTTATCCTAGTGGAAGCAATCTTGATAGGGAAGTGCAGTTAGCTTCAATGTGTCCGGACTACAGAGAGGGAAAGCACAAACCTACACCTGATTAACATTGCTGGCACTGATTTGTTGTATATACTGTTAATTCTATAGATGCTGGAAAAAATCAGTGAGAAAAGTGAGAAAAACTAAAGTAATGAAGCTTGTGGATGTAGAGACATGTATTTTTAGAACCATTGTCAAAATGTCTCAATGAAGTACAAAGGCTGTTATGTTGGCCTTTGATAGTTTTACACAATTCCAAGGATTTGCCTAGATGTTCTGGGGAATCAAGTGTCCTTCTGGTTAATTCTACAATTTCAGCTGTGAATTTCTGTCAACTAATGTGACAGAATGTATCACTTTTCAGTGAAAATGTTCATGAACAAATATTACATTTTTTGCTCGATAGCAACACTTCAGACCACCTGGCTGAGTCCTAAAGGACAAGTACTGGACTGGTTCTGAATAAGGTGGTGAGGGAAACAACAAGAACAAAAGCTTGCTTCATCTCACTCTCGACAATCTATCTGCAGCAGCTACAGTCTATAACTATATCAGTGCGATTGAATACTACACAGTCATTGTGGAGACTTAATCCTGTCTTCATATTGAGGCTACCCTTCATCGTGTATGATAATACCACCATCAGAAATGGGGCAGACTTCAAACAGACCTAGCAACTCAAAGCTGGGCATCCATGAGGAGCTATGGGCCATCAGCAGCAGGACAGTATTCCATCAAAATCTGCAACCTCATGGCACATCACAACCCATACTCATACATTAACATCAGGTCAAGAGATCAAACCTGGTTCAGATGACATGCTAGGAGCAGTATCAAGTTTATCTAAGAATGAAATGTCAACATGGTAAAGCCACAATCCAGGTCTACTTTTGTGAAAAAACAGTGGAAGTATGCAATAGACAGGGCTAAGTGATCCCAAAACCAATGAATCAGATCTACGCTCTCAAGTTCTACTACGTCAAGTTGTAAATGGTGATGGACAAATAAACATCTCACTGGAGGATGGGTTGGAGGTTCCATAAATATTCCTATCCTCAATGAGGAGCCCAGCACATCTGTGCAAAAAGCGGGGTTAATATATTTGCATCCATTTTTAGCTACAAGCATCAAGTATCTGATCCAACCCAGACTCGTCCTGAGGTTCCCACCGATGATTCACTCTCCATCAGGTCATCTAATTGCTGAACGCACTGGATGCTGCAAAGCCTGTGGATCCTGACAGCACTATTACAACCAGGCCCCGGGCAAGTTTCCCAAGGTATTGTAGTTTCAGACGGATACTCCAAATTATTGAAGTCCTGGGTGAGGAGGGGTGAACTGACTCCCTTTCTTAGTCACCCAACCCCTTGGCTGGTTGCAACAAGGTTAATTTTCAAAAAGATCCATCCTTTGTGAATGTACTTCTCCCACAGCAAAATAATTTATGTTCTAAGAGGAGCCAATTTTAAAAATGTTTATTGTTTGCAAAACACTAGAAGAACTAATAATGCAACACACACACACAACACACATATGCACAGACAGATAGGGATAAGAAATGAATCCAAAAAATGATAAACTTAAATGATACACTGATCTGTCTCTCTAGGTGGTTCATTAGGATAGATAGTGAAACATTGGTAGTTTAACAGCCAATTTCAGAATTCTTGGATTTGCAATTAGTTGAAACTCTTTTGTCATATTTACTTTTTCCAATAGTTAGCTAGTAGCAGTCAAAGCGGACAGCCCTTATGTTGTCCTTTAGACTGGCTTGCTAGCTAGCTGATTTCTAGTACTCAAAGTAGGGGTGCAATACAGGAGTGACTAGTCAGTGGGTTTTCAACTGTGACCTTCATAGAACACTAGTGCTCAGGCCAGCATACTTTCATCCCACGAGTACCCATAGACCAGGATTGCATTTCTTTTTGAACCCATTTTTTTTGTATATCCTTGAAGGGAAAAATTACAAATAAAAAGTCTGCAAGAAGTGGCTTTCTGCTGAGAGAGTCAACCCCCTCCATATTTATTCCTGTTGCATCTTTCTCTGTTTGAAGTTTCCCCAACATTGTAAAGGTGTATCACTCCAATGGTCCCACACAGGAATTTGCCAGATAGCACTGAATTTATATCATACTTTATGTCAGTAGCAGTCCACTTTCTAAAACACGTTTTGGAATTAACATTAAGTATTCATAGTACTTCACGGTTCTGATCTGTCACCATGACGGTATTGAGATTTGCATCCTTAGTTAAGCTGTTCCAGTACAGATATAACACTGACATCTATTAGATTAGATTAGATTTTATCTTTTACCCGATTACAAGATTACAGGAGTACAGTGAAAAGTGTACAGAGTAGCCTGTCTGTAGCGTCACCTTAGAATACAATGGTTAGATTAAAAACCAAGAGCTGAAGTTAAAGAAACAAAAACAAAAGGAAAAGAAAATAGCCCAATCACCTTTGCCACTGTCATGAGTCTTGAGCCAGGCTCACCAATGTGCCTAACGCCACTGTGTCACCACCACTAAAACTGACACTTCACTGCTCAGCCAGTGCCACCACCTCGAGTACTGCAGCTCACTGCTGCCAGCATCAGAGCTGCCACACTCAGGTGCCTCCACTCACTGCTGGGTCCACCTTGCTGATACCGCCAACATCTTGGATTCAGTTGAAGCATTAGAGTGCACAACCTTTTTGAACAAGTTCAAGAGTGTAACCCTTTGAACCATCGCTAACATCAGAGCTTCCACCACCTCAAGTCAGCATGCTATGGTGCCATCTCTCACCACTAGGCCGACACTCGCAGCCATCGCCAATGCTGCTGGTTCTGCCACAGCCAGGCTCCCCAAAGACAAAAGAAAAGCGAGAACTGAAGAGAAAAGAAAGAGAAATGGACGGAAGAAAGCAGCGAACAAGCAGGAGCTTCTGCCATTTTGGTCTAGCTGCATCTGTGGAGAGACAGGCAAAGTTAGTGCATTGATTCCAATATATCATACTTCCTGTTTTATTTCCGAATCTCCAACATCTGCAGTGTATGCCTTTACAAAAATATTAGCATGATCTCAATTGCGGCAGAAATTGTGGTGAGTTAACTAATCTAGTTTGCAATGAGTTCACAAATCACAATGTGAAAAGTTGCCAGGTTACACTCTGTCACAAAACTAAGACAAATCCAACCCAACAATTACCACCCTTGCAACCTACTCTCAATCATTAGCAAAATGGTAGAAGGGATCTTAGATTATGTTGTGAAGTGGCAATTGTTCAGCAATATAATAGAGTCATAGAAATGTACAGCACAGAAACAGACTCATCATTCCAACTTGTCCATGCTGACTATATCTCTTAATCTAGTCCCATTTGCCAGCACTTGGCCCATATCTCTCTAAACACTTCCCATTTGTATACCCATCCAGATGCTGGTACAATTACAGTGACTGTCCGCCAAGGTGAACTTCAGGAGAGGCAACACCGCAAAGTGGCAGAGCGGAAGCTGATAGCCATCCATGAAGACTCTCTCTCACTCTCTCACTCTCACTCACACACACTCCTACAGACCCATACACTCTCGCAGACCCTCTCTCATACACTCACACCCACACACGCACCCTCTCACAGACTTATGTCCTTTTACACTCACACCCACACACATAGGCATATGCATACACATGCTCTCTCACGGACACTCATAAACCCCCCATCCCCAACACACACACACGCATATGTTTGTGGGGTGAATTTGTACTTACAGAATTACATTTTATTTTGCTCAAAAACTGCACAAATCCATGTAAGATTCTGTAAATCCCTTTTTTAGAAATAGAATAATTCTGAACATTGGGGCACAGACAGCCTCAGAGGGCACCTCACACCTTCAATGCATTATCTGGGCTGTCATTGCACCTATTGCTAAAGTTCAGTTGAGGATGTAACTTTAAAAAAGGTTCTGGGATTTACATATGAAAGAACTGAAACCACCATGGTCATTCTAAAAGATGAGGGACTTAACAAACAATCCAGGTCTTTTTCAACATATAATTTCTATTGCATCATACTGTCAACTTTTGCTACAAATTTTGTGTCTTACGATCTTATACTCCACAACCACCTGATGAAGAAGCCGCATTCCAAATAAACCTGTTGGACTATAACTTGGTGTTGTGTGATTTTTAACATCCTTGTAAACAGCATGGTGGCTCAGTGGTTAGCACTGCTGCCTTACGGTACCAGGGACCCAGGTTTGATTCCCACCTCGGGCAACTATCATTGTGGAGTTTGCCTGTTTCCTCCCAAAATCCAAAGATGTACAGGGCAGGTGAATTTGCCATGCTACAATTGCCCATAGTGTTAGGTGCATTAGTCAGGGATAAATCTAGTGTAGGGGGATGAGTTACTCTTCAGAGGGTCAGTGTGGACTTGTTGGGCCTGTTTCCATACTGTGGGGAACCTAATCTAAAAAATCTTTTCTGAACCCTTTCAAGTTTCACAACATCCTTCCAATAGGAAGGAGACCAGAATTGCACACAATATTCCAAAAGTGGCCAAATCAATGTCCTGTACAGCCGCTACATGACCTCCCAACTCCTATACTCAATGCTCTGACCAATAAAGAAAAGCATACCAAATGCCTTCTTCACTATCCTATCTGCCCGTGACTCTACTTTCAAGGAATTATGAACTGCTCTCCAAGGTCTCTTTGTTCAGCAACACTCCCCAGAATCTTATCATTAAGTGTATAAGTCCTGCTCTGATCTGCTTTTCCAAAATGCAGCACCTCACATTTATCTAAATTAAACTCCATCTGCCGCACCTCAGACCATTGACCCATCTGATCAAAATCCCTATGTAATCTGAGGTAACCTTCTTTGCTGTCCACCACACTTCCAATTTTTAGTGTCATCTGCAAACTTACTAACTATACCTTCTATGTTTACATCCAAGTCATTTATATAAATGACAAAAAGTAGAGGACCCAGCACTGATCCTTGCGCACACCACTAGTCACAGACGTCCAGTCTGAAAAACAACCCTCCACACCATCACTCTGTCTTCCACCTTCGAGCCAGTTCTGTATCCAAATGGCTAGTTCTCCCTGTATTCCATGAGATCTAACCTTGTTAACCATTCTCCCATGAGGAACCTTGTTAAGTTCCTTACTGAAGTTCATGTAGATTACATCTACCGCTCTGCCCTTATCAATCCTCTTTGTTACATCTTTAAAAAACTCAATCAAGTTTGAGAGATATTATTTCCCACGCACAAAGTCATATTGACTATCCCTAATCAGTCCTTGCCTTTCCAAATACATGTAAGTCCTGTCCCTCAGGATCCCCTCCAAAGGCTTGCCCACCACCAGTGTCAGACTCACCGGTCTGTAGTTCCCTGGCTTTTCCTCACCACCTTTCTTAAATAGTGGCACCACGTTACCCAACCCTCCAGTCTTCCGGCACCTCACCTGTGACTATTGATGATACGAGTGCTCACTGATGGTCAGTTTGAATTCTGCCAGGGCTACTCAACTCCTGACCTCATGGACAAAAGAACTGAAATGCAGAAATGAGGTGACATCAAGGTATTGTTAAACCAATTATCATATCAAGGAGCCCTAAAAAGTTTGATTCAATGGGAATCACAGGAAAACTCTATGTTGGTTTGAGTCCTACCTAGCACAAAGGAAGGTGGTTGTGATTGTTGGAATTCAATCATATCAGTCCCAGGAAAGCACTGCAAAAGTTCATGGGGGTACTGTTCTTGGCCTTTGATGGTCAATAGGTTTGTCATCGCTGAATAATATCAACTGGGACTTAACATTGACCAGAAACAGAACTGGATGAGCCATATAAATACTGTGGCGACTGTGGCTTCGGCGGGTTGGTGTGGACTTGTTGGGCCGAAGGGTCTGTTTCCACGCTGTAAGTAATCTTAAAAAAAAAAGAGCAAATCAGAGGGAAATTCCATAGCAAAACCTCCTCAAAGGCTGGCCACTGTTTAGAAGGCACAAGTCATGAGTGTGATGGAATATTCTCCACTTGCTTGGATGGATGCAGATCCAACAATGTTCAAGAAGCTCAGTAATATACATAACAAAGCAGCCCACCTTCAACATTCATCCTTTCACCATGCGACATTGGAAGGTGCACTGCAGTAATGTTTTGGACTTCTCTGACAGCATCTTCAAAAATTACAATCTGTACGAACTAATTCATAAGGGTACCGTTCTTGGCCTTTGATGTTCAATAGAATTGCCATCGCTGAATAATATCAACTGGGGCTTAACATTAGTTTAATTCAGATAAATGCGAGGTGCTGCATTTTGGGAAAGCAAATCTTAGCAAGACTTATACATTTAATGGTAAGGTCCTAGGGAGTATTGCTGAACAAAGAGACCTTGGAGTGCAGTTCATAGCTCCTTGAAAGTGGAGTCACAGGTAGATAGGATAGTGAAGAAGGTATTTGGTATGCTTTCCTTTATTGGTCAGAGTATTGAGTACAGGAGTTGGGAGGTCATGTTGCGGCTGTACAGGACATTGGTTAGGCCACTGTTGGAATATTGCGTGCAATTCTGGTCTCCTTCCTATCGGAAAGATATTGTGAAGCTTGAAAGGGTTCAGAAAAGATTTACAAGGATGTTGCCAGAGTTGGAGGATTTGAGCTATAGGGAGAGGCTGAACAGGCTGGGGCTGTTTTCCCTGAAGCGTCAGAGGCTAAGGGATGACCTTATAAAGGTTTACAAAATTTTGAGGGGCATGGATAGGATAAATAGGCAAAGTCTTTTCCCCTGTGGTCGGTGAGTCCAGAACTAGAGGGCATAGGTTTAGGGTGAGAGGGGAAAGATATAAAAGAGACCTAAGGGGCAATGTTTTCACACAGAGGGTGGTACGTGTATGGAATGAACTGCCAGAAGATGTGGTGGAGGCTGGTACAATTGCAACATTTAAGAGGCATTTGGATGGGTATATGAATAGGAAGGGTTTGGAGGGATATGGGCCGAGTGATGGCAGGTGGGACTAAATTGGGTTGGGATATCTGATCGGCATGGACGGGTTGGACCGAAGGGTCTGTTTCCATGCTGTACGTCTCTATGACTCTATGACTCTAGAAGAACAAAGTCAGCAGATGTATGAAAAAACCAGCTCCTAAATGTTCTCTGCCAAGCCACACACCGTCCTGACTTGAAACTATATTAATGTTCTTGCAATATCACTGGGTCAAACCTGTTCTCTAACAGCAATGTGGGTTTATCAACACTTAAGTTTGTAGATGGCACCAAAATTGGTGGTATAATAGACAGTGAAGAATGCATCTAAGAATATAAAAGGATTTTGATCAATTGGGCCAATGGGCTGATGATTGGCAGATGGAGCTTAGTTTTGATAAATGCAAGGAGTTTCCTTTTAGTAATATCAACAAGGTAGGGGTTACACTGCTAATGGTAGGGCCCCAGGAAGTGTTGTCAAGATGATAGACCTAGGGGTTCGGGTACGTAGTTCCTTGAAAGTTGTATCACAGGTAGGCAGGGTGGTGAAGAAGGTATTTGGCATGCTTGCCTTCATTGCTCAGAGCATTGAGTATCGGAGTTGGGACCTCATGTTGCTGTTGTACAGGAAAGTAGTGAGGCCACTTTGCGAGTACTTTGTACAGTCTGGTCACCCTGTTATAGGAAGGATATTATTAAATTGGAAAGTGTGCTGAAGAGATTTACAAGTATGTTAGTGGGTTTGGAAGGTTTGAATTATGAAAGGAGGCTGGATAGGTTGGGACATTTTTCACTGAAGGCTGAAAGGTAGGAGGTTGAAGGGTGACCTGATAGCAGTTTATAAAATCATGAGGGACATAGATAAGGAGAATAGCAAAGGTCTGTTCCCTGGGGTAGGGGAGCTCAAAACTAGAGAACATAATTTTAAGGTGAGAGGAGACAGATTTAAAAGGGACCTGAGATTGGTTCATTTGTGGAATGAATTGCCAGAGGAAGTGGTAGATGCAGGTACAGTTACAACATTTCACAGACATTTGGACAGGTACATGAATAGGAAAGATTTAGAGCCAAATGCAGGCAAATGGGACTAATTTAAAATTTGGGAAACCAGGTTGGCATGGGTGAGTTGGACTGAAGGATTTGTTTTGTGCTCTATAACTCTATGACTGCAGTAGTTTAAGAAAGCAGCTATGTGCTACCTTCTTAAAGACCATTACGAAAAGGCAGTAATTTTCTGATTTAGTCAGTAACGCCTATATCCTTTGAATGAAATTTTTCAAAAACGTCTGTATCAGGGCTTGATAAGAACTATTTAGCTAGCCTGTGCTCTTTCTCGTTAGCCTTAAAACGGTTTTTCTCAAGGTAATTATCCTATTCCCCTTTGAATTTTCCACTCTCTCAGACAAAACCATTCCAAACCCTAACTACCAGCTACATAAATATTTTCCCTCATATCACCTCTGGTTCTTTTGCCAGCTTCTGTCCAGACCTCTAATGCTTTTGAGCAAATCCCCTTTGTAAGAGAACAGCCCCATTTTGCCATTCTAGATATTTCTTAAGAAATATGTTCAGAGGTATTATTACACATCTCATAGTCATAGAGTCTTTGAGATGTACAGCATGGAAACAGACCCTTAGGTTCAACTTGTCCTTGCTGACCAGTTATTCTAACCTAATCTAGTCCCATTTGCCAGCACCCGGCCCATATCCCTCTAAACCCTTCCTATTCATATGCCGCATCCAGATGCCTTTTAAATGTTGTACCTGCCTCCACCACTTCCTCTGGCAGCTCATTCCATACACGCACCACTCTTTGCATGAAAAAGTTGCCCCTTTGGTCCCTTTTATATCTTTCACCTCTCACCCTAAACCTATGCCGTCTAGTTCTGGACTCCCCCATCTCAGGGAAAAGACCTTGTCTGCTTACCCTGTGGTAAAACTTGAGATAAGGACATTAATACTGTGCCACAAGAGCTGTCTCACACAACCCATCACACAGAGATCAGCCACTCCCTGTCAGGAAATTGTACCTCAGTCTCCTATGTGAACTATACTATAAACACTATATTAATGAGAAGCTTCATAGCTTTGCCATTCTATCTATGCATCAAAGGCTCGTGTCTCAAAACTATTCTTGTGAATCATAAAGGTACAGCTCTTCCCATCAGCGGTATGATGAACAGCAAAGAGTTGAAGAAGTAGGAGGAAGGGAGAAGGCAACAGTCACACCACATTCTGGCCTGGTTGTCCAACATTGCAGCCTGTTTAGTACTGATAGTTAGCTAGTATCATTTAAACTAGCAAGCATGAGTTGTAGTTAGAATCCCTGAAACAACCCAGTTTACAAGTTTAAATATTCAGTGAAATAAAATGAAAATCAAAAGCAAAATACTGTAAGTGCGCCTGAAATGTAAACAGAATGCTGGAAATATTCAAAAAATAGTTAGCGTTTCTACCTTTTGTCTCTTGACTTGAAAATTATATGTTCAAGAACAAAAGTCATATTTTAATAGATCATCAAAAATGTAACATTAATTATCAGTGCTCGGTGTCCAACTGCAGACTAACTGGTTAATAATTTCATGTTTTTCAATTGGAATCTGCTGCGTACAAAATGGCTTCCATATTGGAACAATAGTGACTGTACTTAAACTGTGTTCCGTATTTGCAATTTTTATGATCATGTGCAGCATTGAAGCAAATTCTTTTATCGAACACAAAATTCTATTAGAAAGGTGTTTACATTGGAGTTATTTAACCTGGTACAACTACTGCAATAATCAAATATTTGCTAAGTTGTTGAGTGAATTTAAACAATAAGTGAAATGTTGTCTTAAGCATATGTTCAATGAGGAAGCTTGGTACAGAAATAGAGGTTTGAGAGCGTTTTGAAGCTGTAATGCTCCATGCCCCACTGACCAGCCCAAAGGAGTGGAAGAAAGTCAACAAAAGGAGAAGAACGGAGCATAAACATGGTGAAAAATAACTCCAATATGGATGTTTGAAATAAGCGAATAACTAAGCACAATTGGTGAAATGTCAAAATGTGTTTGTATTGTGGTGATTATTGTGACATGAATAATATACGTGACTGATTAACTTACTGTGTAAATATGACAAAATACACAATCAAGCTCAATATTTTCACTCTGCAACAATCTTCAAGATCAGCTGGAAGTGGTGTTTCAGCTAGTTTTTGGGAGTGAGGTCTGCGCAAATAACAGGCTATGAATTATTCCTGAATAGGGAAACAAAACTTCTATTCTTACGTCATATGGTCCTTTTATTCACTGTCTTGAGGCAAATCATCTTTGTTGGCAGCCTTTTACTTCTTTGCAGCATGCTTTTTCAATTAACGTACCTCATAAATTGATGAAGTAAAACACACATTTTAAACTTGACAATCCCAATGTTCTTCTGGATGGTCTCTCATATTTTATCTTATATAAACTTGAGTTCATCTAAAACTTCTCTGGCTATTTCATAATTCACAGCAGGTTCTGTTCACCCAACACATCTGTGCACACTGACCCATATTGACTGCATTCCACGTAGTATTGATTTTAAAACACACATTGATATTTTTAGATCAGGCCATGGCTTTGCCCCTGCCTACCTTTGTAACTTTCACCAGCTGTACAACCCTTCAAGACCTCTGCATTCCTCCAATTCTAACCTCCTGCACATCTTCATTTTAACCACTTTACCATTGAGCACCATGCTTTTCGCTGCCAAGGACCTAAGCTCTGAAATTCTCTCCATTAACCATGTCACCACTCTATTTCTGGCACTCCTTAAAACCTACGTCCTTAAACCAAGGTTTTGGTCACCACACCTAAAATCTCCTCATATGTCTCAGTGACAAATCTCGCTCAGTAATATTCAAATTTAAAATGAGCATCGAGCCCTCAGTTTATCTTAAGAGTCTGCTAAGAGTTTCCCCACCGGAAGCACGTTTACGATCAGGTCACAGCAGGAATGGGCAGTGGTTCAGCATACATTTTCTGAAAAACTACCAAACTGATCCATAAGGGCACTGGTTAATTGGCTGTAATGAATTACTTTGGAATACCAGCCAGTATGTTTTACACATGCTGGTCATTACCTGACAGGGATTTGGTTTTGTGTGGGCCCAATTGATGTTTAAAAGCTTCAATTACAGTATGTAGTTAAGAAGAATACATGTAACATTGAAATATTGTAACATAACAGATGAAAGGCTTAACAGACAATCAATTCTTCAATGTATTATTTCAGTTACATCACACTGCAAATTTTTGATATAAATTTTGTGTTACGATTGAGCCCTCCACAATCACCTGATGAAGGAGCGTCGCTCCGAAAGCTAGTGTGCTTTCAATTAAACCTGTTGGACTATAACCTGGTGGTGTGTGATTTTTAACGTTGTAACATTGAAGGTTGAGACAGAAAATAACTTTGCACTATCAGTTCTGTTCACAACATAAGTAATTGGGTATCTAAATGTGGTTCACTTCTCAATCACTTGCAGAGTCTTCCTAAAACCATCCAAATGATAAAATAAGCAAAAGGTCACACTTAGAAAAAGAAAGGTTTAGAATCTCAGAAGCATTGTATTCGTAACATCCAAGAGAAGAAATTTTACTTTAAAATGAAAGTATTGATTTATAAAGACCTTAATGATAAATGGAGTTAGATTTTAAAGACTATTCCCACCCCCACCTCACCACCACTAACAAGAACAGGCGTGTTTCTGGCAGAGGATCATATTAAATAAATTTGGTGAATCTGTCATCACAAACGCCTCATAATACAGGAAGTGCACATTAAGCCTCCTACCCTGTGGCTTATTGAGACCCTTGACAAATTAAGGAACAAGTTAGAACCTCAATTTATCTCCACTGCCATAATTTGCTGGACAGTTAGAAAGATGTTTCCTTTCACCGAAGTTGGTCAAAGTTGAGGGATACCCTGGATGCATTGGAGTCACTCTCACAACATCATAAACACGTTCCTCCTTTTGTCCTCCAGTCTCAAAAACTGGCCCCTCCCCCCAACTCTCTAAGATATCCCATTCCTCCCCATCTGAACACTGGTGATTGTCTTCACTGCTGGGTTCTGGGACAGCAAGAGCTGCTGGCCTTTTAACTTGGATCTCAAGGATGAGCTGTGAAGGGTGGATTTTGGACTCTACTTGATAAGGCCATCTCTTTTCCAAAGTCAATCAATTCAGCAACAAAGACATCCCCTATCACCTCAGTAAAATTCATTCCATAGAAACATTTTTTGAGTACAATGTAGTGCAACTGCAACAAAACAAGGGATTTACATTGGCAATAACATAATTAGAATGGCTGAATTTTAAGTTGTGCATTTTTTAGTTCAAATGTTCAACTGAAGCACATTCATTCTCAATTTATTAACTTTTATATGAATCCCCAGAGGTAGAGTTGGGGACTTTTTTTATTGAAGTTGCCAGGAATTTTTCTAGAGGAACCTAAGGGAAGAATTAAGGACATTAGTGCAGAACACTACTAAGTCCAAAGTTAAGAGATAATAGAAAGACAATATAAGTTAAGAAATATTGACTGATGAGTGCCTCTTGATAAAAAGAAGAGACACTATTTCAGGAGCAATTGAAACATCATGAGTGTACAGTACTTCAAGGAAGGAATTAGCAGTGTTGTGATTTTTCATTCCTATAAACTTAGAACAGGGCTTTCAGATTGTTTTTATCAGCTTCTCTCATTCATCAGTGAGGGTGTTTTGTGCCCAGACTCCAAGATATGTCGGAGAGAAGGGAAAACATTTATTCATCCTCTTCTAACTGAAGATCTTTCCATGAGAGAGATAAAAGGGTTTTCTAATTACCAGGATATCAAGAGACAGGACTGTTTATGTTACTAAGGTTTATTTTCATGTCCAGTACGTTTTTGATTGAACTATCTCTCGAATTGATTAGGTAATAGATGCCTGACTGTGGTAGGAAAACAAAGTAAGGAACAGTACAGAGGGTAAGCAAAACTAATGACATGAGACTGGGTATGAAATAATCATTAGAAACCAATCTACCAAGGCTGAGCCCCGTAGCATTCATTCCAGCATAGTTGAAACTTAATCTGTGCTGTTAGGAAATAGGAATGCAGCTTGGAAATCAGAGCCTGATCACTTCTGTTTTAAATGGATTAAACACATTAAATTCACAGATCCTTAAGCAGATATATTGGTCACTGGGCCATAGGAGTGCTAACTGAAGAAAGACTTGAATCAAAATTATGGTATAATTAAAAATATATTTTAAATTTTTTGTGCAATATGGACATTACTGGCGAGGCCAATATTTTTGTCCACTCCTCATTGCCCTTGGGAAGGTACTAGTGAGTTGCCATCTTGAACCTCTGCAGTCCATGGAAGTGCCATTAGGAAGGGAGTTGCAGGGTTTTGACACAGCGACACTGAAAGAACAGCAATAGTTCCCAATCAGGATGATATGTGGCTTGGAGGAGAGCTTGCAGGTGGTGGTGTTCCCATGCATCTGCTGCCCTTCTCATTCTATATGGTAGAGATTGTGGATTTGGAAGGTGCTGTTAAAAGATCCTTAATCATTTACTAAAGTGCACCTTCAGGCACACAGTACTGCCCCCTGTGCCTAGCTGATGAAGAGAGTGAATATTGACTGTGTCAGATGGAGATGCCAATCAAGCAGGCTGCTTTATCCTGAATGGTGTAGAACTTCTTGAGTATTGTTGAAGCTGTACCCATCTAGAAAAGTGGAGCGTATGCTATCACATTGTTGATTTTAGCTTTGTAGATGATGGTTGGGCATTGAGGATCAGGAGGTGAGTTACTTGCTATGGAAATCCTAGCATCTGACCTGCTCTTGTAGCCACTGTATTTATATGTCTGATCCAGTTCAGTTCCTAGTCAGTGTTAACCTCCAGAATATTGGTCGTGGGGAATTTTGCGACAGTAATGCCATTGAATGTCATGAGGAAATGATTAAGTTCTCTCTCATTGGAAATAATCATTGCCTAGCACTTGTGCAGCGCAAATGCTACTTGTCATTTATCAGCTCAAGTCTGGAAATTGTCCTATTTTGCTGCATATGGATAAATGCCTTCTCAGTGTCATAAATGGTGCTAAATACTGTGCAATCATCAGCAAACATCCTTTTATTATGTTTCAAAAATATACTTTATTTATAAAAAAAATCTTAATATATATGTACATAGTCACAAATGCATTCGGTTCTGTACAATAGCAAATGAAGAAAGCAAGCAAATATTGGAGGTTGACTCTAACCAACAAACATACCAAAGGCAATTCTGACTTATAGAAGATTATATTGACATGCATTTGAGGCATCAGGAGGGTCCGATAACAGACTCCCATCTAACTTCAGCTGGAAGACCTCATACAGTGGTCTTTCCCCACTGTGCCTTGTCAGCAGCCACCCCAAATTTTAGTGCCTTGCTCAGCATGTAATCTGGGTCCTTGGCATTTGCCAGTCTGCAACATTCAGTCGGGGTCAATTCTTTGTTCTGGAAGACTAACAAGTTTAGGGCAGTCCAAAGAGCGTCTTTCACTGAATTGATGATCCTCCAGACACTATTGATGTTTGTCTCAGTGTGCATTCCAGGGAACAAGCTATAGAGCACAGAGTCCTGTATGATGGAGTTGCTCAGGACAAACCTCAACAAAACTACTGCATCTCTCTTCAGACTTCCTTTGCAAAGGCACATTCCAGCAGAAGATAGAACATAGAACATAGAAAAATACAGCGCAGTACAGGCCCTTTGGCCCTCGATGTTGCGCCGATCCAAGCCCATCTAACCTACACTAGCCCACTATCCTCCATATGCCTATCCAATGCCTGTTTAAATGCCCATAAAGTGGGAGAGTCCACCACTGCTACTGGCAGGGCATTCCATGAACTCACGACTGGCTGAGTAAAGAATCTACCCCTAACATCTGTCCTATACCTACCACCCCTTAATTTAAAGCTATGCCCCCTCGTAATAGCTGACTCCATACGTGGAAAAAGGTTCTCATGGTCAACCCTATCTAAACCCCTAATCATCTTGTACACCTCTATCAAGTCACCCCTAAACCTTCTTTTCTCCAATGAAAACAGCCCCAAGTGCCTCAGCCTTTCCTCATATGATCTTCCTACCATACCAGGCAACATCCTCCACATCCTTCCTATAGTATGGCGACCAAAACTGCACACAATACTCCAGATGCGGCCGCACCAGAGTCTTATAAAACTGCAACATGACCTCAGGGCTCCGGAACTCAATTCCTCTACCAATAAAAGCCAGTACGCCATATGCCTTCTTCACTGCACTATTTACCTGGGTGGCAACTTTCAGAGATCTGTGTACATGGACACCAAGATCCCTCTGCTCATCCACACTACCAAGTATCCGACCATTAGCCCAGTACCCCATCTTCTTGTTACTCTTACCAAAGTGAATCACCTCACACTTACCTACATTGAACTGCATTTGCCACCTTTCTGCGCAGCTCTGCAACTTATCTATATCCCGCTGTAACCTGACACATCCTTCCTCACTGTCAACAACTCCACCGATTTTCGTATCATCCGCAAACTTGCTCACCCAACCTTCTAGCCCCTCCTTCAGGTCATTTATAAAAATGACAAACAGCAATGGTCCCAAAACAGATCCTTGCGGAACACCGCTAGTAACTGCACTCTAAGATGAACCTTTACCATCAACTACTACTCTCTGTCTTCTTCCAGCCAGCCAATTCCTAATCCAAACCTCCAACTCATCCTCAATGCCATACCTCCGTATTTGTTGCAGTAGCCTACCATGGGGAACATTATCAAATGCCTTACTAAAATCCATATACACCACATCTACCGCTTTACCCTCGTCTACCTCCTTAGTCACCTTCTCAAAGAATTCAATAAGGTTTGTGAGGCACGACCTGCCCTTCACAAAACCATGCTGACTATCCTTGAGGACATTATTCCTATCCAGATATTCATAAATCCTATCCCTTACAATTCTCTCTAAGACTTTGCCCACAACAGAAGTGAAATTCACCGGCTATAGTTACTAGGGTTATCCCTACTCCCCTTCTTGAACAAGGGAACCATCCTCCAGTCTTCTGGCACTATTCCTGTAGACAACGAGGACATACAAATCAAGGCCAATGGCTCTGCAATCTCCTCCCTTGCTTCCCAGAGAATCCTAGGACAAATGCCATCAGGCCCAGGGGACTTATCTATTTTCACCCTTTCCAGAATTTCCAACACCTCTTCCCTACATACCTCAAAGCCATCCATTCTAATTAATTGTGACTCAATATTCACATCGGCAACAATGTCCTGTTCCTGAGTGAATACTGACGAAAAGTATTCATTCAGTGTCTCCCCAATCTCTTCAGCCTCCACACGCAACTTTCCACTACTATCCTTGACTGGACCTATTCCTACCCATGTGTGACAGTCTCAACGTTCTCGCAGTTGCTTCAAGGGCAGCGTACAGTGGCGCAGACCAATCAGGCGTACATGAAAGATATCATAGGTAGTACCCTTCTCACCACCAGCCAAGTGATGTCTTGATGCATGTTAGTAAGTTCTGATGATGCGACATTCTGCCAGATGACATTGACAGTCTGCTCAGGGAATAATTCGAAAGAATCCACCCTCTCCTTTCCTGCAGGGTCTCAAGGACACTGTGTGCTGGCCACTTCCTGATGGAATGTGGTCAGAGATAGTTTTCTTTACAAATTTCCCCATGAAGGACAGGGGATACATGGATCATTCCGCAGCAGCGAGGCGAGTCCCATCCTTCACAACACCGGGAACAGGTAGAACCTCAGTACATAGTGATACTTGATACTTGCATACTGAGGGTCTACACACAGCTTGATGCAGCCACACACAAAAGTGGCCACCAGGATGAGGACAACGTTGTGTATGTTCTTCCTCCCCTTATCCAGAATTTTGTGCATGGAGTCCCTGCAGACAAGGTTCATCTTCGATCTCCAGATGCAGTGGAAAAAGTTTTGAGTGACTGCAATGGTACAGTTTTGAGGAATGGGCCAGACCTATGCCACATACAACAGATGACCTTACACCTGATGACCAGGTTTTTACCCACAATGGAGAGGGAGTGGTTCTCCAAAAGACCAGATTCTGCTTCAGCTTGGCGATACGCTCCCAGTTCCTTCGGCTAATCTGTCCTGATGGTAAGGGGATAAAGGATCAGTAAGATGATTAAAATGTTTATTTGTCAAAATGAACTGAAGTAAGACATCTACAGGTGGCATCTTTGCTTTTATGGGTCTTACAACAATCATAAGCAGTATACTATCTGACTTACATGAAGCAGCTACGTGGAAATGTGATAGAATGCTGCATGGTGATTTACTCTCAAATTTCTTTATTTTGCCTCAGTGAAAATGTTTAGGCAGATCTTACCAGGATAAAGCAAGAAATGGAATTCTACCTAATGGATAATTCCAGCATAAAGCAAATATTTTTTGCATCAGTGTCAATTTACTTAGCAAAATGAGTAACAAGTATAATTTCACCCATACAGTGATACAATCAAGATCATGAACTCAATGAATTCATGGCTATGAATCCAAAACCCTGCTCTGTGCATACCACTTACCATTCTCAATGTTCTATAAGATAAACAATTGCATTGGCAACTCTCCATTGGTTTCAACGATTTCTTAATCTTTGGTTCCCACATTGTGAGTCATAACTCTCATTGGGATCACAAGAACAGTGACTGGAAACGTAAGTTCCCACTCATCTGAGACTATGCCCAATAGCAGGACCAAGGGCCTGTAGTATTTGGCTCTGCCCTTACCCCATTCATTTCTTGGACTCTCCTCCCCCCACACCCCATCTCAGTCTGGGCCATAAACTTCCCTTTAGTGAATCTTGAAACCTGGTCCTGATGTTGAATCTGATGCCTTTGCATCAGATCTGCACTTATTTATTTATGCCCAAACCTTAGTAGCGTGGAGTGGTTTAAGCCTCAACGTCAGTCAACACAAGTCCCACAGCCTGTGCTTCTAATCCTTCCTGGCCAAGGTCCATGAGCTGAAGTGGCTCAAATGAAACAGTGGGTAGGTGAAATAATGGTTACGTAAAAAATTGGGTACATAAAAAAGCATCAATTTACATGCTTACATGGTCTATAGCATACAATTTTAGAAATTATATGCTGAATGCTACTTTGCTGCTTTATGTTCTTTTGCTGTTGTTGGTATCTTGAGACATGTTAAAATGGGGCCAGAAGAGGAAAAATATAGTTTGGTCAGCATTGTTCAAAACTTAGTCAATTTTGTATCGTATATGTATCACTAATGTCATGTGGAATACTAAAAAGATATGCATGCAAATTGAGCAATGATTCTGAGACATTTGAGAATGTTGTTTTTATGCTTTGTGCAGTTGACTGTAGAACTTGGCGGTACTTCAGGCCAGAGGATAAATTGGAATCAATTGGAAGCTCTTCCTTTCTGAACCGGCCTACAATTCCATCCTTCTGGCTTTTTCCTTCTATTGGATACCAGATGTTTGATTATATTTAAACAATTCTCATCTATTGACTAAATCACATTATGTTAATCAGCCTTAAGCAGCTAACGTGTAAATCTGAGGTGGAAGGTAACAGATGGAATCCAAATCCCTCATGAGATAGTTGAAACATTACAAATACTGGTTACATAGCTCAGTCAGCCAACATTTTAACTATATTCATTTCAAACAGTTTTCCCTTCCCAAAGCAGCAATATCACAGAATTTTTATATCCCTTTTGTAATTTTGCTTAATATTACTTAATTTTCGGCAAAATAATTCATTAATTGTAATGCAACCTCTTCACTCATCCCATATATCCAGACAGAACACTTCTTAAAATAAAACAAGACCAACACTGCTGTCACTGCAATTAACATAACTTTTATTATGAGTGTCAGATCAGCCATGATCCTGTTGAATAGCTGAGCTGGCTTGTAGGGCCGAACAGCCTATGCTTGTTTCTCTTTCTTATGTTCTTATGGTTATTAATGTTGCACCTCCAAAAGCAGGGTCTCCCAAGTTAGCAACAAAATTTTCACTGATTGCATCACTAACAGCAGTCTTTCAGCTAAGTTTTATGCGGAAGGAAAATGGGATAGGGAAAATTGCACATTAACATTGGCTTCAGCAGTACTGTCTGGCCAGGATCTGTACCCTTGTTCCTCCCAGTCCTGTAGGAAAATTAGTTTAGAAAAAATTCACTTTTTCAAGACAGATGCTTCTTAGGCTGCAACAATCTTATCAAAATGCTTGTCAAGCCAACCCAAAGCCTGCCAGTCAATGCTAACCAATGTTCCTAAGAAGCCCTCAAATAGATATAAGGCTCATTGTTAACATATACAAGGAATATAATGACTGTTTATTTAAGGTGGCCACCCCAAATACCTTAAAATTATTTAATGCCTCTATAGTGTCAGGCATATTTCACATGGAGCATAAATTTGCAAAATTAGTTGTTGGTTTTCCAAATTTCTATTTGGTAGTAATGTCTATCATTTTCTGCCCTGAGTATTTTCATACATTTTGTAATGTCACATAGATTGACTTTGCTTTCATCTTATAATTTGATTACCTTTTAGAAACGTATAGATGTTAAAAACAATTACAAATCCAAAATGCATTTTAACATTAAAGTGGTTTATATCTGTTTTGCATTTTACGAAACAACATGAAATTTAGTCCATTGAAGTGTACAGAAATTTGAAATTGTTAGGCGGAAGCATTTTTTAATGTGGACTGTGCCTGAGCTCATTGTTCAAATTTGAAAATGTGAAAATTTTAATACAGACATTGAATTATACAACAAGAACATGTCAGGTACAAGGGGAAGTACATCTTAACTGACTTGCTATCTCAAGTGTTGGTGGATTGAAATATCAGTACCTTTGGCAGTAAAAAAAATCAATTGAATTTTTAAACCTTGTCCTACTTATACATATCATCAAGTTAAACTCAATATGAGTATAAGGCTGTCATACTTAAACTTTGTAATTTAAAGTCAATCATGTTAATTTAAAAAACACTGCAATCAAAACTCATTACTATTGCAATTTAAAATAACTAAGTAAGTTTTGTTGTAATGGTTTGTAAATTTAACTCTGGTAGATTATTAAAGCAATTCCCCAGTGAGGAACAATGCTTGCAGAGAATGCTGTTGAAAAATTGCAGTGCTTTGTTTTCCATGCATTATTTAAATTTAGAAAATTACAATTCATTAACAGTTCCTGGGAGAAATTACATAATTTTAAAATTGTCAGTCGAGAGTTCTTAAAGTGAAATTTTATAAAATTATTGTCTTTTTAATTCAAGGTAAAATGGAGCAGTGAAGAGAGTTGCATGATCTGTTCTGAATTCTGCCCAGCAACAAGTCTGGAGCTCAACTTGGGGGTTATTAAAAGCAAGGCACAGAATGTTCACACTTAAAAAAAGTAAGAGCAGCTGTGGGTTAACTAGGCAGACCTTCTGGCTAAAAGTTTAGAGTCAAAAAGGCAGTGATAACACTTCACAACTTCAAGACAACATAAAGAGTGCAAAGGCCAATGGCATACTTTTCAAATGTCCTCACTGTCACTACATGGAAAACATAGCTAGAATTCACTACAAGCTTCTTAGATTTCTCAGTAGACAGCTTTTTCTTCGATAAATCTGTGGTAAGTTCTAGAATTACCCTCTTTGTTCTTTATCTAACTCTTTGACTCTATTATCCTTCAAGTTGTTGTTATCAATGTCCATTTACTATGAACCTCCTTCTGATGTTATATGTTTTCTTGTGATCAGAATTTCTCGCTTCAGGTGTCATGTACACCCATACTAAGCATTCAAATTTTGTAAAAGTTGCTATCTCTGAAATTATTTTGGGTTATATCTTTCCCAGTCTTTGCAATATCATTGTGTGTATTAATTTTTTAACATTTTTACTTTACCTTTCTGATATGTGGAATTTATGTGTTTTGCTTAAAATTGCATTGACAATGAAGATCCTCATATAAATAGAATGTTTTTTATTTATAGGTTAATGCATTTGTTTATCATTCCAGTTTCTTAACTGTTCTTCATTGAGAGTGTCCACTCCAGCAAATAAACATTTTTTATATTCTGAATAAAATGTTTTCATTAGTTTAGGGGATGAAGGCATTATAGACAAGCCTGGAGTTTATTGACCATCCTAATTGTCTTTGAGAAGGTGGTGGTGAGCTGCCTTCTTGAACCACTGCATATGGTATAAGTACACCCAATTAGGGTGGAAGTTCCAGGATTTTGACCCAATGACAGGAATGACAATGTAGTTCTAAGTCAAGCTTATATGTGGCTTGGAGGAGAGCTTGTAGATGAGGCTGTTAGCGGGCATCTACTATCCTGCTTCTTCAATGTTGTAGAGTTTGGGTTTGGAAGGCTCAAATGAGCCTTGGTGAGCTACTACAATGCATCCCTGTGGATGGTATATACTGTTGCCATTGCACACCAGTGGTGAAGGAAATGTTGAAAATAGTAGATGAGATGTCAGTAAAGTAGACTGCTTTATCTCAAACGGTGTCAACCTTCTTGAGTATTGTTAGAGCTACATTCATCCAGGCAAGTGGAGAGTAACCCATCACAGTCCTGACTTGTATTGTATAGATGGTGGACAAACTGTGAGGAGCCAAGAAGTGCATCACTTGCCACGGTATTCCTAACCTCTGACCTCCCTTGTAGCCACAGTGTTTCTATGACTGGTCCAGTTCAATTTCTGGTCAATGGTAGCCCATGACCTTGTTAATAGGGGATTTGCGATGGTAATGTCATTGAAGTAAGTTTGGAGATGATACTATATAGTATCTTTAAAATAATAAAATAACCAAAGCACTTCACAGCAACATTACAGGGCAAAATTTGCATCGTCTTTGGACAGAGAGACAAAAGCTTGAAATGAAAGTGAGATTGTAAAAAGCATGTTATATGAGGAAGGAGAGAAACAGAAACTGATATGCTTAATGCTGTGGTTACATTCATGGAACGTGCAACTTGAAATGAAACACACAGTGTAAATCAGATTTCCCTTTACAACCAATGTGTAGACTGGGTGACCACTTCACAAAACTTGTACATTCTGTGCACAAAAAGACCCTGAGCTTCTAGTTGCCTGCTACTTCAAAAGACTGCCTATTCCCTGGCTGACACCTCTGTCTCAGGCTTGCTGCAGTGTTCCAGCAAAACTCAGTGTAAGCTGGAAGAACAGCATCTCATTTTCTGCTTGGGAACCCTGCAGCCTTCTGGACTCAATACCAGGTTCAAAGATTTGAGGGGTTGAGTCACCTTTTCCGATGTCCTTACCCAACCCCCCCACACCAGGCCTTGTTATCGCATTGACAAAGGGTCAGCTTTGACAAAGGGTCAGTTAGACTCGAAACGTCAGCTCTTTTCTCTCCTTATAGATGCTGCCAGACCTGCTGAGATTTTCCAGCATTTTCTCTTTTGGCTTGTTATCACATGGTCTGCTATTACACACAACACATTGTTAGCCATTAATTGTTCCCATTAATAGCTATTCATTCTCCCAGGCTGATCGTTATCCACTCCTTCATCTGTCCAACTGTTCTTCTCTCTTTTGGGCTCTATCTTCACCTATTGTTTACTCCTTACAGCCTGCCTTCACCCTAACTTCTGCATTAAAAAATCCAACTTTTTCCTAGCTACCATCAGTTCTGAAGATGGGTCATTGGATCCAAAATGTTAACTTAGATTTATGTCCACAGATGCTGCCAGACCTGCTGAGCTTTTCCAGCAATTTCTGTTTTTGTTTCTGATTTCCAGCATCCGCACTTCTTTCAATTTTTATTTTGTAAAGACTGTGTAGTTCAGTTCTGTGGGACCTTTATCATCAGAAAAAAGTTAAAACATTGTAGCTTGTAAGTTGAAATATTTCATCTTTCTAAATTCCTTTATACATGAATAAAATAACATTTAAAGTAAAGTAACTTAAAAAACTCGAAAAGAAATATGCTGACTCTCTACTTTTCCTTGGCTCTTATCTTTCCCACTTCCTGGTCATTAGAAATAATTTTTGCTGACTCTTCCACTCATTGACCCTTCCTCCTGCCAATCTTTCCTCCTATTAACCTTCTGTCTCACCCAGCCTCCCTCCCCTCATGCTGTCCTCTTACTGAACTTCCCTATCTCTCCCATACTTTCCTCTTGCTGCACTTACTTCTTACTACTTCCATCTTGTCAACTGTTGTGATGTGCAGTGAGTGGTGGGGGAAAGCTTTGTGTTGCCAGGTGGCATAGTGATCAAGGGGGTTTTCAATATGCAGGTGGACTGGGAAAATCAGGTCGGTAGTAGATTGCAAGAAAAGGAATTTGTGGAATATCTAGGAGATGACTTTTTGGAGCAGCCTGTTTTGGAGCCCAATAGGGAACTGGCATTGTACAACAGTGTTGTACAATGAAGCAGACTTGATAAGAGAGCTTAAGGTGAAGGAATCCTTAGGAGGCAGTGATCCATAATATGATTACACTGCAATTTGAAAGGGAGAAAATAGAATTGGAGCAAACGGTATTACGGCTGATTAAAGGCAACTGCAGAGGCATGAGGGAGGAGCTGCGTAAAATTGACAGGAGAGGGGCCTAGTAGAAAAGACATTGGATCAGCAATGGCAGGAGTTTCTGGGACCAATTCAGGAAACACAGCAGAGATTCATCCTGAGGAAAAAGAAGCATGGTACAGGGAGAATGAGGCAACTACGGCTGACTAGTGAAGTCTGGTATAGCATAAAAGCAAAAGAGAAAGGAAATAATGTGGCAAAGGACACTAGAAAACAAGAGGATTGGGAAGCTTATGAAGACCAACAGAGGGCAACAAACAAAAAAGAAAGAGGATGAATATTAAATATGAAGGTAAGCTAGCCAGGAATATGAAGACTGTAAGAGTATAAAAGGGCAAAAGAGAGGCAAAAGTGGACACTGGGCCACTGGAAAATGATGCTGGAGAGATAGTGGTGAGGAACATGGAATTGGCTGAGGAACTGAATAATTACTTTGTGTCAGTCTTCATGTTGGAAGACACAAGTAATATCTCAAAAATTGAAGATAGTGAGAGGGCAGAGCTGAATATGGTGGTCATCACCAAGGAGAAGGTGCTTGAAAAACTGAATGGCCTGAAGGTGGATAAATAACCTGGAACAGATGGACTACATCCCAGAGTTCTATGGCAGATAGCTGAAAAGATTATGAAGGCGTTAGTGGTGATCTTTCAGGAATCTCTAGTATCAGGGAGGGTCCCAAGGACAGTAATGTGACACCCCTGTTTAAAAAGGGAGTATAGCAAAAGACAGAAAATTACAGACCGATTAGCCTAACCTCGGTTGTGGGTAAGATCCTGGAACCCATTGTGAAGGATGAGATTTCTGAATACTTGAAAGTGTATGGTAAAATAGGGCAAAGTCCACATGGTTTCATCAAGGGGAGGTCATGCCTGACAAATCTGCTGGAATTCTTTGAGGAAGTGATGAGCAGGTTAGACCAAGGAGAGCCAATAGATGTTATCTACCTGACTTCAAGGTCCCACACAGGAGGTGCCAGAGCAAGGTACTAGCATGGATAGAAGCTTGGCTGTCTGGCAGAAGCAGACACAGTGAGGATAAATGAGTCCTTCTCAGGATGGCAGCCGGTGACAAGTGGTGTTCCACAAGGCTCAGTGTTGCGATCACAACTTTTCACTTTATATATTAACGATCTAGATGGAGGAACTGAGGGCATTCTGGCTAAGTTTGCAGATGATACAAAGATAAGTGGAGGGATAGGTAGCATTGAGGAGCTGGGGGGACTGCAGAAGGATTTGGACAGGTTAGGACAGTGGGCAAAGAAGTGGCAGATGGAGTACAACTTGGGAAAGTGTGAGGTCATGCACTTTGATAAGAAGAATAGAGGTCTGAACTATTTTCTAAAAGGGGAGAAAATTCAGAGGTCTGAAGTGCAAAGAGACTTGAGAATTCTAGTCCTGGATTCTCTCAAGGTAAACTTTCAGGTTGAGATAATAGTTAGGAAGGCAAATGCAATGCTGGCATTTATTTTGAGAGGACTTGAATATAAAGCAGGGATGTACTTCTGAGCCTCTATAAGGCTCTGGTCAGACTACATTTGGAGTATTGTGTGCAGTTTTGGGCCCCATATCTCAGGAAGGACATACTGGTACTGGAGTGGGTTCAGAGAATGTTCACGAGAATTGTTCCAGGAATGAAAAGCTTAACATATGAGGAACGTTTGAGGACTCAGGGATTACACTATATGGAGTTTCCATTGGTAGGAGATACTGAGACTCGAGGGCACAGCCTTAGAGTAAAGGGAAGACCTTTTAGAATGTAGATAAGGGGAAACTTCTTCAGCCAGAGAGTGGTGAATCTGTGGAATTCATTGCCACAGAAGGCTGTTGGGGCCCAAGTCATTGAATATGTTCAAGATGGAGATAGATATGTTCTTGAGTCTCAAGGGTTATGAGGAGAAAATAAGACAATGGGGTTAAGAAACTTATCAGCCATGTTTGATGGAGCAGACATGATGGGCTGAGTGGCTTAATTTCTGCTCCTGTGTCTTATGGTCTTATGGGTAAGCCACAAACTGGTGAGGTGGCAAGTCAGTAGCAGCCAGCAGGACCGCTGAAAATAGATGGGAAGACAAGAAATGAGGATGACACATAGTGACTACATGGGCAGATAGTCCCGTTAAGCAAGTGGGTGAAAACTTGGTAGATGGAATCTAATGTAAGGAAGTGTAAGCTTATGCACTTTGCTAGGAAAGACAGAAATGCTGAATTTATTTAAATGGAGGAGGACTACAGAAAGCTGCAGGACAGAGGAATTTGGGATCCTCGTGCATGAATCACCAATAGCTAATATCCAAGTTCAGCAGGTAATAAGGAAGGTAAATGAACCATTGGCCTTCATTTCAGAGATGATGGAGTATTAAAATTGGACAGTCTTGCTAAAACTATACAAGGCACTAGGTGTCAACACTTGGAATGTTGTGAACAGTTTCGGTCCCGTTATCTAAGCAAAGATATTCTGGCATTGGAGGCAGACCAAAGAAGGTTCACTCAGCTGATTCTGAATTTCGAGGGATTTTCTTGTGAGGAGGTTGCGTGGGTTGGGCATATACTCACTGCAGTTCAGAAGAATGAGAGGTGCTCATATCAAAACGTGTTAGATTCTTAGGTGCTTGACAGGGTAGATGGGAGAGGTTTCCCCTTGTGAAACAGTTTAGGACCAGGGGAATAGTCTGAATAAGAATTCAACCATTTAAGACCAAGCTGAGGAGGACTTTTTATCCTCTGAGGATTGTGAATCTGTAGAATTCTTTATGGCAGAGAACTGATGAGACTGGGTCAGTATGTATATTTAATGCTGAGATAATGAGCAAGTTAGTCAAAGGAGAGCCAGTGGTCATGATCGATTTGGATTTCCAGAAGACCTTTAACAAGGTGCCACACAGGAGGCTGTAAAGAAGATAAGAGCCCATGGTTTTAGGGGCAATATGCTGGCATGGATGGAGGATTGGCTGATTGGCAGAAGGCAGAAAGTATGAAAATAGGGGTCGTTTTCAGAATGGCAACCAGTGATTAGTGGAGTTCCACAAGGGTCCATGTTGGGAACACAACTATTAATTTTATATCTTAACAATCTGGACAAAGGAACTGAGGAGCTGGAGAAGATACAGAAGGAGTTGGGTGGGCTAGGAAAGTGGAAAAAGAAATTGCAGATGGAATACAATGTGGAAAAGTGTGAGGTTATACACTTTGTAGGAAGAATAGAGGCTATTTTCTAAATGGGAAAAGGCTTTGGAAATCTGAAGCACAAAGGGACTTGGGAGCCCACTTCAGGATTCTCTTACGATTAATATGCAGGTTCACTTGGCAGATATGAAGACAAATTAAATGTTAACATTTATTTCAAAAGGGTTACAATACAAGAAATATATTGCTGAGGCTGTGATTCGGCTCTGGTCAGACTGCATTTGGAATATTATGAACAGTTTTGGACTCACATGTAAGGAAGCATGTGCTGGCATTGGAGGGGATCCAGAGGAGATTAACAAGAGTGATCCCAGGGATGAAGGGCTTGTCATATGAGGTGCAGTTGAGGACCCTGAGTCTGTACCCAATGGAGTTTGGAACAATGGTGGAGGTATCTGATTGAAACTTGCAGAATACTGAGATGCCTGGATAGAGTGGACGTGGAGAAGATGTTTAACATTAGTAGGCGAAACTGGGACCTGTGATTACAGCCTCAGAGTGAAGGGATGACCCTTTAGAACTTAGATGAATTCTTTTCAGCCAAAAGGTAGTTAATTTGTGGAACTCATTGCGACAGAGGACTGCGGAGGCCACATCATTGAGTGTATTTAAGACAGAAATAGATAAGTTCTTGATGTATAAGGGGTTTTGGGGCGAGGGCAGAAGAATGGGGTTGAGACACCTATCAGCCATGATCGAATGGCGGAGCAGACTCAATGGGCTGAATGGCCTAATTCTGCTCCTTTGTTTTATGGTCTTATGGAGGTAGAGACTTTTTTTATATATATAGATATTTTTATTAGAAATTTAACATTTTTACAAGTTTACAAAAATAAACAAAACTCTCAAATATAAACATTGATATACAATTAAATCAAATATACAATAGCCAAAATTTAACAAAAGAAGAAAGAAAAAAAACCGAAAAAGAAAAAAAAACAAAACTCAACTATCTACTAATCTAACCTATAACTAACCAGAGCATATATTTAAGTCTCTTACATGCTCGGAATGTGTTAACATCAGAAGTAATAAAACCCGTATTTGTGCGGGATTCCTGTCCTAAGGGGCCCCGGACCAGCCAGGTTTGTAATCTCAATTAAATAAAAGCCCTTGTTAGGATAGCCGAGATATCTGTATTTATGTAATTCAAGAAGGGCTGCCATATTTTATAAAATAATTCGGTCTTTCGGTGCACCGTATTTGTAAGTAAGTCAAGGGGAATACATTCCATAATTAATCTGTGCCAATTTGAAAGTCCAGGGGGGCCCTCAGCCACCCAGTTCACCAAAATATTTTTCCTTGCACAGAAAGAAAGAATAGAAAATAGTCTCTTCCCGTACATGTCCAGGGAGGGAAAGTTCGAAAAGCCCAAAAGGAGAGATACAGGGTCCACTTTAATTTCCGTTCCTAAAATTTCTGTCAGGGTACTTGCTACTTTAGTCCAATATCTACGGATCTTATGACAGGTCCATAGGCAATGTACAAGAGTGCCCACCTCTATTTTGCGTTTGGGACACATTGGAGATGCTCCTGCCTTAAATTTTGCCAGTCGAACCGGTGCTATATGGGCCGTATGAAGTATCTTCAGCTGGATAGCCTGGGTTCTGTTACAGATAGTAATTCTTCTAGCGTTTTCCCAAATATCATTCCACGTTTCTATAGAGATTTCTAGTCCCAAATCCTGATCCCATGTTTTAAGCAGATTATCCATATCTCCCAATACTTCATCATGTAGTAAATGATAAATAGTACTGACGGAAGATACCCCCACTGGTCGTAGGATACTACATTCTCTATCTGATTTATAAAGACTATCTAATAACGTAGTCGTCTTCTGTATATAATCTCAAATTTGGAAGTATCGAAAGAGGTCTCCATTAGGTAATCCGAATTTCTGAAGCAGCTGTACAAAAGACATCAGGACCCCATCCTTAAATAGGTCCCCTAGACATGAGATACCCCTGGATCTCCAGAGTTTAAAAGGGGCATCTGTAAACCCCGGTTGGAATCCCCATGCTCCCACTATCGGGATGTTTTATGTGAATTGCCCTCATTTTGCCGCATTATATTCCAAGCCTTAATTGTGTTTAGTATTATAGGGTTTTTACAGTGATCTGTAATGATTTTCCTCTTGTCTGAAAATAAAAGGTTAATAAGTGGGTATTTTACTTGAGAGGCCTCGATGTCCAACCAGATTGATTGTGGATCAGACAAGACCCAATCAGCTATGTAAGTTAATAGGGAACTTAACTGATATTTCCTAAAGTCTGGGAAGTCCAATCTTCCCCTTGTCTGTGGAAGCTGTAGCTTCTTCAGCTTAATGAGGGGCCGTCTATGATTCCAGATAAAGGAACCCAGCCACCCATATAATTTACGTAGAGCCGTCCTCGGCAGCATCACTGGAAGCATTCTCATAGGATATAGGAGACGGGGCAGGACATTCATTTTGATTAGTGCTATTCTACCCAACCAGGAAATTGGAAGGTCTCCCCATCGCTGGAGGTCCTGACTTATCCTTTCCAGTAAATGCACAAAATTAGCCTTATACAACTGACCAAATACTGGAGTAATAAAAATGCCTAAATATAAGAAGCCCTCCAGGGACCAACGAAAGGGGAAAAGGGATCCGTCCACTAAGTGGGGTGTCATAGCAAGGCCACCCATTGGCATAGCCTCCGATTTTGAAAAATTAATTTTATAGCCTGAGAATGCGCTAAATGTATTAATAACTTGGATTAGGCGAGGTACGGACATCAGAGGATTACTGAGGAATAGAAGAACATCATCTGCATAAAGGGTCATTTTATGTTTACCTGTACCAATCCTCGGTGCCGTTATATTAGGATCAGCTCGTATAGCTTCTGCTAGTGGTTCAATTATTAGCATAAATAACAATGGCGAGAGGGGACATCCCTGATGGCAGCCCCTACCCACACTGAAGCTATCCGAACCTAATCCATTGGTAACCACAACTGCTTTGGGATCACTATACAATGTTGAGACCCATTTGGTAAACATCTGTCCAACGCCAAACCTTTCCAATGTGTAAAACAAATATGACCATTCAACCCTATCAAATGTCTTTTCCGGGTCTAATGAAACTACTACTCCTGGTATCTTTCCCTGATGGCAGGCTTGAATCATATTCAAAACTCTTCTAATATTATTGGATGATCTACGGCCCTTAATAAACCCCATCTGATCCTCCTTTATAATATGTGGCAGTACCCTTTCTAGTCTCAGTGCTAACGTTTTAGAAAGGATTTTAAAATCTACATTTAGCAAGGATATTGGTCTATATGATGTACAATCTTCTGGATCCTTTCCTTTTTTAAGGATAAGAGAGATATTTGCCTCTTTCAGCGAAGGCGGGAGATAGCCCTGACTATATGCATAGTTATACATGTCCATAAGTGGACCAGCCAATATTTCTGTAAATTCTTTATAGAATTCAGCTTGAAAACCATCTGGGCCCAGTGCCTTACCACTCTGAAGTTGCCTAATTGCATCAAGTATTTCTTGGACTGTTAGAGGAGCATTTAGGACCGATACCTGTTCCGGAGTTAGGCCTGGAAAGGTCAAATTTTTTAAAAATGACTGGATCCTCCTAGTCCTATCTTCACAATCCTGTGATTTATATAACTGAGAATAAAATTCTCTAAAGATCGCATTAATCATTTTATGATCATGAGTCAGAATACCCGTACTTTCCTTGATAGATGTAATAATCTGAGGGGCCTTTTTTTACTTTGCAAGAAATGCTAAGTATCTACCCGGTTTGTCATCATATTCATATAACCTTTGTTTTGCAAATAATATTTCCCTCTTAGCCGTTTGAGTAAGCGTAGTGTTTAGAGCTGTCCTAAGAGCCATAATCCTTTGCAATTTAATAATAGAAGGTCTATCAGTGTATGCTGTTTCAGCTGCTTTTAAGTGAGCTTCAAGCAGACGCTGTTGTTCTCCCTTCAATTTCTTCTGGGTCGCTGAGTAGGAGATGATCACACCTCGCGTGTAAGCTTTGATGGTCTCCCACATCATTGATGGGTTGCTAGCTGTACCTGAATTAATTTCTAAAAAAGTTTTAAATTCTTGAGAGAAGTACTTTACAAATTTACTACCTTTCATTAGGAAGGGGTCCATACGCCAATGCCGAGGGGATGTCCCATTGTTCCTCACCTTAGTTTCCAAATATACAGCAGCGTGGTCGGAAATTGCTATACTACCTATTTTACAGGATGATATAGAATTTAAAAAAATCGAGGGGGCAAAAAACATATCAATTCTGGTATGACATTTATGTGAATTGGAGTAGAAAGAAAAATCTCTGCCCTGTGAATGAAGACATCTCCATACATCTACTAATCCTAATTCTTTGTTCAGATCCATCAATTGTCTAGATCTGGGAGATACTCCTGCAGTACTCTTGGGAATCCTATCTATTTCCGGATCCATAATACAATTAAAGTCTCCCCCTATAATTGTATGACGGGCACCAAAAGCCATCAATTTTGAAAAGGCTTCCGTTATAAATTTAAAGGGGTGTGCCGGAGGGCAGTACAAATTTAAAATCTCATATTCCTCTCCATTTATGAGGGCTTTAATCAAAATATATCGTCCAGATTCGTCTTTTATCTGCTTTAGGATTTTGAAAGGGAAATTCTTCCGAACAAGAATGACAACTCCCCTGCTTTTTGAGCTAAAAGAAGAAAAAAAGGCCTGATCAAATCCACCCTGTCGTAATTTCAAGTGTTCTTTATCCAACAGGTGTGTCTCCTGTAGGAGAGCTATATCAACTCTTTCCTTCTTAAGATTTGATAATATTTTCTTCCTTTTGACTGGCGAATTACTCCCCTTGACAGTCCAGGTGCACCACTTAACCGACTGATCAACCATAATCATCTGGGCAAATCCCAGACCCCTCGGGAGGGGAAACCCTATCCAGAACATCCTGAGCATAGAGCATATAAAATTTACAAAAATAAAGCCTCTCTAATACACTCACACCAATACAATAAAAAACTATTTCTAAATAAAAAAAATATAAAACGTATCTAAGTGGAGATTTTCCCCCTTGTTCCCAGGGGGTGTCACTTCCTCTCCCAACCAATGCCCCACCCTTGGCCCAGGCACTCCTCAATAAAATGAGGAGAATTCAGATATAATACAAAGCTAGAGTTAACAGTGAGCACCCTACCCCCACCCATACCAACACCTGGATATATTTGGTAATGTTAATACCATATATAAACATTTAACTATAAAATTACAACCTCAACAAATAATAATTAAATATACTAATACAAAATAACAAGGGAGAAACAACCCCGCTCCTAAAGACAGAGGTAAAATTGAATAAGGTAACCACCTCCCCCCCACCAACATTAACCAAACCCCCCCAGCTTATATATATATATATATATATATATATACATACATATATATATGTATACACACATATACATATATCCCACATATATAAAAGAAAACAACCCCAAGGGGGGGGGAGAAAATCAAATCCATCTCCCCACCCCCCCATGATAATATTAATCAGTAAAGTAAGAAAATAAAGGGGGGGATATAAACCAAAGCGTGGGGGAAAGGCAAACCAACATCCATTATGTCTTACAGTTTATCTAAGAGAGTCCAAGAATTCCTTAGCCTTTTCTGGCGATCCGAAATTATACACGGATCCTTCATGGTTAAAGCGTAGCATCGCTGGGTAGCGTAAGGAGTACTGAATATTTAAGTCCCTTAAACGCTTCTTCGCCTCGTCCATGCCTTCCTCTTTCGGACCAGAGCTGGGGAAAAGTCCTGGAATAACATTATCTTGGATCCTTTATAGATCATAGCTTGGGGGTCTTTTCCAAGATTTCTAGAGGCTTCTAGGAGTATCTGTCTCCTTGTAGCTCTGCAGCCGGAACAGGACCGGGTGTGGCGCAGGTTCGAGCCGGGCCCGCGTATTGCGACCCAGTAGGCCCATTCTACCCTTACCTGGCCTGATCCAGCTTCCAGATTTAAAAGCTGTGGCAGCCACTTCTCGAGGAACGCTGTAAGCTGGCCTTCCTCTTCCCGTTCGGGAAGGCCCAGCAAGCGAATATTTTTTCGACGATCTCGATTATCGAGGTCGTCAATGTAATTCTCTAAGGTCGGGACTCGCTGTTCGAGAGTCCGGACCCGATCCACGGCCGATTGTGCTGTAGTTTCGGAGGTCGCGGCCTTTAACTCCACCCCTCCGACTCGGCGCTCGATCTCCTTAATGTCTTGGTTGTGCTTCTGCAGCGCGGCCGAGAGTGAGTCCCATCGACTTCGGGACTCCTCGGTAAAAGCATCAATCTTCGCGTCCAGCTTGAAGATCATCTCCACAAGGCTTGTCACTGTAGGTAAGTCCCCCGGGGCGGCTGTGGACGCCTCTGCTGCAGCTGGAGAGGTTGGGGGAGGGGTTCCTGCTTGCTGAGAGCTGCGAGCTCCCTTCCCTTTTGTCATTTTTACTAAATATTAGACTGTTTAAATGTAATACTAAGCAACTAATTAAATTAAACAGCTATTATGAATGATTTGGTGAGCGTGATGGGGGTGGGTGAACCACTTTACCCAAGTCTTGGGAAGAGCACTATAGACTCAGACTTGCTGGGTCGCCGCCATCTTGGATCCCCCAGAGACTTTTTTTAATCAGTGAGGGAATCAAAGGTTAAGGGGAAAGGCAGTAAAGTGAAGTTGAGGATTATTGAATCACCCATGATCTCATTAAGTGGCAGAATGGCCTAGTTTTGCTCCTACATCTTATGCTCTTTTGCCCAGACTGCTTTCCATTAACTTACATCATGTCCACCATCTGGGAATGTAACTCCCAGGAGATAGTTTAGAATTTTGTCACATATCTCTTCCCTAAAAAGATCTTTTTGAAATTGCTTAACACCCTTCCATGTGAAACATCCCACAATCTCTGAAGGCTGTGTGGAATCCACACAAATTTCCCAGATTGTTACTGAATTGCATTCCATCACTGGCTTGTATGTCCATTCTTAAAATAAACCAAAATTTGCCTTACTTATTGAACTGTTTTCATAACTAATGCAGGATTCTACCCTGTTGCTCATGACAGTACAAACACTATTAACTCACCAACATTAAGGCGGAACAGCTTCAAATAAGGACTTACTACATGTACATTTATGGAAGAAATCCGAGGTCTTAGGACCTTAGGTAGCTGAAACATCCAAGGTGTAAAAGCAGAGATGGTCAAGATGTTAGAATTTGAAGAATTAGGTATTTTGTTGAATTTTGGGATGGAGTGGATTACAGAGATGGGAAAATGAAAGATCATGGAGGGACCTGAAAACAAGAAGAGAATTTTATTGAAATTTTGTTTGATTGGGAATCAATGTAGGTCAGTAAGCACTTGGGTGATGGATTAATAGGTATTCAGAATCAGAAGATGGGAGGGCTAACTAAAAGAATTTTGCAGTACCCTGTATTCCCATCTAGAATTAAAAGCACACGATTGAATATTTCTGCAGTGACTCAAGCAGGGGTAGGGATGGCTGACCTCATGGAGGTGGAAGTTAACTGTCCTGATGAGGAGAAGGAAATGGTTTGTAGATACTTGTAATCAGCCTGTTCAGAGATGTTATGACACACCTCTAGAGTTGTTAGGACTTGAACCTGGGCTTCTTGGTTCAAAGATCCAAGGCAAACTACCACCTTGCCACACGAGCCCTTAAATTATAATTTCTGATATTTTCTAATCAGTTGGTTCAGAGATGCTATTACAAACCTCTGGAACCGGTGGGACTTGAACCTAAGTCTCCTGGTACAGAGGTGGGAACACTACCACTGCACCACAAGGGCCCCACTAAGGATGTGATTTGCATGCTTATTCTCAATCCTTTAATTCCCTCTGTAACAAAAATCTTTCACTGTCAGGTTTGAATTAATGTAATATCAATATCTTTTTGTGGGAGAGTTATAAAATTTACTTTCCTATCCACCAACTTGAACTATATAGATTCACTGTAAGTGATCCTTAATAATAATCACATGAATTTTCACTGTAGTTTCAAAACACTTATCGTGGCTCTCCTATCTAGAATTTACTGTGTGTTCATGCTCCTTACTGTAATATTTATATGTATGGATTAAAGCATGTATGTCAGCTGATTTTTTTACAGCTATTCCTTTAACAAACCATTCTTGTACATCAGCCCTTGACTCTAACAATTCTTTATCCTGCAAATGTCTAACAAGTGAATGATTAAATGTTTGGAGTGACCTTGAGAATAAATGTTTGCAAACTATCTCATATATTAGCGATAACAAACATCCAGCTCATGGACCCAATCTAAAGCTGTGCACTACTTCTGTGTTACTATGAGGTACCTCTTCCACAGCACTAGGCTGCTGACTCGTTTGTTGCTACAATGTAGTATGTCAGGGAAGTGGAGGGTAGAGAAGAGAAATTGGAAAGTAAAAACAACGTAACAGCATTCACAAAATGTTTCTTTTGGTTGGACTCAACTCAAGGTTCCAGAGAAAGCTTTCATGGTTTAATTGAATTTTGGATTTGAACTCATCTTCAATAGACTAAAAGACGTCAATTTTGTTTTTGTAAATTGGTATCTGGTAAATCATTACTTATCTGAATCATATTCAATTTTACAAGGCAGAAAAGATTTTGACTGAAATATTGAGCAGAATTTTCCCATTTGTCTGCAGTTTTTTTCAAATGGTCTGCCATGGACAATGTCGACATTTTTCATGCAACCCTTCACTCTTTCTCTCATGAATGATGCAACTGATCTCCTCTGCGCTTGTCTCATGGATTCACGCAACAAGGGAGCTGAAAGTGCTGACCGGGACTTTACAATGTTTGTGCTGCTGGTACCATGGTTAAAGCCCAGTTGCACAGCTCTTAAGGCACTTCAAGCAAGACTGCCCCAACACTATGGTGCTTCACTGTTATTACTGAGGCTATGGTCTGGAAGGGGAAGCTAGCAGCCCACCTCAGCAACAGGCATCTGGAGGGGCTGATGGATCTGCTGATGGAGAGGAGGCTCTTCCTTTTTACAGCTGGCTGCCAAATGAGGCCACACCATCTGATTTGACCAACCTGGAGCCAGATAGTGGCCCGGTTAGTGCAATGTCGCAGGTTAAAAGAAACGTCCATCCATGCAGGAAGAAAATCAATGATCATTTGTGCTCTGGAAGGTTATGTGCCACCACTTTTACCTCATACTCACAGGGCCATCACTCACTCGCAAATTGGCTACTACACACATCCTTCACCTGGGGTCATGGACTGCAAACGTCAGGATTGCATCCATAGTGCTCACACAATAACTCCCCCCCTCCCCCCCATCTCCTCCTCCCAAGTCACTAACCCTTCCTCCCTTCAGTATCTCTTGAACTCATTAGAGATATCTTGCCATTTCTCCTCATGCATCACTGCTAAACATCATTCCATCCACTCTCATCAGACTCAGTCCCTCTCCTTGTCTCATTGCAGGGGCCCATCCTCCAAGTATGTCTCCATACTTGACCTGCAGGATTGACTGTGGCAAGCCCCTGGATTTGAATTGAATGAGCCCCTGGACTGATAGTGGTGTTACTCTCTGATTGACCATAGTCTCCCTTGACCTCACTAAGGACTGTACCCCTTTGTATTTCACACATTGCCACTTGGCTGAAACACATGCAGTATGTTTTCTGCATGAGCTGCTGGCACAAGCTGTTGGTGTGGCCTTGCTGTACAGCAAAATGTCCAATCCCTTAACTGCTCAGTGGTTGGAGCCACAACAAGCTGCTGTCTCACCCTCTGTGCTAAAAACAATGCAAGCAACAAAAGCTGGCAGCCTCTAAGTAAGCACAAAGCGAATAAACTCAAAGAAATGAAGCTAAGAATTGTAGTTGTATCCTGTGTAGATGCATGAAATATGTGTGTGTCCCTGTATGCATAGCAAACTGGCTGAAGCATGTAAATCACAATATCAGTGACCTTCACACTAAAGTCCTGAAGGGCTGAAATGTGAGTTGGTCCTAGAACAGGCATAATGACGTAATGAGGCTGATGGTTTGCCAGTGCCAACTTACATGGATGAAGAATGCAAGGACATGTGTCAATGGTACATGCAGGGACACTGTGGTCAGAACAGAATTGGAAGAAAGCCCAGAGAAGCAACCAGCAAGCTACTGCCGGCTGGTTACCACTGCAAACTTTATGTTAGAAATTTGTATCATCTAACTTCTCGAAAGAGGGATATTGGGAGCTGTGTAGAAATTAGTTGAATTTGCATGGAAATAAGGTAGCAAACCCTGAACCCGCCATTTAAATTTTATGGAAAATATGGGATTTGTTTTCATGGCAGCGAGAAAATGTCATTTTTGCTGTATTTTTCCTGTTGCCCATAGAGTGGAAAACTGTCCATTATCTTTCATTTATTTGCTGTGCTAACAAACATATCTAGCATAACTGAATTAATTGGGGAAAAAGTCTTGGAATTAGTCACCTGAAAATGAGGCAGATCCTCCAATGTATGGGTGAGCCATTTCTCCAGATGATTGGGCAGTGACAATGAAAATGATCCCCTGCCACCCTTGCCACAGGATGAATGAGTAGGCTTGAATTTTATTTTAATTGGTGATTTTGTTAATTGCCAATATTGATAATATGAATTTTACCAAGAGATAATCAACAGCAAAATGAAGGTACTTTATTTTATCCATAAACTTTTCTGACTGAGCTGCTAGAACTTGCATTTGTTTATAGGATGCTTTTCACAAATGCTCCACAGTTTTAAACTAGGCTGGATCCTCGTTAATGGCCAGTCTGTTGTCTCATTGTTGCATGATCAGGAAATCCTTCTTGTTGCTGAATGCACGTTCAGCTGTGTAAAGTTAAGAAAGAACTTGAGCCCACAGTTTGAAACTGATAACACTCCAGTCAAATCAGTATTATACGCTGACTGACATCACATTCTGCCTCCTCTGCATGCTTACATTGTAGACTCCTAGTGCTGATAGTATTGTCCCTACCCAAAATGGCATTCAACTCAGCCTACATCAGAAATGGACATACATGACAGGATTACCATTTTGAATGTGCTTAAAAGTACAGGTACGATATACAAAATCAAAATTTATAGCAATGAAAGTTCCATGGATTATGACACAAAAGTAAATGTAATGAAAAATTAAAGACTGCATTTTAAGGAAGGAACTTGTCGAAATTTTACCACAGTCCTCTGAAGGGTGTGTTCAGTTTAGAATGAGAGAGCTACCATACTTAAACAGCAGTAACAGTTGAATATTGCCATATAGGTGGAACATCATTTTCACTCCACACTACCTCCATCACCAGAGAAATAGAGTATCTTCTTTATTATGAAGTGCCTCAACCATAGCCAGGTTGCAAACTGACAAAATTCATCTTTATAAAACCTGCACACTAAAGCATTAGTTATAAAAGAGGTTAGAACCTGGAACTACAGATATGGAAAATGAACATTTTACTATTGATGTCTCAAGATTGGGAGACAAGTAAATTGAAAATCTGCAGATTGATGTCTGTCAGTGATAGTCAACATGTGTTGGGGCTGTTTGTGACTAATGCAATAAAGAATCTTCCTCTCCCTTTCTAAGCTTTGGAATGGACTTGTATTTCTCCATTACTGTCTATCATTTGTGTCTCTCTTTAAAATGTCAGTCTTCCCTTTGTTTCCAAATCAATAGGTGATCCCGCAAGGCTGTTCAATGGTGCATGTTCATGATCTAAGAATGACAGTAGAATGACTCCATCACAATGAAACTGAAAGAAAACTAAATGTATAGAGTATCCTTTGTAACTCAAAATATCAGCATGCTTATGACCAGAAGCTTGAACAAAAATAATGTTACCACTTAAAGTGAATATTATGAATTTATGCAGAATCCACTCTTGATTCCCACTATTCTTGGAACTTAAACAATAAAACTTTTGTTTGGAGCTTAAATTTTCTTCAGTGTTTGTTAATAGTTTGGAGCTGAGAAGAGGAATTGATATGTGTATAGCATTCATAACTTGCCATAAAAATGCATTTGATTTTGTGCCAGAGTTTGCTTGGTGTCTGTCAGCCTTTGTTCACAGGCAAAATTTTGAAGTCTCTCAGTGTACTTTGATGTGCATGTAAATTAGAATTTCAGACATTAGATTAGATTAGATTACTTTACAGTGTGGAAACAGGCCCTTCAGCCCAACAAGTCCACACAGACCCGCCGAAGCGCAACCCACCCATACCCCTACATTTACCCCTTACCTAACACTACGGGCAATTTAGCATGGCCAATTCACCTGACCTGCACATCTTTGGACTGTGGGAGGAAACCGGAGCACCCGGAGGAAACCCACGCAAACACGGGGAGAATGTGCAAACTCCACACAGTCAGTTGCCTGAGGCGACTAGGAGCAGTAGTGATACACAGGGCATATTCTGCCATGTTCTTGAATTGACTGCTGATTATACACCTATGAGTCAATGTTCCACTTTTTTTTGTAATGTATCTTTTTTACCAGGGAAATGCACAACTAAAGGTAGAATTAGTGCAGCTGGAGTAAGATATTTTGGAATAAGAAAGGATCAAAGGATTAAAGACGAGAAATAGAGGCCCTGGGATAATGGTAAATAGGATTAAACAGTAAAACTGGAGAAGGCTGCAGGTGACAGGGAGAGAGGAATCAGAGAACAGAGTAATTTTACACTCCCGCAAAAAGAAAGAGGACACCTCAACAACCCGCTTACACGGAAGGCTATCACATGTCACCTGGTTTTTCACCTGAAATACCGCACGATAATTCAGAGCGACAGATAGATGGTGTGCTAAGCAGAGCGATGTATCTGAGAGACTGGGCACGCCGGTGTACAAAAATGAACTGAAAGAATTATAGAAGGAAGGATATTACAGCCGATTAATTACGTTTGAAGAAACGGGTCCACTGGAACGCGAAGGAAGGAAACACACAAAAGGACCACTGTTCCACATAAAACTCCTTTTGTTGTGCCAGCAAGCTCTGCTATTAATTACAAAGCATTGGCAGTTTATTAAAATCTGTGAGCCTATAATCCACAGCATGAACGATTAGAGCAGCCTGCAGCATCTGGGACAAGTACAAAAAAAAGTGGACAAGTACAAAAAAAAGCCAATCTGAAGTACGAAGTCTTCAGAACATGACAATTATTTTCTGAGGTACCTCTGGATGATTGCAATTAAAAGATTTACCAAAGCATTGTGTAGGTAAGTGAAGAGGTTTGGGAACTGGGACATTGAAGCTGACGTCAGTGACTGCTTCTCGCGGATTTAGGTGTTTTAGATATTTGGTCCACTTCAAATCTGTCAGGAGCAGATCTAAACAAAAGTGCCTCTGTTGCTTCCAGTTCAGAGTTATTGCAAAAATAAACATTCAGAAGTTTCACAGTGAGAAGGAAATCAACCTGAAAGAACAAAAATGCCCACAAACGGTACCCACCAAGCTTTACGGATCCAGTTTGGCTTAATCAATTGTAGCAATAAGTACCTTACAGCAGAGGCGTTTGGTTTCAAAGTCAATGCATCTGGTGTCAGTCTGAAGAAGAAGCAAATCTGGATGCTGGAACAGGATGAAGGGAACAACTCAGTGGTCTTTTTCAAGAGCCACCTTGGGCGGTACCTGTTGGCTAATAAGGATGGCAATGTGTCATGTGAGGCAGAGAAACCTGACACTGACTGCAGATTCACCGTTATTGCACATGCCGATGGCAGATGGACTCTGCAGTCTGAACCTCACAAACGGTACTTTGGTGGATCTGAAGACCATCTCTCATGCTTTGCACAGACTATCACTGAGTCCGAACTTTGGTCCATCCACCTCGCCAGCCACCCTCAAGCCAACCTTCTAAGTGTCAGTCGCAAAAGATACGCCCATCTGTCAGCCCGAGAAGGTGAGCTGTCAGCTGACAGTGACATTCCTTGGGGCGTGGATGCTCTCATCACCTTGATTTACCAAGAGAAGAAGTACAGCATCCAAACCTGTGACAATAGGTTTCTCAGAAATGATGGAAAGCTGATTAAGAAACGTGATCAGGGCACTGGCTACACTTTGGAATTTAAAGCTGGGAAGATCGCCTTCAAGGATCATGAAGGAAAATACTTGAGTGCAATGGGACCAACTGGTATGCTAAGATCCGGACGAAATTCCAAGCCTGGTAAAGATGACCTCTTTGATTTGGAGCAGAGTCATCCTCAAGTGATTTTACGAGCTTCAAATGGCCGCCTGGTGTCCATCAGACAAGGTGAGGAGCTTGGGCAGAGTGGTAATGTCCCTAAGGAGGCTACGGTTCAAATCCCATCTGCTTCTGAGGTGTGTAATAGCATCTCTGAACAGGTTGACTAGAAAATATCTCAACTGCAGCTAAAATCATTGAATTTTAGATTGCATGTTTAGAAGGGAATATTATTCTTCTTATGAATTTATTTGTGAAAGTTAGTACTTAATCAATCATTGCAGTATATAAGGAGAAAGTAGCACATTCCTCCTTCTGGGAGATATTAAAATGTTTCTAATAACACCCTAGGAAATGGAGTCTTTTAATTCCAATTAAATATTTTGAAAAGTAATGCAACCTATTTGCCAAGTTAAATGTTGTAGACCTATACAGGCAAACAAAAAAAAAACAATTTTTTGTTTCTAGAAATCCATGCTTAAAATTTACTCTTTTACATGATGCAGTAGGTTCTACTTTTTCTTCTTGATTTACTGGAGCTAAGCTTTGTTAGGAGCTTTAAAGGTCTCTGAAGTCTGATAGACCATTAACTGGTCTCAGGAATTTTCTTCTCTATGCTGTTCTGAATAGATTTTATATATTGTAGAGGTTCTGATAAGGCACTTTCCAATGACAATAAACATTTGAAAGAATCATGTATTCTCACATTTATGCTTGCCTGGATTAGAGTGGTACTGGAAAAGCACAGCAAGTCAGGCAGTATCCGAGGAGCAGGCAAGAGCCCTTCTTCAGGAAAGAGGCTTGCAGCCATTGACTGGAATGTGAAATTGCACATTTTCTGGCAGTGAATTAATTCTCACTTTTTAAACAAATTTTGTAAACCTTGATCTATTCATTAAAAATATGTTGGACACAATGGTAAAACTTGCATGATAGCATAGTTGGGATGCCTAAATACTGTTGAATCTTGACTGGTGAATGCCCAATCCTCCAAGTGTGCAGCAGCCAGTATGTATTCCATTTCTAATGTTCATATACAACAAATAGTAACCAAGGCAAGGTTTTGGAGGAAGACTGCTCTGTCTGGAGGTAGATCACAGCATCAACAATTCCACAGAATTGTTTAATGAGATTAACATTGCATGAAATTTAAACAAGACTTATGCAGCATAAATAGCATTTCACTGAAAATCGACTTCAGCAGTTCAAACAGCTCTTTCCCTACATGTAGTTTCCCCTTCTAAAACAACTTTATCATGACAAAATTTGTGGTTGAAAATATAAAGGAGCAGCTTCTGTCTTTGATTCCATTTAATTACATGGTCTTAGTAGGAGGACTCTTTATTAATTTAGTTCTGGCGACACCAGCACCATTAGTAAGCCACTGAGAACTTTCTCCAAGAAGAGATATCAGAAAGTGCAATAGAAGATTGACAGGACAAATTGACTTTGCTGGAGATCTCTTGGAAGTATCACTATGGCAATGATTTGAAAAAAATCCTGATCTTCTCTTCAGACCACAATCCTATCAAGGTCCCCTAGGTGGATCCTCTACTCCTGTTAAAATGGTAGGTACACCTGTTTTATGAAGTGTATCCTATTAAACCCATGATGGATTGTTCTGATAGATGGCAAACTGGTAAACCCTGATGTTGGTCTCTCCTGACCTCTATTATACCAATGAGCTTGTTTATTGGCCATGGGGACCTCACATGTTCCAAAATATCCTATAATTACTGTGCAGGGCCTTCAGCCCTCTATATCTGGGCATCAGCCAAATTTCCAATGCTCTCTTCACATTCTTGACCAATTTTTATCATCTTTACGTTGTGGAATTCAATTCAATTTAGCTCATGTAAACAGGGATGGATTTAATTCAGGAATGAACATTATAGTATTTGTGACACACCTTGTTATCACATTATTTGAAACTCTGGGCTGAATCTTATGATTTTTTGGCAAAGAGAAAATTGCATTGAGTTTTTTGGATGATTGTTCACTGTGAGGCCTAATTAGTTTTCTCATCAGATCTTACCAAACATACCTTATTAATTACTTACCCTGCCTCTATAGCATCCCTCATGTCTGATTCCAGTCCCATCCTAACACTTGCCAATCCCAGAACAACCTGCCATTGCACAGGTATCTCAGAATTAATTGGTGTCCCTTAAGCCCATGCCATCCATAAAAGCCAGTTGTGCACCAGACAAGCACTGTCTTTCAGAGTTCCTGACATTTGACCCAAACATGGCAGACTTGGAGAGTTCAGTGTTCCAACGTGCTGCAGGGATCTGGAGGTCCTACTGGATAGGATGATGCAGAAACAGGGATTACATGGAAACAGAGAAGATAGGAGCAAGAAATAGGCCATTCGACCCCTCGACCCTGCTCCCCCATTCAATATGATCATAGCTGATCATCAGGAGCTCAATATCCTAACCCGTGACCCAATGTCCTGGGATCCCTTGAGCCACAAGAGGAATATTTAATTCCTTTTTGAAACACAATGTTTAGGCCGCAACCTTAGTGGTAATGAACTCCAGACTCACCACTCCCTGGGTGAGGAAATGTTTTCTCACCTCAGTCCTAGATGATTTGCCCCTTATACTTAAACAATGCCTCCTGGTTCTGGAGACCCCCAACATCCTTCCTGCATCTAACCTGTCTAGTCATTGACTCATACAATTGGCCATTATGTCTAGCCAACTAACAGACACCAAACATGTACTAATCCCATTTACCTGCACTTGGTCCATAGCTACTATGCCCTGTTATTGTAAGTGCTTGTCCAGATGCTTTTTAAACATTGTGAGAGTACCTCCCTCCACCAATCTCTCAGGCAGCAGATTCCACATTGCAACCATCCTCTAGTCCTATTTGAATTTTATAGGTTTCTAGTCCTTCATCTTTCAAAACTCCATTGTATATAAACATAACTGACTCAATCTCTCCTCATACAGCAGTCCCTCCACCCGAGAAATTAATTTAGCAAACTCTCCTTAAAACAGGAGACTAAAACATTCCAGGTATGGCTCATCAATGCCCTGTATCAAGACTGCAAGACATCCTTGTTCCTGTATCAGAATCCTTTCCCTTCATTTCTGGAATGAAGTGCTTATGCCCAAAACATTAATTCTCTGCTCCTCGGATGCTGCCTGACCTGCTGTGCTTTTCCAGCACCATACTCTCGACTCTGATATCCAGCATCTGCAGTCCTCACTTTCTCCCCATTACCAATGTCATAGTCACTGATCTATAATTCTTTGCTTTCTCCCTATCGCTCTTTTTTAAATATTAGGATTACAGCATCTGCCCTCCAATCTGTATGAACTATTCCAAAATTTAAAGAATCTTGAAAGATGACCACCAATGCGTCCAGTATTCATAGGGCCACTTCCTTAAGTACACTTAAGGATTTTCCTCTTCATCCAGGACCAGCAGTAAAGACCACAACTCAGAACATGCCAGCCCAGTAAAATACACAATTGAACTGGATGGCAGGCTACCCGACATGTGGCCCCTCGTCCCTTTTAGAACATAGAATATAGAACAGTTTAGCACAGGTTTTAGAACATAGAATATAGAACAGTTTAGCACAGGAACAGGCCGGTCAGTGTGCCATGACTGTGCTGACCATAATGCCATTCTAATTTAATCCCATCAGCCTGCGCACACTCCGTGTCCTTCTGTTCATTGCCTGGTTATGTTTCTGTCCAAATGCCTCTTAAACTTTATGATCGTATCTGTTTCTACCACCTTCCCTGACAGCGCATTCGAGGGACCTACTGCCTTCTGTGTCAAAAAACTTCCCTCACACATCTCCTTTAAACATTGCTCATCTCGCCTTAAACCTATGTCCCCTAGTATTTGACATTTCCACCCTGGAAAAAGACTCTGACTATCCACGCTATCCATGCCTCACATAATTTTATATCTTTCTATCAGGACCTCCCTCAGCCTCTGACGCTCTGCCAAAAACAATCCAAGTTTGTCCAACTTCTCTTACAGCTAATAAACCCTGATCACCATGTCAAGATTTCTCGACATCTAGCTTGTTTGACTTAAGTTTAAGTTAAGAAGCTGATTATTAACTGTTAATGGCGTGTTTCTGCCATTAACAAGGCATTTAGAGTCATAGAGTCATAGAGATGTACAGCATGGAAACAGACCCTTCGGTCCAACCTGTCCATACCAACCAGATATTCCAACCCAATCTAGTTCCACCTGCCATCACCCAGCCCATAAACCTCCAAACCCTTCCTATTCATATACCCATCCAAATGCCTTTCAAATGTTGCAATTGTACTAGCCTCTACCACTTCCTCTGGCAGCTCATTCCATACACTTACCACCCTCTGCGTGAAAAAGTTGTCCCTTAGGTCTCTTTTATGTCTTTCGCCTCTCACCCTAAATCTATGCCCTCTAGTTCTGGATTCCCCCACGCCAGGGAAAAGACTTTGTCTATTTATCCTATCCATGCCCCTCATGATTTTATAAACCTCTAAGGTCACCCCTCAGCCTCCAATGGTCCAGGGAAAACAACCCCACCCTATTCAAACTCTCGCAAGAACTCAATTTCTCCAAACTTGGCAATATCCTTGTAAATCTTTTCAAGTTTCAGAACATCTTCTGATAGGAGGGAGACTAGAATTGCATGCAATATTCCAAAAGTGGCCTAACCAATGTCCTGTACAGCCACAACATGACCTCCCAACTCCAGTACTCAATACGCTGACCAATAATGGAAACATACCAAATGCCTTCTTCACTACCTACCTACCTGCGACTCTACTTTCAAGGAGCTATTAATCTGCACTCCAAGGTCTCTTTGTTCAGCAACATTCCCTAGAACCTTACCATTAAGTGTATATGTCCTGCTAAGATTTGCTTTCCCAAAAAGCAGTACCTCGCATTTATCTAATTTAAATTCCTTCTGCCGTCCTCAGCCCATTGGTCCATCTCATCAAGATCCCATTGTAATCTGAGGTAACCTTCCTCACTGTCCACTACACTTCCAATTTTGGCGTCATCAGCAAACTTACTTACTATATCTCCTATACTCACACCCAAATCATTTATTTAAATGACGAAACACAGTGAAGCCAGCACCGATCCTTGTGGTACATTACTGGTCACAGGCCTTCAGTCTGAAAAACAACCCTCCACCACCATCTTCTACCTTTGAGCCAGTTCTGTATCCAAATGGCTTGGTCTCCCTGTGTTCCATGAGATCTAACCTTGCTAATCAGTCTCCCATGGGAACCTTGTCGAACGCCTTTCTGAAGTCTATATAAATCATGTTCACTGCTCTACCTTCATCAATCCTCTTTGTTACTTCATCAAAAAACTCAATCAAGTTTGTGAGACATGATTTCCCATGCATAAAGCCATGTTGACTATCCATTATCAGTCCTTGCCTTTCCAAATACATGTACATCCTATCTCTCAGGATTCCCTCCAACAACTTGCCTACCACCGACATCAGGCTCACCGGTCTATTGTTCCCTGGCTTGTCCTTACCACCTTTCTTAAATAGTGGCACCTTATTAGCCAACCTCCAGTCATCCGGCACCTCACCTGTGACTATCAATGATACGAATATCTCAACAAGTGGTTCAGCAATCACTCCCCTAGCTTCCCAAAGAGTTCTAGGGTACACCTAATCAGGTCTTGGGGATTTATCCACTTTTATGTTTCAAGACATCCAGCACTTACTCCTCTGTAATATGGACATATTTCAAGATGTCACCAACTATTTCTCTACATTGTATACCTTCCATTTCCTTTTCCACAGTAAACGCTGATGCAAAATATTCATTTAGTATCTCCCCCATTTCCTGCAGCTCCACACAGAGGCCGCCTTGCTGATATTTGAGGGCCCCTTTTCTCTCCCTAGTTACCCTTTTATCCTTAATGTAAGAACCTTTGGATTCTCCTTAACTCTATTTGCCAAAGCTATCTCATGTCCCCTTTTTGCCCTCCTGATATCTCTCTTAAGTATACTCCTACTGCCTTTATACTCTTCAAAGGATTCACTCAATCTATCCTGTCTATACCTGACATATGCTTCCTTCTTTTTCTCAACCAAACCCTCAGTTTCTTTAGTCATCCAGCATTCCCTATACCTACTAGCCTTTCCTTTCACCCTAACAGGAATATACTTTCTCTGGACTCTCGTTATCTCATTTCTGAAGGCTTCCCATTTTCCAGCCATCCCTTTACCTGCGAACATCTACCCAAAATCAGCTTTTGAAAGTTCTTGTCTAATACCATCAAAATTAGCCTTTCTCCAATTTAGAACTTCAACTCTTAAATCTGGTCTATTTTTTTCCACCAATATTTTTGAACTAATAGAATTATGGTCACTGGCCCCAAAGTGCTCCCCACTGACACACCAGCCCTGACTTATTTCCCAAGAGTAGGTCAAGTTTTGCACCTTCTCTAAAGGTACATCCACACACTGAATCATAAACTTTTCTTGTACACACTTAACAATTCCTCTCCATCTAAACCCTTAACACTATGTATATTTGGAAAGTTAAAATCCCCTACCACAACCACCCTATTATTCTTACAGATAAATGAAATCTCCTTACAAATTTGTTTCTCAATTTCCCTCTGACTATTAGGGAGCTCTATAATACAATCCCAATAAGGTGATCATCCCTATATTATTTCTCAGTTCCACCCAAAAACCTTCCCTGGATGTATTTCCGAGAATATCCTCCTTGAGTACAGCTGTAATCCTATCCCTTATCAAAAACACCACTCCCCCTCCTGTCTTGCCTCCCTTTCTGTCCTTCCTGTAGCATTTATATCCTGGAATATTAAGCTGCCAGTCCTGTCCATCCCTGAGCCATGCTTCTGTAATTGCTATGATATCCCAGTCCCATGTTCCTAACCATGCCCTGAGTTCATCTGCCTTCCCTGTTAGGCTTCTTGCATTGAAATAAATGCAGTTTAATTTATCAGTCCTACCTTGTTCTCTGCTTTGTCCCTGCCTGCCCTGACTGTTTGACTCACTTCTTTTATAAACTGTACCAGTCTCAGACTGATCTCTTTCCTCACTATCTCCCTGGGTCCAACCCCCACCCCCAACCTTGCTAATTTAAATCCTCCTGAGCTGCTTTAGCTAATCTCCCTGCCAATATATTAGTCCTCTTCCAATTCAGGTACAATCCATCTTTCTTGTCCAGGTCAGTTCTACCCCAAAAGAGATTCCAATGATCCAAAAATGTGAATCCTTCTCCTATACACCAGCTCCTCAGCCACACATTCATCTGCTCTATCCTCCTATTCCTACTCTCATTAGCTCATAGCACCGGGGTTAATCCAGATATTACTACGCTTTTTAAATTCCTGCCTAACTCTCTATATTCTCCCGTCAGAATCTCATCCTTTTCCCTTCCTATGTTGTTGGTTCCAGCGTGTACAATGACCTCCTGCTAGGCCATCTCCCCCTTGATGAACATTCTGCGGCCTCTCTGAGACATCCTTGGTCCTGGCACCAGGGAGACAACACACCATTCTAAATTTTCGCTGCGGGCCATAGAAACGTCTGTCAGTGCCTCAGATTAGAGAGCCCCCTAACACAATTGATGTATTGATTCATTTCCGGTCCCAGGCCTTTTAGCTCCATCTCGGTAGATCCTAGTGACTTCTCAGTGCAAATATGACTGACACTGATACAATAGTCTGGCATTGATTTCTCATAGCTTTGACTTGCACAGCTATGACTTCTGGACAGAGGGAAATGGGTCTGGGTGGGTTACTCTTCAGAGTGTTGGTGTGGACTTGATGGGACGAAGGGCCTGTTTCCACACTGTAGGGAATCTAATCTGGTTATAGAGGGACTACCTGCTCCCAGGTTAAGCACTTCCACCCAAAGAATAAAGCTCCTCTACTCCAACTCAACAATGTGCCCAATCTAAGTGCAAAAGAGTACCCCTACAACACTAGAATCTTCCACTCTTCCTCATACTAGAGGGCAAGCATTTAGGGGAAGAGTGGGACATTCAAAAGAAATGTGAGAGGCAATTTTATTTAAATAGAGAATGATAGGTGCTGAGAATGTGCTGCTCGAGGTGGTGATGGAGGCAGATACGATTAGGGGCGTTTAAGGGACTTTTACATAAGGACATGAATAAGTAAGGAATGGAGGGCTATGGACCCTGGTTCAGCAGAAGGGATCAGTTTAACTTGTTGTCATATTTGGCACAACATCATGGGACGAAGGGCCTGTTCTTGTACTGTACTATTCTAAATTCTATGTTCTAAGCAATGTTGCTAATCAATGCCACATTAGAGGCGAGTCAGTGCTATCGGCTTATGACTTGTAGATTTGTTGACCAAGGCTGCCCAAATCATTTGATACAGTTCTACAGAATGCACACTCGTAATAGGTTTTCAGTTAAATTGAAGTAAGATTGTAAAAACATTTTCTAAAAATGATTAGTAATATCTTCTCCAGTTATTTTTGCATCATTATGCAGGGAATTTTTATCAACTGAAATATGAAAAACTGTTGCAACTGCAAGGGACATTTTGGACATTTTCAAGGTTGCTAACATGAAGAAAACAGCAGCTTTCAGTTTAAAGGGACAGACAGCATTTTACAGGAATAATCCATACTTTAATTACTGAAGAGGCTTCATATTTAGTCACTGACCCATTACAAAGGGGTTTTCCATACACCATAAATGTAGAAGTCAACTGGGTCATGTTAATATTTTTCCCTTTTTTAACCCCTCGCCTGCAGCCATCTACACCTGTTCACATCTTGTAGTTAAAATCGTGCCAGAGCATCAAAGCTCTGGTTGAATCAGCAATGGTAGACACAAAGGTTCTACTGTCAGTGATTCTCCATCAGAAGGAAATTTCTGTCAGGCTTTTCAGTGCTGTGTGGAATTTGGAGTTGAAACCAATTGTTGGAGACAAGAAGGAGAGCTTTATTATAGATCAAAAGAATAAAACTTAACCTGGGAGTATTTGCTGTTCGTATTGGTTTCCCACAGTACAAGGTTTTACGGTCCAAACAGTGACAACCCTGTCATCTGGTTTGATATGTTTTTCAAGTTATTTCCACCCAGAAAGTGAAATGAATACACAGACTTTCTAATTTTAATGACAAACTCATTAAGCTAACTAGTTGCACTTCATACTGGAAATTGTCCTGAGACTTTAATCATAATCATTATGCTGTCTCAATTTTATATTGACATGTGTGTATTTTGCAACAGGGATCACAGCAAAGGGAGGCTAGGTGTAACTTTCATATTGTCAGTTTACTGGAATCATCCCACACAGTAAACCTGCTTTCTGTATGCTTCCTTCAGTACATTGTAGAAGCAAGGGAGGACGTAATTGTCTCCATGTGGGCGGTACTTTTATAAGCATTGGTAGATTATTCCAGAGAGCAACAAACGTATTAATGATAAATTCTCCACAATATTTAGAACAGGGTTAACCTGTTGATCTTGCAATTGAGATGTATGGAGCTTGGCCTCAATGAAAAAGACTAGCAAAATAGTATTGTTTGAAATTTGAAATAAAACTAAGTTGGAAGAGAGCAAGCCATTGAACACAGATTACCTGGTGCTTCTGTGATTTTTTCAACTCTAATATTACAGCCTATTTTTAAAATTGATAAATAGAATTGGCATTTTATAATGGGACAGTCACTTTTGACCATCTAAAGTCCCTGAGAAGAAGTCAGAACTTTCCATTTTAAATCATTTTCTTAATCTAATATGCCTCCATGCCTTTTGATGTGGAGATCTGGCATCATTTAAGATTTTCTGTGATTTTTCATCAATGGCAGGTAAATTAGAACACTAGCAATGAGTGCATCCATCCTAGGTTGTTTTATGACTTTGAAAAATGTGTCAACTCTGGAACAAACTAATTACAAAAATCCATTGCCATTTATCTCACCCAATGCCTCCAAATGTAGATTTGACTTTCTTGTAGTTCAGACATTCTACCCTCTCTTTAAAGAAATATAGCATCCACAGCAATTTGAAGTGTCAGCCAATGGTTAGGAAAGCTTAAATTTTGCCTGCAAGGAAAATCTATCCTTTCATTATTACATTCACCCATTCATTATCATATCTAATGTTTCTCATTTGCAATTTTATTATTGTTACTGGCCTAAGAAAGAAGCCATACTTACATAGAACCTCATCAAAGACCTCACATCTCAAACTACAAATATAATAAATTACTTTGCTGTACAGTTGGTCTTAAGATGCAGTAGCTATATTGTGGACAGAAAGTTGCCAAAAGCAGCAATAAAATGAAAGAGCAATTCATTTGTCTTTGATAATGTTATTTGAGGAAAGAATGTTGAGTTAGATATCAGAAAAGCTGATTTTAAATAATATCATTGCATCACAGCTCATCGAGAAAGTGACACCTCAAGCAATGCAACACTGCAGTTCTGCATTAAGATGTTGACCTAAATTATGCTGTGGATGTCCTAGCATTAATATGGTAGCCAAATAGTCAATTTTCTGTGTTGTATCATTCTATGAGTGAAGCTTGAAGCCAATTACGCAAGTTTGCCAAGCACAATCATCCCTTTTGAAATACATGCTGGCCATATCAAATTAATTTCTCTAGTTCATCTAGATACATTTTAATTTTACCTTTCATTAAAAACTCTACAAGTTTCTCTACCACAGATGTTAAATTAATCAGTCTATGATTAGTTATACCTTAAAATTTATAAAATGTTGGCTGCACTCTATTTCCTCTGCAATAGAGACATCACTAAATAGAGATGTGAAATATAATTTCTAGGCCTTTCTAATTGACTCACTCATTTCCCTTCAGAATTCTATTATGCTTCCCTTTAGGCCAAAGCACTGCCTTCCCTTAGCATGACTATCATCTATTCGTCAGAGAATCTACCAGCCCATTTCCAACCACTTTAGAACTCACTTACTCCACAATAACCATTAGCAAATTCTAATGTAATCATTAAACTCAATCATCTCCCATGTTACTTTTAATAATTCTCTCTTTAATACTATTCTTATAAAACACCACTCTTTTGTAAAAATAATACTCATTTCCTTTCAAACATTCTTATCCTACTATTGTTCCCTTTTTCTCACTTTTCTCAATTTTAAAAAAAATTATTGCTATTGTGCATATAGACCTCATCTTCAATTTTAAATGGTTTCTAATCTTATTTTTCATCCATGGTATTGTGAATGACTAACAGCTTCCATAATTTTTAGTGGCATGTATTAACTCATGACTTCCCATTGTTATTCGACAGATATGTGTGCTAATCTCACTAACCCTATTGTGGTAAACTCATTCCTCACCTTTTTAAAATCTGTGCTAATGCTGACCTTTTCCTTTCTAGGTAAAATCTTACGTTGTGTAAGCTTAAGATCACTATTCTCAAGGTGCTCACCCCTATTCAGTTTAACTCACTAACCTGTTTCATTGTATTTTCCGAATCATTGTTATTATATACCTCTGGAGCAAGCAGGATTGGAACGGAGGCCTCCTGGTTCAGAGTGGAGCACCACAAGAGCACTCAACTAAATCTGCTTCATTACTCATTAGATATCTAACCATAGTTGTGCCCTTGTAGACCTAGGAGCATGACTTACCAGCAAGACCAATTTTGTACAATATATACCAGGTGTTGAGTTGTGACAGATTCACCCTTAATATATTATTTCACAAATATATCTGCTTGCAATTTTGTAGAACTAATGTTAGGAATAAGTAGTGCAAAAAGGGATGGTTCATTATTTAAAATTATATTGCATTATCTTGACAAATGGTAATTTAAGATTAACAAATTAAGTCCAATGTTTTTTTCCAAAAATTAAACAAAGTCAGAAAATGCTGAAATGCACAATAGATCAGACAGCATCTTTAAAGAGAAACAACTTACAAAGCATGATCAAAGGTCTTTCACACAAAATATGAAGATGTCTTTTCTGCTAACATGCTGTCTTTCAAGCAAATTATTTTAAATCAAATGAGATTTCTGTTCATGTAGACCTTTATAAAGTCTTCTCCCACCTGTCTCTTCGTGCCAGTATTTCCAAGTGGACATTGTGTTATTAAGATCAATAGACTTGTTAACAAATCGATTTGACTATTAATTATTTATTGAAATATGGAGGACAGGCAGACCTGTAGGAAGACAGAAAACAGTCCATACTCTCAGCAACATGCCCAATCCTTCACAGTCCTTCAGCTCACTCTGAAGGGATTTTGTTTGGATGCCTTTTCTCCTTGAATCCTTCACTCTTATGCCATAATAGTGGGGCTAATTCATCTCTGCCACCTGCTGATCTGTGATAGTTGTTGAAGATTTAAGAAGAGGGAAATTTGCATGGCCTGAGTGTTTGTTGAATAATAATTTGTTATATTAGAAAAGAAAAATTCTGCTCTATGCCCTATATATTGGGCATAGCAGCTTTTTAAAAGATGACAATATCTTGTGATCTAAAAGTCAAGAATAATGAGGGGCTGTCAGGGTAGTGGAGTTAAGGCCATAATTAGGTCATCCATGATCTTATTTGAAAGCCTGAGCATGCTCAGTGTGCTGAATAGCCTGCATCTGCTCGTATTCCTTATATCCCTTCCTGCTGTGATTCATAGAAATGCTAGACACCAAAATGCACTGGCATTTCTTCCACCTAATGTTACAGAGGTGCAAATGACAAGAAATATGGAATGAGTGGGAAGACCATCTCTTGGAAAGCTGTCCACCTCCCCTGTGTGTACCTCCCACAGATCCTAATGTACAGTTACTTTGAGCTTTAGCGAATGCAGCAAATGCTGAAACCATCAAGGAACTCTCACATCATCACAGCATGAGTTGTAACTGCCCTGTCATTATAATGCTTTTACACTGTACAAAATATAAAATTGTACACATATAATGTAGTGTACACAGTAAGTCTAACTATTCATCCTGCTGTGACGCATGTTTTCACAAAAAGTGGGAAAGGATTTATCAAATGCTTTCTGTATTTCTCAACTGGTCCCTTCCATCCTTGATTCCTCATATCAACTTTCCCTAAGGTGCCTCTTGTCTTCATGTTTATTTGGGAAATGCATTGTCATTTGAGGGCCAAAGGAAAAAAATAAATGAGCTATCACAAATCTTCACTCCCAGCGTGGAGTTGTATTGATAGAGTTCAGTGGATAAGAGAATCGAGCCTACAGTACTATGGTCCTGTTTCCCATTTCTTGTGAACGTCATTTTATTTGTTCATGCTTTTGCATCATCTTGCTATTTTGTTTTAAAAGGTTCAAATAATGGTCTAAAACAAGGATAATTCCTGTTGGTTCTGGTTTTTATGCTTTTCAACCTATTCCTTTGGAGAATACAGTGGGGCCATGGGTAGATTACCAAGCTGATTAAGAGTCTGACAGGCCATGATGTGAGGAGAAAGTGAGGTCTGCAGATACTGGAGATCAGAGCTGAAAATGTGTTGCTGGAAAAGCGCAGCAGGCAGCATCCAAGGAACAGGAGAATCGATGTTTCGGGCATAAGCCCTTCTTCAGGAATGAGGAAAGTTTGTCAAGCAGGCTAAGATAAAAGGTAGGGAGGAGGGATTTGGGGGAGGGGCGTCAGAAATGCAATAGGTGGAAAGAGGTCAAGGTGAGGGTGATAGGTCAGACTGGGGTGGGGGCGGAGAGGTCAGGAAGAAGATTGCAGATTAGGAAGGCGGTGCTGAGTTCGATGGATTTGACTGAGACAAGGTGGGGGGAGGGGAAATGAGGAAACTGGTGAAATCTGAGTTCATCCCTTGTGGTTGGAGGGTTCCTAGGCGGAAGATGAGGCGCTCTTCCTCCAACCGTCGTGTTGTTGTGGTCTGGCGATGGAGGAGTCCAAAGACCTGCATATCCTTGGTGGAGTGGGAGGGGGAGTTGAAGTGTTGAGCCACAGGGTGGTTGGATTGGTTGGTCCGGGTCCCAGAGGTGTTCTCTGAAACGTTCCGCAAGTAGGCGGCCTAACTCCCCAATATAGAGGAGGCCACATCGGGTGCAGAGGATGCAATAGATGACGCCCCTCCCCCAAGTCCCTCCTCCCTATCTTTTATCTTAGCCTGCTGGACACACTTTCCTCATTCCTGAAGAAGGGCTTATGCCCGAAACGTCGATTCTCCTGTTCCCTGGATGCTGCCTGACCTGCTGCGCTTTTCCAGCAACACATTTTCAGGCCATGATGTGAACATTCCTTCCAATGCCGTAACCGTCTTCAACCAGCTGATGGGACATGCACTGTTGTCTCTCCAATGTGGACTACTTGAGCACAAATCATTCTGGACTTTGGAATTTTATGGATTATAAAATGACATTAGAATGTCTAAATACAAGTGTAAGAACTTGCAAAGAAAGACATTTTCCTGAAACATGATTTGGAGATGTTGGATTGGGGTGTACAAAGTTAAAAATCACACAACACCAGGTTATAGTCCAACAGGTTTAATTGGAAGCACACTAGCTTACGGAGTGACGCTCCTTCATCAGGTGATAGGGATTGAGCCCTTCACTATCACCTGATGAAGGAGCGTCGCTCCAAAAGCTAGTGTGCTTCCAATTAAACCTGTTGGACTATAACCTGGTGTTGTGCGATTTTTACCTGAAACATGTAACAGTGATAAAACACCATAAAGCTGTTTTATTTATCTAAAAACTGCATTACTCGTGTTTCTTCTCCCAAGGAACTATATTAAATGATGCTGTGAGTTGCATGGCTTTGTTCAAAATATTAGTGCTTAAAAAAACACTGATTCTCTGTGCATCAGAACAGAATTCTGGACTGGTGAGGTTGCAGTGAATTGAGAAATGTAAAAGTAAAAAGTAAAAAAGTGAACATGCAAAAGTTCAATACTTAACCAATACTCAAAATTACACTTTTTCATACATATTAGCGTAAAAACAACACTCATTCATTAAATAGTTTAACAGGCCTACAACCAGATTCATAATGAGAAAATTCATATAACTTTGAAAGATTAAAAATCCATTGCATTTTATGCAACAATCAGCCCCATTAATGGCTGTAGAATTCTAATTTTTTTTTCTGCTTCAGTGTATCCAATACAAAATTGTTATTAGTCTTTACTTCTGGCATTATTCTAGCTTAATTTGGTCATAACAGTCCCTCATGGACTTTTCAATATTAGTTTATTTACGAACTAAGTCAGAGATTAGGAGCCATGATTGAGGCAGAATGGGTTCATTTGTCCCAATGGACACTGGTGGAACAAATTAGTGATTCCTACAAAGACTAGCATTCTGGTTCATGGAAGAAAAATAATAAAAGAAAGACTTACATTTATACAGTACCTTTCACAACTACCAGATGTTGCAATGTTTTTTCAAAATAATTGAAGAACTGTTCTGAAGTGCAGTCCCTGTTGTAATGTAAGGAATGCAGCAGCTAATTGCAAGTTCCTACAAACAGCAATGTATTAATTACCACTTTTCTTTTTGTATGATGTTATTTCAGAGATAAATTTTGGTCAGGGCATTGGGAAAACTCCCCTGCTTCAAAATAGTGTTGTCGAATCATTTACATTTGCCTGATGTCTCAGTTTGACTTCTCCTGAAAAGGTAGTACCTCCAACAGTGTAGCACACTTTCTGTATTGCACTAGAATGTCATTCTTGACTTCATTGTTCAAGATCTGAACTGGGACTTAAGCCCATAACTTAATGCTTCATAGAGGGAACAATACCCACTGAGTCACAGTGGATGATGATGAACCATTTTGTGATCACCTACAGTCTTTTGAGAACATGGATTTTTGCAGTCCAATGTCACTGAGTGCTTTTTTTAAGTAAATGGTACTCTGTGTTGCTGATCTTCCACATTCCGTCTGATAGCTTTTAGGTCTGTGCCAATTAAATTACAAAAACCGATGATTAAAAGAGAATTGCTCTTTAGAAATTTATAGAGTGGTTTGTTTTTGCTCCTTTAGAAATCACTGCTTGACTTTGCAGCACCCTCCTACTCTTGTCACGCACTGTAATTCATCACACTGCTCCTGGCTAATGGTCGAGCCTTGGTCTGATGTGTAGAGAACAGGTTTGAAGGAAACAATAATATTCACATGTGCTACCATGTGATAGTTGGAGAGCTTCATCACTTGCTTCTTCTCCATAGGATGGCAATATCTAATCTCCACATATAATAAAAACAAATTTAAAATTTCATTTCCTTTACTTTTTGAAGTAAGCAGATAATACAGTACAAATTACTGTCAGTGATGTTCATTGTACAAATGTTTAGTGTGCTCATTCAAGCTTGTTCTCTCCAATATTTTAACCTGTTAATGCCCCTGTTAGAATACCACAGACAAAAAATTGTTTTAAGTAGATATATAGTAGAGCCTCATGCTGATCTGTAATGTAGTGTGTTAGAATGTGGATTCAATTTTCCTTTAAGAATTGCAAAATTATATCCATAGGGTATTGAAGCATGACAAAAACAAATGGCTTTTCCTGTTTATATGATTAAACCCTTCTCGACAAGAATCGTCTAACAATTACACTGAGGAAGTATTATAACACTTGGTTGGAAAACCTCTGAACAAGAGGAATCTTTTACGTCATACACCTCAGAATCTTTGGGGATCTCTGAACATTGAATGATTTATCAGTATAACTGTTTGATGAAAACCTATTCCCAAAGCTCTCTTATATCCAGAAAATCCTACAGTCAGAGGGACTGGACATTTTAATTCACAGATACAGGCCATTCAGCCCCTTAGTCTGATCTGCAGTTCAGATAGATCTTGGCTGATTTGTACCTCAATTCTATCTTGTTGCCTTTGCTGCACATTCTTTGCCTTTTTCTCACAAAACTCTTATCAGTTGTCTTAAACATTACAATTAATCCAGCATCCATAGATTTTTTTAATGAGAAGTGTTCCATATTTTTACTGCCTTCTGTGTGATATGTGACCTGGTTTCCTATCTTACATTGCCTAGCACTAATTTTAGGACCAAGCCCTTTCTTCCTGATTCCCCAGCAAAGGAAATCATTTCTCTGCATTTACTCTTTTCTATCCTTTTATAATTTTAAACACCTTGATGTGATCATCCTCAATTTTTTTAACATAATTGTACAAATTACATTTTTGCAATATTCCCTCTTAATTTAACCTTTTAAATCTTGGTGTAACTGCTAACTTTGCATTATGCCCCCTCTGAAGTTAATATGTATTCCTAAAGATTCAGTGCCAATAATTGAACAGCATAACCCAGTTCAGTATGATTGAAGCATCACTTCCTTGAAATAAAAACCAGCATTCCTTTTTGATTACCTTTTGCTTTCACTCAAGTGTGCACATTGTCACCCAAATTCCTCTGCTCTTGGTCTTCCACCATTGGAAAACTATATCCAATTGTCTTTCTCAGATCAAAGTGAATGACCTTTACACAGAACTGTATCTGGTGTAGTTGTTTTATGTCACTTAATGTATAACCTTTGTAACCTCCAGCATCATCGACAAAATGCCTCCTCATCTAGTATCATCTTCAAAATTGAATAAATAACTCTCTATTCCTTCATCTGATTAAGGTATTCATATATGATCAAAATCTGAGGCCCTAATACAGGTCTTAGGAAACACCACTTATCTTTTTTCACCAATCAGAATATAATGCTTTTATCCCTACTCCTGTCCCATATCGCTAAACCAATTACCAGTTATATCACAAGGTTAACTCTGACTTCACATCGCTAATAATCTCTTATACAAAATTTTACCAAATGCCCATTAGAAGCCCATGTATATGACAAACTGTAGGAGGAAATGGGGCTGACTTTACTGGATTCAAAACAATGTGATGGGCCCCAAACTCAGGACAATTGAACTGAAGTTGAGTCAAGTCAATTTTCAAACGCTTCTGGCAGCCACCTAGGCTGTATTTGCAAATGAAGGCCCTAGTATCTGCTTTAGTTATCTTCACAGACATTGTACAGGGATGAGCAGATCTGGTGACCAGCCGATTTGTAGGTTTCTTAGCTGACTGCTGTGGACTTGGCAACTCCCAACAACAAAAATAAGCTTTTTAAAGAAAGATGTTAAAATGAAAACCTCTGTGGAAGGAAAACAACTCTTACTAGCCTGCACAACACAGATGAACATTCTTGCCACCTAGCCAAGTTACAAATTGTTGATCCAAAGCTGCACACTTACAATTTGACAATGTGTCAGTTTAAATGAAGTGCTACATTACTCTTTTCATTTAGTTTAGTTCTTATCATTAACCACAAGTTACAAAAGTAGCTACAGTATTATGATGTTTGAAACAAAAACAGAAAGCTGTTGTTGAATGGTCAAGGTTATTCTGTTTAAGGGGCTTGGAACTGCAGTTGCAAATTGCTGAATTTGTAAGTTTGAACACAGGTAGATCCGCCAACCACATAGACGATGACTTCTGTCGACACTCAACCAGACTTGTCACAGGAATAAAGCCAGGATTTAGTTCAGGGTGGGAGGAGAAGATGGGGAGCAGATCAAGCTAATCACTGTAGGTAGCTTATGTCCAGCCCTAATTGCTCAGTGATTGCTTACCTGAATCAGAGTACCTTGAACAGCAGGTTATATTCTTCATTTTGTTTCACATCAACAAACAAATTTTCCAGCAAGCAACTTGTCATACATGAGTTATGATGCCTTTCTCATCCATTAGGATACACTTAGCACCCCAGTGCTCCGCATTGCCCATACAATCAGCTATTTTCCCTCCCACAAAATCATTACTTGATGACATGCATCTTCGACCTGTTCACCTGTAGATTATCAAGTATTTTTCCAGCAAACATTCTTTCATTTGGTGTGCATTGCGTTGGCTGTAATTTTGGCTGTGTAACGTTTATGTTCAATTTTCATCGTAAGTGTTTGCTGGATTTTCCTGAGGTGTGGCATATGAAGAAATTAGTTTTCAGATTAGCTAACCTATGACCAATCAGGAGATTTCCAGTCTAAAAGGCTTTCCAGCAATACGCTGATTTATAGGCCAACTATTTCCATTGCGCCTTCTATTAGAAAGTAGATAATCTATTCCCATGACGAAGATGATTATAATTTTGCACTGCACATCAGATTCTGTCTGAAGGTAATGGGCTTACAAGCATTGGCACGCAATGTAGAGTAAATGAGACAACTTCCTGCTCATAGCATTAATGTAAGGATTAACAACCCTTTACCTCATTAACTATTTAAATCATCTCTGTTTAACCCTCAAAAGATTGGTCAAAGAGAAAAGACTGTTGTATCTATCAAAACCAACCTTAATCATTGTAATAAATTCAAACAGTGGATAAAATAAACTCCGTTTATTACTCTAACACAAGCTTAAGGGGTATTTCTGATCATTTAAATGTAAAGCACTTAGTAATTAACTTAAGGCAAATATTTACAAATATACACATTGTTGGAATAATTTACCAAGCAAATTAACAGGGGAAGAAAAAATACTGGATTTACTTACAATTCTGTCAGATCTCAAATTGAGAAAAGAAAGACTTACATGTAATAGTGGCTTTTACAGACACCAAATGACCCAAGGTGCCTCACAGTCAATTAGACTATTTTGAAATGTAGTCACTGTTGTAGTGTCATAAAGTGACATCACAAATAGCAATGGGTAAATAATGAGTTAATATTTTTGTGATGTTGACTGGCCAGGACACCAAAGGTAACTCCCATGCTTTTCTTCAAAACACTGCCACAGAATTTTTTGCATAGACCTGAGAGGGCAGATATTTACATAAATGATAATACAGCATTCCCTTAGAATTGCACTGGAGAATCAGCCTAGAAAGCTCTGCTCAGATCCTAGAGTTTGTCTTGAACCCATAGCCATCTGACTCAGTTGAAAGAGTGCTGCCTGCTAAGCCACAGTCAACACAAAGAGTGATCAGAAGAAAGTGAGGACTGCAGATGCTGGAGATCAGAGTCAAAAGGTGTGGTACAGGAAAAGCACAGCAGGTCAAGCAGCATCTGAGGAGCAGGAGAGTCCATGTTTCGGGCAGAAGCCCTTCATCAGGAAAGAGTGATCATGTTGAATTTTTCCAAGTTCATTGCCCCACCAGGGAAAGGTCAGGGTGAGCCTTCTCCACCATCCAGATCCAGATTCTGATCAATCTTCTTGGGCCAGGCCTTACTAAAGAGGTAGAGTGGGTTCCCAGCAGCATCTCTGCTCAGCATTAGGAGATTGTCACTGAATTGAAGAAAAATGCAATGATCCTGCATCAGGACAGTCCTTGTCATGGCAACAGAATAGCTAACATTAAAGAATGCACAGGCCCTCTGACTTGCTTATTAAAATAAATTTCGGACAAGTGGCTTGGAACAACACAGTTTTCTTTGTGTCTTACAATCAAATATTGAGGACAATTCTACAAGTCTGCACTGCAGACAGCATGGACTGAGACTGAAGCTGAAAGGTGCAATATAAATAAACAATCGAGTGATCATGTAGTAATCTTGGATTTGCCCAGAACAAAACACACTTGTAAAATTGCCGACACAAAGTCTCCTTATAATGATCTCAACAACCAGCTGTTAAATATTTTCAGTTAGTCATGGCCCAACTCTCTTCAGCCAGTGGTTTTACCACTTGTGCTTTATGAATTATGTGATGGAATGATTGGAACAACAACAATTAATCTTCCCCTAGACCCACTGTTTATCAGACTGGTTCCTTTCATTGTTTTCCATGGTTCTGTTTCTAACATCTGAGGAAACAGCAAACAAGTTATTAGCAACTATTATAAGCACTGGCCTGCTATTCCCACAATACTGTGCTTTAAACAGCATTTTACTAAAAATATGACACAATGCAATATACTATATATTTTTTCAATGATTTTGAACAGTAAGTCACTGAAACTCTGTCTAAATTTGTTCTCCACTCAGGTAGAAATAAAATCAGAATATAATGATTCTTTTTTGATTTACACTCTGAATTTAGTTTCCTTTTACTCAACCACCTTCTTATATGTTTTCTCTATTGCAATGATGTTGGGACAGGGTGGTCCAGCAACGGCTGTGAACAGGACTGCAGATACTTCCACTGACAATAAGTACCCCTCAGGGCCATGGACCAAGTGCTGGTAATTTAGAATTAGGTTGATGATCTAGTGTTTCTAACATATCGGTGCAGACCTGATGGGCCAAAGAGCCTCTTCTACACTGTATGATTGGCTAAAAAGATCTATAATTTAAGGCAAAGTGCAAAAAGAGAGTTTTCCCATTGAATTGGGCAGAAAAAATGTTCATAAGACCTTGTATTGAAATATGCAGTGGCTGTGGTTGGAGTTGGAATTTTACATCATAGATTGCTTTCTGCTCGGAGGTTCATTGATTCAAAAATTGCTTTAGATTTCTACTCCAAATTTCCCTGTTTCTTTTCTGAAGTTCCGAAGGTGTTGGCTCATTGTTACATTACAGTTCCATAGATAGTGCTAGGCTCCATGCAAAGCATTTCATTGTGAAAATATCTGTGATCATCTACAAACACCCTCACATTTACATTCAGAAGAGACTGCTGGATGGATTAGGACTCATATGCCTTTCATGTCCTCATGACATTACAAAGCAGTTCACAATCAATGAAGGGTTCCAGTTTCCTCCCACAGCCCAAAGATGTGTAGCTTAGGCGGATTGGCCAAGATAAATTGCCTGTAGTGTTCAGGAATGTGTAGGTTAGGTGGGTGGGAAATGCAGGAATATAGGGTGGGTGTGGGGGTTGGGTTAGTGTGGACCTAATGGGCCAAATGGCCTACTTCCACACTGTAGGGATTCTGTGATACTGTGATTCTATGACTTGTGAAGTATATTAACTGTTGGAATGAATGGGAATGTGCCATTCATCAAATGAATGGCACATTCATTTGATGAGTTTATTTCAAACAAACAGATGTATCAAACAAACAGAGTTTATTTGATCCTTACTGCCCGTAATCACCACGTTTTATGATGAGAGAGGTGTGTGCTTTCTTCCCCTCAGTGTGTGTACCAATTAAATAATTCCAGCAGCAAACTTTTGTTAGTTTTAAGACAAAGTTATTTATTATCACAAATTTATCACCAATCATTCACTCACTCATCTTACACACACTGTCACACACAAAAAACCAGAAAAAAGTGGCAGAGAAAATACAGCTTCACCTCATAATAATCTCATTCTCTGTCAGGGCAGGCCTGCAGTTTCTTTGTAAAGGTAATATTTTAATATTGAAGATCTATTGAAGCAAAGGATTCTCAGTAAGCAATTAGATCTCTTGTAGCTGAATTTACAGGATAAAAACAAGGACTGCAGATGCTGGAAACCAGAGTCTAGATTAGAGTGGTGCTGGAAAAGCACAGCAGGTCAGGCAGCATCCGAGGAGCCGGAAAATCAACATTTCGGGCAAAAGCCCTTCATCAAGAATAGAGGCAGGGTGCCTGCAGAGTGGAGAGATAAATGAGAGGGGCGTGGGGGTGGGGAGAAAGTAGCATAGAGTACAATGGGTGAATGGAGGTGGGGATGAAGGTGATAAGTCAGAGAGGAGGGTGAAGTGGATAGGTGGAAAGGAAGATAGGCAGGTCATGAGGGCGGTGCTGAGCTGGAGCCAGGTTTACAAGCGAGCTGGGACCGGTTAAATGGAAATCCTTCTCTGTGTTAGGATCTCCCATTTTCAATGTTTAACTGTTAAAGAAGTCTCACTTCCAAATACAATATTTCCCGTTGTTAGAGGGTGAGAGTGGAGTCAGTTCAGTTTTAATGTATGTGCATTTTATGGAGACAACAGGCCATTTAAATCATCAACTGCCTCTACTGAAATGGAATTTTGACTGTGTAGTGTGTGCAACCTTGTGTTTTCTAAAAGCAGCTCTGCATTTTATGGATTTGTTTGGATCATAGAGTTACGATACACCTTTTGATATAACCCTGGAACATCTTTGGTGGGCGGTGGGGGATGTATCAGGTACCCTTTGGGATTTTTAGAAATATACTCCAATGTACCCAGAAAGTATATACACCCTTGGAACTGTACAACTGCCACAGAACTGTTAAAGTTGTCAGAGAAATGTCAAATCATCAAAAAAAATTCAAACCTGTCAAGTGATTTAGCTCTGCTAGGCTTTGGCTTTCAAAATATCAAGAGATTTTGAAGAAAGCTTTTTCCATTTGTCTGTTGACATGAACCCGATGATGGCATTAATTGAAAGGTGTTCAAGAGATTTCATTGTTTTTATCAATGTGGGTGTACTTTTTAAAATAGTGACAAGAGTAATGGGCACAGTATATTCTGTTAGCAGGTTCCCCAGGTTTTCCCATGGTGGGTACAAGGGTGGGGTACTGGATAAGCTGCATGGAGGGAGGAAGGGAAGGGTAAGGGTTGGCAGATGGGGAATATGAGTTGGCATGTTGGCACTAAGGTGGCATGGAGCTATAAATGGAGATGGGGATGGTTTGGGAGCATGGATTGGATTGGAGGTATGGAGAACATGGAAGACATGTACTGGAGCACAAGCTTGCATGTAGGGTAGGAGGGAATTGTGGTACGGGGATTGGGACATGAGATGTCATGAATGACATGCATAGGGCAAAGGGAATGCATGTGAGAAGGTGACAGATGGATGTGGACTGGAGGGCTGTTTTGGTTTTATTACTGTAGTATTAATCTTTCCATACTGGATGCTGGCCTGATACTTGCTCAGATCTGTAGAACTGCACTCTTTTCCAGGTTTGCCCTGGTCCAACTCACAGGTAAATTCCAAACCAAAATGCTGAGCAGTCTTTCCCAAATTGAGGTCACAGAGCTGGGAATTTTCCTTTCAAAAGCAGACTGAAAACATAGCTGTCTCATCAAGTGACCTTTGACAAATTCAAAGTCCTTTTCCAAATAAGGGACTGGTTACATTGAGTACATATTCTGGCTGTAGGTTTAACATCTTGAGAATTTGAAACAGCCAGACTTTCCGCCTTTGAATAATCCATTCAGTTTGATAATACCTTTTGGTTTGGTTTCAGCGAGTGGCATTGTTTCTACAGCATTCTGAAATGTTCCTTTTGATCTCCCTTGAGGCAGGGGAGTGGTATACAATGCACAAAGGGAATGAGGTGACCCTCAGGCAGAGACTGGGGCATGACACAATCAATCTGTACATGAGAAGGTCCCACAAATGAGAATGGGATGAGCAGAGAATCTACTTTCTGATGTTGACCTGGAAAATGCTTCTGCTCTTCTTTGAATAGGATGTTTAACACTTGCCTGACAGGACCTTACTTTGACCATGTATAGCACAAAGATAGCACTACTAGTGAATCAGCCATTTCTTCAGTAGCGATGATTTCCTTTAGATTATTTTCTATGGAGTGGATTACACACCTACAAACTTCAGAGATAAGGGTGCCACCACTGAGTCTGGAGTTAGATACAAGGGCTCACCTCTTATACATTCCCATCACCATTCAGTTCTGGTGAAGTTAAAGCATCTAAATCCCAAAAGTGGAATGTGATGGGCAGCTGACATTGAAACTCTCTATGTTAATGTTCAAGATTAATTTCCCCTCCTCCTGTGTTTCTTTTTCAAGTAATCATTTATTTGAAGAAAGATTCACACTTTCTATTTCCCTGATTGATCAATTAGGCTGTACCAGAGAGTGTGTAACTTCAGCTTGGAGGCTTGTTTAGCTCAGTTGGCTGAATGACTAGTTTGCCATGTAGAATTTAATTTCATTTATTCAATCATAGGATGTGACTGTCTCTGGCTGGCCAACGTTTATTGTCCATCCATAGTTGCCCGTGGTGGTGAGCTGTTGGCCACGTGCTGTAGGTTGCCACACAATGCCCTTAGTGAAGGAATTCCAGGATTTTGACCCAGCAACAGCGATATAGGGTTGTATGGTGGCCCATTGGCTAGCACTGCTGCCTCACAGCATTAGGGACCCAGGTTCAATTCCACCTTAGGCGATTGCCTGTGTGGATTTTGCACATTCTCCCCATGTCTGTATGGGTTTTCTCCCACAGTCCAAAGATGTGCAGGTTAGATGGTTTGGCCATGCTAAATTGTCCATAGTATCCAAGGATGTGCATATCAAGTGCATTAGTCATGGGAAATATGGGTATAGGATTGGGGGGGGGGGAGTGGGTGGGTCTGGTTGGGATGCTCTTCAGAGGCTCAGTATGGACTCAATGGCTGCTTGCAGACTATAGGGATTCTATGATTCAATATTTCCAAATCAGGATGGTGAGTGGCTTGGAGAGGAACTTGCAGGTGGTAATGTTTCCTCTCTATCTGATGCCCTTGGCCTTCTAAATGGAAGCGGTCATGGCTTTGGAAGATGCTTTCTAAAGATCTTTGCTGAACTTCTATTGTGCATCTTGGAGGTGGTATACGCTGAGCGTTGGTGGTGGATGCTTGTGGATATGGTGCCAATAAAGGCCTGGATGGTATAAAGCTTTTTGAGTGGTGTTGGAGCTGCACCCATCCAGGCAAATGGGGAGTATTCCATTAGATACCTGACTTGTGCCTTATACAGTAGATGGAGGACAGGCTTTGAGGAGTCAGTGAAGGATACAAAAAGAGAGAAAGTATACATTTATACCTCCCATGCTAGATTTGATATTTTCAAACCAATCACTGATACTGTTGCTCTGAAGAATGCAAATAAAATTGTTTAACAAATCAATTATTTAACCTTTTACATTGAATTTTATAGCATGCCACTGTTCATGGTACAAATGCACCTTATATTTTTTCTGGTTCTTCCAAGATATACTTCAATTCCTTTCTCTCACAAAGTGTATTCTTAAATGTATCTGCTGTAATCATCTTTTGTTAGTTATGATCCCACAACACTGAATGGTTGTGACCAAGCAAATGTCCAGGAAAAAAATGAACCAGTTTTTTCACCTGTCAGCTATCGGAAATTTCTAACCAGATCATTATTTTAATCACAGTATTTTTCTTTCTGGTCAGGTATCAATATCTCAGCCAATCAGGATGAAGAAACAGATCAGGAAACTTATCAAATGGAAATAAACAAAGAAACTAAAAAATGCATCTTACGTGCACATACAGGGCATTTCTGGACATTGGTGAATCATGGAGGAATCCAATGCACTGCTTCTGAAATGCAAGTTACCTGAATCATTCAAAATACATTTTTTGTTATAGTGTAAAGTATTATAAACTTAGACTGGTCACTATTGTATTGCTCAGTTAGCTCACAAAACCCATTGACAGTGTCCACCTCTACATTTGAACCAGCCATTTACACACCAGCCCAAATATTAACTCTCAAAGCCTTGCCAGGAGCATCGAAACACCAGCTGGAATATTTCCTGGGATAGATTGTGTAACTGAGAAACCAGCATAAATGCTGTGGAGCTTTGCCACTAGAATTTCAACTTCAAAGTATGCACCTTATAGATCAGGTGAATGGCAGGGGAATTTCAAGACTATTTTAAATTGAGAGGAGAAAGATTTGAAAATGGCACGATGGCAACATTTGTACTCAAGAGAGTGGTTCATATGTGGAATGAACTTCCAGAGGAAGTGGCAGATGTGCATACAGTCACAAAGTTTAAAAGACATTTAGATAAGTACATGAATAAGAAAGGTTTGGAGGGTCATAGACCAAGCACAGGCAGGTAGCATTAGTTTAGTTTGGTATTATGGTCAATTGGCCCAAAGGGTCTGTTCCTGTGCTGTATGATTCTATGATTCTGTGTTCCCAATGGGGAAATCTGGTCTGTGGGACTGGCCAATCCCCAGTCCTGGGGAGGGGTGGGTAATCAGACAGAGAAGAGCTTGAGGAGCAGGAAGGGGTGACTCCTGTTTCTCCTAGCCCACAAAGTTGCAACTTCATGGCTTGCTTCAGCCGCTGGGTTTCACAAGACCTGCAAAATCTGTCAAGGCTACAAAGCAGGTTAAATCAGAGCCTCCCACCTTGACTAAAGTATTTAAAATGCCCTCACTTGCTGCCAATGAGGTGCCAGCCTCCTGCTCTATGTTAGGAAAATGTGGAAGCTGGAAAGATGGAGTCAGCTCTCTGATGCACTGAGAATTTTGTTCCTTTTAGCTCACCCACCCACCCAGTCCCCCTAACCACAAGAGCTCACTAAAAGCATGAGAGGCTAAATGGCCTACTCCTGCTCGCAATTTGTGTGTGTGTACTTGTGCGATCTGTCAAATGATCAAAGAACTTCACATCTGGCAGGTGTTTGAAGTCAGAAATAATGGCAACATAGAGTCATAGAGATGTACAGCATAGAAACAGACCCTTCGGTCCAACCTGTCCATGCCGACCAGATATCCCAACCCAATCTAGTCCCACCTGCCAGCACCCGGCCCATATCCCTCCAAACCTTTCCTATTCATCTACCCATCCAAATGCCTCTTAAATGTTGCAATTGTACCAGCCTCCACCGCATCCTCTGGTGTTTGAGGGAAATGATTCAAGAGGGCAGTGCAGTAGTGATTCTATGATCAACCTCCATAAGTGGAGCAGACGAAAAGGGGCAAACAGTTATGTAGAGTCAGAGGAGACAAGTTCCAAGCAGAATCATATAGTTAAAGGAACATCGCTTTGATCGAAGATATTCAGAATGAGGTTTACAGGATTACAGATCACCAGTAGAGCTGAACAAAGAATGAACACATAACATGCAGTAGTCCACACAGTAGAGAACATGGGCAATGGAATTCTGGTGTATCTATGGATTTGCAAAGGGAACTTGAAGTGAGGCCTGGAAAGAGCTAATTGGAGAAGTCAATCCTAATTGCTGGAGGTGTAAATTAAAGTTAATAATGATATAGGAGTGGAAGAAAGAGAGCCAATCAGTAAAATAAAATATTTCCTTTGTACAACACCTTTCACAAATTCAGGACAGGAATGGAAGTAATAATTGTTAATCAGTGGGAATAAAATTCAGTGAGATATAGAACAGGCAGGTAATGCCTATTTTACTTAACAACCTAAATTCTGAATGAACTCCAAAGCGTGAATTATGTCCCAAAGTGCATTTATGTTATTGCCATAATCACTATGCGTTTTGTCATTTTGTTTCCAAACCCTGTGAACAAAATATCACTCACTTGTCATCGAAATCATTCCCACAATGTCATTCCCACTATCTCACCAGGCTTGAATCACATAATGTTGATTGTGTTACAGTTATTACATGTGTAATGTTACATATAATTGTAATGTGGGCTGGTCACAATGTAGAGTTTGTAATATGCACCTTACTTAACTTTAATGTATACTTTAATGTACACAGAAATGGTGTACATTTTAGCTTCAGTGAGAGATGACTGCTGAGAAGATGACCAATTCTCTGAACAGATTATTTTCCTCTTTCTAATCCAGAGATGCCAACTGTATGTTTGAAATTGAATGGCGTGAACGAAGAATAGCAATCAAGGCTAACAATGGCAAATATATTTCTACAAAGAAAAATGGACATCTTGCATCAGTGAGTGATTCAGTGGGTGAGTTAATCCAGATTGAAAGAAACTTTAAAAAGCTGAGCTGCAGATGGATGGGTTTAATTGTGTTATTTTCAGTAACTACCATGTACCAATGCCAAATAATTCTTAGTCATGCCTATTGGGATTAAACTATTCACATTAAAGGGTTTTGTGTAACAAAATTATTTTAGTGATTGTAACAAGGCCAGCCAGGTAGACCTCATAGAATATGAGTTCCCTGATTGGACCAGGTTAACAGCCCCAATCAGGGTGCGCTATTTGACAGATAGAAACAGGAATTCTGAGAGCAGACTCTGAGGAAACTAGACCAGTGTCAAGCACTATGCATATTTAAATACAGAGTGATTTGGTGATAGGCTACCGGCCTCTGTGGGGTTATTTCAGTGGCAATTAAAGAAAATAATATATTCCTGAAGAAATTCGCTTTTAAGCATTTCTGGCATCAAGCCATTATTTGGGAAGCTTGACATTCAATCCTGCCATCGAAGACTGGTCCAGTATATGGAAAGAATGCATTATTTTTCTTGTGCAAATGACATTGCAGCAGATGAAAAACAATGAGTAATTCTCCTGACAGCTTGTGGGCCAACAGCTTTTTCGATTATTAGGAGCCTAACACTTCCTGAGGTAACACTTCCTGTGGGCGGCACGGTGGCACATTGGTTAGCACTGCTGCCTCACAGCGCCAGAGACCCGGGTTCAATTCCCGACTCAGGCGACTGACTGTGTGGAGTTTGCACATTCTCCCCGTGTCTGCGTGGGTTTCCTCCGGGTGCTCCGGTTTCCTCCCACAGTCACAAAGATGTGCGCGTCAGGTGAATTGGCCCTGCTAAATTGCCTGTAGTGTTAGGTTAAAAGGGGTAAATGTAGGGATATGGGTGGGTTGCGCTTCGGCGGGTGGACTTCGGTGTGGACTTGTTGGGCCGAAGGGCCTGTTTCTACACTGTAAGTAATCTAATCTAATCTAACAGATGCTGAAACCTTTCAACATTTGATGGATTTAGTTAAAGAATATTATGACCCCAAGCCTCCTCTAATTCTGAGATGCTATTGGTTTTACTTGGCAGCTCAAGAACCAAGGAAATCCATGTTGGGATTTTTGACGAGGTTAAGTTGGCTGGCAAAAGAATGTGACTTTGGTTTAACCCTTAGTGAGATGCAGAGAGACCGTTTGGTATGTGGGATTAATGATGTATCTATGCAAAAGCACCTACTAGCTGAAGCCCAACTGAACATCAAGTGAGCACAGCATCTGGCTTTGTCATTGGAAAATGCAGCAAGTGGAGTATATAGTTTACAAGGTATTCCAACGGAAGTGGACACCCTCACCTTTTCGACTGAGCTTGGGGAACACTATTTGAGTGAAGGTAATTGCATAGCCTCACTCAGCACATATCCTGAACAGAGGAACTATCAGTCAGCCCACAGCAAAACCCAAAACAAAGCTAAACCTCGGCCAAACGGTTAACATTTTCCTCAGGATCCGCACCTGCCAGCCATTGTAGTTGCTGCTGGTATGTGAACAAAAACAGCCGAAGAGTCCCAGTTGGCCTGAATTGATTAAGAGAACTCCTCAGCCACTTCCAGGAGAATGCATACCCTGGAAGGCCCACCTATAGCTGGTTAGGAACAGTGAAATTGCTTAGCAACATCCAGATCAGAACCAATCAAAACAAACGTCTGGTTAAATGGTCACCTGCTTCTAATGGAGGTTGATACCAGCATGGTATCAGTGACTGCAGAACCAGTCTTTAACAAAATTCGCTATGGACTTCAACCCTTAAGATTACATAAGACCTCAGCTAGACTGAGAACCTATACCAGGGAACTTTTACATATTAAGTTCCAGTCTCATTTGAAAAGTAGCTGGTTCAGTTACCACTCTCAGGTGCTTCGCTCGTTTATTCCAAAAGTCGTAAGACACCTGAGTTGACTCTTCTCATGAACGCAAGAGGCGGGCTATGACCTGGTACATACGGTCTGTATCTGAGGCTGAGTCAGAGGAACCATTTACGCTGTGAAAACACCCCAGAAAAAGCCACAAGAGAAAGAATAGGCCTACGTCCCCAGGCTGTTAACCTGGTAGGTCAGGGAATCTTGACTGACAGATATAAACACGCATGTCAGAGGATCTGTTCATTCCGAGAGCTGGCTGTCAGGAAGCTGGATCAGTGTCAAGTGCTATGCGCATGTAAATAGAGGTTGACTTGGTGACAGTTATTTCAGTTAAGACTTGAACAGGTCATTTCCTCATTCAAATGATAGGCCAGTAATTCATGAAAATGCAAACATATTGGGCACTAACAGTGCAATTTCAGGGGAAAAGATTTAATGAGGTGCTACAATAAGGATTCCAAATCCAATTTAAACTCAATTAGCTCATCCCTTATTATTAGAACCAAAATATCATTCACAATCTGAGATTCCAGAAGAAATTGTTTTTTGTTTGATGCGCAAGATATGTTGACCACATCTAACCTACAACATATTCATATAACAATCACAATTACTACTTGGTTTCACACGTGATTGTTCTTAATTAAGTTTCAAAATCATCACCTTAAACATGTGTTTCAAAGCATGAAGATTAGAATTTCAATAACTTGAATGTTTTAGAATGTGACTTATGCTTTAACTGTAGAATTATTTATCAAGAAACAACGGAAAGCAATAATAGGTTTTGTAAATCAATATACAAATAACTTACATTAAATATGTACAATTTAAACTTCATATGAGATTTAATTGCAGGGAACTATAAAAATACATACAGAGGAATTTTGATTGTTAAAAGTCCTTTCTAAACTTCATAGAGTCATAGAGATGTCCAGCATGGAAACAAACCCTTTGGTCCAACCCGTCCATGCCGACCAGATATCCCAACCCAATCTAGTCCCACCTGCCAGCACCCGGCCCATATCCCTCCAAACCTTTCCTATTCATATACCCATCCAAATGCCTCTTAAATGTTGCAATTGTACCATCCTCCATCACATCCTCTGGCAGCTCATTCCATACACGTACCACCCTCTGCATGAAAAAGTTGCCCCTGAGGTCTCTTTTATATCTTTCCCCTCTCACCCTAAACCTATGCCCTCTAGTTCTGGACTCCCCGACCCCAGGGAAAAGACTTTGTCTATTTATCCTATCCATGCCCCTCACCATTTTGTAAACCTCTATAAGGTCACCCCTCAGCCTCCGACGCTCCAGGGAAAACAGCCCCAGCCTGTTCAGCCTCTCCCTGTAGCTCAGATCCTCCAACCCTGGCAACATCCTTGTAAATCTTTTCTGAACCCTTTCAAGTTTCACAACATCTTTCCGATAGGAAGGAGACCAGAATTGCATGCAATATTCCAACAGTGGCCTAACCAATATCCTGTACAGCCGCAACATGACCTCCCAACTCCTGTACTCAATACTCTGACCAATAAAGGAAAGCATACCAAACGCTTTCTTCACTATCCTATCTACCTGCGACTCCACTTTCAAGGAGCTATGAACCTGCACTCCAAGATCTCTTTGTTCAGTAACACTCCCTAGGACCTTACCATTTAAGTGTGTAAGTCCTGCTAAGATTTGCTTTCCCAAAATGCAGCACCTTGCCTTTATCTGAATTAAACTCCATCTGCCACTTCTCAGCCCATTGGCCCATCTGGTCAAGATCCTGTTGTAATCTGAGGTAACCCTCTTCGCAGTCCAGTACACCTCTAATTTTGGTGTCATCTGCAAACTTACTAACTGTACCTCTAATGCTCTCATCCAAATCATGTATGTAAATGACAAAAAGTAGAGGACCCAGCACCGATCCTTGTGGCACTCCACTGGTCACAGACCTCCAGTCTGAAAAACAACCCTCCACCACCACCCTCTGTCTTCTACCTTTGAGCCAGTTCTGTATTCAAATGGCTAGTTCTCCCTGTATTTTGTGAGACCTAACCTTGCTAATCAGTCTCCCATGGGGAACCTTGTCGAATGCCTTGTCGAAGTCCATATAGATCACATCATACTTGAATGTTGTTTGCTTGAAATGGTCCCATAAGCTATCAGTGACAAATGTTTGTGCCTCCATATGAATTTCTTGCCTGATAGTTTAATAAAGATATGAAACTACTTCAGGTTAACATCTTTGCTGTTATATGAAACTGAGAAATTTGAAATGATTGCTAATGCATTTGTTAACATAAACAGTGCAATTTGGTTTCCTTGGCATTCTTGTTGTAATGCCGAAATTGATCCAGGATGAAAAGACAAAGGGCAGGAAAATGTCCCCAGAATGATGATTGCATTTCATCACAACTGAAGCTGAGAACTGAGTCAAAATTAAGGTGATATTTCTGTCTTGATGTTGCTTTAGGGGAAGATGAGGAGTTTACATTGAGGCTCATTAATCGGCCCATCCTAGTATTACGAGGAGACCATGGATTTGTCTGTCACCACAAAAGCTCCAGCACACTTGACGCAAATCGGTCAGTTTATGATGTCTTTCACCTCGTATTTGAGAATGGAGCTTATCATATTAAAGGTGAGAGCCTGGACTCTGCACATTAATGGATTTTTCAGTTTTAAAGCATTGAATAACTCATTGTTTTTAGGAGCCTCTTGACCCTTTGGTTTTGACTCAAGAACAGTTGCTATAACATACTTTAATGTGCTAACATGCTTAGAATAAATTTCATCACCATCAGATAAATTGTTGTGCACAAATTTTCACCGAAACAAAGATATAATGTAACAGGGCAGTCATCAGGTATCTTGCTCGCTTATTCCAAAGGTGGTAGGACACCTGAGCTGACTCTTCACATGAAGGCCCATCATATCTACTTGCAATCAGGCAGCTTAGAGGCCAACAATGGGCTGTTCTGTAAAATCAGGTCCCCAGGATAAGATGTCCAGTCAGCGAGAGCTATCAGCCAATCAGAGGCTCTCAGCTGTCAGCCTTGGCAGCATCGTGGGGGGGTGAAGATCATGGCTGCTGCAGGAAGAACAACAAGATGGCAAGGAACAAGGTGTCTGGAAGATGTTTTATGTGGGCGAGTTTATGAGGTTGGGGATAACAGGCAGATGGGGGTGGTCAGTAAATTCATAAGTAAGTGTGTGTCGGGGGGGTTGGTGGTTGGCTGTCAGTGATACTACCTGCATAATGTCCAGTCCCTCCATCATTCCCAATTTAGTGCAGGTCAAGGGACCTTACTCTGCAACTAGCAAACTACCCACAATGCTTCACTAGTCAAGTGGGCTATCTCTTATTTGTACTGTCTGGACCAGACATAATTCCAGCCCAGGGAGGAAGAGGTTCTCATGTGATCCTTAAATAGTCATTAATTGCCATTTAATGCCCTCAGTTGGTGATGTGATAGGAAGGTCACACATCAGCCTTCTTGTCCAGAACTTAATTCTTGGAAGATGGCAGAGTCCACCAGCTAATTAAGTTGCTTTCCTGCTGCAGGCCTGTCACTCTGATACCTGAAGGGTCATTATGTAGGGTGCTACTAAAAATCTTAAAGGACAATTTATCTTGAGAGATTCCCTTCAAAGTTGGTTGAAGTGTATAAAACTATCAGGGGCATGGACAGGATGGATGTTCTCCTTAGTTGAAGGGTCATTAATGAGAAGACATAATTTTATGGTGAAGGGCTGGAGGTTTAGAGGGGATTTGAGGAAAAATGGTTTCACTGAGAGGGTGTAGGGTGTCTGCAATGCACTGCCTGGGAGGGTAGTAGAGACAGGAAACCTCACAACCTTTAAAAAAGTATTCAGATGAGCATACTCATCCAATGTCATTACATTCAATGCTATTGGCCAAGTGCTGGAAAGTGAGATTAATGTAGATAGATTGATGCAGATGTGATGGGCCAAAGGGCCTTTTCCGTGCTATATGACTTACTGGCCCTATGAGTTTCAAACATTGCTCTCATTTTTAGTCATAGATTTTATCAGGATTGCAATATTATGTTAGAATTAACTGGCTGTCAGTGCCAATCTAGTCCAACGTGCAATAAGCTGACAGAGTGTTTATTTAAATTGTGTTAATTTAGATAGCTTTCATAAATCAGAAATACCCTTTTCGTCATGCACCAACAATGAATGTAATTATTATAGAATATCCTGTCCAAAACATCAAATTTAAGGAACATGTGACTCTCTTAGGTACATGTTGTGTATGTACGTATTTATATTTCAAAATAAATTTCTTATAAATTTCTGTCTTTTGAATGAGATATTAAGTAAAGCCCCATCTATCTTCCGGAGTAAATGTAAAACATCCCATGACACTATTTTGAAGACCAGGAGAATTATCCTTGGTGTCATGTTCTATATTAATCCCTCCATTAATATCAAAAAAACAAAGTTAAAAATCACACAACACCAGGTTATAGTCCAACAGGTTTACATTGAAGCACTAGCTTTCGGGGCACTGCTCCTTCATTAGGTAGCTGTGGAATTTATAGCATTCTGTGTGTTATGATCCTGTTCCACAGCTACCTGATGAAGGAGCAGTGCTCTGAAAGCTAGTGCTTCCAAACAAACCTGTTGGACTATAACCTGATGTTGTATGATTTTTAACTTTGTCCATCCCAGTCCAACACAGGCACCTCCACATCAAAGAAAATAAATTCATTGATCATTGTCATATCGCCGTTTGTAAGAGTTTGCTGTGTGCAAAGTTGACCATTGCATTTCCTGCACTAAACAATAACTACACTCCCAAAGTACTTAATTAGTTATAAAGCACTTTGAGACATTTTGATCGTCATGAGAAGAACAATGTAAATACTTCTTTCTTTCTTTCAATCTTGTGTGTCTTGACTGCAGAGAGAGTGATGAATGTCTTTACCTGCAGAAGCCTTCATTTCTCACTTGTTACCCCGAAGGACAGTTAATTGACTGATTTGTTATTGTACTAGCAATGGATTTGATTGATCCAATGGAGTAAAGTTTTAATGCAGTAGTGATCTTCATATCTGTGAGTTGTCTGCAGATTTATTTTTGAGGCCCCAAAGGTAATTCTCATCTTATGCACCCAGTAAGGATTTAGCCAGTAATTACAGATACTTGAAAAAGGAGAGATACAGATTTAATGTACAAATACAATCACACTTCCAATCCTGAGCCAGAAAGGTAATGGTTCAAATCACAGTGCAAGACTTGAGCACATTAACTGGCCAAGGTAGTGGTGCATTATGTGAAATGCTGGTTTGGATGGGATATTAAACAGGATCCCTGATATAGATTTTCACCTAGAGTGGGTTAATTCTTACATCCCCATGGCAACAGGAGATTGGGAAAATTTAAGGGGGCAGGCTTCATTCAGCTGTCAGGCAGCAAGGTGCTCAGAGCAAAGTCCATTGTAAAAATGTTGAGTGAGCCCAGGGCCATCCTCCAATTTGCAAGAAAGTAACACAGGGTTTTTTTTGAGTATCTCATGGAAGGGAATGAGGGGAGTTTAGATCAGGGAGGACCATGACTTTTCCTTTGCGGAAGATTTCCTGTTCAAATGCAATCAGGATGCATATATTCATGAGGAACTATTTTGCACATTCAGATTTAAAATGGTGCTTAGGGGTTGAGATATAAACATGCAGGTATATTGTTCCCTTTTAAATGACTGCTTGTCTGCTGTCCACCAGGTTGGTAGTATTAACCTTGATCTTCTTCATCATTTCAAACGGACATAAAAATATTCTACTGCATTACCTAATGAGAAGTAAAGAGTTTTCTTGGTGTGCTGATCAATCCACAATCCTTAACCAACATTAAACCAATTATTCACATACAATTGCATTTGTCAAACGTTGCTATGTACAATTTACTGTGACGCCAACCTACAGAAAAATTACAGTGAGATTTTGGAACAAAAAGAAATTCATTGTATAGGAATTATTTCAAAACATCTTGAGGACATGATAAGGTGCTATATAAATGTGAGCTCTGTTTTCTTGTCAGAATTTGAAAAGCTTGCTGCCATCATTTGCTTATCCATTATAAATACAGGGAGGCACTGGCATTAAAAACACAGGGATTTCATGCCAAGCAGAGTCTCCCAGTCAAATTAGGTGTAATAAACATAAGACTGGAAGATGGTGAGAAACTGAAATAAAACGCTGCAAACTTTGAAAATCTATTCATATTCTGTAAATTAATGAATTGTTCTACCCTGGAATAATTAGGGCAATTTATTCACAAAATGTGATGATGCACAGAAATTATTCATCCTACTTTATAATTCAAAAGGGCTGTATAAGTTTCAAAATCCTGAAATACTGCAAGATTGAAAGAAAGTCACCAAACACAACATCAGGTTGTCCAACTACACACAACCATGAAACTACACAGGAAGCTTTAATGGCTCAATCGGCATACTCACTTTCCAATGTGAACTATATGGACCTGGAAGGTTCCAATTTTTATCTGAGTCAACTAATCCCAGGCAATTTGATTGAAGAATAAATAATTTGAGGTTATAACTGGGAGTGTTTCGACAGTCCTTAATACCCTGAGACCTGGCTGGACCCAGTAGAGTCATAGAGATGTACAGCACGGAAACAGACCATCCAGTACAACTCGTCCATACCGACCAGATATCCCAACCCAATCTAGTCCCACCTGCCAGCATCCGATCCATATTCCTCCAAACCCTTCCTATTCACGTACCCATCCAGATGCCTTTTAAATGTTGCAAATGTACCAGTCTCCACCACTTCCTCTGGCAGCCCAGTCCACACATGCCCACCATCTGCATGAAAATGTTGCCCCTTAGGTCTCTTTTATACCTTTCCCCTCACCCTAAACATATACCCCCTAGTTCTGGACTCCCCCAACCCAGGGAAAAGACCTTCTCTATTTACCCTATCCATGCCCCTTATGATTTTATAAACCTCTATAAGGTCACCCCTCAGCCTCTGACACTCCAGGAAAAACAGTCCCACCTTATTCAACCACTCCCTACAGCTTAAATCCTCCAACTCTGGCACTATCCTTGTAAATCTTTTCTGAACCCTTTCAAGTTTCACAACATCCTTCCAATAGGAAGGAGACTAGAATTGCACACAATATTCGAAAAGTGGCCTAACCAATGTCCTGTATAGCTGCAATGTGACCTCCCAATTCCTGTACAAAATACTCTGACCAATTAAGGAAAACATACCAAATGCCTTCTTCACATCCTATCTACCTGCGACTCCACTTTCAAGGAGCTATGAATCTGCACTCCAAGGTCTCTTTGTTCAGCAACACTCCCTAGGACCTTACCATTAAATGTATATGTCCTGCTAAGGTTTGCTTTCCCAAAATGCAGTACCTCACATTTATCTAAATTAAACTCCATCTGCCACTCCTCAGCCCATTGGCCCATCATATCAAGATCCTGTTGTAATCTGAGGTAACCTTCTTCGCTGTCCACTGCACCTCCAATTTTGGTGTCATCTGCAAACTTACTAACTATACCTCTTACGCTCACATCCAAATCATTGATATAAATGACGAAAAGTAGTGGATCCAGCACCGATCCTTGTGGCACTTTAATGATCACAGGCCTCTAGTCTGAAAAACAACCTTCCACCACCACCCTCTGTCTTCTACCTTTGAGCCAATTCTGTGTCCAATTGGCTAGTTCTCCCTGTATTCCATGAGATCTAACCTTGCTAACTAATCTCCCATGGAGAACCTTGTTGAATGCCTTACTGAAATCCATATAGATCACGTCTACCACTCTGCCCTCATCAATCCTCTTTGTTACTTCTTCAAAAAACTCAATCAAGTTTGTGAGACATGATTTCCAACACACAAAGCCTTGACGACTATCCCTAATCAGTCCTTGCCTTTTCAAATACATGTACATGCTGTCCCTCAGGATTCCCTCCAACAACTTGCCCACCACTGATGTCAGGCTCACTGGTCTATAGATCCCTGACTTATCCTTACCATCTTTCTTAAATAGTGGCATCACATTAGCCAACCTCCAGTCTTTTGGCATCTCACCTGTGACAATCGATAATACAAATGTCTCAGCAAGAGGCCCAGCAATCACTTCTCTAGCTTCCCACAAAGTTCTAGGGTACACCTGACCAGGTCCTGGAGATTTATCCACTTTTTTGTGTTTCAAGACATCCAGCATGTCCTCCTCCACTGTCCTTTTCCACAGTAAACACTGATGCAAAACACTCGTTTAGTATCTCCCCCATCTCCTGCGGCTCCACACAAAGGCCGCCTTGCTAATCTTTAAGGGGCCCTATTCGCTCCCTCATTACCCGTTCATCCTTAATGTATTTGTAAAAATCCTTTGGATTCTCCTTACCCGGATTTGACAAAACTTTCTCATGTCCTCTTTTTGCCTTCTTGATTTCCCTCTTAAGTATACTGTCCTGTCTATATCTGACATATGCTTCCTTATTTTTCTTAACCAAACCCTCAATTTCTTTAGTCATCCAGCATTCTCTATAACTACCACCCTTTCATCCTAACAGGAATAATCTGTCTCTGGACTCTGGTTATCTCTTTTCTGAGGGCTTCCCATTTTTCAGCTGTTCTTTTACCTGCCAACAACTGCCCCCAATCAGTTTTTGCAAGTTTGCCTAATACCATCAAAATTGGCCTTTCCCCAATTTAGAACTTCAACTTTTAGATTTGGTCTACCCTTTTCCATCACTATTTTAAAACTGATAGAATTATGGTCACTGGCCCCAAAATGCTCCCCCACTGACACCTCAGTCATCTGACCTGACTTATTTCCCAAGAGTGGGTCAGACTTTGCACCTTCTCTAGTAGGTACATCCACATACTGAATCAGAAAATGTTCTTGTACATGCTTAACAAATTCCTCTCCATGTAAATCCTTAACACTGTAGCAGTCCCAGTCTATGATTGGAAAGTTAAAATCCCCTATTATAACCACACCATTATTCTTACAGATAACTGAGACCTCTTTTCAAATTTGTTTCTCAATTTCCCTCTGACTATTAGGGAGTCTATAATACAATCCCAATAAGGTGATCATCCCTTTCTTATTTCTCAGTTCAACCCAAATAACTTCCCTGGATGTATTTCTGGGAATATCCTCCCTCAACACAGCTCTAATGCTATCCCTTATCAAAAATGCCACTCCCCCTCCTCCCTTGCCACCATTTCTGTCCTTCCTGTAGCATTTGTATCCTGGAACATTAAGCTGCCATTTCTGTCCATCCCTGAGCCACGTTTCTGTAATTGCTAAGATATCCCAGTCCCATGTTCTTAACCATGCCCTGAGTTCATCAGAAATAAATGTAGATTAATTTAACAGTCCTACCTACTTTTCTGCTTTGTCCCTGCCTGCCCTGACTATTGAGTCGTTTCTTTTCTCAACTGTACCAATCTCAGATTAACCTCTTTCCTCATTATATCCCTGGGTCCAACCCCCCATCTTACTAGTTTAAATCCACCCGAGCAACTCTAGCAAATCTCCCTGCCAGTATATTAGTCCCCTTCCAATTCAGGTGCAATCTGTCCTTCTTGTACAGGTCACAGATCTAATAATCCAAAAATGTGCATCCTTCTCCCATACACCAGCTCCTCAGCCATTAATTAATCTGCTCTATCCTCCTATTCCTACCCTCACTAGCTCATAGCACTGGGAGTAAACCAGATATTACTACTCTCGAGGACCTCCATTTTAAATTCCTGCCTAACTGTCTATATTCTCCCTTCAGAATCTCAACCTTTTCCAGTCCTATGTTGTTGGTTCCAATGCGTACAATGACCTCCTGCTGGGCCCTCTCCCCCTTGAGAACATTCTGCACCCTCTCTGAGACATCCTTGATCCTGGCACCAGGGAGGCAACACACCATTCTGATTTTTCATTGCTTGCCGCAGAAACATCTGTCAGTGTCTTGGACTAGAGAGTCCCCTAATACAATCGATCTATTGGAATCCGATGCAGCCCTCATTGCATTAGAGCCAGTCTTGATACCAGAAACTTGGCTGTTCATGCTACATTCCCCTGAGAATCCATCACCCCCTATATTTTCCAAAACAACATACTTGTTTGAAATGGGAATAGCCACAGAAGACTCCTGCACTACCTGCCCATCTCATTTATCTTTCCTGGAGTTACCCCATCTGTGTGACTGTATCTGTGACTTTTCTCCCTTTCTATAACTGCCATTGGTCACACTTTCTTGCTCTTGTAAATTCCTCATTGTCTCTCACTGTCAATCCAACCGATCCATTCAATCTGATAGGATTCACAACCAACAGCATTTGTTGCAGAAAGAATCCTCAGTGGCACGTAAACTCTCCCTAAACTCCCACATTCAACAAGAAGAGCACATCACTCTACTAAGGGCTATTTTTGCTTCTTCCAATCGACAGACCCAGAAAATAACATCATCTTATTCCTCTGCAAAACACTACTCCAGATTAAATTAATACTTATGGCTTATATTTTTAAGCTTAATCAAGAGACATATCTCAATAAAAACATATAATCAAGAAATAACCCACTCTACTCACTACTGCAGACTTTCAGCAAGGCCCAAAAGCCACACTTAAAACTATTCACTTATCTCTCTCTGTACAGTGACCTCTCCCAAACAGGTTCCTCCAGGATCAGTTGTGAATTTCACTGTTAATTTCCCAGATGCACTCCAACGATACATAAATTCAACAGTAGCTGCACAGGTTCACTGCCGTGTCAGTTAGCAGTGTGAGTTTCTTTTTCTCTCTCTCTCTCTTTCTCTCTCCTGCACAGACCATGTGCTGCCTTTGTCTGTTCCTCTCGCTTTTAAAAGTACCATTGTTTTGACTTTTATTTACTCGAGTAGTTCAGAGAACATGAATTCAAATCCCACCATGGTAGTTTGAGAATTTTAATTCTGCTGAAAATATATATCTGATGGCAGCAGAAAATGACCATGAAGCTGTTGAATTCAAAACACAACTGTTCACTAATGCCTTTCAGGAGGGAAACTTGCTATTCTTACCCACTCTGACACATACATCTCCAAAGTCCCATGTCAGCATGGGACTTTGGAGTCCTATGACTCCTAGCTGATTCTGCAGCAATTCAAGAAGATGGACTCCCATTACATTTTCAGGGAGCAAGATGCCAGCATTGTTAGCGATGCCACATGTCAAGAATTGTTAATTTTAAAAGAATTAACTAATTGTTCCACTGCCTGGACTAATGAAGAAATAGAGAAGTCACATTCAGAGTGCCAAAATGTTTCATGAGTCATAGGTGTTAAAAAAAGAAAGAGTAAAGGAAACCAATCTAGAGAAATTTTAAATCACAAATTGACGTCACTATCCTCATACCATAAATTTGTAAGGAAAGCACAATGAGGAGAGATGTTGTACAATTAATAAAGACATGAAGTCAGATTGTGTATTGAGGAGATCAATTTTTATGGTTGTCTTTATAATATTGTTTGGGCACTAGCTCTCTGTCCTTGTATTCCTGAGCACATGTTCTTTCTTCACAGGCTCTGATGGCAAGTTCTGGTACACTTCCAGTACTGGGACAATCTGTACTGACAGTGTCATTCCTGAAGACTTTTACTTAGAATTCCGAGATCATGGTCGACTGGCTATCAAAGCAAAGAACAAAAAGTATCTGCGAGGAAATCAAGCAGGCACACTTAGGGCGGATGCTGATGAAGTGGACAATTCAACATTATGGGAATATTAAAGGATAGAAGCAGCCTCAGTAGAACATAGGAACTCTAACTGTATTCCTTGCCATCAACCTGAAGGACAGAGAAAGCATAAGTGGAGGATTGTCTGCAGAGATTGATATTCAAATGTTGATTCATTTCCTTTGATAAAGCCAGCATTTCAATTTGTAATCGGTAATATGGAGCAATTTAAAATCTCACAATATAAATGTTTAGCACTTTGATGAGGTATTGATAGCTGATACGTTTGACATCACTGTCTCATTCAAGGATGTTTATTTCTTGGACTTTGTTTTTTGATATTTAATACGGGATAAGATTTTTTTCAAACTCACACTAGTTTATGTTAACTGATTGTTTTGTAGTTATCAGCATTATTTGTAACACGATTACTTGACTATTGAATAGATATTGCAGCAGCATAGCACAGAAAGGTGAAATAAATTACTCATTTTATAAAATCCAACATAATTCAAATCCATTGTAACTGACAGAGAAGATTGTTTTACTTAATGATGATGGCAGATAAATTAAGTCTAAGACAAATAGAATCTAAATTGGCTCAAAAATGTGATTTCTTTTTAAATAAAAATGCTTTTAAAAAAAACTTTGCTTTGACACAGTATAGGCTTGCAATACAGAACTCAGCCAGCATTCCCAGTTCTGATCCTGATATTCATTAAATTACGTGCTGGAATGTGCTTGTCTGTTGATCTCAGACTCATAGTTAGGTATCTCCCATATCCCCACTATACAAATTGCCACTTCAACCAGGTACTGGAGGATTGCCAGTGTCAGTACAATCATACCATGTTAAGAATTTCTATTTCCAGAAAAGCAGGAAAGCAATGGGAAAAAAACTATCAGGAGATTGAAAAAAAGAGTAACCACAGCTCATGGGATTAATCAAAATGATTAGAAATACTTTAAACATCTGGGGTCCAGCACACATTTCTTGAATATCTCAAGTTTATTTTCTACAACTCTATCATAGTTGCACTTTGTTGATAACATCTCTATTGTCCCCTGATCACTAAGACCAAAGCCACAGGCAATTTCTCAGTGATATGACAATTCAGATCTATCTTTGATTGTGCTAGACAGATTTGGCTTACCACTTCACATACACATATCTGTGTGCAAGATTTTTGTCTATTTTCATTTGTAATTGTATATCTGGATTGTTTATATAGTTAAACTAGTTTGATTTGTTTCATGTTACAGAAAACTTTTTCCTGGTAAATGTTACTGTAAGTTAGGGCACACCATTGAAGAAATCTAAGCAGTGTCCTGTTTGAGAGTTAATGAGTACAGTCAATGCCAGTCATCCTGTGGAATGCTCCATTGTTACTTTGGGGTACTACTGCTTCAGTGTTTAGAGTAACTTGATCAAAAACCAAATTATGAAAACAAATACATTTATCATCATATTTATAATAAAATAGGAGCTGTGACTGAAGTTTTAATAGAGTTCACTGGATCATTGCAATACTTTATACAACTAAAGGTTGATTTGTGATCTGTGACGTTTCAGGTTATCACACTGTTTGCAACTCCTTCCCCACTATATGGACATTTTTAACATCAGGTAATTAGCAGTGTATAAAGTAGATGCACCAAGATTGTCACTGATGATTTGCTGACTGGGACAAGCACATTGACCACTCTCTTGTGCAAAATGGAATTTAGTGACAGCAATTCTTCCATCCTGCAGGTTTCCCAATGTCCAAGGCAAAAATGAATGATCCATGTAAATATTTAGATTTCCAGATATAATGAAATGGACTTTATGAATGAGGAATCCCTTCATTAATAAACAAGTGAATAGTACCTGACAGCACATCATTATGCAGGTCAGTTTTACATTAAGGCAATCCTGTGCCTGGGAAGAAGGTAGAATGAATGATGGGCTCTCAGCAGGCTCATAAGTTTCCTTTGAAAACGTGTGGTGAGCAATTCAAAGCAGATAAAGAAAAGGCCATGCATTTATAATAGAACAGATGAAACCTTGGAATGTTTTAGTACCTTAAAGGTATTGTTGCCATGTTTCTGATATTATAGCTGCAATCAGTCATAACATTGGCTGATCTTCCTTGAAATACCTTCAGATGATAAATGGAACAACATTCCTACCCTTGACCTTTTGAAGAAGCACTTCCATTGCTGCATCTGCAAGTCTGGGACATCTTCCCAAGTGCGGCTCACAGATATTAGTTCAGGATACTATTGAAGAACTTTACAAAATTCTACATTTAGAAAAAAGCACCTTTTTAAGGCAGGCATTTAAAAATTGTCTGCTCCATTCTCCAGTCTGCAAGCTTCCTATTACTGATGAGTGATCAGTTCATTGTGAAGACTTAAAAGGGTCAGAGGTCATCCAGGTTAGCCATATGTTTCCCTGGTAGGAAACATTTATAATAACTCCCCATCCTGATCTCCAACCAACAGAAAAAGTCTACCTCGCACTCTCTATTTTGGTCACATGCATTATTTGGGAAAAAATAACAGAATATTAATACTAATTTGGAAAAACTACATCTGGAATCATACATGCAATGCTTGCAAGCACAACTTGTGAGAAAGTATTCATTGGCACTTTCTCTATGTAAATCTTTATGGAATATCACAGTCAATTTAAAAATTATCTTGGTTAATGCAAGGTATGTTCACAAGAGTATGTTCACTCCCTGAATAAAATAGTTAAATCTGAGCCTCCTCTCATGCTCCCTGGTAAAACACACAAGTGTAGGTCACAGGGTTGTCCATTTTGTCAGTATTTCTGGTGAACAACATAAACACATAATTTCTCACGGAGGAATCTGAGAGAAATGCGGAGAGGGAGATTTGTAGTAAATGGCAGTAGGTCACTGAGTCATGTAGTCCCATTTCAGCAGTCAGGTAGAGTAACAGGAGCAGGAAAGAACACAACTCACAGTGTTTTTGTTGCTACTGGCTCTTCACTGTTCAAAACTGATCTTCATTGCAACATGAATCACAAGGGACTTGTATCATGGTCGTAACTTCTCAAGATGTTAACTTCTAGGTCGGCAATACCAGTGCATCTTGGAATTGCACAGACAGATCAAGGTATAATCATTTTAAAACCTAATATTCCTAACATCTCCCTGTCAGATTTGGAGATTTACAATCTACCCACAATCAGACCAGTCACTCTTATCATGGTCTAAAGATCTTCGTCTCATACTTTTGACCCAGTAGACAACCTTTAACTTTTATCAACCAATCCATCTAGGCTTGTTGTCAGGCAGAATTCAAAGCACATCAGCTAACTCCCTCTATTCCTTCAATGTATCTTAAGGATACAATCCCAAAACATAAGAATATAATAAACTTCATATTTATTACAAAAGTTGGGATACCCATTGAAAACTCCAAGATTATGTGAGTGAATAGGTGCTAGCCATTGCTCAACATCACAGAAGTGAAGTTAGAAGGCCAGACAGGATAAAATGAATAGTTGCTAGTCACAGAAAGTAATTTTTAAAATTTGTTCTAGGGATGTGGGCTTCATAGGTTGGGCCAGCATTTAGTCCATCTCTAGTTGTCCTTGAGATGGTGATGGTGAGCTGCCTTCTTGAAATGCTGCAGTCCATTTGGTTTGGTAGACAGATATTGCCAACAGGGAGGAAATTCAGAACATTGACCCAGCGACACTGAAGGAACAGAAATATATTTTCACATCAAGATGGTGAATAGCTTGGATGGAGACTTGCAAGTGGTGGTGTGCCCTTGTACCTACTGCCCTTGCTCTTCTGGATGGAAGTGAACACAATTGAAAGGAGTTGTCAATGGCACATCCTGCTGTGACTGTGTATGGAGGGAATGAATGCTTGTGAATGTGGTATCAATCAAGTGGGCTGTTTCGTCCTGGACGGTGTCAACCTTCTTGAATGTTGTTAGAGCTGCACTCACCCAGGCAAGTGGAGAGTATTACACTCCTGACTTGAACCTTGTGGATGGTGGATATGCTTTGGTGAGTCAGGATATGAGTTATTTTCTGTAGAATTCATAGCTCTCAGAGCTGCAGTACTTATATGGCAATCTAGTGCAGTTTCTGGTCAATGGTAACCATTATTGATGTGACAATGAAGGATTCAGCAATGGTAACACCAATGAAGTCAAAGGTTATCTCCTATTGAAGATTGAAATTGTCTGGCATTTTTGTGGCACCATAAGAAGGGGCTATTGAGGGATTGGAGTGGCTCGAAAGCAAAATATTGTGAATTCAAAAAGCTTGAAATAAAAGCAGAAAATGCACAGAAAATAAAACAACATTTATGGAAAGAAAAAGAATTAAAGGGTGTAAACTTGTTGAGGTGGTGCGAGTGCTGGAAAGAGCATGAAAGAGATCCATAATGTCTATTCTAGGGAAGGCCTGGCAAACTACATGCTAATCAAACATTGGCAAAACTAAGAGCACTGTCAGATTTCCAGGCTCTGGGAAGACCCAGAAATCAGAAGAGTGACTTTGGGGAAAGAGGTTTGGTAGTCTTGAGATTCGTGGGCTGAAGGTTGGAAACAACAGCAGGGTGAAGGGTCTCAGCAGGCAACCCCCATCCTATTTTCAGTCCTTCAATCAGGTTACAATTATATCTCCCCTGTCCCAACCTCGGTGATGACCGGCTTATACCACGAACACTGCATGAGTGACAGGGCCTCTTGGAACTGGGTTAATTCCAGTATTAGTGAACTAAGACTCTTAAGTGGACCTTAATTGGCCACAATAGGGCCTCAATTGATAGCAGGATGGGAATATCAATGCTGGGACCTCGCATCCAGGACCTATTTCTGATGGAGACAACGCGACAAGGTTTGGGCACACCACCACCCAACCCAATTAAATTCCCTTCTCAACTCCAAGCTCATCCTTTTGGAAAACGGAAGATGCTGTTCAACATTTCAGCCTAATGTTCTTTCCTCAGGATTAAGCTCAGTGATAGCAGTCCACAATCAGAGATAGGGTATTTTGATATGACAGTGTCTTGGATAGAGGCCATGAAGATAAACTCCAAAGAGAAGGTATTCCCACCTATATTTCCATAATCAGATTCTATTCTTTTTCAAAATGGACAACCTTGCTGGACTCATAAAATGGCTGTGGCTGATCACATGATTATATTTCCAGAAGCTTATGAACACCCCGCCCCCAACATTATATAGATATTTTAGCTAAAACTGACACAAAGGACTCGGAGATGGACCATTTGTTTCCAGGCAGCTCTGAACAAAGGGAAATATTAAATAATAATATTTCAATGGATCAGAATTTGTTGAATTGTTGACATATAGAATTCTGAGATTCGAAGTCATTTCCTGTGAGGCCTTGAGAGTTGGAGCAGGATTCAAACCTGAGATGGCTGCCTAACCTTGGATACTTCATTTCTTCCATTCCAAGTTGCTGTTGGAAAGAAGCCTTCGGTTTACCGATAAGATCGCTATCTACCGGGATGAAATCACCAAAGAAACTATTATTGGACACCGACCTCCAGAAATCACATGATCAGACTTTAGTATTTCTGAAATTACAAAAACTTGTCATTTATAATGTATTTCCTCTCTTATCCTGTCTTCCTTAATTTCCTGAGTGCTTACAGTGTGGATGGAATAATGAAGCAGTGTTCCGCCTGTTTTCCTAATCAATGTGACCTTTGATTTCACCTTTTGCTGTGGGCTTATTTCAAAACTGGGCATCAGAAACCAGGACCTTTGGCTCACCTCAGAAGAGAATTTGAATAGAAGAAGGGAGAAGAGTAAATTAAACAAAACCTTGCAGCCTTGGGCTCAAAAAAGGAACAACAATCAAACTTTAAATTGCTCCTCTTCCACCATTTGCCTGGGACAGTCAGGGTCCTCAGAGAGTTCTAAAAGGTTTGTCTTGTTCATGGTAGAAAGCTATAAAATTAACCAATCTGGCAAAGAAAGTACCTGCATTTATTGAGTGTCTATCATAAAGTCAGGACATCCTAAAATGCTTTTGAGCCATTAAGAGCAATTGAAGTATAGTCGCTTCTTTAATTTAGGAAAGGCAGCTAGTGAATTTGTGGATGGTGATTAAAACAAACAACCTGATCATCTGATTTAGGTGCTGGTTGAGGGCTAAACGCTGGCTAGGATACCAAAAGAGCTTCTCTGTTGTTTAAAAAGTATTGTTGGATCCTTTACCTTTAGCAGAGCTGCAACTGTGGTTTAACATTTCTTCTGAAAAATGACACTACCAAGAGTGCGGCTCACTTCAAAATAGGCATATCCCAAATAACCATTATAAATTAGTTGGAAATCCCAGACAGGCTAATTGTGCTGAAAACAAACAAATCTGCAGAGTAATTGATATTTATCCCAGGCAGACAGTCAGGAAGAGATTTATGCATCACTGACAACCATCATGAAGGAGTCATTAGACATTGAGAAGGTATCTCTAGATCAGAACAGGCTAATGTGATAGCTATAATTAAAAGGGTGACAATTTAGAAATAGGCAGCTGTAGACACATCAGTCTTACTTCTATTCCAAGTAAAATAATAGAATTGATTATCAGGAACAAACTTGAAGATTATCTATATAATAGTAGCCTCAGTCAAAGCGCTCAACGCGGATCCTGTCTGACCAACCTCCCCACAGCCATGAGGATGTGGTAACCCAAGTAGACTATTCTGTGACATGGTACCTCAACTTCCCATGAAAAGCTACTAATTAAATTGAAAGCTGTGAGTATTCAGGATAAACCCTGCAACAATGATTAAGAAATTGGAAGCTTACGGCAATCATTGTTGATGAATAGCAAGTGGAATTATTCTCTTTCCACACAAGATAATGAATACCTATTTGAAATTACTCAAACAAGCCAGCTAAAATATAGAAAACTCAGGCGACACTGCAAAAACATGTTGGTTCATGAGTGCATTGAGACTGTCATCACATCATGTAAGAACACGACAATAAATAGTGTTCATGGACATTTCATATTTAAAGGCACAAGTTGAATCATTAAAACATTGATTACATGCAATATCTTCAATATCATAGCTAACACTTCACTACGAACATAAATTATTTATTTGATTCTTTCTGAGCTCCTTCCTCGGATCCCACCATTCCTCCTGGTCTTGAATCATTTGGCAACTTGGATCACTTTTCATTGTGTTTCTGCGACAAGCTTATTTGTGTTAATTAGAAACCTAGTTGCGCAAACATCAGGTCCTGAGGGATCCCTCTCAGTGTGTTCCCCTCAGTCATAAATATTCTAACAAGTTATTTTTTACTCTTCAGCCAATTTCTTATCTATTCGCATGGTTTAACCTCGATCCCCAAACTTACAGACCCTCCGGTCCAACTCATCTATACCGACCAGATATCCTAAATTAATCTAGTCACATTTACCAGCACTTGGCCCATTTCCCCCTGAAACCCATCCAGATGCCTTTTAAATGTTGTAATTGTACCAGCCTCCACCACGTCCTCTGGCAGCTCATTCCATACTGTGTGAAAAAGTTGCCCCTTCGGTCTCTTTTATATCTTTTCCCTCTCACCCTAAACCTATGCCCTCTAGTTCTGGACTCCCCCACCCCAGGGAAAAGACCTTGTCTACTTACCGTATCCATGCCCCTTATGATTTTATAAACCGCTTTAAGCTTCAGCCTCTGAAGCTCTAGGGAAAATTTTAACTAAAGGTGTTTTGGAAGTCCAAGTACAGTGCACCAAGCATCAACCTCACTCAGAGGTCGAAGCAGTTCATGCCTCTGATTAACATTTACTTGATTATTATGCTGATAGTCATCACATTTAATATTGATATTTGAGGCCAGTATTTCATGCAGAATTGTAAGACTTGCCTGCGTCCATTCAATTTCCTTTTCTAAATAATCGATCTTCATGCCTATTTTCATAATTTTCAGTGAGTCCCTAAATGATTTTCAATGTTTTACCAATATTCTCCTGAAGCTTATTCCTGAAGTCAGGCACAAATAACTTCTCTTACTGGCAGTTTATTTGTCTGGAACCTCTCCGAGACTCCCTACCTTTATTTAATGAGCATTAATTTTATTTTGGTCAACTCTGTTCAGCGGAAATGGAAGAAACAATCATTCAGAATATTTTCTATAATAGTGCTGACAATTTCGTTTACAGCTGTTCTTTTAAATCTCTCTAACCTTTGGATCACCTTTTATGCGTGTTTCTGCCTTTCCTATGCTCATTCCAAAATCCCATTTCTTTCATACTACACAATTTATTGAGTTGATTCTCCTCTCTATAATTACCATTCAAAACTAATTACTCCATTTTTGGGTCACATGAGTCTGTTGATTTCTGCTCTGTATTTTTGTTAAAAAATGTTCCCCTGGCCATTTATTGAAATGTTATTGAACAAACTATTCACCAAATAGTTATCTGGTTACTTGGTGACCACTGACCTTTTACTGACAGCTTTGATTCCGTGGAATTTGTGAGGGAATGATGGACTGGATTTTGTGGAAAGTAGTGACACAAGGACCCTCGCCACTGACTGTGAGAGAGCTGCCAAGAAAATGTCAAGTCAGTGCTGTGCAGTGGGACAAAACCTAACAGTAATGCTTTTTACTGGGGATCCACGCCGTGAAACTGACGGGGTGTCAAACAGCTGACTCCATGATAGGATTTTTACACCAAATGGGAAACTACAAGCATTAAAATGGAATTACTTTTAAAAACAGAGCAAGTTAAGGCTTGGAGAAGCCTCTTGGGTATAAGGAGAAGGTATTGTATTTTTAAAAAATTCATTACATAGAAATCAGGGGCAGGAATAGGCCATTCGGCCCTTTGAATCTGCTCCAACATTCACTATAACCATGGGGGATACCTATCTCTATGCCAAATTACCGCTCTCTCCCAATACCACCCTCGCCTCCTCCCCACCCCACCCGATGCATTTTGAAGTCTAAAACAAAACTCTCTCTTTCTTGATTACATTCAGTGATTTGGACTCCACAAGTTTCTGTGATCAGTAAGCTGCAGTTTCACTATCCTTTGAGTGAAGAAATGTTCCTGAATAATCTATCCTGTATTCTAAGACTGACTCCCCTTGCTTCTAGACTCACAGACAGGAAAATTATTCTCACTGCATCTAGTCTGTCCAGCTTGTTAGAATTTTATATGTTTAGAAATAATCATTTTTAAAGTGATCTTAATAATTAACTATTCAATCATTTAACAGCTCTTTTTTTTCCTTCAGTTGCCAGTTCAAAGGCAAATCTACCACACAGCACCATTACCATCACCACAGGTAAGGTAAGGAGACAGGTCCTCAAAACACTAGCAGGCAAACACTATACTTACGGCATCAAACTGATCCATACCAGCCTTCCATCCAAATGGCCTCCCAAGGGATCGGAGTTGTTGTGGCGATATGCATGTTAAAGTCCAGAGGTATAAAGAGTGATGGTAGAGGCTCTGATTTTCATTCCAGCACATGCATAACCAGGTGTCTCTCTTGCTCTTTATCACCGTGCATGGGTTTGTCTGGAAGGATATACTACGTCATGCACACACCTTCCATGTCCATCAGTGTTGAAGTAGGACTTGAAACAGGAGCGTTTACTCTGAGCAGGGACATTACCCAATGCATCAAAAGACCTCTGTCGCAACACTTCATCATAATCAAGTTTGTTTTCTGCATCGGGTTTTTTGGTCTTTAGATTTTATAAACACCTTTGTTTGAAAGTCTACACATATCTGATATGACCAGGTATAGTTCTTTAAAGGGTTTCTAACAGTGATGTGATAGCAGGACAGTCAAACCTCTCACTGATTTCATTGATAGCTAGCCTATTAGGCAACGTTCAACCAGTCCATGTTTGCAAAATCCCAGAGTAAAGAAATCTACTGTTATATGTGACACCGTAATTCAGCAGCACTTGCTGAACAATCCGGAGTGTAATAATAACTACACCAATAAGCACTTTCATTTAATCAGTCAAATGAGAATGGTAGATGTATGGCCTTTGTTGGAGTGCTGTCAGACTGCAATCTCAGCGTTTCCCTATTGAGCTGCATATGCTTAACACCCTGAAGTTGCAGTCCATTTCAGAGGACTAGTGAGTGCTGTCGATGACTTGCCCACTTATATATGCAATGTATTTGGCATTTAATGCCCATCTATGAATTGGACGAGCCAGATTTACAGAAGAGTCTGCATCTCACTCGAAATCGGCTGCAATCAGAATTGTCACAAAACGGCAGCAGAAATTAAGTAGACAGTGCATCACTTAATTCATAGTTGTCTTAGCAGAAATCATCTGGTGTGTTTTTGCAGAGGCTTTGCAACAACTTTACAATACTCCTTCTTTAAATTGTGCACCATGTATTGTAACTTAGTGACTGGTTTAAATCAAATGTAGCAATGCAACATTCTCTGAGGTCCCCTTTTGTTGTATTTGGCACATTGTCTGCATAGTTTCCCTCAGATTGACTGGATTCATTGAACAGGAACAAACATTCTGCAAGCAAAGTCCAAATAAGGAAAACTGCTTCTGTATTTTCCACAGTCACTGAATGAGTTGAGTTGCACATTCATAGGAAATTACTAATTCAATTCATATGTTGTGCATCTGTTAAAGGGTCACAAAAATTAATAAAGCTATTACTAACTGTAGCATTTCTGCAGCAAAATGTGTGTGTATATGAGACTTCTCTTTCATTATGTGAGATAGAAATGCACTGGATTGATGTTCTGGCAAGTCAAGAACTTTTGCAATGTTCCGTACAAAATTTCTCAATTTCTGCTTTGCTTTCTGAAAAATAACTGAAAAGAAATCTGTTACTGAAGCTTCTCATTAGGACGAAGGTAAGAATACTAATTTTCAAACTATCGGAACAATTTCTACTTCAGGAGAAAGGATGGTGATTGGTTGGCAAGTCAACTATGATTGGTTGGGGCACTGCTATAGAGTAGCAATGAGAACTAAAGGTTCCCCAAATTCATGGATAGTTTAAGAAAGGTACAAGACTTGAAGATATTATTTTTGATTGCAGAGAATGGATGCCTGTGCATGACTATATGTTGTTTTTAGGAGTGTAGGTGAACTAAGTTTTGACTTTTGAGAATGTGGTGCTGGAAAATCACAGCCGGTTAGGCAGCATCTGAGGAGCAGGAGAACGACATTTTGGGCAATGAATCCTGATGAAGGGCTTTTGCCCGAAACAGCGATTTTCCTGCTCCTCGGATGCTGCCTGACCTGCTGTGCTTTTCTAGGACCACTCTAATCTAGACTCTGATCTCCAGCATCTGCAGTCCTCACTTTTGCTTAGAATTTCTTTTTAGACTGTTTGTGGAAAATAGCACTTGTGAAGCCACTATTCAGGAGCAGCATGGCACGCTTGCCTAACCTGTTGTTCAAACGTTTGAGATGCTTTGCCTTTCCAGGATAACAAGGTAGGCTGGGCCTTTTGGGTCTGAAAGTAGCACTCTTTGTCCCCTTTATGAATGGGCACAATACAAAGTGAACAATAATCTGACTATGAAAACCTTTGATGGAATCTGAGCCCACCACAGTTTAAAAGGAAACGCATAACTATTCAGATTATTCAAAAAGTAACAGTTTATAAAAAGTGAAGGTGGAAGTGGGATTAGGTGAAAACTTCTGTGAGAAAATAGCTTCCTTCAGTGTTTCGCAGGAAGCTAGCAACCAAATTAACTTGGTAAACAGAGCTATTTTCCTTCATTCTCCTAAATATGACGCCAGAAGAGAAAAACAGAATGCAATGGGTTAAACTGTGAACCTGGGCAACAGTGCATGTGCTCAAGACTGAGGTCACCTCACAAACCAGAACATGTTGTTTTAATTTGTATTTTGTTGAAGTTTTTCTTTACTAGAACACATGGTTGATTCCTTTGGGTATTCCTCGCTATGAGATCTGTTTTATATTTCACTTTCCAAATTAAAATTAGTAAAGCCATAGTGACTGCTGTATAAATGACCACACCTCAGCCTTGATAAAGCAAGCACCACAAGAAAACTCTGCTCGCAGTTAAACTGGTCTTGGTTATCACAGTTCACGAAGCTCAACCCTAGACTTATTCATATGTCAGTGTGACATATGGAGAGCTGCTGTGTGCATGTTTTTAAAAAAAACACAGAAAAAGGAAGCTACTCAGTGAGGGTAACCTAATTAAAATATAACATTTTCAGCTTCTTACAGTGAGACTTTGAGAAAACATTTGCAGTTAGATACAAAACTAAATTTGATTACATATGTGCAGTGTTTTACCACAGTCTGAATAGTTAACACTAGACTTATCCATTTTCTTTTACAGTTTCTATAGTTACTCTTCTTGCCATCTGTCCCCTACTCCTAACCTCCTTGCAAATTTCCCACCCTTCTCCTGAAGGAACATGGACATCAACAAAGGGTCTGGAACATGGCCAATATAGGGCACTCGTGTATAGATTCCTCAGCATAGCAACTGATACCTCAGTTAAGATTAATACTGCTGTGTAGGCTGACTGGCACCAGCACAGAGTCATAGAGTTATACAGGTGTACAGCATGGAAACAGACCCTTCAGTCCAACTCGTCCACGCCAACCATATATTCTAAATTAATCCAGTCCCATTTGCCAGCATTTGGTCCACATTCCTCTATACCCTTCCCATTCATATACCCATCCAGATGCCTTTTAAATGTTGTAATTGTACCAGTCTCCACCACTTCCTCTGGCAGCTCCTGCTGCATGAAAAAGTTGTCCCTTAGGTAACTTTTAAATCTTTCCCCTTTCACCTTAAACCCTCTAGTTTTGGACTCCTCTATCCTAAGAAAAAGGCCTTGGCTATTGACCCTACCCATGCTCCTGATGATGTTATAAACCTTAATAAGGTCACTACATCAGCCTCCGGTACTCTAAGGAAAACAGCCCCAGCCTATTCAGCCTCTCTCTATAGCTTAACCACCCCCCCCCCCACCAAAACCCCAACCCCAGCAAAATCCTTGTGAATCATTTCTGAACCCTTTCAAGTTTCACAACATCTTTCCTACAGCAGGGCGACCAAATTTAAACACAGTATTCCAAAGGTGGCCTAATCAATGTCCTGCAAATGACCTGCCAACTTCTATACTCAATGCACTAACCAATAAAGGCAAGAGTACCAAAAGTCTTCTTCACTATTGTCTGTGACTTCACTTTCAAGGAAGTATGAACCTGCAGCCCAAGGTCTCTTTGTTTGGCAAGCCTCTGTTCCTTGCTGTAACGAAGACACTGATGCTTTCCAGGGTATGTTTTCCCCGGTATCTTGTCGAAGGTATCCATTCTTTACTCGTTGAGTCTCAGTTACCTATGCAGCTCTTGAAAACATTAAACCAAGCCTGGCACTGTCCTCACCATTCCCATTATCCACACACTGTCCAGCATGTACCACAAGAGAAAAATCATCAGAAACCAGGAAGATTGACATTCACTAAATTTGGACACAAGGCACTTAAAGAAATCATAGCCAATTCAAAACTGAAAATACAATTCAAGAGCATTCATGACGTGCCTGTGTGTAATATGCTAATTATAGTAAGAACCCTTTCTTTGGACACTGCTGATGAAACCTAATGGAACAACATTCCAATAAACACCAGGTTTATATTGTACAAGAGCCAATGAAGCCGAATTACAACATATCAATCTCAAATATAGTTGACAACAAACACAATCTGAACTTGCTGCATTCACTAAAATCAGTCACCACAAAGCCATGGTCTTAAAACTAACTCTTTATATGACAGCAGACCTTAATGAACATCGCATGTTTACTTTCTGGTTACCCTTGGCTTGCACAGTAAAATCCAACAGACTAATTCCATGCAAACTAAAGGGCTTAGATAACAACTTGGAAAATGTGTCTGATCCATTTTCCCAGAAAGTTGAATGGAACCAAAATAATTCCAAAAAGATTGTGAAGTTGCTGTGATGCTGAGACAGGTGGACAGGTTTGCAGATCAACAGTACATGCAGTTGCTTTAGAGTCACTGGAGAAATGAAACAAGATTACAATGTGGGATGTTTTTTATTTTATCCTCATCTATGGTGGCTGCAGTCTCAAAACATGTTTCAGTAACATTTGCAATTGAGCAATCAATTGCTTTTCAATTGCCAGTACCTAATAGGAATTTTAGCAACTCCCAGGCCTGGTTTAATCATCATTCACTGTTAGCCTAAAGTCAGTGCCTGCTGCTTGTTACTTTGCTCTTGGTTCTTACAGTGCAGTGGTGTAAAGGGCACATGTAAATGCCATGTAAATTGATATGACTTGGCTTACCCTGTGTCATCTAATCTGCTGCATCGAATGTTGCATTGCAAGAGGAAGAATATTCACTGTGACAGTATGCTGAGTCAAGAATCCATTCACCTGAATTAATTGCGGTGTTGTTTACATGTCATTCTTTTGTTAGTCAAAAAGATTGTTTTAAATATTTCAGCATGCTTAAAAATATAACTTTGTGGTTCATTCAAAATGACAGCATCCCAATGGGTTTGAGAATCCAGAGATTTGGAGAAGAGTAGGAAGAGATACGAGATTCCAATTAAAATGAAAGTTTAAAATTATCAGCTTGTAGCACAGGAAACAATGGTGTGGAATTTCCTGTTTACGTGGGCTCAGAGACATTAATCAAAGCAAGATGCAAATACCCAGTGTATAAATCAAAGAAGCTTTTGTGCAGGACTTTATACATAGTTCATAATTATATACATATTTGCTTTCTGGTTACCCTTGGCTTGCACAGTAAGATCCAACAGTACTAAATCCATACATAGTTACTTACATACATGTAACATATATACATATAATTATGCTCCTTCAAAATTTCCACACTCTTTTGTGCTGGGATCATCATAAAGATTTGTTCATAAGATAAAGTGCTGTATACTCAAATTTCCTCCACATGCCCTGGTTCAAAGCAGGTATCAAGTGAACAGCAAAACTTTAAGGCATGTGAGAAACCGAATCAGGTTCCTTGTTTCACTGAGCATTTTCGCATCCAGTTATCCTCAATGAGATGCTGTCTAATTTGTTTCTTCAATTACATTATTGTGGCAGTATTAAAATTGGAAAATGTTTCACGGTTGCAAGTAGTGAAACGTGCTGGAATTTCCCCTCGGGATTAAATTTATAATCTGGGCACAAATTGTGCTCAAAATTATTTTTATTTCCCAATATGCTTTAAATTTCATTCAAACTAACTTGCAAAATCATAAATGAAATGCTTCATGAATCAAAGAGGCAATGTTTTAGGTTAAAACAATATAACTTTCTTTCTTGAGTTAAAAACATTATTTTATTTCTTTAAGAGTGGTAACCTGATGCAATTTTATTAACACAGCTCTATGTAGGTGGGCCTATTGCAAAATATTGCAATATGTAAGAATTTATAATGATATTGTAATCCATCTTTGAGTATCCTGATTTTAAATAACTGAATATGGCATTGAATACAGTAGCATTTACTGGTTTCTTTAATGCACATTAGCCAATTTCTTTTTTTTTAAATAAATCCCACCTATTTTATTATTATTCACTGTGGGGCCCACAGTAGAAATCAAGCCTCACTATTCACAAAGTCATCACGAAATTTAAGGATATTAAAAAAGCACATGTTCCAGATTCAGGCTATCAGAAAACACAGACCAGGTTTCTGTATGTAACAATGACTATTCATCAGAGATAAATAGATTCTAATTACAGATAAACATTGCAAGTCATTGGCATATAACTCTCTGAACTAAAACTCTTATCTCCCAACAAACTCCACTCTAAACAGACATAAGAACAAAATTAGACAGAGAAAAATGCATGGATATTACGATGGAGGAGAGGACTGGGAAAGCAATTCAATGATTCCTATTCACAGGATCCACTGCAGTGTTCATTTTGGCTTGTTAGGTGATGCTGCTCCTTGATGCCCCTTCTGCAGATACTTTCACTCACTTATAGAAGGTACAGGGTGGCTGTTTCACACATATAAGGTCTCTGATTTAGCGGTTAAAAGCCACAGCTTACAGCAACTGGCTTTCTTCAGGCTTAAGGTGGCCCTTACAGCAGAGCAAAAATAGTTGCTTCTCCTCAAGAGGTCCAAACTCTCTTCCCAAAACATTCACAGTAATAAGATGTTCAGCTGCCTGGGAGCCAATCACATAGTTGTCGGCAGGCAGCAGGCCTTTTTCATCGACAACTGGCTACTAATCCAGAGACCAATCAGCTACTTGTTGCCAGCGAAACCTCCATTCGTCATGCTATTTGGTTCTAGCTCATCTCAGATTGTTTCCACATTTGTTTGAACATGCAGCTACGTCAACTGTGCTTACACTGAATGTCAGGTTACTGACTTTTAAAAGCTACAGCAATTCATCAAAAATCCTTAGTTTTAAAACAGTCCTTTTCCCATTTCAATCCACAAAAATATGTAGAAATTAAAAGATTCCGTCTTTACATCAGAAAAGAACAACTTGATTTTAAAAACAATCTAAAAGGGCCACAAATAGTATAATTAATGAAAATTCCGTGACGGCTATTAATTCAATAGTACATAGTGGGGACACCACGTTCGCAGCAGGCTGTTTCTTCAAACTAGGGTAAAAAATCACTGAAACTTGCCTGGCACTGGGTGTAATGTGCATTTGAAACTCCTAGACCTTTTGCACTACTTTAGCTGAATTTGGGCAAATTATAATGAATTAACCAGTTTAATCTACCCACTCTGCCTCTTGTGCATGAAAGAGAATCAAAAACATTAAATGTTTAATTTGCAGGCATAAAAATTGAACATACAGCGTGAATGTAGTGCTTTCCTTGGGTCCCAATTATTTGTGTTCAACTTTATGTGTAGGCATATCTTAATGCAATTGACAGGAAATATGATTGTAACTAGGCGTTGGCAAAATAGATGTACAAATGGGCATAATCGACTCACAAAGCTTAACCACAGGAAATTGCATCTTGTCAGTTACATTATTACATACTCCTATAAATAAACTGTAAAATAATGCTTTGCCTTTAATGACAGTGTTCCTTTCATGATACATAGATTTAAGAATTTTGATGACTCTGTGTAGTTCAGTTCCCATCCCTCCTATGTCACAACATTACGGCGTGATAGTGTCATCAGCAACTATCAGTTTACGATAATATGAAAGTACAGTAAATGTCCTTTGAGAATATGAACACTGAGCCAAGAATGCTTACATATAAGGGTGAGATTGCAATCTACAGGTAGGGAATGGCAGAGTCAATTTTGTATTACATGATCAGATATCTCAAAGTTAAGCTGTCAGCATTCTCCACCTTTAGTTGTGTTCCGTACTTTGCAAATTGCTGTCATAAAATGGTATTGCACAGTACTCAGACGTACCTGTTCCTTTCAGCATACAGGGTTCCAGGGAACATATTTTTATGAATTGCTGCAATGCTATGATTAGAGACCAGTTCAAAATGGGGATTAACTGTAAGTCTCAGCAGCAAATCCTGCCAAACTAAGCCACATAGGACAGTAATGCAGTCTTCTCTCTCCCTCATGACGCATGACAGAATGCTCACATTTAAGTGAGCATCTCTACCCTGCTCACTTAAATGTGCAAGTTTGTAAGATTAAGGCACACACCAGCCTGACTTGGAACAACATCGTTCTTCCTTCACTCGTGATGGATCAAAATCCTGGAAGTCACTTGCTAATAGCACTGTAGGTGTGCCTACAGCACATGATTACAACGCCTTCTCAAAGGATGATGGGCCATAATTTATCAAAATCATCCGCCCAAGCCTTTGGATTATGAGTCCAGTGAATTAACCACTATCCTCAAAAAGCTCAAGCAAGACACTTTTGAGTGGCTATTTTTTATTATTCGCCCTGGATTGTGAGCAGAAATGTGTACTGTTCACTGAATTTTTCTGGCTGCTTATAAAACACTACAATGAAGTTAGAATAAAAGCTAATAATTTTATGGCTGGGTGTGTAGTCCTGAATTTAATTATGTGGATGCTTTAATAGATTTCACTGCAGCTGGGATCAATTGGCCAAAACAAGTGTCAGAATACACGAGAAAGTGGAAAACACCAAAAAACACAGCCAGGCTTAGTTTCCCCAAGCTGAGTTTAGCAAAACAAAACTATTTTGGCACAGATCAGTGATCACAACACCAACAAATTAGTTTCACTTCCATTCCAATGAAACATGAAGCAACCTGTGTTCCAATCCGAGGCAAATAAATATTCCATTCAAAATCTGGTCAATGTTATGAAATTTTCCCTTAATGTTTGTTATCCTTCTGCACCTCAACCATCCCAATAAAAAATAAATGCAAGGCACTCATGAGGCAGCTTCCTGTTTTTATTTAAATGTTCTCTCCTTTCAAGGCCCTGCATGCAGAGTTTGCTTTCACAAACTCTAGCAGCTCTCTAAGTCTCGTCCAAGTGCTGTGAATTGTGAGCCAAGGCATTAAGTTTTGGCCAGCTAGCCAATTCTAGATGGCATCACAGCCAAACCTGACACTACTTACACAGAAATGGCCACATGCAGACACTTTCCAAAGGAATCACTGGCCACTGAGAATAACTAGAGAAAGGCAGCAGTTGCCCTGCCAAGATTAGAACACACCCATGGGTTGAGTCTGGTACCATAATAACTCTACACACTATTAGGGAAACCAAATAAATACAATTTTATCCAAAGAAATTTTGAGGACAGGCCGGTAACAAGACCTGAATGAGCTGCCAGAGGAAGTGGTGGAGCTGGTACAATTGCTACATTTAAGAGGCATTTGGATGGGTATATAAATAGGAAGAGTTTGGAGGGATATGGGCCAGGTGCTGGCAGGTGGGACTAGATTGGGTTGGGATATCTGGTCAGCATGGATGAGTTGGACCGAAGGGTCTGTTTCCATGCTGTACATCTCTATGACTCTATGGCTCTAATTGTCTGCTATTCCTTCACCACTGATGGCAAAATCTGGGCAATTACATCGAGGCAAAGTTGATTGTCAATGTGTACACAGCAGGATTGAACAAACAGCAATTGGAAAAAATGACCAATAAATGTTTATTTTGGCAACATATTCTGAGGGACATGTGTTGAGTTGGGCAACAGCTAGAGTGTAATAAATGCTGGCTCAGCCAGTGATGTCTACATGTCATTAAAAAATAAACAAATAAAAGGGTTAGTGAGACAAAAACATTTAATCAAGTCCTCTATAGCATTTATGATAGCTTATGAGAGGAAATGAATAACACAGCCTGCACAGTGTGATGAGTCAAAAGGCATGCTTCCTGACAACAGCAACAACTTATGTGAATATACTGCAAAAAGAGAAAAACGTTTTTGTGGAGCAGTGAGAGTGTCCCTACATCTGAGCCAGGAGACCAAGGTTCCAATCCCACTACTCCAGAGATGTGAATAACAACCCAGAATAGGATTATGTAGAACATATCCAATAAACTGTCCCAAGGCTTTTCACTAATTCCTATAAAGCAAAATTTGACACTGAGCCACACAAAGCAAACTTCAGACAGTTTGGGTCGAGAAAGGGGATTCCAGCGTATAGGACACAACACCAATGGTGAAGTGATAAAAATCAATGCCATGCAAGAGACCAGATTTAAAGGAGGGCAGAGTGTTAAAATTCTGTGATTTAATTGATTACCCCTTTTGGTTTGAAGTTGGCAAGATTTTATTCAGCTCAGTTTGATCTGACATAAAAATTACAGTCTCTCCTCAATATGTCTTAGCCTTTGTCCAGTCTATTTCAGTCACTGGATTAGCATTAGAGCTCTGTGTTCTTGTCAAGGGTGCACTTATTAACAAACATGCTGTTGTGAAGCCTGAAAGGTTGCTTCTTCCAAAGACCTTTCTAATTATTGTCCTGAAGGCGATATTTTAAACCACAGGGTACTGATTTTTATTCATTGTTTTTGAAATGTTATTATCAACAGCATCATGATGTATATTTCTGCTTCTGTGTAATAATTATTCTGTTTTCTAATTTGTTGGCTAGTTTTAGCTGTGCTGCATTGTCTATTAGTGTAATCTTTACCTGCTTTAAGGTGGGCATAATGGGCAACCTACATAGTCTTCAATTGTCAAACCATGGGCAAAGTCCTATGGTACACTAAGCCTGCACATCTATTGGTTTTGCTTAGTCAAATTTTGGGAAAATGCCCAAGTTGTATCCTTTCCAAATAAGGAGGTAGTCGGCCCTACATTTGCAGAAACCAATTTATAGCTTTTAAAAATTCTGCTTTTTCCTGTGCAGGTTCTCCTGTCACATTTCATTTACTAGTCAGGAGCTGGTGCCAATCTTGGTCGTTGGGATGGTCAATTCTACTCACCCTCCAAATTTTAGGAAAAAAAACAACACTTGTCCATCAAATTACAAATGTTTTGCTAATTTTAATTCTGGCAGGCAACACCAAAGTCATAGTTGTGTTGTAATTTTCCATCATGGCTTCTTGGAATGTATACTCACTCTCTCACAGCCCTCATTTCTGTTGGCACCAAGTCAAGTCAAGCTCCCAAACAGTGTCATTTTTAATATGAAGAAAAAGAAAGAAACTGCCATGTAATTCAGCTTAAACATTCCAAAGTCAAATGCATATGTGGCGGAGGAAGCTCTCTTTGATTTGTTTAAGTATAGAATGATTTTGTCATTTGAAATGGAAAGGCAAATAAAAACAGAAACAAGTTAGCCCCTGAAGCTTATAAACCAGGACTTAACACAGTTAGTGCAGTAAACTGTGATTGGAATTGTAGCTGTTTGAGAAAACTAATTAGCTTTGTCTAAATAATACCACCCTGCAGAAATTGCAGCCTCCAGTCTCAGTGGTTGACCCCACGGCAATATTCATTATGAAAACATCAAACAGATTTGGTCTGATTTTGTGTCAGTTTTATATTTCACAGAAGTTGAGCTGAAGGGTTAATAATAGTTAGTGATCTAAGCCAACTTCTTGCTCTTCCTTTCCCAATCAACTGTAGAGAAATATGCTGTGCATTCTGAAAAATATATAACCTCTGACCTCTTCCTCATTTCTTACCATATGATTCTATTCTGAAGGCTAATGACTCACTTCACCGCGGATAATCAATGCTTTCTTTTGATTGGATGAAAACCATGCATCCCCTTATATGGAGAAGGTTTTGTTGCCTAGCTGTGTCCTTGGTGCTCCAGGTAGTAGGAGGAGATACAAATAATTTAAAGCAGAATGGCAGTTTTACAGGATTTCTTATCTGCTGTTACTCACCCAATTCAAAGTACCTATGACATTGTTTTAAAGCCAGGTTTGTTCACTCATGTTCTATTCCTTCCAACTTTTACACACTTTCAGCCAGTGTGATTCCACAAGTAACAATCACCTTTTCAATACCTTGCCCAGGTGGCCATTATTCGCATTTGAGCCTCAGTAGCTATTTGACGATGGTGTGCATCACAGAGACATCTGTAGGGTCTAAACATGCTCTTTCAGTTAGGATTGGGGTCATCACAGCATAGTACACAGCTATGAGATTTTTGTTCATGTTTCTTCCCTTCAACTCGGAGTTGTTGGAGTTAAGAGTTGCATTTTGGTAGGGCAAATCAGATCAGGACTTATGCACTTAATTGTAGGGTCTTGGGGAGTGTTGCAGAACAAAGAGACCTTGGAGTGCAGGTTCACAATTCCTTTAAGGTGGAGTTTGCAAGTAGACAGGGTAGTGAAGAAGGTGTTTGAAGTTTGGTATGCTTGCCTTTATTGGTCAGTGCATTGAGTATAGGAGTTGGGATGTCATGTAGTGACTGCACAGGACATTGGATAAGCCACTTTTGGAATACTGCATTCAATTCTGGTCTCCCTGCTATAGGAAAGATGGCATTAAATTTGAAAGCGTTCAGAAAAGATTGACAAGGATGTTGCTGGAGTTGAAGGGTTTGAGATATAGGGAGAGGCTGAATGGACCGGGGCTATTTTCCCTGGAATGTTGGATGCTGATGGGGTGACCTTAAGGAGGATAATAAAATCATGAGAGGCATTGATAGAGTAAATTGCCAAGGTCTTTTTCCCAGGGTAAGGGAGTCCAAAACTAGAGGGCATAGGTTTAAGGTGAGAGGTGAAAGATTTAAAAGGGGCCTAAGGGGCAACTTTTTCACACAGGAGGATGGTGTGTGTATGGAATGAGCTGCCGGGGGAAGTGGTGAAACCTGGTACAATTACAACATTTAAAACGTATCTGGATGGGTATATGAAGAGGAAAGGTTTAAGAGGGATATGGGCCAAGTGCTGGCAAATTGGACTAGATTAGGTTAGGATATCCAATCAGTATGGACGAGTAGGACCAAAGGGTCTGTTTCTGTGCTGTATAACTCCAGGTCTCTAAAACTCTAATTGTCGTGTTTTATGCCAACTTGACTGAAATTAGTTCACTCAGGATAGATCAGCAATCAAAGCCTCAAACTTCTTGATTGGTGCAGCTCACTTACTCAGTGATAAATCCAGCTGAGCTGAGAGTGGGATCTTTTTAAAAGGAGATTTCATTATTGAACCGAACACTTAATACAGAAAAGGTTTTCAAATTCCACCGTAGAATTTCCCAGTGTGTTCTAAATTCTTCTTTACCTTATTATTGAGACCATCCACACTGATCAGATGCCACATTTGAAGATGTCAAAAGTTTCAAACTAAAACAATGTAAAATAAAGACAGTCACATCATGCAAAAATCATGTTAATTTCCATCATTCATTCAAGTTTAACATGGTTCGATAAATCTGAAAACTCCCTTTACTAACTGCAGTTAACCGACAATTGATTTGAAAATCTATTTAGACCTGTTCCCCCACAGGAAGTACCTGAACAGTGGATTTAAAGTGACAGGCCAAGTGAGCATATAAACATTTCAGTGTGCCTCAGCTGTGGGATTTCAGATCAAAATTGGAGGAATAATGGGGCCCATTGCACTTCTCACGTCCTAGCTCAGAACATTAAAAAGTAATTTTAACAAAATAATTTCATGGTGGTTTCTCTGCCTAGAAATTTACAGTTGCCTGAGAATTGACAAACATTCCTTATCAACAGTGATTAATCTTCAACTGACTTTACAGCACATCAACAATACAACAAAGTCTGCAACAAATCTGCTAGTGATTTCTCAAGTGGTCAAGGGGATAATATTATTGACAACATGACCATTTAAACTTCATAATATGCACTCCTCATCAACCATGTGCAGAATAGTGTGTGGCAGCATTACTTTTAAAAGACATTTTGCAATGTTCAAGAATGGCTTTATGACTTTCGTAGTTCCAGGTTCAAAGTCCAATGTGTGCATGCCTCTCGGTGAAAAGTTCAGCTTTACTTTTGATAATGTTTTACAGTGACTGGCATTCTGTGTGAGGTAATAAGTCTACAAATATCAACTGAGACCTTTCCAACCTTAAAGGGGCTGTGTGCCAGCACATTAGGTATTCCAAAGTTTTTTTACAAAACTGCTGGAGAAACTCAGCAGGTCTGGCAGTATTTGTGGAGAGAGATTTCCAGTCCAGTATAACTTCTGCAGAACACCTTGTCTCACTTGAAATTCTCATGGGTGCAATTGGTAATAAGGCTGCATTTGAATTCTGAAATATTCAGTTGTTGGAGAGTTTCTCTGCACAGTACAAATGACTCTCTTTGCTCCTTTGAATAAACTCGTATCACTTCCCATATAAATATGAGTGCATAATTTGAAGATAGGTAGATAAGGAATTACTCACTCGGGTGGGCAGCACAGTGGCACAGTGGTTAGCACTGCTGCCTCACAATGCCAGAGACCTAGGTTCAATTCCTGCCTCAGGCAACTGACTGTGTGCAGTTTGCACATTCTCCCTGTGTCTGCGTGCTCTGGTTTCCTCCCACAGTCCAAAAATGTGCAGGTTAGGTGAATTGGCCATGCTAAATTGCCTGTAGTGTTAGGTGAAGTGGTAAATGTAGGGGAAATCGGTCTGGGTGGGTCAGTGTGGACTTGTTGGGCTGAAGGGCCTGTTTCCACACTGTAGGGAATCTAATATACTATTGTAGTATTTAGCTAATGACCATACTATAATGATTCTCCAGATTTATTAAACATTTTCCAGTGCGAGCAGCAGCGAAGGTAAGACCGTTTGGTTTTAAAAGTACTTACCGGTAGCGGGCAGCGGTGTTTTTTTTTCTCTCTTTCACTCTCTCTTCACAGAAAGAGCGGGAGCACCAGGGGGAAGTGACGACGACCAGAGGGGCAGCCAGGAAGGAAAGCGGTGAGTATTTATACTCACCCTTCGAAGCTGTCGGTCATTTCCAGTGCGAGCAGCAGCGAAGGTAAGACCGTTTGGTTTTAAAAGTACTTACCGGTAGCGGGCAGCGGTGTTTTTTTTTCTCTTTCACTCTCGCTTCACAGAAAGAGCGGGAGCACCAGGGGGAAGTGACGACGACCAGAGGGGCAGCCGAGACCCGGAAGCAGTTAGTGTAAGCTTACCTGGGTAGGTTTTTTCCCCCTTTAAAAGCGCGAAGGAGAGGAACCCGAGGCACTACACGGGTAGTGCCTCCCACCCGCCCTCCTCCTCTAACCTAATAATAACATCTGTTGTGGTAAGTAGGTAAGTGCTGAATTTTGCTTGTTGTATTCTTTAGACCCAGTTTTTTTTTAAATAAAAGTTAGCTTTAGAGGGATGGCAGTGAAGGCAGTGCAATGTTCCTCCTGCAACATGTATGAGGTGAGGGATGCCATCGACATCCCTGCCGATTACACTTGCAGGAAGTGCACCCATCTCCAGCTCCTCCAAGACCGCGTTAGGGAACTGGAGCTGGAGTTGGATGAACTTAGGATCATTCGGGAGGCAGAGGGGGTCATAGATCAGAGTTATAGGGAAGTAGTAACTCCAAAGATGGCAGATAGATGGGTGACAGTGAGGGGGACTGGGAGGAAGCAGCCAGTGCAGGGACCCCCTGTGGCCGTTCCCTCAAGAACAAGTATACCGTTTTGGATACTTGTGGGGGGGATGACTTACCAGGGGTAAGTAACGGGGCTCAGGTCTCTGGCACGGAGCCTGTCCCCGTTACTCAGAAGGGAAGGGTGAAGAAGAGCAGAGCAGTAGTAATTGGGGACTCGATAGTTCGGGGCACAGATAGGCGGTTTTGTGGGAACGAGAGAGACTCACGTTTGGTATGTTGCCTCCCAGGTGCAAGGGTACGTGATGTCTCTGATCGTGTTTTCCGGGTCCTGGAGGGGGAGGGGGAGCAGCCCGAAGTCGTGGTCCATATTGGCACCAACGACATAGGTAGGAGGAGTGCCGAGGATGTCAGACAGGCTTTCAGGGAGCTAGGTTGGAAGCTCAGAGTTAGAACGAACAGAGTTGTTGTCTCTGGTTTGTTACCCGTGCCACGTGATAGAGATTCGAGGAATAGGGAAAGAGAACACTTAAATGCGTGGCTACAGGGATGGTGCAGGAGGGAGGGATTCCGGTTTTTGGATAACTGGGGTTCTTTCTGGGGACGGTGGGACCTCTATAAACAGGATGGTCTACACCTGAACCTGAGGGGCACCAGTATCCTTGGGGGGAGGTTTGCTAGTGCTCTTGGGGGGGGTTTAAACTAACTCTGCAGGGGCATGGGAACCCAGATTGTAGCTTCAGGGTGCAGGGCCTGGAGTGTAGGGAGGTTAGGAACATGGCCTCAATTTCCAAGGAGGGTGCCTGTAAACAGGAAAGTGGTTTGAAGTGTGTATACTTCAATGCAAGAAGTATACGAAATAAGGTAGGTGAACTTGCAGCGTGGGTTGGTACCTGGGACTTCGATGTTGTGGCTATTACGGAGACATGGCTAGAACAGGGACAGGATTGGCTGTTGCAGGTTCCAGGATTTAAATGTTTTAGTAGGGTCAGAGGTGGGGGTAAAAGAGGGGGAGGTGTGGCATTGCTTGTCAAAGATAGTATTACAGTGGTGGAAAGGACGATGGATGAGGACTTGCCATCTGAGGTAGTTTGGGCTGAGGTTAGGAATAGGAAAGGTGAGGTCACCCTGTTAGGAGTCTTTTACAGGCCTCCTAATAGTCCTAGAATCATTGAAGAAAGGATAGGGAAGGTGATTCAGGAGATGAGTGACAGTAATAGGGTGGTTGTTATGGGGGACTTTAACTTTCCTGATATTGATTGGGAAAGCTATAGCTCAAGTTCGTTAGATGGGTCAGTGTTTGTTCAACGTGTGCAGGAGAGTTTCCTGACACAATATGTAGACAGGCCAACAAGAGGTGAGGCCATACTGGATTTGGTTCTGGGTAACGAACCAGGCCAGGTGTTAGAATTAGAGGTAGGTGAGCACTTTGGGGATAGTGACCATAATTCGGTGATTTTTACTCTCGTGATGGAGAGGGATAAGTGTGTACTACAGGGCAAGAGTTATAGCTGGGGTCAGGGAAATTATGATGCGGTGAGGCATGACTTAGGATGTGTGGCTTGGAAAAGTAGACTCCAAGGCAAGAGTGTAAATGATATGTGGAGCTTGTTCAAGGAGCAACTATTGAGTGTCCTTGATAATTATGTACCTGTCAGGCAGGGAGGAAAGGGTCGTGCGAGGGAGCCGTGGTTTAATAAGGAATTGGAATCCCTTGTTAAATGGAAGAGGGTGGCCTATCTCAAGATGAGACGTGAAGGTTCAATTGTGGCGATTGAGAGGTATAGGGTAGCCAGGAAGGACCTGAAGAGAGAGCTAAGAGCAGCAAGGAGGGGACATGAAAGGTCCTTAGTCGGTAGGATTAGGGAAAACCCTAAGGCTTTCTATAGGTATGTTAGCAATAAAAGAATGACTAGGGTAGGAATAGGTCCAGTCAAGGATAGTAGTGGGAAGTTGCGTGTGGAGGCGGAAGAGATTGGGGAGACACTGAATGAATACTTTTCGTCAGTATTTACTCAGGAACAGGGCATTGTCGTCGATGTGAATACTGAGTCACAAATAAGTAGAATGGATGGCTTTGAGGTATGTAGAGAAGAGGTGTTGGAAATCCTGGAAAAGGTGAAAATAGATAAGTCCCCTGGGCCTGATGGCATTTATCCTAGGATTCTCTGGGAAGCAAGGGAGGAGATTGCAGAGCCATTGGCCTTGATTTTTATGTCCTCTTTGTCTACAGGAGTAGTGCCAGAAGACTGGAGGATAGCAAATGTGGTTCCCTTGTTCAAAAAGGGGAGTAGGGATAACCCTAGTAACTATAGGCCGGTGAGTCTCACTTCTGTTGTGGGCAAAGTCTTAGAGAGAATTGTAAGGGATAGGATCTATGCACATCTGGATAGGAATAATGTGATCAAGGATATTCAGCATGGTTTTGTGAAGGGCAGGTCGTGCCTCACAAACCTTATTGAATTCTTTGAAAAGGTGACGAAGGAGGTTGATGAGGGGAAAGCGGTAGATGTGGTATATATGGATTTTAGTAAGGCGTTTGATAAGGTTCCCCATGGTAGGCTACTGCAGAAAATACGGAGATATGGCATTGAGGGTGAGTTGGAGGTTTGGATTAGGAATTGGCTGGATGGAAGAAGACAGAGGGTAGTAGTTGATGGCAAAGTTTCTTCATGGAGTGCCGTCACTAGCGGTGTTCCGCAAGGATCTGTTTTGGGACCATTGCTGTTTGTCATTTTTATAAATGACCTGGAAGAGGGGTTAGAAGGTTGGGTGAGCAAGTTTGCGGATGATACGAAAGTCGGAGGAGTTGTTGACAGTGAGGAAGGATGTGGCAGGTTACAGCAGGATATAGAGAAGCTGCAGAGCTGGGCAGAAAGGTGGCAAATGGAATTCAATGTAGCTAAGTGTGAGGTGATTCACTTTGGGAAGAATAACAAAAAGATGGGGTACTGGGCTAATGGTCGGATACTTGGTAGTGTGGATGAGCAGAGGGATCTTGGTGTCCATGTACACAGATCTCTGAAAGTTGCCACCCAGGTAAATAGTGCGGTGAGGAAGGCATATGGTGTACTGGCTTTTATTGGTAGAGGAATTGAGTTCCGGAGTCCTGAGGTCATGATGCAGTTGTATAAGACTCTGGTGCGGCCGCATCTGGAATATTGTGTGCAGTTTTGGTCGCCATACTATAGGAAGGATGTGGAGGCACTGGAACGGGTGCAGAGGAGGTTTACCAGGATGTTGCCTGGTATGGAAGGAAGATCGTATGAGGAAAGACTGAGACACTTAGGGCTGTTTTCATTAGAGAAAAGAAGGTTTAGGGGTGACTTGATTGAGGTGTACAAGATGATTAGGGGGTTAGATAGGGTTGACAGTGTGAACCTTTTCCCGCGTATGGAGTCAGGTATTACAAGGGGGCATAACTTTAAATTAAGGGGGGGGTAGATATAGGACTGAAGTTAGGGGTAGGTTCTTCACTCAGCGAGTTGTAAGTTCATGGAATGCCCTGCCAGTAGCAGTGGTGGACTCTCCCTCTTTATGGGCATTTAAGCGGGCATTGGATAGGTATATGGAGGATAGTGGGTTAGTATAGGTTAGGTGGGCTTGGATCGGCGCAACATCGAGGGCCAAAGGGCCTGTACTGCGCTGTATTCTTCTATGTTCTATGTTCTATATCGCACCTTGTAAGGAAAAACAACGCCTTGCCAAGTAAGCATAGAGTGTATTATTCTAGCACAATGAAACTGGGACATCTTCTAATTACAAAGTCAAATTGTTGTTAAGTAAACACTGAGTGAGCGTAGTTGCTGTTCAGGCCACAGATTAGAAGTAGTTTTTTTCCCCTAACTCTGATTAGTAAGCTTCGTCAGCTGATGCACCATACTAGCTCCCATGCCAACAGGCTGCCTTTGTTATTTTCTATTTAGATGCAGAGAATTCAGTATTAAACTTGAAACAAGGATTTATCTTTTTCTCAATGCAGCCGAAGGGGACCTGGAATCTTAAACACAACATAAATATTCTTCTGCTAATTGATCACGGATTAGCAGTCACCACCACGTAACTTGATACGGAGGGGAATTAAGATGAATTTGAAAGAGGTACTTTGATGATGGACAAGAAAAGCATGTTAAATATCCTGGGCATGAAACTGGACTTGAACAATCTACAAAACATTTGAAAGCAAATCTGCAGTTCCTTTTAAATCACACTGAATTTTCTTTCACATCTTCTTATTGCCCACTTTGATGTTCCTGATGTAAATGCAATAGCTAAATGGTGTACTACCTATTTGTGTGTGTATACATGTGTGTTACAGTGGTGCTAGGAAAACCCCATGACAGTGAAGCAACAGCATTACTGTTCCAAGTCAGGATGGTGTGCAATTTGGTCAAGTACTGGTACTTCCAGGCTCCAGCTGTCCTGTCCTTTTAGGTGGTCAAGGCCACAGATTTGAAATGGGCTGGGGAAGGAGGCTTGACAAACTGGGGCAGTGCCACCTTTGGAGATAGTGCTCTCTGCTGCCAATGTGGGTTGGTGCTGGAGGGAGAGAATGTTTAGGGTGATAGATGTGGCTATTATGTAAATTTGTAAGCTGTCCATTCCATGAACTTCTTCCATCTGAAGTAGAAAGAGTAAATTCATACAGAACATCTTTTGTACAGTTCAAAGATGTGTAGGTTAGGTGGATTGGCCATGCTAAATTGCCCATAGTTTCCAGGGATGTGCAGGCTAGGTGGATTAGCCATGGGAAATGCAGGGTTACAGGGATAGGGCTGCTGGGGTTGGGGTGAATGGGAGGCTCTTCAGAGGATTGTTGTGGAATAGGTGGGCTGAATGGCCTGCTTCCACACTGCAGAGATTGGCTGAATGTATATGTGCTGGATTTGAACCCAGCTCAGGATTTGGCAGACTGATGCAGGCCAGAATGAAGTTGGGTGGGCGCATGATTTTGTACTGCCAGGAAGAAAAGTCACTGGATTTGAAACACATTAACTCTGTTTCTCTCTTCTGAGATACTGCCAGACCTGCGATATTTATCCACAATACTCTCTGTTTTTATTTCAGATCTCCAGCATCCGCAGTAATTTGCTTATCAACATTAATTGTTGTCAGGTGCAGTGGCAGGACATGATTTGACTTTGATGTTGGGGTCTCAAAATCCTGCCCCAGGAAAAGAAGTGAAGGGTCTCCTTTAAACCTTGCCTCCGAAAACATTTCTGTTGCAAAGAAATGAACAGTAAACCCCTCCAGCAAACCATGATGATACAATGTGAAACTATTCTGTCTCTGGGTAATACATTTCATGGCACTACCACTATAGTGAGACTGAAAACCCATTAAATCCATTAGTTACGCCTTAGCAACAAGAATAACAAACAAAATCACAGCAGCTGTAAGATTCTTGCTTACCTCCATTCAGCAATGCCATAATCATTCATGCAGAAATCACAGTGACGTGACAGAATCATGAGGACTTTTCTTTCCAAATAAAGTCAAAATCCAAACTTACACTATGTTGAACTTGAACATCCCCTGCTATTCTTGCACAAAATGCATCAGCGTTATATGTTCATGTACAACAGGACAAATTCTATCAGGTTGTGCAAAAGTTACGTGTTATCTCTCTCCGTATTTATTTGCAGCTATTCACTGCCAGTGAGGTTTTATTTTAGGATGTGAATGCTCATTATTGCAAAGGATGGTAAAGAAGAGGAATAGAATTTCTTGTCTTTTTTTTAATCCCAGGGCACTGGAGTTTGAGAATGTTACAGCACAAACAGAATCTGATCATCCTATTGCTCCATGATCTATCTGAAAGAGATGTTATCTTATTTTGATCATCCATCACTATAACCTTTTAATTTTTCAAATATTTATCCCTTTCCCTTTTAAATTATGCTATGTCATCTGCTGCCAGCACTGTTTCTGGTGGCGCAGTGACATTTTGTGTGAAAATATTGTCCTATCGTCTGTTTATTGATTTAGTGATGCTTTTAAATTTGTGCCCTCATAGCCAGTGGAAATGTATATTTTAAGATTTATTTTTTCATTTTGAACCATCTTAATTGATCCCTTCGTAATCTCTGTTGTAATGATAAAGGGTTGGATGAAGATTATAGGTTTGGGCACTTGTCCGTGGGGAAACTTTGGGTGGTATCTCCCCATTTTGCCATAGTGGTCAGCCAGCAGGTAAGACCTTTAGGGAAGCATGTGGGAAGTAGATGTCAGAGTCAGGGGTTGGGGGGGGAGGAAGAAAGGAAGGGAGGAAGATTCTTGTGGAGCTCCAAGGATGCCTCTAGTTCTTGCTGCCCACACAAAACTCTTTCAAAGAGCACAAACACAAAACTATTGGAGAAAACTTACTTTTTCTGAGTACTTTCTGTGTGAAAATACTTCCTAAATTTGTGATGGCTTGACAGAAATTTCATACAGTTTCTCACTTCTTCGCCCTTGAAAAGGAAAGAGTTTGCTGTTGACTTTGATGGTATCTTATAACGGGGCACATGGCCTGCCATGCTGATCCAATTTGTCTCAACCCTCAGGCTCACTTTCACCAAATAGTTGCACATTACTGTACAATTATGCTGAACATTGTTCCATCTTAGCCCATTCATTCATAGAGTAGTGCACAATGTGCTGACTGGAGAAATGTGGAAAAATGCGTTCAAACACCCAGCGCAGACTGATGTGTATTCTTGATGTATTTCCTGTTCTCCCAGATTGTGGTAAATAAAGCTCCTAATCCAACAATCGGTCAAACCATCTGTGAGCCACCTGCAAACAGCTTTGTAAACTCAGCCTTTGGTTGTTCTTTCCAAAATATATCAGCTTCTGGGGCATGTTAACACTTTGTTGAAATCATTGAGAAGGAGGAATCAGGCCTCTTTGAATTCTATTTTTGTTGCTTGCTGCTGATTAACCTGAAGACATTGTCTTCTTTTGAGGCACGTTCCTGTGTTACACATATGTCTGCAAACTTGAATCATTTAGATCATTAATCAATTAGTTTATTATGAATTAGGTCATGACTGATCTAATTCCATATACATGCTGATGCCTTAATCGCTTATGTTACCAGATAAAAACACTTCCTAACTACATTGTTGCTGTATCTACACCACATAGATTGTAGTAGTTTAAGACAGCAGTGCACCACCACCTTCTTAATGAAAATTTGAGATGGGCAATTAGTCCTGGCCATGTCAGCAACCCTCATAAAAGCAAAATAAATACATTTAACTGCATTAATCTCTCCAGCTTCAGGTGAAACTGGCTAATTTCTGCATGCTATCACACACAAAGCATCTTAGATATTGTGAAATTCTTGAGATGCAGTGGTAATAGAGTCATAGAGATGTACAGCGTGGAAACAGACCTTTCAGTCCAATCCGTCCATGCCGACCAGATATCCCAACCTAATCTAGTCCCACCTGCCAGCATCCAGTCCATATCCCTCCAAACCCTTCCTATTCATATACCCATCCAACTGCCTCTTAAATGTTGCAAGTGTACCAGCCTCCACCACTTCCTCTGGCAGCTCATTCCATACGCATACCACCCTCTGCGTGAGAAAGTTGCCCCTTAGGTCTCTTTTATATTTTTCCTTCTCACCCTAAACCTATACCCTCTAGTTCTGGACTCCCTGACCCCAGGGAAAAGACTTTGCCTATTTACCCAATCCATGCCCCTCATAATTTTGTAAACCTCTATAAGGTCACCCCTTAGCCTCCGACGCTCCAGGGAAAACAGCCCCAGCCTGTTCAGCCTCTCCCTATAGCTCAAATCCTCTAACCCTGGCAACATCCTTGTAAATCTTTTCTGAACCCTTTCAAGTTTCACAACATCTTTCCAATAGGAAGGAGACCAGAATTGCACACAATATTCCAACAGTGGCCTAACCAATGTCCTGTACAGCCGCAACATGACCTCCCAACTCCTGTACTCAATACTCAGACTAATAAAGGAAAGCATACCAAACGCCTTCTTCACTATCTTATCTACCTGAGACTCCACTTTCAAGGAGCTATGAACCTGCACTCCAAGGTCTCTTTGTTCAGCAACACTCCCTAGGACCTTACCATTAAGTGTATAAATCCTGCTAAGATTTGCTTTCCCAAAATGCAGCACCTCGCATTTATCTGAATTAAACTCCATCTGCCACTTTTCTGGTCAAGATCCTGTTGTAATCTGAGGTAACCCTCTTCGCTGTCCACTACACCTCCAATTTTGGTGTCATCTGCAAACTTACTAACTGTACCTCTTATACTCGCATCCAAATCATTTATGTAAATGACAAAAAGTAGAGGACCCAGCATCGATCCTTGTGGCACTACACTGGTCACAGGCTTCCAGTCTGAACATAACCCTCCACCACCATCCTCTGTCTTCTACCTTTGAGCCAGTTCTGTATCCAAATGGCTAGTTCTCCCTGTATTCCGTGAGATCTAACCTTGCTAATCAGTCTCCCATGGGGAACGATGTTGAATGCCTTATTGAGGTCTATATAGATCACATATAGAAGAAGAGGAACACCTATACAAGGTATTCACCAAAAACAGATACCCGTGCAACTTCATCAACAGATGCCTAAGAGAAAGACCACAGAACGAGGACATACCACAACCAAAAGGACTAGCCACACTACCATACATCAGGAGCATCTCGGAACTGACTGCCAGACTACTGCGACCCCTAGGACTCATAACGGCACACAAACCAACAGCCACGCTCAGGCAACAACTCACCAGAACGAAGGATACCCAACAGGAGCAAAACGAATGTAGTGTACAAAATACCATGCAAGGACTGCACAAAACACTATATAGGATGAACAGGAAGACAGCTAACAATCCGCATACATGAACATCAACTAGCCATGAAACGACACGACCAGCTATCCTTAGTAGCCACACACGCAGGCAACAAGCAACATGAATTCGACTGGGACAACACTACTATCATAGGGCAAGCCAGACAGAGAACAGCCAGGGAATTCCTGGAGGCATGGCATTCATCCACAAACTCCATCAACAAACACATCGACCTGGACCCAATATACCAACCACTACAGCGGACAGCTGAAACTGACAACTGGAAGCGGCAGGGACAGACCACTATAAACACCGGAGGAAACATCAAAGAAGCGCTTCGCAGCAGGCTCCCAAGCACTGATGATGTCGCCTAGCCAGGGGACGAAACGTTTGCAACAAAAACTTCCAGCTCGACGAACAGAACCACAACATAGATCACATCTACCTCATCAATCCTCTTTGTTACTTCCTCAAAAAAACTCAATCAAGTTTGTGAGACATGATTTCCCATGCACAAAGCCATGTTGACTATCCCTAATCAGATTGTAAAGAAAAACATGTAAGATTTGCGCTTCCGTGGAAAGCATGTTTCGGGCGATGGGATTACGTTTATAGAAGTGAGTCAGTTCTTTTTTTAACACTAATATGTGCAAAACTTATCCAAACTTATGTCTGTTGTCTTGTGTTGATTTAAGTACCATGGTGCCCAGGAAATGAATGCTTTCCTGTATGATGTGGCTTTAAAGTTTAATGGAGTGGTGATAATTCTTGAGATTTGATGATTTCTTCTAATTCTGCTTTTGTGAGAGTCCAATACTGCCCAAATATTATCACAAAGACAGATGGTATTGTTATCAGGTGATTGCACAGCTGATAAAGGAGTTAGTGAGACTGAAAAAGAGGTCCCTGACAATCAAAACGTAGCCCTTCAGAAATCTCAAAAGCCTGTGGAAAAAGAAAATGTTATGTTCAGGCTGTCTGTCCTGTGTATATACTAAAGACCTGAAATTTGTACACATGATTTACTTAGTATATTTCTGCTTTCAACATAAATGGTTTAGAATCTATCGTCATTTGTGTCTGTGTCAGTACACATGAGAGAATAAGTTGTTTCTTTTTGTTTACTTTTCAGGGGATCGCATGAATAAATATGAAGTTTTTTTAATCCTCAATTTTTAACTTAATCCTCAATTTAACCAGGCTCTCTTGAATTAACAGGGAGTTAGTTTACTAATTGCTAAATGAAAGAAGAATTAGTAACACCGCATACATACATGCAGATTAGAAATGAGGTGAATCCAAAAAGATATAAGTTTGAAACAAAACTGACCAGTCTCTGAATTGTTTGTGAAGGCTGGATAGTTCAGTGTTATGGCCATTGAAAATGAAGTCATTACCAGCACTGATGTTGGTAGTTGAACTTTTAATTTTTAGATTCTTTGCTTTGAACGTTGATTGAAATGCTTGTCTTAATTGTCTTCGGCAGTAATTGATTGGCAGCACTCAGAGTGAGAGAGTCTTCACTTGTTTCACCTGGAGGATTGGTATGCTTAACTGGTTGTTCTCAGAACTGTGAGCCTCACAACAAATTAGTGCACACACTAAGACACTAGGCCACGAACACACATCCCAGGATTGAAGTCTATTTTTAAATCCTGTCCCTGTGTGTTCTTGAATGGGGGAATATGCAGTTATATCTCTTATCCAGACTGCTGTCATTTCTTTACTATCATGGTCACAGTATGAGACAAACTAGGAGTTACAAATTCAATCTGAGTGCATTTTCTCCCTTTGAAGTTTCTTTGACACCTTATCAACTGTGACATTCCAGAATAGCCATTAGATTTACAGTCACAGTCAACTTTAGGTGTTTGTCCTTTTTTCTAAAACTTAAAATCTAAAAAATGTAATTAAAGGTTGATAGGTCCAGATGTTATCTGGGTTTTATTAACCATGCTCATGCCAAACACATGAGAGGTATCCCTCTTTCATCAATAACTCTCTCTTTGATGAGGTATTAAACTAAGTACCCAACTTTTCTCTCAGCTGGTAGTTAAAAAAAACCTACGACAAAGTTTTGAAGAACAGGGGAGTTATCCCCATTGTCCTGGTCAATATTTATCTCCCAATCAACATCAAAGACAAGTTATCTGATATTTTTCACATTGCTGTTTGCAGGGAGTTTTCTCCGTGCAAATTGACTTTGTTTCTTATATTACAACAGTTCCTTCTGAGACTTAAAAGCACTTTGAGAGGTCTGGTAGTCCATGAAAAGCAGTGCTTAAATACAAGATTTTGTTTTGTGTGTGGGTTAACAGTTGAGTCAGGTCACCTCTCATTTCACCAAAATGGGAGTGACAGCAGAAGCAGTGGTATGGATAGCACCATTTCACTTAAAGCAGAAGTGTAAAGACAAATCATGAAAGATCAAAGTGAAAGGAACATTTTAGAGGTAGCAAGAATGGTTCAATGTCTGAAATCTAACTAAAACATTGAGGCAGCGGGAAAAAATGACTTCTGTAAGGCTTTTCCTAATCATTTGCTTCAGGTATGTCAATAGAACCCCAAAGAACTAGCCATTATTGTGAAGTTTTTGCTAATTTTCCAGTGAAGATACATTGGATAAATGTCAGAACCCCCCACAAATACTCAAAGTGAAGGGTATAAAAGGACTTGGGTACTAGGGTGGCTCAGTGGCTAACACTGATACCTCATGGCGCCAGGGACTTTGGGTTCAATTCTAGGCTGTTTGTGTGGAGTTTGCATGTTCTCCCCCATGTCGGCATGGGTTTCCTTCGTGTGTTCCAGTTTCCTCCCACAGTCCATAGATGTGCAGACTTGTTGTATTGGCCATGCTAAATTGCCCCATAGTGTTCAGGGATGTGCAGGCATGGTGGATTAGCCATCAGAAATGTAGGGGTATAGGTGCAGGCATGGTGGATTAACCATGGGAAATGTAGGGTTATAGACGTATGGTAGGGGGGTGGAGTCTGGGTGGAATGCTGTTCAGAATGTCAGTGCAGACTCAATAGGCTCTTTCCACACTGTAGGGATTGTATGAAATGACCCCGCATTAATCTGAACAAGTCTTCAAGATCATTCTGTTTTCTTGAAGATGCTTAATTTGAATGATCTGTAATTGAAATTGTGGATAAAAATATTTAATTAACTAAAAATACTCATTATTTTTCAAATGGAGTGGTGTTGAATTAATAGCAGTAAATAAATCAACAGATCTAAATAGAAATTGTTTCTCAGCTGGACTATTAGAATGGGAATTTGGAAAATTAGCATTTTCCCTTGGAAGGAAATTGGAGAAAGGGAGTGCAGGATGAATTGCCTTGGATCAATTCAACTTCTGGCTGATTGCAAAGAAGCCAAAACTGGAGTGTTTGCTCTCGAACACTTGCACCCTATTGGCTGAAATAGAATAGGAGCAACGCTGGCATAAGATTAAGATTCATTTTCTTGTCATATTTTGGCTGGTAGTTTCCTTGCTGCTATTGTTCAAATGCATACATCATTCATCAAAGAAGGATGGATGTGTGAATTATCTCCAACATTGTCACTGAGCAAGCCATTGGGGAATGTGAGGGAAATCTGGATTGATGCCTTCCTCTGATTTTCCCTCCAATGCAGCACGATCCAAAGGATCTCATGCCTCCGAGAACAGGAAAACAAGATGCAATGATTTACAGTGTAAAGGCCATGTGAGGCACACCAATGTCTCACATTGTGTCAAGGAATCCAACTTCCTCATTACAGTTTATAATATCCTCTGGGGAATTGGTTTAGCTCAGTTGGCAGGATTGTCGGTTTTCAGAGCAGTATGATGCCAACAGCGTGGGTTCAATTCCCATCATGGGTTTGAGGTTACCATGAAGGACTCTCCTTCTCAACCTCGCCTCTCGCCTGAGGTCTGGTGGCCCTCAGGTTAAATCACCATCAGTTGCTTCTCTCTAATGAGAGAGCAGCCCCCGTGGTCTGGTGACACAACAACATATCCTTTGACATAACTGATTTCTAATGCTATATCAATTTAATAAGAACATGGTAGAAATATTAAATGAAATGTTGGTTAAAAAAGGTGAATTACTCAGAATAAGCTCCATTTAAGCCACGTCAACCTTACCCTGGAAATGGAGGCTAAAGGTCAGGTCCTACTGGCTGCCTCATTTGACTCACCACAGACCGATTGCCAGTTTGAGACCCTTCTTCCTGTTTTCTGATATTGTTGCCACCCCTTTTAAATCAAGCATCAATACTGCTCTTCTGAAAATAAATTATCCTTTACCTTCTCTGTTTTCGCAAACCAGCCCCTGGGTATACTGATATACTGTTCAGGATATTGTTTAACAGCAGCACATGGGATGGCACTGTTCCCTCACAGTGCCAGGGACCTGGGTTCGAACCCAGCCTCGGGCGACTGTGCAGAGTTTGCACATTCTCCCCATGCCTGCATGAGCTTCTGCTGGGTGCTCTGGATTCCTCCCACAGTCCAAAGATATGAAGGTTAGGTGGATTGGCCATGCTAAATTGCCCATAGAGTGCAGGGATGTGCAGATTCTATGGGATGATAGATATTTGCACTGTAGGGATTCAATTATAGGGCCAGAAACCCAGAGACCAAGTTTTCAAATCACAGCATAACAAATTAGGAAATTGATAGCAACAAAGTGATTCTAATTGCTTACCTGAAACCAAGTCATGGAAAAATTGAAATATTTGACACAGCAAAGGCCACTTTTCTTCTTGGAATCAAATCTCAGCAACTGTTTGATTAGGCTGGAAAAGATGGATTCAACCTTGGTGTTGTGTTTAAACCTGACCTGTAATGTTCACACCTTCAATCCGTAACAATAAGACCATAAGAATAGAAGATGGCCGTGCAGAAGTAGGCTATGCAGCCCATTGGGTCTGCTCTGCCATTCAATGAGATCATGATGAATATGATAATCCTTAACTCCATTTTCTTGCTTGTTCCCCACAACACCTGATTCCCTTACTGTTTTAAAATGTACATATCTCAGTTTTGGATTTTCTCTGCCATAAAGAATTCCACACATTCAGTATCCTCTGAGAGAAGAAATTTCTCCTTATCTCTGTCTTAATTGTGCAGGCCCGTATTCTGAGATCCTGCCTTCTGGTCTTTGACCGTCTCGTATGAGAAAACAACCTTTCCTCAAATAGTCTGTCACGTCCCTTAAGAATCTTACATGTTTCTATCAGGTCTTCTCTCAATCTTTTAAACTCGAATGACTACAGGCCCAACTTACTAAACCTCACCTCATTAGAAAATCCTTCCATACTCAGAGTCAATCTAGTGAATCTTCTCAAAACTGCCTCCAATATATCTTTCCTTAGTTTTCAGACCCAAAACTATTCTCACATTTGTACCTTGTATAGAATTAGTAAGATTTCCTACTTTTATACTCCATACTCTTTGAAATAAAGGCCAACATTTCATTTGCCTTCCCTATTAACTGCTGAACTTGAATGCTGGCTTTTAGTGATTCATGCACAAAGACTCCCAAATCTCTCTATTCTGCAGTCTTTCTCCATTTAAATAATATTCAGCTCTCCTATTACTCTGATTAAGTCCATAAGCGCACATTTTCCTGCCATTATATTCGACCTGCTCGATGTTTTGCCCTCATTTAACCTGTTTGTATCCCTTTGTAGAGTTTATGTGTCAATCTCACCACTTGCCTTCCCAATTATTTTGTGTTCTCTGCAAATCTGGTGATAGTTGTAAATAATTGTGGTCCCAGTCCTTTACTACAGCTTGCCACCTCTGGAATATTCCCCGTATTTTTCTAGGCTTTTCACTCCTGAGTCTATAATACCCAGTTTCATCATATCAAGGACTGACTTGTCAACTGTTTTCCCTGTCAAAATTTTCCTTTACCATGCTTACAATTTTTAGCTACATGAGATCTCTGATCGAAGTTTCATTTCGGACAAAATCCAATTGGCTTTATTAATTTTGAATTTGAATAGAAAATCTGGACCTCTTATCTGTTAGTGGATTGACCCAAGACTCCTTATCATGGTTTTAAAACAGCAAAATTCAACAATATGTTCAACCAGTACTTCCTACCTCTCTGGTATTCAACAAATATTTATTGTCTACTTCCATCATTCCACAATTAGTGAGATCTTGTCGTTGTGGGTGAGTGATGACTGGAGTAGATTAGAAAGCTATGTAGCCTTATTTTGCTTTATTTCAAATCTTATCAGTTTGTCCATTACTGATTTAGAGAGTCCTGTGCACAGTTGTCAATATCTCTATCACGATGCCTGAAAGTCTGTATGCAAGTCCAACCTGCCCGGGATCTGTGTCATAACATCTGAGCAGGTAGATTAAAAAGATATTGTTCTTCGTGGCCATTCTCCGCCAATGTTCCCTCTAAACTGTGCAGCTGCACAAGCCACTGGGAAATGCTGATCCATTGAGTTCTACTTCTGAAAACCACTGTCACATACGGACTTCAAAGGTCCATGCAGCAGAAAAAATAATTATAGGGAAAGTTGTTCTCCACTATTATATCTCTCACAATCTGGGAATCTTTGCAGAAACCATCTCATTTTTTAATCATTACTTTGCTCTTTTAAAATTCTCCTAAAAATGCCAAGCTTTTTCTCTCTCTGTTCCCCTCAAATCCCTCCCCCAAATCTTCCTGTCTTCTGCTCAGCATTTTCACTTTCTCCTTATCATTGACTCTGGGATATAGAACATAGAAGAATACAGCGCAGTACAGGCCCTTCGGCCCTCAATGTTGCGCCGATCCAAGCCCACCTAACCTACATTAGCCCACTATCCTCCATATGCCTATCCAATGCCTGCTTAAATGCCCATAATGAGGGAGAGTCCACCACTGCTACTGGCAGGGCATTCCATGAACTCACGACTCGCTGAGTAAAGAACCTACCCCTAACATCTGTCCTATACCTACCTCCCCTTAATTTAAAGCTATGCCCCCTTGTAATAGCTGACTCCATACGTGGAAAAAGATTCTCACTGTCGACCCTTTCTAAACCCCTAATCATCTTGTACACCTCTAACAAGTCACCCCTAAACCTTCTTTTCTCCAATGAAAACAACCTCAAGTGCCTCAGCCTTTCCTCATACGATCTTTCTACCATACCAGGCAACATCCTGGTAAACCTCCTCTGCACCCATTCCAGTGCCTCCATATCCTTCCTATAGTATGGCGACCAAATTGTCTACTTCCATCATTCTAATTGATGCTATTTTCTGTTATAGCTCAATTCCAAATACACACAGTGCATTTTCTCAGTGCATCATTATAGAGTCCCACTTATGTTTCAATATTGCATACTGTCCAGTCCATTGTGTACCCTGTATTTGTAAAGCATTGCCCACCGTAACATGCTCCTTACCTAACAAGTAGTTGCACAGCTAGGGGGAGAAGTTGGTTTCTTCTTAATCATTATAAATCTGACACTGAATTGATCAGTGATTTGTAATAGGTGAGTAAAATGCCTAAAATGCAGTTTGGACCAATAAGAAAATGATCTCTTGCACACATTGCCCTTCTTAAAGGCCACTTATGATTTAATCCTTATATGGCAAAATGGCAGCACTTTTGTGAAAAAGCAGGGATTGAACAGCCTTCTGTGGTACAGCCAGATACACTGCAGCTGGGAACCTTTTGCTGAATGAATCACATCAAGTTAGAGCTGGGTCTGGCAATTCCAGCTAATAATCTCATAAATAACATAGCTAGGATTCCTGAAAAGTTTCAGAGGGAGATGAAGTAATTCAGTTTCCTGCAATTTATTGGTACACGTCTTTTTCTTTCTAACTCGATGGGGCAAGAGATGGAAAATTAAATACTTTACAGGAAATAAACTGAATAGATTCTCAATAGCTGGAACTATTCAGTGCACTTCCCATCTGCAGTCCTCAAAACTTATTTTAAAATTCTTGGAAATTGTTGAGGGGCATATAACAATGGATCACCAAGGGATATAATTTGAGGTGGAAGGACATACTAAGTATAGTTTTCAGAAATTGGTGCAGGGACCCATTTCTGTTTCTCATTTATTATAATGACTTGGATTAAGGTGTTTGACATAAACTTGCCAAATGTGTAAATTATATCACAGCTGGAGAGGCAGAGGAACATGAGGAGGAGGCTTTTGAACTAGAAAATGAGGCCAATGCAGATGCAAAGGACCAAATAGCCTCCTTCTGTGATGTAATCATCTAACTACTTTATCATTTTATATTGGCTGTGAAATTTATTATGGTCAAGTGCAGATTGGATGGAAAATGGAAAGCACTATGATTCCATAACTCTACCTAGGACTGAGAGATTAGAGAAATGTGAACTATCTCAGGATGGGCACGGTGGCTCAGTGGTTAGCGCTGCTGCCTCACAGTGCCAGTGACCTGGGTTTGATTCCAGCCTCGGATGACTGTCTGTATAGAGTTTGCATATTCTCTCTGTGTCTGTGTGGGTTTCCTCCCACAATCCAAAAGATGCGCAGGTTAGGAGAATTGGCCATACTAAATTGCCCATAGTGTTCAGGGATGTGTAGGTTAGATGCATTAGTCAGGGGTAATATAGGGTGGGTTACTCTTCAGAGGATCAGTGCGGACTTGTTGGGCCAAAGGGCCTGTTTCCACACTGTAGGGATTCTAATTCTAAGATGCGCATGTAGCAAAATTGGAGGAGCACTGTTTAGAATGTTAGGCTTAGCATTAAAATAGAAGAGACAATAATAAAGACAGGTGTTTTGAAATGCAAAAGAATGATGTTTTAATGACTTGAGGAGGAATCTGATACTGAAAAACTAGTTGCCGAAGCTTTCTAATTATTTATTGTAGGCTTGAGTATAAAAAGTACCTCAGTATGTGAAACTTAAACTAAAAACACCTTCTGTTAAATCTGATTGCACAATTGGCCAGCACATGGTGAACAATTCTGAGTGTGCAAACAACTACATTAACAACCAATTTATGATAATCAGTTGAGCCATAACGTAACTAAGTTAAACTTCCCCGACTTCCTAGTTAGATTCCTACATACACCCAGCTCTGCAAAACAAAAGAATTTGTGTAAGCTTTGCATCTTTTTTGAAATGCATAGGAGATTGGGGATCTGTAGTTCCCTACTGGTAATGTAGTAATGCCAGGGCCAATCAGAATTGACTTGCCAACTACTCAGGATTAGAGTGGTGCTGGAAAAGCACAGCAATTCAGGCAGCATCCGAGGAGCAGGAAAATCGACGTTTCGGGCAAAAGCCCTTCATCAGGAATAGAGGCAGAGTGCCTGCAGGGTGGAGATGCTGACTGAACTGCTGTGCTTTTCCTGCACCACTCTAGTCCAGAATCTGATTTCCAGCATCTGCAGTCATTGTTTTTACCTTGCCAACTACTCAGCATCCTTTTCTCCTGCAACATAAACTGTCATGTTCATTAGAAATTTCACATTCTTGCAACCGTCCCAATCAGTGCAAGATGAAAAGCGTTTCAGCAATGTCCAAAAAAAACCTGTTGAACTATAACCTGGTACCGTGTGACTTTTAACTTTGACCACACCAGCACTTCCACATCAAATTATGTATGACCAAGCCACCATTTGTGAACATGGAGAAAGTGAGGACTGCAGATGCTGGAGATCAGAGTCAAGAATGTGATGCTGGAAAAGCACAGCAGGTCAGGCAGCATCTGAGGAGCAGGAGAATCGATGTTTCAGGCATAAGATTCCTGATGAAGGGCTTACACCTGAAACGTCAATTCTCCTGTTCCTCAGATGCTGCCTGACCTGCTTTGCTTTTCCAGCACCATGCTCGACACCATTTGTGAGCATGACAAATACACAAAATGTAATGGGGCAGTGAAATTGAAGACTAGAAGGGCCAAATGATAGCAAGGAAATGTCAGTAAATGGTATAAATGGAAATGGTAATGGTTTTGATAAGAATACTCAAAGCAGAAGCACAGAATTGTACGTTAGTGACTGTAAAACATTTTGGGATATCAGGTGATACGGAAAGTGCTATATAAATGTAAATCTTTCTTTCTTTAAGGGAGGACAAAGCCACACAGAGATGGAGGGGAAGACCCAGTTGTGAAGAATGAAGGTATGATGGAGAAATTAAAGCAATATTTTTCCTCATCTTTACAGATGATGGCATAATTGAGATTAAAGCAAGAAATGGAGATAATGTAGAAATTAGGCATACAGATAATATAGAAACAACATTGTTCTAAAAGAGCTAGCAATAAAGTCACTGGCCCTGGCTTGTCCCTTGGACTGCAGAGGACAATCAGAAAGGATCAAAACGCACCTTCTCAAACCCACGAGAACATACAAACTGCATCAGGGAACGGGAGATTGGGCAATGTTTCACTCTGAATAAGAAGGGAAAGATGGATAAACCTGACAGCATGCAACCAGCCATAATAACATCAATGATGGGCCACTCTGAGAATCTCTAATGAGAAATCAAATAAACCAGCATGAACAAATCAAGAATCAATCAAGGACTGGCAGGCATAAGTTCAAAATGAAGTGGGTTGGGCGCATTCAACAACACCTTTTGAAGATGCAACCAACTCAATAAAAAGAATGAATTTGATGTAATGCGCATAATGATTTAGAAGGAGTTCAATAAGGTGTCCAGTGGGAGCATTATTACACAAGGGCAGGTTTACAGTACAGGAGGTCAATGATTTACAAATATCCAACTTATGAATGCATGCACTTGCAAGCACAATCTATACAGGATGTAATTTTAACATCATGACATATGAACATCTCTGTCTTAACCCTGCTGCAATGATCCAGTGAGTCTCAATGCAAGCTGGAAGAACGGCATCTTATTTTTCACGTGGGGATGCTGCAGCCTTCAGTTCAATAATACCTAGTTCAATAATTTTAGAACCTAAATACCTTCCTCCATGTCCTATACCCACCTCCACACCCCAGGCCCTGGAGCTACTTTCAGCACAGCTAACCCACTTTCACCTACTTATAGTCCCCACTATTGGCTTTTCTTTCTTCCTGGTTTACCATTATCATCCCTGTATTCACCTAATTGGCCTAACCATTTTTCTTACCCTCTGGACTCCATCTCCATCTATAACTTACTCCTTTTCCATCACTTCACAACACCCCCTGTCTTCAGCATATGTATCACCTTTTCCTAGCTGCTCTCAGTTCTGAAGAAGGATCACAGGACTCAAAACATTCGCTCTGCTTTCTGTCCACAGATGTTACCAGACCTGCTGAGTTTCTTCAGAAATTTCTTTTCTTTCAGATTTCCAGCATCCGCAGTTCTTTGGTTTATTACAAAGCTTTTTGTCAGGCACTGTAGTCCAACATGTGTACAAATTGATTTGTGAATGGGCTCTAGAACAGAACTTGTTCACAACCTGGGCACTGCCTGTATAAGGAAAAATATGGCAGTATGAATGGCAACTTAATATAGTAAACACAGGGTTAGTATTAATGGGTGTTACTCAGCTCATTGAAAAGTGTGTTCCCAGCAATTAAAGCTAGGCCTGCTTTTGTTTTCAATATATATATAGGGTTCAGGGCAAATAGGATCAGGGGAGAGAACATTGCTGACATTCATTGATGACACTTAAATTTGGCAAATGATGAATACAACTAGAAAACACATCAAGAGGAGCTAGAGAGGTGGGAACATAACGATGACAATTGTAATTCAATGCTGAGACACATAAGAAATGCCGATATGCTATGAATAGCAAAATATAAAAGAACAGGGAAATATAGCAGATTAGGGAGCTCTGGTACCATGGTGTAATGGTTAGTCATAGAGTCATAGACTCGTGTAGTCATAGAGTCATAGAGATGTACAGCATGGAAACAAACGCTTTGGTCTAACTCGACCATGCTGACCAGATAGCCCAACCTAATCTAGTCCCATTTGCCATCACTTGCCCCATATCCCTCTAAACCCTTCCTATTCAGAAGCCCATCCAGATGCCTTTTAAATGTTGCAATTGTACCAGCCTGCACCACATCCTCTGGGAGAACATTCCATACACGCACCACCCTCTGCATGAAAAGGTTGCCCCTTAGGTCCCTTTTATATCTTTCCCCTCTCACCCTAAACCTACGCCCTCTAGTTCTGGACTCCCTCACCCCAGTGAAAAGACTTTGTCTATTTAGACTCTGAATCCAGTAATCTGAGAGTTCAAAACTTGGCAGAACCTGCTGTTAGAAACTACCCACAGAGAACGCAGGATGTGTATTTTTTTAAGGTGCAACTGGAAGTGGATATAGACCAAGAAAAGCATAAAACCTGGAACACAAAATATGTAGTTGAAACTTTATTGCTGGAACAGCACAGCAGGTCAGGCAGCATCCAGGGAACAGGAGATTCGACGTTTCGGGCACAGGCCCTTCTTCAGGATTCCTGAAGAAGGGCCTGTGCCCGAAACGTCGAATCTCCTGTTCCCTGGATGCTGCCTGACCTGCTGTGCTGTTCCAGCAATAAAGTTTCAACTTTGATCTCCAGCATCTGCAGACCTCACTTTCTCCTACACAAAATATGTAGTCAAAGAGGTGGAAATGGCGGAGGAGTTGAACAAAGACTTTGCATCAGTCTTTCCAGTAGAAAACACTAATAGCATTTGAAAAAGACTAAATAACCAGTGGGCAAATGGGAGAGAGGAAATAAATACAGTAATTATCAATAAACAAAAGTACTCAGGAAAAAGTGGGCCTAAGGGCACTTTGTCCCCGGACCTGATGGGATGCATTCCAGAATATTAAAGGAAGTAGTCACGGTTGTACTGGTAATAATTACTTGTAGTAATCTTCCAAGCATTCTTAGTATCAGGAAAAGTGCCAGAGGATTGCAAAACTGCCAAAGTAACATCCTGATCAGGGAAGTGAATGTGCAATAGCCAAGTTTGTGGATGACACTAAAAGAGGTGGGAAGGCAAGTGGTGAAGATGACACAAAGGACCTGGTGAAGAATACACAGGTTAAGTAAGTGGGCAATGAATTGGAATATAATATGGGAAAATGTGAGCGAATGTATTTGGCAGGAAGAATAGAGGAGCTGAATGTTGTATAAATGGAGAAAGACTGAAGAAAGCTACGGCACAGAGGGATTTGGGAGTCCTCATGTATGAATCACTAAAAGCTAACATCCAAGTTCAGTGAGTAATAGGAAAGGAAAATAAAATATCGGCCTTTATTTGAAAAGGAAAGGAGTATAAAAATAGAGAAGTCTCTTTAAAACTGTACAAGGCATGTGCCAAACTGGATCTGGAATACTGTGAACAGTTTTGGTTCCCATATCTAAGGAAAGATATATTGGCATTAGAGGCAATCTAGAGAAGGTTCACGACGTTGACCCTGTGTATGGAGAGATTTTCTTATGATGAAAAGGACATCCAAGGTTAGGGCCTAAATTCTTTGGAGATTAGAAGAATGGGTGGAGAGCTTATTAAAAAAAACAAGATTCTTTGGGAACCGACAGGATAGGTAAAGAAAGGTCATTTCTCCTGTAGGAGAGTCAAGGAGAGAGAGCATATCCTCAGAGTAAGGGAGCACTGATAGATGAAGAGGAATTTATTATATGGGGGGGTGGGGTGGGGGGGGGGAGGGAAGTAAATCTGTGAAATTATTTTACCACAAGGAACTCTTGAGACAGGATTATCAAGTCTATTCAAGCTTGTAACAGGCAGATTTTTAATCAATAAGGGAATCACAGATTATGGGATAAAAGTGAAATTGAGGATTCTTCGATAATTTATAATCCCATTGAATGGCCAAATGGCCTATTGCTGCTCTTACATTGTACAGTCTTATGCAATAATAAAGAGATATTTCGGGTGCCCCACTATAGGTGGGATTTTAAAGCCATGGAAAATGTACAGTGAAAATTTAATGGATTTGTTTTGAAATGATGAAGAGTTTGATAAAATGAATAAGGTGAAGATTACTTTCTCCAACTAGTAAAGAGTGATAAGGACCATCTATTTAACACTGTCATGAAGAAAGGGAGGAAAACATTTCGGAGAAATTCCTTGATGCAAAGAATTGCTGAAGCATGAAATTCTTTGCATTCGAAAATAGTCGAGCCAGAGCCCACTGCATACTTGAGGAGAAAAGCAGATAAACATTTGAAATGAAGTAAGAAGAGGGACTAAGGGGAGAGATCTGGGTAATGAGACTAGGATTGCTAACACATTGACTAGCCAGATGATGTCATTTAATTCTGCATGATAATGTGACATCTGTTGAAGTAACTATGAGCAAAGTTCAGAGATCAAAGACACAAGTAAAGTTTAAATAATCAATATATTCAGTCACTTTGGGCCAAAGTTCATCAAAGTAAATATAATGCTGAACTATAATCATGTACATATGGAGAGAGTCATGATTGGACTACAATAATGTAGACAGAATACATCTTCAATGCTTCATCTAATTCTGGAGACCAAGTCTCACAAAAGGACATCCAAGGTTAGAGGCAGTGCAGAGAAAAACCACAGGCATAAGTCCAAGACTGGGATTTTAACTCAAAAGGATGAGTGTCTGGCAGGAAAGAAGGGCTCCTGCCTGAAACATCGATTTTCCTGCTCCTCAGATGCTGCCTGACCTGCTGTGCTTTTCCAGCACCACTCTAATCTTGACTCTGATCTCCAGCATCTGCAGTCCTCATTTTCGCCTAGGAATAGAAATTAGGGCAGCTAAAGACCATGAATTTATGGAAATAATTATTTTATTATATTCAATAGATATTGCAAACAAGCTGAATTTGCATTTTCTGATGAATTTGACACGTACTGATGTGTGACTGCAATTTGGAACCCTAGAAGCACTATGGACATTTTTCACCAGCAATTCTAAAGCATGTTTTTTTAAAAAGGAGCCAAAATAGGCAAAATTTGTTGTTGATGTAAATTAAATAGCTGCAAAGAAACCATTTTAAACTATAATTGCATTTGAAAGCAGGACTGAGATTCTCATCTATGTCAATGAGCTATGGTACCTAAGCATACTAACCTGGATTCAAGGATTTGCTTTGTTGGTCACAGCCAAAGAACTATCTCTTAGTCACCCCTTGTAGGTAAAGGAATGATGTCACTCTGAGTCCTTTAAGCCAACTCGCCTGCAAGCCAGACAAGAGGAAATAGAATTAGAAAAGGACTCTCTCTCATCCTGGATGCTCGAATTCAGCCATGGCTGAAAGAAATCAGAACAATTTCAAAAGGTGATTGGGAGGCTATTTGCAGATAAGGGGTCGGTTGGGAAGTGGGAGGCCTTTAAAAATCAGATAATGAGAGTTCAAAGACAGTATGTTCCTGTTAGTGTGAAGGGCAAGACTGATAGGTGTAGGGAATGCTGGATGACTCGAGAAATTGATGCTCTGGTCAAGAAAAAGAAGGCATTTGTCAGCAGGAGTATACTTAAGAGGGAAATCAGGAAGGCAAAAAGGGGACATGAGATAGCATTGGTAAATAAAGTTAAGGAGAATCTGAAGATATTCTGTAAGTACGTTAAGGGCAAAAGCGTAACCAGGGAGAGAATAGGGCCCCTTAAAGATCATCAAAGGTCTATGTGTGGAACCACATGAGATTGGTGAGATACTAAACAAATATTTCGCTTCAGTATTTACTGTGGAGAAAGACATGGAAGTTGAGGAATTGGAGAAATAAAGAGTGATGTCTTCAAAAGAGTTCATTTACAAAAAAATGAGGTGCTGGATGTTTTAAAATGCACAAAGATAGATAAATCCCTGCAAACTCATCAGATGCTTCCCAGACCTTTGTGGGAAGCTAGGGAAGAGATTGCTGGGTCCCTTGCTGAGATATTTGTATCATCAACAGCCAAAGGTGAAGCACCAGAAGACTGGAGGTTGGCCAATGTGGTGCCATTATTTAAGAAAGACTGTAAGAAAAATCTGGGATTCTATAGACTGATGAAAACCTTACGTTGTTGGTGGGGATTCAGAGGAACAGGATTTATATTCATTTGGAAAGGCAAGGGCTGACTAGGAATAGTCAACATGGTTTTGTGGAATCTTGTCTCACTAAGTTGATTGTGTTTTTTCAAGAGGTGACAAAGAAGACTGATGAAGGCAGAGTGGTAGACCCCATTGCCCATATGGACTTCAGCAAAGCGATCGACAAGGTTTTACATGGTAGACTGGTTAATAAGGTTAGATTAAATGGGAGCCAGGGGAAGCTAGCCAGTTAGATACAAAATTAGCTTGAAGGTAGGAGACAAAGGGTAGTGGTAGAGGTTTGTTTTTCAGACTGGAGCCATGTGACCAGTGGTGTGCCCCAAGAATCGGTGCTGGGTCCATGGCCTTTCGTTAATTATATAAATGATTTGGATGTGAATATAGGAGGCAAGGCTAATAAATTTGCAGATGACACCAAAATAGGTGGTGGATTGGACAGTAAGGAAGATTATCTCAGAGGACAATGAGACTTTGATCAGCTCGGCCAATGGGCCGAGGATTGGCAGATTGAGTTTAATTTAGATAAATGTGAGATGTTGCATTTTGGTAGGGCAAATGAAGGTAAGACTTATACAGTAAATCGTAGCGCCCTGGGAAGTGTTCGGAACAAAGAGACTTAGGGGTGCAGGTGCATAATTCCTCAAAACTGGCGTCGCAGGTAAACAAGGTTTTGAAGAAAACGTTTGGCGCATCTGCCTTCATTGGTTAAAACACAGAGTGTACGAGTTGGGACACCATGTTGCAGCTGTACAGGATATTGGTGAGGACACTTTTGGAATACTGTGTACAATTCTGGTCACACTTCTATAGGAAAGATTTTGTTAAACTTGAGAGTGTGCAGAAAAGATTTATAAGGATGTTGCCGGGATTGGAGGGTTTGAGCTGTAGGAAGTAGCTGAATAGACTGGGGTTCTTTTCCCTGGGGTTTTGGAGGATGAGAAGTGACCTTATCGATGTTTATAAAATCATGTGGGTCATGGATAAGGTGAGTAGCCAAAGTTCTTTTTCCTAGGGTGGGGGAGTCCAAAACTAGAGGGCATAGCTTTAAAGTGAGAGGGGAAAGATTCAAAAAGGACCTTACGAGTAACATTTTTACACAGGAACATATATGGAACAAGCTACCAGAGGATGTGATGGAGGCGGGTACAATTACAACATTTAAAAGGCAATGGATACATTGAGTATATGAATGGGAAGGGTTTAGAGGAATATGGGTCCAATACTGGCAAATGGGACTAGGTCAGATTAAGATGAGGTGGACCGAAGGGTCTGTTTCCAGAGTCTCAATCAACTTACAAAATTAAGAATCTTTAAATCAAGTGTATAACTACCAACATCAGTGCTACCAGTAAATTCCATTGTGATCGTTACAATGTTCAGAGACTGAATGTATCTTTTTTTTAAGAACTTTTATCTTTTTGGGCACACCTTTTATTTCTAATTGGTGCACATGCATTACTGAGTCTTACAGTTAGTAGTTCATAAATTCATTCTTTGTTAACTCAAGAAAGCCTGGTTAAACTGAATCATTCTAAAACAGCAGTTTATTTGGGAGAAAGGTATCCATAAAAGAAAGGATTTGTTTTTAAATCAATCTTGTTGCAACCAGGCAGGAGGAGGTGAATAAAGAAAGAGAGTTAATTCATCTCTCCTCATCCGGGAGCTTAATAATTTGGGGTATCCATCCTGGAAGCATAACAACTTGGAAAACCTTGCCCTGGTTCTGGTTGTAACAATCCACATCAACCCAAGAGGTAATTCTGTTGTGAATTTTTAGCTAGTTTTCGAGATACTTGAGCAGTAGAGACAGCCAGCTGTGCAAAACAAACCATAAAGTTAAGTTTATGATCAGATAACTGAATGGTTTTGAGGAGGAAATCAATAATTGCGTGGTATTCAAACTATCAGCAAAATGATCTGAATGTCAACTGTGTTCAGACCAAACAACTGCATGTTTTACCTTAGAAGTAAGAACACCAACAAATGGCTGAAGCACTAGTCTAGAATGTTTCAGCACTAGTCACTAAACCTAAAAGCTTTTATTTAAAATAGTCTGGCAGTGTCCTGTACAGTCACACTCCAAATTACAGTTTAAATTTACTTCAAATTACAACCTAGGATACCACAATACATCTGTTTAATATAAGTCTTTGTTGTAATCAGTTCAGGCACATTGCCAGAGGGATAGCAAACAGAAAAACGGCAGCTTTTAAAAGTCTTCAGCTCCACCCACTTCCACTAGCAAAATTACCTACAGAACAAGCAAAGAACATTGATTCATTACCCTTAAGGACCTGCACCAAACATTCACTCTCAAAGTAAAATCAAGTATTGTACTTTTGCTGATACTGTGGACATTAGATTCCCTTTATGCAATGAGCTCCCTCAACTTCTTTCAAACCTACTTTCTTTTCATTAATGTAACTGTCACTTTTACTAGCAGTTTGGCTTTGCCAATACAAGGTTCTCTGCTCTTGGGCTCAGACATGGATCAGTTTACTATAAATCAACTCTCATGCATGGAGAATCACTGAACTCAAATGAAAGAGAGCACAGTGCAACTCCCAAGTATTTATGTCCCTGACTTTTCAAGAGCCAGATACAGGCTCCACCCAGCATTTGAAGCACCTCATTCTAATTCCATGTCCCATGTTGTGAGTTCAATTCAATTTAAAAGCTGTCATTCAGTTTAGATTTTCAAAACGAATGGCACCCAGAGATGGTGCCTTTATCTAGAGGGCAGTGCCCAGCAAAAGACATAAAATGGGAGGAGGTAAACGTTTCAAATTTGGGATAGAAATAGGATTCCGATACTGGAGGTTTTGTCACAAGGATGGAAAGGAATAAGACTGTTGCACTGGTTTTATCCCTGACAGGAAGATCAGAAAATTATCTTTCCTGTACAGTTTTCAAATCCTAGGGCATAATTATGTGAACACTTATTTTTGTTTGGCAATTTCTGCATGTCAGGGTTTTCTTAAATTAAAACCTATCTCTCTCCTGATGAATTAGTTGGGAAAGGTAGAGCATAGTCAATGTAAGTAGACCAGAATTTCGAGATAGAGCAGATTAGCTAACCTTAGAGGAGAAAGTGAGGTCTGCAGATGCTGGAGATCAAAATTGAAACTTTATTGCTGGAACAGCACAGCGGGTCAGGCAGCATCCAGGGAACAGGAGATTCGACGTTTCGGGCACAGGCCCTTCTTCAGGATTCCTGAAGAAGGGCCTGTGCCCGAAACGTCGAATCTCCTGTTCCCTGGATGCTGCCTGACCCGCTGTGCTGTTCCAGCAATAAAGTTTCAACTTAGCTAACCTTAGCCACAGTGACAATTAAGGGGAATGCTGTAACTGTCGCACTCATGGATGCATGCCATTCAGACTGAGTTCATCGAGCTTTGTAGACATGTACCATTTGTAGTGAACTATGTGCCTGTGGAATTTGAGTTGTTCTGTGCTATCATCAGAGGAGAGGAGGTGAAATACTTCAGAAATGAGAGAGTGTTTTGAAGGATTTTAAGACTGAGCTTAATTGCCTATATGCTTTGAGGAATGCTGAGCCAAGATCAGCTGGAGTAGTTCCTGCCACTCAATGAGCATTTATAGTTCATAATCAACCAATATGTGCATGTTAGTGTAATTTTATCATGTTGATACTGGAGGATAGAGAACATACCTAAGACAGTATTTGGTGTTTGCTTTGTTTGAATCTTATACAGGAACAATTCCTCTGTCTTAAACTGTGGAGTGTGGTGACTTCATTATTTTAGAATTTAACTGTGATCTTCTGATGCCCTAAAGCCTATCCACCATCTACAGGGCACAAGTCAGGAATGTGATCACCACTCACCTGGATGAGGCCAGCTCCAACAACACTCAAGAAGCTTAACACCATCCAGGACAAAGCAGCCACTTGATTGATATCAGTAACTTGTTCAATCTATAAGATGCACTGCAGAAATTAACCAAAGATTGTTGAACAGCACCTTCCAAACCCATGATCACTTCCATCAGATACATGGGGACATCAGACTCTGTAAGAACCTCTCCAAGCCACTCATGGGACCAAAAACTGCTCACAATATTCCAAATGTGATCTGACCAGAGCCTTATATAGCTTCAAATGTTCATCCTTGCCCTTGTATTCTAGCTCTCTTGAATGCTAACACTGCATTTACCTTCCCAACTGCCAAATGAACCTGCCTGCTAACTTTAAGATGGCTCTTAATAAGAATGCCTAAGTTCCTTTGTGCTTCAGATTTCTGAAGGCTTCCCCTTTATTCTTCATAAAAAGTGCATAACCTCACTCTTTCCCACATTGTATTCCATTTTGCCCACTCCACTAGCCTGTACAAGTTTTTCTGCATCCTCCCTGCTTCCTCAGCACTACCTGATCCTCCAGCTATCCACTCATCGGCAAACCTAGCAACAATAGGGACCAAAACTCTTTTATTTTTAAAGAAAGAGGAAATCCAAGATCACAGTTAAATTCTAAAATAATGAAGTCACCACACTCCACAGTTTAAGACAGAGGAATTGTTCCTGTATAAGATTCAAACAAAGCCAACACCAAATACTGTCTTAGGTATGTTCTCTATCCTCCAGTATCAACATGATAAAATTACACTAACAGGCACATATTGGTTGATTATGAACTATAAATGCTCATTGAGTGGCAGGAACTACTCCAGCTGATCTTGGCTCAGCATTCCTCAAAGCATATAGGCAATTAAGCTCAGTCTTAAAATCCTTCAAAACACTCTCTCATTTCTGAAGTATTTCACCTCCTCTCCTCTGATGATAGCACAGAACCAACTCAAATTCCACAGGCACATAGTTCACTACAAATGGTACATGTCTACAAAGCCTGATGAACTCAGTCTGAATGGCATGCATCCATGAGTGCGACAGTTACAGCATTCCCCTTAATTGTCACTGTGGCTAAGGTTAGCTAATCTGCTCTATCTCGAAATTCTGGTCTACTTACATTGACTATGCTCTACCTTTCCCAACTAATTCATCAGGAAAGAGATAGGTTTTAATTTAAGAAAACCCTGACATGCAGAAATTGCCAAACAAAAATAAGTGTTCACATAATTATGCCCTAGGATTTGAAAACTGTACAGGAAAGATAATTTTCTGATCTTCCTGTCAGGGGTAAAACCAGTGCAACAGTCTTATTCCTCTTCATCCTTGTGACAAAGCCTCCAGTATCGGAATCCTATTTCTATCCCAAATTTGAAACGTTTACCTCCTCTCATTTTATGTCTTTTGCTGGGCACTGCCCTCTAGATAAAGGCACCATCTCTGGGTGCCATTCGTTTTGAAAATCTAAACTGAATGACAGCTTTTAAATTGAATTGAATTCACAACATGGGACATGGAATTAGAATGAGGTGCTTCAAATGCTGGGTGGAGCCTGTATCTGGCTCTTGAAAAGTCAGGGACATAAATACTTGGGAGTTGCACTGTGCTCTCTTTCATTTGAGTTCAGTTACTCGCCATAGTATTCCTAGCCTCTGACCTGCACTTGTTGCCACTGTATTCATATGGTGAGTCCAGTTGAGGTTCAGGTCAATGGTAACCCCCAGGATGTTGATAGTTGGAGATTCAGTGATGTTCACACCATTAAATGTCAAGGGCCAGTAGTTAGATTGTCTCTTACTGGAGATGGTCATTGCCAGGCATTTGTCATTTGTCGGCCCGAGCCTGGATATCTTCCAGAATTTGTTACATTTGAACATGGATTATTCCTGTATCTGAGGAGACATAAATGGTGCTGAATATTATGCACTTCTGACATTACGGTGGAGGGACGGTCATTGATGAAGCAGCTAAAGTTGGTTGAACCTAGGTCACAACCCTGAGGAACTCCTGTAGAGATGTCATGGAGCTGAGATGACTGACCTCTAACAACCAAAACCACCATCATAGGTGCCAGTGGAGAGTTTGCCTTCTGATACCCATTGATGCCAGTTTTGCTTAATGCCACATTCGGTCAAATGTAGTCTTGATGTCAAGGGCTGTCATCCTCTCCTCACTTCTATTGTCCATGCTTGAATCAAGGCTGTAATGAGGTCAGGAGCCAAGTGGCCCTGGCAGAACCCAAACTGGGTGTCACAGATTATTACTGAGTAGGTGCTGCTTGATAGCACTGTTGATGACACCTTCCATCATTTTACTGATGATCGAAAGTAGACTGATGGAGCGGTAATTAGCTGGGTTGGATTTGTCTTGATTTTTGTGTACAGGAGATACCTGAGCAATTTTTCATATTGTCAGGTTGATGTCAGTATTGTAACTGCACTGGAAGAGCTTGGCTAGAGGAGCAGCTAGTTGTGGAGCACAAGTCTTCGGTACTATTGCTGAAATGTTGTCAGGTCCGATAGCCTTTGAAGTATCTAGTGCCCTCAACCATTTCTTGATATCACGTGGAGTTAATTCATTTAGTCTTATCACTGACTTCAGTTATAACAGCAATAAGAACACTCTCACTACATTACTGCCCAGGTTTAACTGGGATCTAGTGAACTGACCAGGATTGCTGCTGTCAGTGGCATGCGACATGTGACCCTGTTGCATGTCTCCTTATTGGGCATACTCCCCAGTGATTGAACTGACCATCATAACATGCGCTTAGATAAATACCAGCAGACCAGTCAGCTCTCAGGGAGTCAGGGAGTCTTCCTCCAGCAACCTGTGATCCAGGAAGGAGATTCACACAGGAACAGAAAAAATAGATTTTTTTTCTAAATTACATTTTATTCTTAAGTCTGGCTCAACCAGCAGATTGGTGAGGCCAGGACTATTCTCCTCAGAGAAAAGAAATTTGGAGGCAGATTTAATCGCAGCGTTCAAACTCCCAAGAGGCCTGGACACTGCTGATAACCAGACATTGATGGAAGGGTTGAGAACCAGACAGTTTTGATTCCAGACGGTTCAAGAAGAATCAAAGGCAAACACAAGCAAAATGTTTTTGGACAGCGAGTAGTCAGGACCTGGAATACACAGCCTGAAACTGTGGTGGAGCTAAATGGACCCAACTGTAGCCTTCAAAAGGGAATTGAATAATTATTTGGAGAGGAAGATTTATAGGACCATGTGGCTAAAGAGGAGGGGAGCCACTGAGTTACTCTCGCAGAGAGCTGTCAAACACATGATGGGATGACATGCCTCCATGGACTGAAAGGGATTCAAACCTCAAAATGCATCCATTTGATTTTGAGATTCAAATGTGGCTGGGAGTCTACACAGACAAGAGGGGGTTATAGGGTTACCAGCTGAATCAGCAACACATTTCAATTAAGGGAAACATAACTGGTTTGGAAGTCAAGCTAAATTGTATGCAGTTCTGACAGGCCCTAATCCTAATATTTCACTTGGTTACAGCTGAAAAATTGTTAAATGGCTCTCTCTCTGAAAGAGCTTGTGTGACTATGAGGCAGCATTTGGAGTTTACCCTCAGCCAATGTTATTTTCCTAACTATTTCACAATGCATACAGTCCTAACTTGATTCACTCTTCCCTGTGCTCAATTTGTTCCCACAAAATCCACAAATTTTGGGCTTCTCTTATCTATTCTGTCCAGTACATGCTTTATTTGACTTGTTTCATTGTGAAATAAAATATATGCTATTAATCTTTAAATCTCATTGATCAACTGAAAAGCCTCGGACTTTGGCTTGAGAGAAAACAAGTTGGGATACATTAAAATGTCCATCACAAAGTCACATCAGCTGAAAGAAGCCAAGATCATTTGCAAAGCAATTTCTAAATAATGCAGCTAAAATATCTGCTACGCCCTGAAAATACTGTCCAAGGCTAATTACCTGAACATTGAAATTCATTGTCTGGAAGGTATAGCTTACAATGAGATCTTTAAAAGTCTCTGGGGCTGAGACTTCTCAAATACAGGTATTGTTGGAACAAAGACCTAAGTCAGACACTCATTATGCAACAAGGAGAGCGGAAAAGCCGCCTTATTCATGTCAAAGGATAACAGGACAACTCAAACTATAAACCATCAAATTCCTAGTTAGAAAGGTTTCACCCATTGTGAGCCAACAGTTACGATTTGTGCAATGAATTCCCCCTACTTGTGAAAAGCCATGATTATACACTTGTATTTTTCACTTCAGAACGTGGTAATATCGAGAAGAAGAACTCCTCACAGAACACTACATCTCTCTCTCTTTGAAAATGGTCTGTCTGACTCTGCAAAATTGATTAACCAGGAGAGAAAACCATCTATGATTTCACAGTCAAACATGGAAATCTGCACCAAACAGCTACCAGCAGTTGAATTACTGAAGCTGCTCAGCTGCAATCCTAACCCCAGCCCTCAAATAAATTCTTCACCTGAGAACTGTAATTGTTTTTCAATTCCAACTCCCCTCTCTCTCTGCCTTGTTCTGTCTTCTTGCATGCCTGGTACATGTGTGTATGCCACATGACTCGGGATGTGTACAACATTTTAATCAGATTGCAATAAAACTAACTCTTCAATTTTGTTTACCTAGCTTGATTCTACATGGTCTAACTGCACGTTCACAGCATATTGAATTGGGAACTTAAATTCTGTTACACCCAACAGAGGATTGAAGAGAGGAATTTATTTGCACCTACAGGCTTGGTTGTAACACTTGTCAAATAGACACAGATAGTGACTGCTCCTTGCTATGGCAGCTTTTACATGGGCGAAAGTGAGTACTGCAGATGCTGGAGATTAGAGTCAAGATTGGAGTGATGCTGAAAAAGCACAGCAGGTCAGGCAGCATTCGAGGAGCAGGAAAATCGATGTTTTGGGCAAAAACCCTTCATCAGGAATGAGGGCTCATTCCTGATGAGCCACCAGCAACATACTAGAACTTCAAAAGATGTGACTATAATGGTCATCACTAAGGAAAAGGTGCTGAGAAAGCTGAAAAGTCTGAAGATGAATAAGTCACCCTGACCAATGGACTACACCCCAGAGTTCTGAAGGAGATACCTGAGGAGATTGTGGATGCATTGGTGGTGATCTTTCAGAATCACTGTAGTCAGGGAGGTCCCAGAGGACTGAAAGGTTGCGAATGTAAGATTCTTGGTTTAAGAAGGAGGGAGGCAGAAGACAAGAAACTATAAGGGATTTAGTCTGATCTCTGTGGTTGATAAGATTTTACAGTTCTTTATAAAATATGAGATTGTGAAGTACTGGTCCAACAGTTATGGAGGGAGTGAATGTTTAAGGTGGCATAGGGGCTGCCAATCAAAGGGCCCCCTTTGCTGATATAGGGAACAAGGGTGCAGGAATGTAAATGTGCTGTAAAGGATATCCTGATGCCAGCCTGCATTTTAGCACCCTTTCACAGCTCCAGCAACTGACATATCCAGTTGTCTAGATCAGCGAGCCAGGCAATGCTCTGGGAACCCAGGTTTGAATCCTGATTTGGCAGATGGTGGAATTTGAATTCAATAAAGAAAATCTGGAATTAAGAGGCTAATGATAATCATAAATCTGTTTTCAATTGTTGGAAAAACCCATCTGATTCACTAATGTCCTTTAGGCCACCCTTATGTGACTCTGGCCTATATGTGACTCCAGACCCACAGCAATGTGATTGACTCTTCACTGCTCTCTGGGCAATTAGGGATGGGCAATAAATGCTGTCCTAGCCAGCAACATCCATGTCCTGTGAATTAATAAACAAAAAGGCCAGGGTTGGTGAGAAACAGTTACCCAAACAGCAGGTAACCTGTTAAGGCAATTAAGTTGGCCAATAAGTAGAGGCTGACTGGAACCTGTGGCAACCCACCTCTCCCACCCTCCCAACACCCCCAAGTCACATGGTATCCGGAGACTGTCAGATGCCTGAAAGCAAGTATCCAGCAGCTGAGCAGAAAGGCCAGTGCTCCAGAATCTAAGGGTTGTCAGAAACAGTCATCCCCACATAGCCCCAGCTGCAGCATAGGCAACCCTGTGAAAGAGCTTCCCTCACACTCCACAGAGGTGACCTAGTAGCTGGGCCTATTGCTTTTGTAACGGCTTACAGAAAGGGCGGAGAAGGCAGAGAGAATTGTACCTTCTGTCATCTTTCACTGAACTGCAGGCTGCTACCCTTCCTATGTTGGAAGGCTCCTATTGACGTTTCAGTTTCGAGAGCCCACCCACCCTCTGTTCCTAATACTTGGATGGGATGTGTGCCTTCTGCCCACCAATAGGCTAATCCTTCTAAAGTCTCACCCGCTGGCTGTTAGCAAGGCAGTGCGGGGTCAGGACTGGATCTGCTGCTGACTTTGCAATCTCAATGCCAGAAGGGAAATCCAAGCCCATCCCTTCATAATATATGTCAAAAGCATAATCATTTTGGAATTCCTCCCCACTTTAGCAAAATTCTGATTATTTTTCCAACTTGCATGGAGCAACACCTTGTCGTTCTGTAATTTCAGACCCTCCTTCAGTTAGTTTCAGGGAGAGTGTGGTTGTTAGAGGTGAAAGGCTTCTGAAGCAATAAGCAAACAGTGTGATAACACATATAGAGTTAAAGGCACATTAATATTTCTATACATGGTCCTGGTTTTAATTTACATCACTCACCCAATATCCTCCCACAGGATCATTCCCATTGCCCTGCCGTTTATGGGCATCATGTTTTGAGCCCCAGAGGTCTCCATACTTTCACCAGCACTGGCCTATTATGAAGTCTTGAGGCAATTCAATCGGAGTGGAATGTGATCCATGCTAATGTTGCATATCTCAGCCATTGGGGATGGCAGATCTCTCCGTGGCTCTCCTGAGCAGAAATAAACAATTAGTCCAAGGTTCTCATTCATAAATATGTCAGAAAGTGTGAATTGAATAGTGGATGGATATTGAATCACAAGAAAGCTGACCTCAGCTATGATTCCTGCAGTGCTTGAGTAGACACAATTGCTCACTGAATTAAGAAAATCTCACATTTATTCATCACCTTTCACTAACTCAGGATGTCTCAAAGCACTGCGCAACACCACCATAGTCGGTCAAATCTCATTTGGCAACAAAACAGACTACAGACGGGAGATGGAAGACCTGGAAAAATGATGCACTGAGAACAACCTAGCTCTCAATGGCAGCAAAACCAAGGAACTCATTATTGACTTTAGGCAGGATGTTACTCATGCCCCCCTACACATTAACAACACAGAGGTGGAACGAGTGGAGAATGTCAAGCTTCTGGGAGTGGTCATCCACAACAAGCTTTCTTGGACTCTTCATGTGGAAGCACTGGCTACAAAGGCCCAACAACGTCTCTTCTTCCTCAGGCAGCTGAGGAAATTTGGCATGATGGCGAATACCCTTGCCAACTTTTATAGATATGCTATTGAGAGCATTCTGTCTGGATGTATCACTACCTGGTATGGCATCTGTACCATTCAAGACCTGAAACGGTTAGAGAGAGTGGTGAACTCAGCCCAGACAATCACGAAGACCTACCTCCCATCTATTGAATCCATCTACCAGGCCCACTGTCAAGGAAAGGCCGCCAGCATTCTCAAAGATCCATCACACCCTGGTAATGTTTTTCTACAACCTCTACCATCAGGGAGAAGGTACAGAAGCCTGAACACACACACCAGCCGGTTTCGCAACAGTTTCTATCCTACTGTTGTTAGAATACTGAATGGATTCACAAACTCTTAACATTCACCTGTACCTGTGTTTTTGCCACTGTTTACCTATTATTTACTTATCTATACTACTTAACTCTGTGACCTGCCTGTATTGCTCACAAGACAAAGTTTTTCACTGTGCCTCGGTACACGTGACAATAAATTCAATTCAATTCAATTCAGTACAGAGCTTGAACTTTGCAGGAAGGGGAGACATGTTGCTGAAGCTGTGTAACTACGTTCATCAGGACGAATGCAACAATGCTAAATTTCAAATAATCAGAATTTATACTGCAGGGTTAAAGGATGCTGGTTATCTGTGGTTGGCATGTTGGTTCTGACTAGCCAAGGTGTTGGCATGCAGGAAGCAAAGGAACAAAAGACTTGCTATGCGCCCAGGTAATTCAATAGAGTCATAGAGTCATAGGGTCATAGAGATGTACAGCACGGAAACAGATCCTTCAGTCCAACTCGTCCATGCTGACCAGATATCCTAACCCAACCTAGTCCCTTTTTCCAGCACGTGGCCCATATCCCTCTAAACCCTTCCTATTCATATACCCATTCAGATGACTTTTAAATGCTGTGATTGTACCGACCTCCACCTTCACAACACAATCCCCCATCAGAAAGACACAGAATTACTGCCCTAATGCATGAGAACTGTCATTTCAGCCAGAGGGGTAACTGCCTATGAATCCTTAACCATCCAATGATCAGCAAGGGGAAACTTGAAAAGTTAAAGAACACAAGATTCTGTGTGGAGTGAATGAAATAGGCAGCCTATTCATTTTCTTCAATCAATAGACATTAACGCTTGTTACCTATTACTTAGCAGCCAGTTATATTCCCTTTAAGAAATCTGATAGTCTCCTGTGAGACATCAAACTCAATGTAAGATTAAATATACATTACCACTTTAGCTACATGTTGTTAACTCTAGGATTAATCACAGGATCAGTGTATAGACACATTGGTAAACACATGGAAATTTCCTCACTGGAGGATTACTTAGAACATTGGTTAGCTCATCCCAGGATCAGTAGGTTCAGGATAGTTCCAGTCAACCTATTTTGATGTGTTATGACACACCTCTGGAGTAAATGGGACCTGAGTGCAAGCCTTCTCTCTCAAAGACAGGGACACTACCACCACACACAACCCTCCCCCCGCAGACTGCTCATAAGGACAACACTAATTCATTAACACTTGGATATATTTTCCAATCAGTCTGTTCAGAGATGTAATGGCTCACCTCTAGAGCAGATGGGACTTTAACTCAGACCTCCTGGCTCAGATGGAGGGACACTACCATGTGAACCCTATAACAGCAGAATAATTCAGTCAGGCCACAATTCATTGCACCTGAGGCTGTGTGACAGCTTGAAGTGCCGGATTCCTAGTTTGGGAAATACGTGCTGCTTCCTCCAGTGGCTCCTTCTAGTAGGATGCATTTCTCACTTAAAATCATAATCTTCATTTCCTGGTGTCCTTGTCATACTCATACTTTGCAGCATGAGTGAGGTTGAAAAGACACTCTGCTGAAGTTGTAGTGCGGCTGATGTTAATGTCACTTAAGTCAGCCTCCTCTCAGGGCATTGTCTGTGAATGACATTTATGTAGGAACTGCTGTTCCACCAGCAATAAATGAAATCCCAGCAGTTCTATAAGCCACATCTGTACATCAGAGGATGGGGAAGGATAGTTAGTACCAGCTGGGCACCTCGAGACATGAAACAGCAGCTACAATTATAGGGGAGCTTTAAAATAAATCACAAAACCTCAACTTGCAAAAGGACTGGGTCACATAGGTGACAGCTGGAGTAAAATAGAAAGAGTTTACAAGTCTAGTTTTAACCCTTCAATTATAGAAAGCATTGTCAGCTTAACACATTTCTGCAAGGACATAACACTTTAAAAACTGAGTTTTATTGATGTGTAGGGGATATCGGAAGAAGAAGAGGCCATTCAGGCCCTTCAGCTATGGTTCCAGTTGAAATAGTTTCTGCCTCTTCTCATTTTCCCACAAACTTGACTTTGCTGTCCACTGCCATCTTGATGCAGTGCCTGGTCACTGTAGGATTGATGAGCATCTGTATAGACCCTTATCCGAAAGGGAGCATGGCTCATGTGCAGTGTGTTTGTTCCCTGCGCCGTACATTTCAGATCACTGCGAGACCATATGCCTGCACAGCTTCGAAAGAAGACTGCTTACAACTGTACTTTCTCCATCCATTCTTTTCATTTCAACAAAATGGCAATTTTCTCATCAGTAGGTAGTCAGTTGTCAAGGATTTAAGATCTATTTTGGATTCTTGAGAATATAATTTAGGCTGACATTAAAGGGTGGTAAAGGATGTCTTTTGGATGAGATATCAAACCAAAGTCCTGTTTGCTAACTCAGATTGCTGTAAAAAATCCCGTAATAATTTTTGGAAGACAGCGGAGAAGATCATTTGGTATCATATCAATCTGGTCTGAAGCAAGTTTGGTACGTATGAAACTACATGCTAATTCTTATTTTGACCAGGATTTATTCATAGCATTAGATATGTCTGCTTATTACCTACCAACTCAATGTTCCAACCGCTTCTCTTTCTCAATATTCTAAGTACTTAATTAAACAATGTTCTTCACCTTTGCATTTGCAGAGGAGCCTCAATTAGCTGAAGGATATGGTCAGGCAGTATTTCGTCCAGTGAATCACATTCCAGATATTCGAATGCCAGATAACATAGTTTAGCTGAGCATTAGGATCTTGCGATCTTGCTGGATAATCCGATATTCAGATAATTGATTGCCTGATAATCGAGGTTCCTCTTTGGTTAGAGCTTAATCATTCTTAAAAAGAGATACAAAGTCAAAGTTTTTTACTTTGACTTATCAACTTTTAATTGGAAACAACAATTGTTTGGGGTATGGCTGGGATGGAGATGCAGCAGGATCTGTTAACTAAACATTTTAGTATATGCTTAAACTCAAACCAGACAGGTCAAATCAGGACATTACCATGGGGATGCAAAAGCAATTGATTTTCTCCATAACCATTTCCTCATTGAAGATATTGCAATACGTGGGTATGTTCGTCTTGCCATGTTGGGACTGGACAGGCTAGATGCTGGAAGTGTGGTATTAGAAAAGCACAGCAGGTCAGGTAGCATCCAAGGAGCAGGAAAATTGACATTTCAAGTAAAAACCGAGAGTTGTAAACTCTACCACAGAAAAGTGTTGGGGCCAGTTCATGAGATATATTTAAGAGGGAGCTGGGCATGGCCCCAGCAGCTAAAGGGACCAATGGGTATGGAGAAAAGGCAGGAGTGGGTACTGAAATTGCATGATCAGCCTTGGTCATAGTGAATGGTGGTGCTGGTTTAAAGGACCAAATGACCTACACTTGCTCCTATTTTCGGGCTCTATGTTTCTAAAGACCAGGGTCCTGAGTGTAAATAAATGTAGCTCGAGAACACACAAATGGATCATACTACGAGCCTATCTGATAGCCTTACATTAGTTTCTGCTGTAATTCTTGGTGCAATCAGGCTTATTTAAATAAATGTTTTCTAAGAGCAAAATCGCATCTAATGCTGGACACTATGTTCTGAGTTTTTGCAAACAAGGTCTGCTTTTCCCAAAGTGGTGGAGGCCGGTACAATTACAGTATTTAAAAGGCACCTGGATGGGTATATGAATTGGGAGAGTTTAGAGGGGACATGGGCCAAGTGCTGAAAAATGGGACTGGAAACCCGAGAACTCTGTGGGAAGCTAGAGAAGTGATTGCTGGGCCTCTTGCTGAGATATTTATATCATCGATAGTCACAGGTGAGGTGCCGGAAGACTGGAGATTGGTAAACGTGGTGCCACTGTTTAAGAAGGGCGGTAAAGACAAGCCAGGAAACTATAGACCGATGAGCCTGACCTCAGTGGTTGGCAAGTTGTTGGAGGGAATCCTGAGGGACAGGATGTACATGTGTTTGGAAAGGCAAGGACTGATTGGGGATCGTCAACATGGTTTTGTGCGTGGGAAATCATGTCTCACAAACTTGAGTGAGTTTTTTGAAGAAGTAACAAAGAGGATTGATGAGGGCAGAATAGTAGATGTGATCTATATGGACTTCAGTAAGGCGTTCGACAAGGTTCCCCATGGGAGACTGATTAGCAAGGTTAGATCTCATGGAATACAGGGAGAACTAGCCATTTGGATACAGAACTGGCTCAAAGGTAGAAGACAGAGGGTGGTGGTGGAGGGTTGTTTTTCAGACTGGAGGCCTGTGACCAGTGGAGTGCCACAAGGATCGGTGCTGGTTCCTCTACTTTTTGTCATTTACATAAATGATTTGGATGCGAGTATAAGAGGTACAGTTAGTAAGTTTGAAGATGGTACCAAAATTGGAGGTGTAGTGGACAGCGAAGAGGGTTACCTCAGATTACAACAAGATCTTGACCAGATGGGCCAATGGGCTGAGAAGTGGCAGATGGAGTTTAATTCAGATAATTGTGAGGTGCTGCATTTGGGGAAAGCAAATCTTAGCAGGAGTTATACACTTAATGGTAAGGTCCTAGGGAGTGTTGCTGAACAAAGAGACCTTGGAATGCAGGTTCATAGCTCCTTGAAAGTGGAGTCGCAGTTAGATAGGATAGTGAAGAAGGCATTTGGTATGCTTTCCTTTATTGGTCAGAGTATTGAGTACAGGAGTTGGGAGGTCATGTTGCGGCTGTACAGGACATTGGTTAGGCTACTGTTGGAATATTGCTTGCAATTCTGGTCTCTTTCCTATCGGAAAGATGTTGTGAAACTTGAAAGGGTTCAGAAAAGATTTACAAAGATGTTGCCAGGGTTGGAGGATTTGAGCTATAGGGACAGGATGAACAGGTTGGGGTTGTTTTCCCTGGAGCGTCGGAGGCTGGGACCTTATAGAGGTTTACAAAATTATGAGGGGCATGGATAGGATAAATAGATAAAGTCTTTTCCCTGGGGTCGGGGAGTCCAGAACTAGAGGGCATAGGTTTAGGGTGAGAGGGGAAAGATACAAAAGAGACCTAAGGGCAACTTTTTCATGCAGCGGGTGGTACATGTATGGAATGAGCTGCCAGAGGATGTGGTGGAGGCTAGTACAATTGCAAAATTTAAGAGGCAGTTGGATGGGTATATGAATAGGAAGGGTTTGGAGGGATATGGGCCGAGCGCTGGCAGGTGGGACTAGATTGGGTTGGGATATCTGGTCGGCATGGACAGGTTGGACTGAAGGGTCTGTTTCCATGCTATCCATCTCTATGACTCTATAACTCTATTAGTTCAGGATATCTAGTCAGCATGGACGAGTTGGATTAAAGGGTCTGTTTCTGTGCTGAACATCTCTATGACTCTATGGTCACAGTAGCACATTGCGCACTGCATACAGACAAAGGGACATGTTCTGTGCACCTGGTGAACCTCAATCAGTATCTCTGAAAGAGATTATCTGATCATGAATCTTATCGCTATTTATGATATCAGTCTTAATAGAAAATGCCAAGTATAATAGAACCACTAAGTAATAAAGAATTAGCTTTTGATGCATTAACAGAAGTATTCTGCAAATTTTATGCAAGTCTAAAGTGGTTATTATTCCTTCATTTTTCAATTGTCCAATAATGATATCTTGACTTTTGTTTGAGGTGGGGAGTGTGGGGGGAGGAAGCGGTCGTGACAATGGAGTGGCTGGAAATTGGAAAGCATTTGAAAAAACAGTACCTGCAGTGAAGAAATAGAGAAATTTGCATTTGCACTCTACTATACGGCTCAAGATGTTTCACATAGGTGAAAATTGGGACTAAATGTAAGTGAAAAGGTTAGTAGAGGTGATCAAATGTAGTTGAAATGAAGAGAATTTACAGAGTTTTGATGGTGAGGAGGGAAGGAGGATCTCTGTTTCTTAAGGGGAACCCCCAAAGTGATAATTCTTCCAGTCTCCAGTGACGTAGTAACAAGTACCTGCTGACAAAGTGCTTGCATTTCCCACAGAACGTCGCCTAACACTACCATTTGTAATTTGATAAAAGCTTAGCAAATTGCCAGTAAGAGGGCTCATAATGCGAGGTGGCCAGGGAATTGGAAAAAACTCTTTCACATACTCACCAGTCTATGTATCTAGTGATGGAGTAAATTGACTCCCCAAAAGAGCCACAGTCAACCACCTGTCTTTCTGTCCATGACTCAATGTTCAATTACTCATTCCAACTCAGAACATGAAACATGTTCACAGATTTTAAACTTATAATGTTAGCATTTCGCACTTCTGAAGTATTTGTTATCTTGAACGTTATCTTTTCCCAGCTGTTCTTACAGTGTTAATTCCCTATCCCCTCCCCTGAAAGGATTTTATATGCTGGAACATGATTCCATTGCAGCTCAACTGGTCAATCAACAATTACTGGCACACTATTGACATTACAGAATTAGGATGGAAATGACACGATTTGTATTATATTATAAGTTAACAATAGTTATACTCATACATTCTAATGTAGGAGGAATTATTCTGAGCTGCACAAATTGGATATGTATTCCAATTACACATCCCCGTTCTTCTGTACATTCATGTGAAACTGTAGCCACAAATTAGGATTTTTGGTTGACTAAATGGATTGTTATGATTTCTTTCACTCCTTGCCACACATATCAGTGTGTGCAGTAAGTATACAATGCTAGATGGAGACAGTGGTGAATTAATTGCCTGAGTTTGTTCCAGGTATAAACTGTGGTACCATCTGAAAATTCCAATAGGTTTTGTTTTGGGGGATCTGAGCTGGGAGACAATTCATCATTCAGTTTTCACACTCCAGCCACCTGAGTGATAGAAATAATCAATATTGATTCCTAATGTTGGTTTTTGGACTGTTGAGAAAAGATCTGGGATTTCTTCACGGCATTTGTCAAATATGAAAGCTTGCAAGTTTGATCTGAGAACCCGCACTTTACCCCAATCCTGGCCTTGGGCCAAAAAGTAGTGTCCAAGTCTGCAGTTGCTGCAGTGGAATTGGCTCAGTGCTTTCACCATAGCTAACCTCCAGATGAAGAATGGCATCTGGGGCTCAGATACCACTGACCAATTAAAGGGCTGGTGCCTCCAAATGCTTCGCAACCCAAATGAGAGGAGGTGGTGCTTGTGAGGCAGGCAGGAGACCTCGAGGGAACCTACAAACACTGGTGCCCTCAGACAGGTACATAAAAGCTCGAGGGGGCTAAGGGCATTAAGTATCATTGGACCGAGACAAAAAAACTGCAGATGCTGGAATCCAAAGTAAACAGGCAGGAGACTGGAAGAACACAACAATCCAAGCAGCATCAGGAGGTGGAGAAGTCGATGTTTCAGGTATAACCCTTCTTCAAGACTGGGGTGGGTGGGTGTAGGGGGAGCTGCAAATAAAGGGGGTGGCAAGGGCAGGGTGGTGAAGTGGGATGGGTGAAGACAGGTAGAGGGTACGATCTGTTTGGTCTATGTGAGGAATGAATCCGGTAGGTGGCTGGGAGGAGTGGAAGGAAGGATAAGGGGAAGAGGCTGGAAAGGGAGTCAGGGCGAGGGAAGGGAGATTATGTGGAACTGGAGAACTCAGTGTTGAGTCCTCTGGGCTGTAGGCTGCCCAGGTGTAAGATAAGGTGTTGTGAAGCCTATCTAAGGGGACCATTAGCACCATGAGGGTTGATGTGCAGGCCTGAGGTTCCTTGCGTGGAATATGGAGTTTCCAGTTCTGATGAAAATACTCCCTGCCCGAGCTGCTGCAGGAAGGCTGCCTCTTGAAGCTAGTGGTCTCCGAAGCTGAAAACGAAATGCCAGTAACACCTTAAAACGGGCCTGAATTGTGGCTTCAGTTATGAAAACCTGCTGATTGCTCTGTGGTGTGGGCAACCAATCTGCCTCTCAGAATGCCTCTCGTCTGTTGTTGGGAAACCTCACTAAGGACTGGACAGAAAAGAAGGCATTCCAAACTGGAGCCCTGCGATTTTCTTACCCTCCTTGCTTTGTTCCATCATCCAGAGGTTGATGAAATTCAGGCCATTTTCTTAGAAACTCTCTCAGCCTGTTGTATTTGCTGTAGCTTTCATTATATCATTGATTTACAAACTACAGATCCCCATGACAGCGATGGGATAAATCTTTATTGATGGTGAAGTGTACTCCGATAACAAATGTCAAAATATTGGAACAAATAATTAAGTAAATGAATCCATCAAAGGACTAAGAAAATGCACATTTAATTATTCTGTTCTCAGGAACAAGTTTAAGATGCAAGTAATATGTTACTGGCTGTTTGATTAACTTTTGTAAGACTCCCACTGAATACAAATTGCAGTTTAACCCTGAACCACAATATCCCATTTACTTCCATACAAAATTGCCTTTTGGAGTTATGTGGAGGCAAAGATCTGCCTCCAGATTCTGCCTCGCAGTGAACATAAACAATTAGTTTCGGAAAAGAAAAATCTTCTATTATAACAAAAGCAAAACATTTAAAATTCAAAACTCAAACTTTGTTCTATGCCTGAATGATAAGATGTGTCCCAATCCAGCTGACAAGGAACACTTAAGACAAGTATCTGCAGAGAGAAAAGAGACATCATTTCTGTTTTATGCTGATTTTCTCATACTGTTGTATAATCTATAATAGAAATAGCTACGTTTGTAAGATTGTTTTCATTGTTCCCTGATGTGAAGGCTCACTAGGACCTTAACCTTATTGCAGGTATGAATACATCAATGTCCTTTGCCTGTAAATTAAACAAAATGGGAATTACTGACTGTGATGTTTCATTGCTTCACAACTCCTCCTTTGATTCTGCCTACAGATTCCTTGCTAACTCTTTGGCCTGGATGAAAATCTCATTAAATCTCCAGTGATGGCAAACTGTTTTCTCAAGGATAGCAAATGCCTCATTTACTGGTTCACAGTCAAAAGACCTCAATATATGTACCTTGATAACACACCATAGCTTGCCAAAGGCTAAAGATAGGAGCTACCCCTAATTTCATGCAGGCCTTTAATTGTACAGTAGACATTTTAACCTATGTAAGGAATCTTAACCTATTGAATCTTATTTATTCTTCCTGATTTTTGCCATTTCAAAGAGTATTAAATTTACATGTCTGCCGTTTAACTGAACTACATTCAGTTCCCCTGAACTGAGTCACATTCACAGATGAGAAAGAAATTGGCAAAAAAACCAGAGGTTATGCATAAATGAGTCTTTTTCTGATTGGCAGGATGCAATCATTGGAGTTCTGTAGGGGTCTGTGCTGGGCCGTCAACATTTTACAATTTATATCAATGACTTCGATGGTGGGAACAAATGCACAGTGGATCAACTTGCAGTTGACACAAGATAGATAGGAAACTTGCTGTGAAGATTACATAACATGAACATCAACAGATATTGATAGTTTAAGTGCATAAAGAAGATCCTGGCATATGGAGTATAACGTAATTAAATGTGAAGTTGTTTACTTTGGCAGGAAAATTAAGAAAGGAGAAGTATTATTTGAAGATTTGCCTGTTATGACAAAGCTGAGAGATTCTCTCAGAGAATAAGTGAATTCAGAACTCTTTGCCTCAGAAGGTGCTGAAGGTGGAGCATTGAATATTGTTAGAGTGGAGGTAGATAGATTCTTGCTGGACAAGGAAGTAAAAGGTTAATGGGGACAGATGGAAATGTGGTATTTGGAACACAACTAGTTTCTTATTGAATAGCAAAGAAGACTTGAAGAGCTAAATGGCCTTTTTCTGTTTTTCTTTTCTAATTCATATATTAGTGGGTCTTTGTCAGAGGGAAAGGGGGGAACGTAGAATGTTACAGCACAGAAGAAGGCTGTCTTTCTGTTCTGGCTCTCTGAAGGACCTCGTAACATACCTTCTCCTCCCTAACCCTGCCCATTCTTCATGTTCAGTTAATAATCTAACACTTGAAAGTTTTAATTGAACCTGTTTCTACCACACTCTTGGCCAGTTCATTCCACATCCTAACCACTCACCGTGTAAAATAATGGCTCAACCTCATGTCACTGCAGCTTCTTTTCTGATTGGCTCTATGGCCTCTTGATCCTTCCACCAATGGGAACAGTTTCTCCATCAATTCCATCTAAATTTTGAACACCTTTACAATAACTGACTGAAAAAATTTTAAATTGTAGAAGCGATTGTTGATATATTCTACTATTTCTTCAAGGTCCAAGATGTAGATATTTTTGTGTTTGGCTTAGCTTTTCAAGTCATCTATTTAATGTGTTGTTTTTTCTACACTCTTCCCTGCATGTTTGCCCTTTCAAGTCAGACTTTACTTGGTTACAGTCACACTATTTTTTCACAACTTCCTTGACATCATACACACTTTGCTGTTTGATGCAGACATCCCTAGGGAATGTGGAGGAGCAGTTATATTTTCCAACTTTGTTAGCTGGGATTGGAGGAGAGAAAGTTCCAGCTGTGAAGCCACCATCCCTTTTCTATTAAGTGGTTAGCCAGAGTTTCAGAATGCTTTCTCCCAAGGAGCCTACAGGGATTTTTCTTGGTTTTTGTTTTGACAGAGGGCCATCATCCAAAATGTTGGCCTGTCATGTTTTTTCCACAGATGCTGATCTCATGTTTTCTGTAATTCTCTCCCATTTGCAACATCACAGGCCTTTTTTTATTTTGCATTTAATTTAAGCTTCTTCCTTCTCATTTGGTTGCTGTGCTGTTTCTCTCCAACCGCTCGAAAAGTCATATTAACTGCTCTCCATGCAGTGACAAACGATGTGCCCCAAAAAGGTATGCTTCTGTAAGATAAAGGTACTGAGGCAGAAGCAGATAACATTCAGCCTCTTATGTGGTAACTACAGAACATTGTCAATTGAGAAACATTCAGTGATCTGGCATTTTTTTTTGTCGTTTCGAATGATAATATTGTGAGACCTACAACATGGCAATCAGCAATAAGATGAAAAGCTATTGAGGAAGGTACTGGAGAGTGATGATTTTTAGAATACAGGCTGAGTACAATATGTTTTGTGTTTTTAAGGGACAATGGGATTTGTACCATATATAAATTATTTATCTTTCTTATAACTTGCCAAGATTCCCTCTTCCCTTAAAGGCAACAAGAATTTCTGGGACAAGGCTCCACAGAAACTGACAATGCTCCAGTACATCAGCCAACGGCTAGTTTTTTCACAATATGAGAATTAATAAAGAGCAAAGCATTTCAATGAACTGAATGACACTTTATCATCCTTGCCATTTTTAGGATCTTATCTATGGCTTTGGGACATGATTGCTCTTGAATAAAATAATATTCTTGAAAGAGTTAATGTTAGAGCCTGCATTAAGTTCCACCCAATTTGATGATGTCATAAAGATTTGGGTGACAAAGGAAGGCATTTTAGTGTCTTGTAACGCTCATATCCACTAGTGTCTCAGTAGTCTTAGTAACAATGGGTGGGATTCTTCATTTGTAGCTAAAGTCAGATTCATGGCACCCAGTTATGGATTACAGTGACATCTCTCATGCATTATTTCACTTTATTAATTTATGTAAGTGAGCTTTTCTTGGGGAATCAAGCGTTTGAAGAGGCAGAAAATCTCACCACTGCCAGGACGTTCTGTTTTTTTCTTCTTTTATTCACTCATGGGATATGGGACTCTCTGGATAGGCCCATCTTTATTGCCCATCCCTAATTACCCCGAGGGCAACTGAGAATCAACCATATTGCTGTGAGCCTGGAGTCTCATGTTGGATAGACCATTTAAGGATGACAGATTTCTCTTCCTTAAAGGACATTAGTGAACCAGATGGATTTTTCTGGCAATCAACAATGATTTCACAGTCATCATTAGACCCTTAATTCCAGATTCTTAATTGAATTGAAATTCGACCATCTGCCAGGGCTATGGGATAGGAAATTGAGAGTAGTGGTTAGAACATAGAACATTACAGCACGGTACAGGCCCTTCAGCCCTTGATGTTTCGCCAACTGTGAAAACTATCTGAAGCCCATCTAATATACACAATTCCATTTTTGTCCATATGACTATCCAATGACCATTTAAATGCCCTTAAAGTTGGTGAGTCTACTACTATTGCAGACAATGCATTCCACGCCCCTACTGCTCTCTGAGTAAAGAAACTACCTCTGATATCTATCACACCTCAATTTAAAGCTATGCCCCTTCTGCTAGCCATCACCATGCAAGGAAAAAGGCTGTCACTGTCCACCCTATCTAACCCTCTGATTATCTTATATGTCTCAATTAAGTCACCTCTCAACCTTTTTCTCTCCAACAAAAACAGCCTCACACCCCTCAACCTTTCCTTGTAAGACCATCCCTCCATACCAGGCAACATCCTAGTAAAAATGGATATTTTTCGGTCTGGAAAAGATTTGTCGTGGAGTTCAGCTTTTTTTTCCAGATATGTTTAAATGATCTAGATCTTGATGTGTTAAAGGGACAGTTTCAAAGTTTGGGAACAGCGCAAAGTTGTGAGAATTGTAAATTGTAGGTTGGAAAGTGTAGAATATCAGAAGGCATGGTGGCTCATTGGTTAGCACTGCTGCCTCACAGCGCCAGGGACCCAGCTCAATTCCAGCCTTGGGCGACTGCCTGTATGGAGCTTGCACATTCTCCCTGTGTCTGCGTGGGTTTCCTCTGGGTGCTCTGGTTTCTTCCCACAATCCAAACATTGGTTAGGTTAATTGACCATGCTAAATTGCCCATAGTGTTCAGGGATATGTAGGTTAGGTGCATTATTTTAGGGGGAAATGTAGAGTAATAGGGTAGGGGAATGGTTCTGGGTAGGTTATTCTTCAGAGAGTCAGTGTGGACTTATTGGGCTGAAGGGCCTGTTTCCACACTGTAGGAATTCTGTAAAAAGGAAGCTGACATATTGCTGGAGTGGACAGAAAAGGATGAATGAAGTTTAATAAAAGGAAGTGTGAGATGATACCCTTTGGTACAAATACCATGGAGAGACAATATAAAATAAAGGGTGCTATATTAAAGGGTGTTCAGGAGCACAGTGACCTAGATATATATGCACATAGAGTCATAGATTCGTATAGCACAGAAACAGACTCTTTGTTCCAACCAGTCCATGCCAAACATAATCCCAAACTAAACTAGTCCCACCTGCTTGCTCCTGGCCCAGGACAGATTGAGAGAGTTGTTATTAAAGCATAGAGTATTCTTAGCTTCATTAATGGGAGCATAGCGTACAAGAGCAGAGAGATTATGATTAACTTATACAAGACACTGGTGAGACCTCATCTAGCGTAATCATATAACGTTCTAGGTGCAGCATATTCAAAGGCTGTGAATGTACTGGAGAAAGTGCAAAAGTGGTTTATTAGAATACAAGACGGTTCAGTTATGAGGAAAGAGAATTTGGGACTGCTTTAGAGGGAAGATCAAGGGAAGATTTGATAGAACTTTCCAAAATCAGGAGCAGAGGGAAGAATGAAAATCTACTCCCACTTCTAAGCAGATCAAGGAGTAAAGGGCATGGTTTTAAAATGCTCTGCAAAGTAATAAATGCAGTGAGAAAATACATACTCACACAACAAGCAATTGGGCTCTGGAATGTGCCTGGGGATACGGTAGAGACAAGTTAGATTAAGGCATTCAAGAGGCCAGTGAATGCTGAATTAGAAGGAAGCAATGTGGAGGAGGGTTACAGGGAAAAGGCAGGAGATTGGCTCAGAGATCCAGTGTTGACACGATGGCTTGTATGGCCTCATTCTGTACTATAATGATTCTTTCACCTCACTGGCTCTGTTTTTAAAGCCCAGACTATGGAAGCCAGGAATTTATCCTCACACTGTGGTACTCAACTATTATCACAGTGCACATGACCCTGATGAATGGAAAGCTCACTCCCACTTTACAGACAGGGACCTGGAAGGGTTCCGGACAGGCTGCTGGAGAGGAAGGCTGTCCTTTTTCCAGCAGTCCACCACAGGAGGCCATGCCACCAGAGACAACCAGCCCGGACACACTGCAGCCCGGGTCAGTATTGTCTTCCTGGTGAAAAGGGACACCCAGACAGGTGGCATAAAGGTCAAAGATCTTCTGCACTCTATAAAGATAAGTGCCACTATTCTCTCTGCCACTTCACACTCATATGGCCAGCACTCACACTAACTCTGCCACTGCACACATCTCTCACCCAGGTATATGGACTGCAACTCTTTCCTCAAGTCCCCCTCAATGATTCTCACCAACCTCATCCTCCTAACCTACAAGCCCTTCCTTCTCTCTGCACTTCCCATTCACTCACTGAGGACACCTCACCACCTCTCCTAATCTTGTGTCACCATTCAATGCTCTCCTATCTACTTCCATCATCCTCAAGCCCTTCCTTTTTCTCATCACAGGAAACACATACCCACAACCAGGCCCAGAGGGTCAAGAGCTACTGAGGTTGGGAGCCAGTGCCTGAATGACTGGAGCCAACCTTTTGCACTGGAATCAGATGAGTACCTTGATTTATAGTGATTCCCCTTCACCTCACTAAGGAGTGCTCCACTCTTTTGGCCACTTGCTAAAAGAGCAGGCAGTGCATGTAAAGTACCGGCATGTGCTGCAGGTCTTACATTGGCATAGCGTGGTACCATACATACCCACCCCTTATTTGACAGGTAGATTGAATGATCAGTGCACCTCACCATGACAACCTGCTTGCCTCCTCCTCTGCACTCAAAAGCAATGCAAGCCACACAGGCTGGCACCCTGTACTTCAGCTTGACAGGTCCTGTATTCTAAAATATAAACAATGTGACTCACACAGAAGTTGGTGTTTGTCAGTCAGCACTAAAGCCAGTGAGTGTGCACTAAGACAGAATGTGAAGAATACAGAGGCTGACAGCATCCAAGTAGGTGGGAAAGTGAGTGAGTGCTACAAAAGCATCTGGCATAGATGCATAAGGAGTGTGTGTGAGTGACAGAGCTTGTATGTGTGAGACAGAGTGTGCATGTGTGTGTGTGAAAGAGAGCGCGGCTGCATGTGTGTGTGAGTGAGAGTGTATGTGTGTAAGTGAGAGTGTTGAAGAGAGAGAGAGAGTGTGTGTGAGTCTGTGAGAGAGAGAGTGAGAGAGAGAGAAAGTGTGTGTGTGTGCGTATACAAATCTCAGGGGTCCCTGAGCTTTAAACGAAAGTGTTGAAGAGACTGATCGAGGCCGCGTGGGTCTGGGAGAAGCTGGTGATTTTGGCGGGGGCTGCTGGTTTGTTGAACAAGGAGGGTGATGGCCATGGAATGTGCTGTGAGCTTGTCGTGAAGGAGCAGTTGGATACGATACAGGCATTGAGCTGCAGTCACCAGGTACCCACTTGGATTTCCATGTCAGGAATTTGCCCTGTCTAGTTTCTCAGGGAAAGAGAGGAGAATTGAAAGTGGTGTACGACAAGGTGAGGCAAGGCTTCAGTGAGATGCAAACGCATGAAAATGAGGGCATTGCCACTCAATGGCGAGATTCTGAAGTCAGCATTAATAGATTGAGTGGAAAATTGAAAACTTTTTTTTTCTCTCACTGTACTTGTCCAACTTTCTCACCATCACTCATGCTCTACCAGGGAAGTGAAAGTTCCAATATCTAATGTTTTCATGTAATTTGAAACTTGATAGTTATCCCGTAATAAACTACATCTTGTTTAAGGCGAGTTCCTGCTTCTTTTTCTGAACCACTGTAAACTATGGTAGGTTCCCAGACCCACTCATGGAAAGAGGATGGTGACAGCAAATGAGCACAAACACAAGCTGGTATGGTTGGCATTGCAGTGTACACAACACCCCTGTCAGCAAACTATTCAACTATGTAGTAATGACAGCCAAGATGGACAACATCTTAAACCAACAGCTGGACAAAGGCAAAAACAGAAGTTGCCGGAAAAGCTCTGCAACAGTGAAGAGAAATCAGAGTTAATGTTTCAGGTCCGGTGACCTTTCCTCAGAACTGGGTGGGCAAGAGAAAAGATTGGATTGGGAATCCCACCGGAGAGAGGAACAAAGTGGACATGCCTAGAAGAGATGTGGCAGTGAGTTAAAGGTGGAACTTTTTAAGAACAAGTCACTGAATATCAATCAGGAGGAAAAGGTCTGGCCTATCCTCAAAGTTATGAGGCAACTTGTAGCACTGAAATAGATGGTCAACTGACCCAGCATAGCTAGGGCAGTAAACCAGATGGGACCATTTGGAGACAAACCTTTCCTGCTTTTCTCATGGATATCTTTGTCTTTTTCCTGTTTAGTCCAAAAATTGGAGTAAAATTTTGGATATATTAGAAGTGGTAAAGAAGACTTTGTTTGTACAGGAGAACAGAAAATGAAGTCTCATCTGAAAGGAAATTCCTTCCCTGATTCCTTCACTGAAATGTCAACTCCTGGACGATGCGCTCAAATCCCTGGAAAGGGGCTTCCAACCTCAGCCACTGACAGGGAGGTCAGGGTGTTGGAATCCAGCAGTACTAAACAATGCCCCAAAGGGAAAGTGGAAGGACAACACATGGATGTTTAGGGACAGACATCCTGAACAATATTCTGTACATTCACAAAGGCAGAAGTGAGATTAGGGAAGAAAATTGGCAAAAAAAATAATAAATATCTCACATGAAACATCATGCACTCTCTCTTCCATCCACATCACCCTCTCTCCAACATTCCCATTACCTGGGAGAATATCATGACCATTAGCCAACACTATTAAAACAGTTTAACTGAAACGAATTTATCTCATTGCTGTTGGTGGGGCCTTGTAACACACAATTCATTCCTATGTTTCTCTATAACAGGAGCCTTCCCAAAAGAAAAGTAATTTGATGCTGCAAAGTGCTTTGAAAAATCCTGAAATTGTGAAAATTGCCACATGGATGCAAATTCATAATGTGACCCAAGTAAAGTTGCTTCATATTTTATGCATTTGGCTGTGAGAATTCTGTATCCTCTCTCTTGCTCACTGGGTTCAAACTTTCTTGCCATTTTTTGAACTTTCATTTCCCTCTTCCTCTAGCTTCCCCCCACCCCCATACCACTTTCAGACCATAGCTCACTTGTGCTCTGACATTGCATTTAAATACCTCTTTCAGGTCTCAGTTCTCCCCTCTTTGTTAAGATGTATTGAAACTGGGCCAGGTCTATCAATAATGATCTCATCAGCATCAGGAGAAAACAAATAAAAATGGTTTTATAAACAACATCCGTCCTTTCTTTTCCTAATATTTACCTTGCGAAATCACTATCCCTAAGTATTGTGCCCATGTTTGTCATTCAATGCCGAATTTATTGTAAAACACAGGCTAGTCACTTGGTAAATTCTCCAGAGCAAGCAATATATTTCTTCATTAATGAACACTGAATAATAAATGTGATGAGTCAGCAGTATAATTATTGCTTCAGAATGGTTCTATTACAATTCTTTCCAAAGCAAACAGATTGTCAGAGATATTTCTGGGTCCCTCTGCCAAACGCCTTCTTCAAATAATTCATTTAATTTAATCTTCCTGTTCCTCATCAACAAGTCTCCCATTCCCTTCCCAAAGGGTTCAATGCTATTAATTAATGTCACAGCAAGAGTGTCTGTTTTTGTATATTTAAAGGGCATTGTCTTTGGAAAACCTTTCATTTGTTTGCAGACACAATACTGAAAATTGTGCTGAAATGTATAATTGAGTTGCTTGCCGTTGTGGTAATGCACACAGATAGATTCCTGTAATTAACAAAACATTCAGGCTGGCAATGAGAGACGGACAGCAACACTTACGTTCCTTGAAGAAACTACAAATTTTTGGAAATCAATGTGTACAGACATATTACAACACACATCTGGGGCCAGGCTGGAACTTGAACATAGACCTCCTGGTCCAGAGGTAAGGACATTACTCTTCGGATACAAGACCCCCATAGAAAGTTTTTGTTTTCTTTGTTGGGCCAATCAGGCAGGTCCCTGCATTTGGAGGAGTTACGAGTTCAGTAAATTGGATTAATTAATCACCTATTCCTTCTGGACAGGCAACTGAGTTGCTTCTGGTTCTGTGAATGATCCAAGGCAAAAGGAAGATGTTGACCTTCCATCCTGATGTCACACAACCACATTACCAGCACAAAATCAACATTTCCTTTAGCAGAGCCAATCCACTGGGTGATCATTAGTAGAAACTGGTGGGCATATTGCAGAATGAAGTGAGCTCTTTTTGCCCATACATAGGGCAAAGGGGCTTTGGTAACTTGGCACAAATTTCCTCATGAGATTCCTGGAATCCTCTAAACTCTGAGTTACATCAAGCAAAACCCCATTGCTCTGAGAATAAGTTTACTTTAACAGTTTTTTTAATGCCTCAATCCAACCAGTGACCTTGCACACACATTGGAAAAGCAACTACCACTTCTGCCCAACACAGGAAATGTGCATGGAAAGACATCAAACTGACCATGAAGACTAGGCTGCCGGTTTATCAGGCCTGTGATCTCAGCACCTTACTGTAGGGTTGTGAAATGTGGACAATCTCTAACTATCAGGAAGGCAAACTCAACCATTTCAGTCTTCTCTGCTGGTGGTGTTTTCCCAGTTTCTCATAGAAGGAAAGACTGAGATCCCAGGTATTTTGGCACTGATCAAGCGGGAGTAACCTTACTACCTCAGGTACATTCATAAGAACATAAGGAATAGGAGCAGGAGTAGGCCATCTGGCCCATCAAGCTGCCTCCACTATTCAATAAGGCCATTTTTATTGATCAGCTCCACCTACCTGCCCACTCACCATAACCCTTAATTACTTTACTGTTCAAAAATCTATCTTTACCTTAAAAACATTCAACGAGGTAGCCTCAACTGATTCACAGGGCAGGGAATTCCACAGATTCACCTTTGGGTGAAGACATTCCTCCTCAGTACAGTCCCAAATCTGCTCCCCCTTTTTCAAGGCTATGCCCCCAGTTCTATTTTCACCCACCTGTAGAATCAATCGCCCTGCTTCTATCTTATCTATTCCCTTCATAATTTTATATGTTTCGATAAGATCCCTCCTCATTCTTCTAAATTCAAATGAGCATAGTCCCAACTTACTCAATCTCTCCTCATAAACCAACCCTCTCAAATCTGAAATCAACCTAGTGAACCTCCTCTGTACCCCTCCAGTGCTAGTATATCCTTTCTCAAGTAGAGAGACCAAAACTGTACACCATACTCCAGGTGTGGCCTCAACAGCACCTATACAGCTGTAGCATAACTTCCTTGTTTTTAAACTCCATCCCTCTAGAGATGAAGGACAATATTCCATTTGCCTTCTTAATTACCTATTGCACCTGCAAACCAATCTTTAGTGAATCATACGTAAGGACACCCAGGTCTCTCTACATAGCAGTGCGCTGCAATTTTTCACCATTTAAGTAATAATCCATTTTGCTGTTATTCCTACCAAAATGGATGACCTCACATTTATCAACATTGTACTCCATCTGCCAGACCCTTGCTCACTCATTCAACCTATCTATATCCTTTTGCAGACTTTCAGTGTCCTCTGCACACTTTGCTCTACCACTCATCTTAGTGTCAAGTGTAAACCTTGATACACTACACTTGGTCCTTAACTATAAATCATCTACGTAAATTGTAAACAATTGTGGTCCCAACACTGATCCCTGAGGTATACCACTAGTCACTCATCGCCAACATTTATCTCCATTCTTTACATTCTGTTAGTTAACTAATCCCCTACCCATGTTAATAACACCTTTACATTACCCATAACACCATGCCACAGCCTGTTGTATGCCACCTTGTCGAATACCTCCTGGAAACCCAGATACACGACATCCACTAGTTCCCCATTGTTTACTATGCTCAAATTATCCTCAAAGAATTCCAGTAAATTAGGATTGAAGACAGTCACATATAAACAATTTCCTGTTTAAGGAGATTTCCAAAGACAGATAACCAACAAGATTCCTAAAGCTCAGGTACAAGGATGTTAACATGAAAGCCTGGGCATTGGCCTGAAATTTCCCATTTTCAGTTAAAAGTGCTTTGTTGAGTGAGATTCATGGCGACTGGTCTACCATACATTGGACTGATTGACCTCACACAATCTCCCAACTCTTACCCTCATTAGTTCTACCTCTTGGCTCTTCTGCGCCCTTCTCATGGAACCACGCAGCAGGAGGAATGGAAATGCTCACCGCTGCCGGGACTATCTGCTCTGTTCACCTGACTGGTGCCATTTTGAAAGCCCAGCAGTGCAGCTCTCCAGACACTGCAGCCCATGAAGTGATCTTCACACTGTGATGTATAACTGTTATTACTGAGGACATGCCCCAGAAAGGGAAGCTCATTCCTTTCTTCACCCGCAGGATGCTGGAAGTGCTGGCAGTCAGGCTGATGGAGATGTGGCTGGTGCTTTATCTAGCCACAGGAAGCCATCCTTCCAGAGATGTAAATGCATGGAAATAAGAAAATGCCACTCAATACTGAGATTCTGAAAGTCAACCTTTCAAAGCTTAAAGGAAGAGTTGGGAATTCTTCTTTTGATATCAAGATTCTGCTTTTTTTCATTCTCACTGTTCTTTTCCTAATGTTCTCGCAATTTCCCACACCATTTCAAGAGAGGTTAATTCCACCCATTTATTCTTACATGAGGGGATACTGGACAATAACAGAGGGAAATGGCCTGGTATGTGCCACCTTATTGATATGTGTTTAAATATCTTGACAATAGGTGCAAAAACTGAGAACAAAAGCCAATCACAAGACATGATAACCACTTCATCAGGGTGCTTGTGTTAGAGCTGACCTCTTACAATCTGTTCTTGTCCATGATCAGCAAAAGTGCAGCAAATGAAATAATCCTATTGTTAATGGATATGATTTGCTGCACGTCCATCACTTTATACAGAGGAAGGATGATTACGATGGCAGCGACAATCATTAGCTTCACTGTGAACATTTTTAATTGTTACGCCACTGTACAATTCTGTTACTTCCTTCCCATTAACAGATGAAAATAAATATTCCCCAATAATAGTCAAAGTTAAAAATCATACAAAACCAGGCTATAGTCCAACAGGTTTATTTGGAAGCACTAGCTTTCAGAGCGCTGCTTCAACTCCCTGATGAAGGAGCGTCGCTCCGAAAGCTAATGCTTCCAAATAAACCTGTTGGACTATAACCTGGTGTTGTGTGATTTTTAACTTTGTACACCCTAGTCTAACACCGGCACCTCCGAATCAATAATAGTCAACCTTCTGTAAAAATCAACCCCTGACCTTTGAGCAATGAATCCTTAATTTTTTTTCATATGTCTTGTGCAAATGTTGATGCAGACTCTCGGTCAAAAATCCAAACTTTTTCTGATTAGTAACCGCTTCCCACCTCTCACACATGACAACTCTTCCCCTCTTACTGACACTGTCTCTGTATCATTGCTTCTCCCCACCAATTCACACCTGCTCACTGCTTTCCTCGCTGACTCTCTCCAATGAGCAAGAGTGTGGGAGAGGAGACAGAGAGTCATTGACGTCTACAGCATAGAGAAAGCCCCTTTGAGCCCGTCAAAAACAAGCATCTTACTATTCAAATCCTATTTCCCAGCGCTTGACCTACAACCGTGTACGCCCTGGAGGCAAGTAAAGAAGTCGGGGAGGGAGGAGGCAAGTGAGAAAGAAATTCAAGGACTGGGAAATGGTGTTCTAAAATGGTATCAATTCAGTCATGTACACTTTCTTAGCCCCAGCACAATCTATGCAGAATGATTTAAAACCCTAATATTTGTGTTAAATTTAACTCATTACTTTTTGCCAAAATACTTGGCCTCAAGGACTTAATATTTACATAAGTACATAAGTTTAGATTTTGAGTCATAGAATCATGGAAGACATACAGCATGAAAACACACCCTTTGGTCCAACTCATCCATGCCAATCTAGTCCCACCTGCCAGCACTTGTCCCATATCTCTCTAAACCCTTCCTAGCCATATGCACACCCAGATACCATTTAAATGTTATTATCATATCACCCTCTACCACTTCTTCTGGCAGCTCATTCCATACACGCACCACCCTCTGCGTGAAAAGGTTGCCCCTTAAGTCTCTTTTAATTCTTTTTCCTCACACCCTAAACCTATGCCCTCAAGTTCTGGACTGCCCCAACCTAGGGAATAGACCTTGTCTATTTACCCTATCCATGCCCTTCATGATTTTATAAACCTCTATTAGGTCACCCCTCAGCCTCTGAAACTCCAGGGAAAACAGCCCCAGCCTAAACAGTCTCTCTCTGTCACTCAAAGCCTCCAATCCTGGCAACATCCTTGTAAACCTTTTCTGAATCATTTGTGGCAATTCAAGTAAATGTCCATCTTGATGTTGCAATATTTAAGAATTACTGATGGTCTACAGTAGAAGCTGTAAAACTAGAAAATGGAGTCAATATTTGGAATTAACAGGTCAGCTTAATTTGAATGTCCTCTGTCAGAGTGCAAGCACTTTCAATTCCTTATCATCTCCAGCTGCTGTGAAGAGAATCTGGCAGGAAACAAGGCATCAGCTTTGAAATCTGTCTTTGTCACAAGACATACAAATTGAATCTGTTGAAGGAAAATAATCTGAATGATAGATCAAACACTCAAAACTGCTTTGCTATGAGTCAGATATTGATTTTATTTTAACCTTTCACACTCGCTGTAAAGCATTTCTTGAATGGCATCAGATGGAATTTCTTTTTCATTGCTTTATGGTGGCAATGGTGACTCAGCTGCTTACCGTAGCAAGGCTTGGCTGGTGGTGAGAAGGGCTCTGCCTGTGAGATCCTTTATGTACGCCCGGACTCTCTGCCGCACCGCACGCTGCCCTCGAAGCGGCTGCGGGGGGGAACGAGACTGTCACACACCTCCTTCTGGAATGTGCCTATGCAGAGGAAGTCTGGAGAAGAATGCAGTGGTGTTTGTCGAGGTTCATCCCGAGCAGTGCTGTGATGCGGGACTCCGTGCTCTACGGCCTGTTCCCCGGAACGCACACCGAGACGAACATCAACTGCGCCTGGAGGATCATCAACTCGGTGAAGGACGCTCTCTGGGTGGTCCGAAACCTGTTGATCTTTCATCTGAAGGAGCTGACCCCAACTGAGTGTTGCAGACTGGCACATTCCAAGATCCAGGACTACGTGTTGAGGGATGCGCTGAAGCTTGGGGCAGCTGCCGCCAAGACGCGGTGGGGAAAGACCACCGTGTAACATCTGCCTGCCTAAGAAGAACAGGGGGCCCACGCAGTCATTTGGGCTCTGCTGGCACCTCAGCTCAATGTAATCGCACCAACCTGTAAATAGGAATGATTACTCTGTTTCGATACGCAAAGAAATGGAATGTGTACATATGTATGGCATGTCCAGTTGTATAGATCAAATTATTTATGAATAAAGTATATTTTTGAAATAAAAAAAAACGTGTGGCTGTAACACAAGTTTATAGCAGCAATGAGGAAGCCCCTAATTCCCACAAATAACTTGAGAGAATGTGCCTGAGTAAAAGTGAGAGCACTAGTGAGGGGGCAACTTACAACCTGTAAATCCAGGCAGGGGTCACATCATAAAGTAGAGGATTGGAAGAAGTCATCACAATAAGTTGGAATCCAAGTTCAACAAGTAATTAGGGAGGCCAATAGAATTTATTCCAAAGGGAATGGAGTATAAAGTATGGAGGGATCTCTAAAACTATACAAGCATTGGTCAGACCACCATTGAATACTGTGAACAGTTTTGGTCCTTGATCTAAAGAAAGATATATTGACATTGGAGGCAGTTCAGAGAAAGCTCATTAGGCTGATACAAGTTATAGGCAGTCTGTTTTAATGGAAGAGGTCAAGTAGATTGGGCCTGTAATCATTGGAATTTAGAAGAATGAGAGACAACTTTATTGAGACATCCGAGATTCTTATGGTCTTGACAAGATAGATATGGAAGAGTTGTTTCTCATTGTAGGAACGTCTGGGACAAGAGGGCATAATCTCAGAATAAGGGATCGCACATTTAGAACAGAAATGAGAAGGAATTTCTTCTCCCAGAGGTTAGTGAATCTGGAATTCTTTACTGTGGAGGCCATTGAGGCTGAGTCATTAAGTATATTCAAGGTTGAGATAGACAGATTTTTAATTAGTAAAACTCAAAAGTTATGGGGAGAAGGCAGAAAAGTGGAGTTGAGGACTATCAGATTAGCCATGATGTCATTGAATAGTGGAGCAAACATGATGGGCTGAATGGCCTTCTTCTTTTGCTATGTCTTATGATTAGGGCTGAAAGGTATTTGGTGAAGGTGAAGGATGAAGCAGGAAAGGAGAGAGGATTGGCTGATTGGCAGAGAGTAGAGATAAAAGGATCTTATCCAAGCTAACAATCAGAGACAAGTGGAGTTGCTTAGGGGGCAATCCTCTCTCCTTTCCTGCTTCATCCTTGGCATATTTGGGCAGTCAGTCATCACCTGTAAGTGGTTGAAAAGGGTAACAGTCTTCATAACTTTTGGCAGAATGACAGTAGTACTCTAGAAAAATGTGTTTACCTCAGAACTTATAAGAGACAAAAAGAAAGGCACAGACTTAGCAAATACAGAGTCCTTAGAAAAAGATCTGTAGAGGCAATCCCAATTTTTAATGTTTGGCTGGGAAACAACCATTTCAGAGTGCTAATAATAAAGTTAAAGATCCCTGTCAACACGGTGGGAGGCCTTTAAATTAACAAGACAAAGGACAAAGGATAGGGAAAGAAAGGAGAATGTGGTGTTCAAAGAGACCATCATCACCAAAGCTAGAGTAGAGAGTCACGGGCCAGTAAATTAATCTGTCCTGATAATGCAAAATCAGGAGTGTCATAGAACCTATTAAGTGCAAAAAAAGGGATAGTTTTAAAGATTTAGCAGGTGGAGCAGGAAGTTAGGGAAATTTTAAGATCACAGATTTGTTGGGAAGTCAAATTAAGACTGCAGCCACATTTCTTTCTTTGAAACATTGGAGATAGGGTTGTGTTTTGGGTATTAGACATGAAACACAATAAAGCATCTATGGTACCTCTGAAGAAACAGGAAAACGTCAACTTCAATTAGACTGCGCAAGGTGGGGTAACCTCCAGTTTGACTACAGAAGGTGGGAAATCACCAGTTTGATCAGAAAAACAAGTAGGAAAATCTCAGCTAGCTATACAAAGATGCAGTAATGTAATTTAGCAGAAAAATGAAACTTTATTAGCAAAACAGTATACAGGATTATTAGAATGTAGTGTTTAAAAGTTTGAAGAAGCTTTAAGATCAAAATAATTTAAGCAATATGCAGATACTGCAGGGTTGAAAGCTGAAAAGCCATCAGATTACAAACAACATTGAGATATCACAGATTAAGGACTCTTGTGGTGCAGTGTAGTGTGGCTGCCTGTGAACCAGGATGCCTGGATTCAAGACTCACCTGCCCCAGAGGTATTTAACAATATTTCTGAACAGGTTGATAAGGAAAATACCTATAGACAGGTTAAGTGAATGGGTGAAAACTCCACAGATGTAATATCGTTTGAGAAAAAGTGGCAGAAAGAGTAGAAGGTGGATTAAAGGATTCTTGTGGTTCAGTGGCATTATCTCTGAGCCAGATTGATTCGGAGATGCCGGTGTTGGACTGGGGTGTACAAAGTTAAAAATCACACAACACCAGGTTATAGTCCAACAGGTTGTCCAACCTGTTGGACTATAACCTGGTGTTGTGTGATTTTTAACTCTGAGCCAGGAGGCCTGGGTTCAAGTCGCACGTGCAACAGACAATTGTCAATAAAAATAAAAGGAGGAGTAGAGGCAACACTCTACCCCAATTGGAAACTGCCAGTAGTTGGTTTTACAGATGAATGACAAGGTAAACCTCCCAGTGAACATCAGCCAACTGAGTATAGTTCTTTCACCAAGAAAGCAAATGGTGGGGAGCTTTCAGCCCTTTAGTTACTTCAATAATTTTCCTCAGTTTAAAAATTGTGACTATTGGGAGTATTACACTTTATAATTGAAAATACAAGAGTATAGTGTTTAAGAGATTTTGAAGCAACATATGTCTTTACCTGGATTTATTTCTATTAGCTTTGGATCATTTATCTTAGTTAAATATTGTATTAATAAGGCAGTGTTGATTCCTTTCTGAGGGTGAAAAAAAGGTCACATCTTTACTGTATAACATTCCCTCATGGCCTCTCCATAAGACAATGGTATTACAAATTCAACCAGTTTTAATTCTCCATTCTTTATATGGAGGCAAACATCTGGGGTGCATCCGTGCTGTGATATAACAAAAGACTGTATACTGAAGTTATCTTTTAAAAAGCACTCTCATTATTTTAATTAGACAGTAAAAACAATACATTTTAATCGCATACAATAAAAAGGAGGACCTTTGATTTCTCCAGTGCCTTTAGTGACCTCAGGATGTCCTAATCACAGAATTGTTATGGTGCGATGGAGGCCATTCACCATACTGTACTGTACTGGTTTTGTTACCGAGAGCTGACTTCCTGCCTTTTCCCAAGATACCTGCATTTCATTTCTACCCAAATAATTATCCAATACCTTCTTGAATATCTCAATTGAATCTACACCTATCACACGTCCGGGCAGGGTATTCCTGGATTTTTTTTCCTCACATCACCCTTGCTTCTTTTGCACATCACTTTAAAATGCATTGCTCCTATTGCAGTAGTTTTATTGTCATAGAATCCCTACAGTGTGGAAATAGGCAATTTGGCCCATCAAATCCACTTCAGCCCCTGAGAAAGCATCCCAAGCAGACTCACCCACCTACCTGTCCCTTCCCTCAGCCAGCCTGCACATCACAGGGCAATTTAGCATAACCTGCACATCTTTGGATTGTGGGAGGTATCCAGAGCACCGAAAGGAAACCCACGTAGACATAGGGAGAACGTGCAAACTCCACACAGACAGTTGCCCGAGATTAGAGTCAAACCCAGGTCTCTGGCACTGTGAGGCACAATGCTAACCACTGAACTACCATGCCACCCCATGGCCTGTGCCATGTAGTCAATTAAGGAAATAGAGCAGCCAAATTGTGCACAGCAAGCTCTCACAAACCTCAATGTGGAAATAACCAGGTATTTTAGTGATACTGATTGAACAGGGATTAATAATGAGAATAACACAGAGGCTAACTGCCTGCTCTTCTTCAAAGTTGTGCTTTCGAATCTTTTAAATCCAGTTGAGAAGACAAACAAGGCTTTGGTTAAACATCTTAACCAAAAGACCACACAGCATGCCCTTGGTACTGTGCTGGAGTGTCAGCCTAGTTTCTGTTATCAGGTATATTCATACAAACCCAATCCTAATGCCTGCTTCATCACTTTAAATCACTTCAGTTTCTACATGACCGCCAGCAGCTCTTCACAATGATCTGTTTTGATCAATTATGCCACTAAATTAACATCAATCATTTTGGAACTGGATGCAAACTTTTGATAATGCAATTCAGTCAGCTCAGCACGGACTTTTTAAAGCTGCTTCTCCAGCCAATTAAATGCCCAGATGCTGATAGATGTTCACATCCTCACTTCAACCCTCCATTCACAGTGAGTGGTTAAGTTGTGGATGTGGGTGTGGGTACAGTGTGGGTGTGGGTGTGGGTACATTGTGGATGTGGGTGTGGGTACAGTGTGGGTGTGGTTGTGGGTATCGTGTGGGTACATTGCGGATATTGGTGTGTGGGTATTGTGTGAGTACATTGTAGATGTGGGTGTGGGTACTGTGGGTGTGGGTATAGGTACCATGAGGGTGTGGGTGTGGTATTGTGTGGATATCATGTGGGTGTGGATATTGTGTGGGTGCCAGTATTGTGTGGGTATGATGTATCAGGTGATTGGGAGCAATGGATTAGCATATGCACCAGAGAAGATTTCCTGGCTTGTGGTGGCTCTATTATTTACCATTTCCCTTACTGGCCCACTATATTTCACTTCCATTTTCTGTTTTAATTTAACCTCTACTACATCCACAGCTTCTTCATTTTTTTCTTTTTTTAAAAGTTTCACTTGGGCCCCTCTCATGTATTTTACATTATTCCCCAATATTCACACAATAGACAATGACCAGGAATACAAACTCTGGTTAGATTCCTTCTCCTTTCCCCTCTGACTCCCAACAAATTCCCCTCACCCCACCTCCACACGACATGTTGTCACAGCCCAGCAGCGATGGCCTGCATCAGACAGAGGGAGGATACAGCTCAGGGGTTTCATGTTATCCATTGCCCTCATCTCCTGAATGTAGCATTGCTGCTTATCTCAGTGCTATGAACTGAGACTTTTGAAAATTCCCCAACCCAGAGGGTCAGGAATTTCCTGGACTTTACATTGAATTACATTGTACTTAAAGCACAGAAACAGGCCAGTTGCCTCAACTGGTTTATGCCAGTATTTATAGTCCATGTAAATCTTTTCCCATCTATTTTACCTATACTGACAAACACACCTTGCCTGTCTAGCTTTCCTTTAAATGCATTTATGCAATTCACCTCAGCTACACTCAGCAGTAGCAACTTCTGCATTCTAACCACTGTCTGGGTAAAGGGGTTTGAGGTCTCCTTTTATTGTGACATTTTATTGTTATACAAGAATTCAGCTTTGTTAGTATGTTGGCAGAATGGCTTTTTCCTTGTAAAAATGCTACTCCCTGGAAAGGCTTATTTCCCTCGATGTATCCATTCTTGAATACTGCAACTTCTGAAAATCCAGCAGGCAGTGGAAGGCACTAACAGCTCAACTGGAAAGCTCGCTTGACCCTACAGACCGGCAGAGCTCCAGTGCAACTGTGCAGACATGTGCAATGCATACACCTTACCATTGGTAATTGGCAATGAGCAACTTATCAGAGACCACAAAAAGGATTGCAACTTTAAAATATTGGGAGACAAAGAATATTGCAAACCTTTTTGCAGCCAGGAGAGGTACTAATGCCCCCTTCCACCACTCTCACGCGACCTAACTTTCTATAGCCTTTTCACCCACCCCTTAGTTTACCTAAACTGATTGTGCTCTGCCTATTGGTTCTCTTCTGCACTGACCAGCTAAAGCATGAGGTGCAAGAAGACCGAACTGTGAAAATGATCCAGGTCTCAGATCTGACATCACTCCCACTGAGCAGCCGTTATAGCCCCTCCACCTGCATCTTGTCTGATAGAAGCACTTGACCCGGGTTCATTCCCGACTCAGGCGACTGACTGTGTGGAGTTTGCACGTTCTCCCCGTGTCTGCGTGGGTTTCCTCCGGGTGCTCCGGTTTCCTCCCGCAGTCCAAAGATGTGCAGGTCAGGTGAATTGGCCATGCTAAATTGCCCGTAGTGTTAGGTAAGGGGTAAATGTAGGGGTATGGGTGGGTTGCGCTTCGGTGGGGCGGTGTGGACTTGTTGGGCCGAAGGGCCTGTTTCCACACTGTAAGTAATCTAATCTAATCTAATCTAACACTCCTGTGAAAATCCACACCAATGGATTTAGACAGTGATTAGCTGAGTCCTCCAGAACAGAAAGGGCACAGGTTAAAATCCTGACCTGTGGTGATCTGAGCTAGCTGTACAGGATCTTTGCCATTGGTATCGTGCATTAGGAAGGCAGGAAGTCAGGCAAGATTCCCAGACATGGTCTCCAATAGATTCTAGTCAAATGTGGATGTCAGCGGAGGAGCAGGTTAGGCACAGATCATCTTTGTAATCAATGGCCACTTTGGTGACATATCTTTGGTGGGAACAGGGGCAAAACGATGAAGGAATGGAGTAAAGGTTTCCTTGCAGCCAAAGAAAATTGCTAGGAAAGTAAATGCCAGAAGTGATTGACCCAAGGCCAAGTGATTATGACAGCACAACCTTCCCAAAACAACCAGTCACTCCATTCCAACTTGACAAATTTAGAATGAGCTTTTCGGGTCATGACAAGAGGAAGGAGTGAACTTGCTGTTGATAATCTTGAATGTCAAGGACTCAGCAAACTGAAGGAATGTGAAAAGCAGAGAAACATTGCAGCCTGCCCTTGGAAAAGCTACTAGTTATTGTGAGCTTGTGCTGTGTTGATGATAGAGGAGAGAAGTAACATCACAAGCCATTTTAAATCCTTTGGTAACTCAAAGTCAAACATGTGCTGTTAATTTGGTACCTCAAATTGATTCATTTGATTTAGGTTCCTTCCAACAGTTTCGCCCCACCCCTCCTCCTGAAGGTGTTAATTCATGCTGGCTATAGAGTTTGCCACCAGAGGCTTTCCAGAATCTTCTCTCTGAGTTGATGTATTTTTAAAAATCATTTCACCATGTAGAGTTTCAGAAGTTCAAACAGTTTTCAAAATGATCCGAACAGTTCTGGCCTTAGCCACCTTCAAATTCACTGTCATTATCTACTAAAGGCGAGAATGATTCAGGTGAATTACTGCACATTGCTTAAAGGGGAATTGTCTTCATTTAATTAAATTTACTTTTGTTTGAGAGCGAGATGGTTCAAAAGAAGCAGCTGTTGTCAATGACATCCCCTTGTCATAGCAGTGATGTGTTCCAATGTAATTGATGTAATTATCGCACATTCATAAATAAATGAGAAAATGTTTGCCAAACACATTTTTCCAAAAGGAATCATGTTGTAAGTGAACATCCATGTGTACACACATATAATAAATGTCCCTTACTCATTGTTACTGTCTTCTACAAGCACACATTTCAATTTGACCTCTCGTATTGTATCAGCCAATAACAAAGGAAGTGTCTGTTTCCCTAAACTTGCTAAACTTAGAGTGTTCTTCAGGTCACACTGTCCCAGTTCTCTTTATCGCTTCAACCCCCCTTAAATTCAGCAAATTCACAGGTATTGCCTTCTTAAGAAGGACTGTACAGCAATTGTAGGCTGTGTAGATATGGCTTGAAAATGTTCTTGTTGGGTAGAGGAGCAAAAATGAAAGAATCATATTGCCTAATCTTAGTTGCACTCTCCTCTCGAGATCTGTCTATTCGAATGCAGACACATGGCCTGAACAAAGCGGATGTAGGGAAGATGTTTCCATTGGTAGGAAAGTCTAGGACCTGAGGGCACAGCCTTAGAGTAAAGGAAAACCTTTTTAGAACAGAGATAAAGAGAAACTTCTTCAGCCAGAGTGGTGAATCTGCCACAGAAGGCTGTGGAGGCCAGGTCATTGACTATATTGAAGACTGAGATAGATAGATTCTTGATATTAAAGGGGATCAAGGGTTACGGGAAGAAAGTCAGAGAATGGGGTTGAGAAACTTATCAGCCATGATTGAGTGGTGGAGCAGACTCAATGGGCTGAACGGCCAAATTCATGCTCCTTTGTCTTATTGTCTCATGGCCACTGTCTCTTGGGCACCAGGGCCTATATTGCACCACAGCAGCTGAAGTCTTAAATGTAGGTGCTCCTTACTGGACAATGGACTACTCATCTATGCAGTCAAATGAATCAACTCACCCACAAACCAGTGAATCAACACTGAATTTCCGGCACAGAAATAGGCTTTTCAGCCTAGCTGTTCTATACTAGCCACATCCCGCCCCTCTTCATCTTATCTTCAATCTAATCCTGCAAGTCCATGGCAGAAAGAGGAAATTTTGAATTTGCAATATAACTGGCTGCAATGGACAAGCGGGCTAGCTGGCATAGAGCCCGGACAAAGCAGGAAGCTCCGAACAGATGGGGGCTCAATGCATGGAAGGCTTGAACTGCCTTTGAAATGCTGGAGCCTTCTCATTGGAATTCAGTGGGAGAGAAGCACAGAAGAGGCAGAAAACCAGAATTCAATTACTTTGTGCAAATGAATGGCCCATTCTAAAATCCTGAGCACACCCCTCCTGTGTGAAGTCAGTTATCTGAGGAATTGGAGACTCCAGCATTCACTCCCTCTTCCTGTTTTCCTGAGTAGTGAAACTTCACAGTGGCTCATATCTGCCTGTTGTACACAGTATTCCAGCCAGCTCCAACTCTCTATGACCTGCAGCTTTGCACAGGCATCAAGGCACAACCCTGTCAACAGCAAAGGAATAGACAAAGGCACAACAGATATTGCCTTTGGACGAATTGACAGCAAGTTTAGTGAGCACATTTCCTCTTTAATCTTCCTGCCCACTGTTTATAGAACTGCAGGTGTCGGGTTAGCCTGAGGGTTACGGGCTAAGACAAAACATCTGAAGCTGGCCTTTACAGGTTAATGGGTTGGGTCAGTAAACGCTTGAAAGGTGGACCCACATTGATCTTGTACTGTCTTTTGCCACAAATATCCAGATGAGGCTTTTGTTAAAAAAACACACGCTTATTCATAAATGATTCGGTCTGTTTTGCGGGTGACCTTAGCAACACACAACTCATTGCTGCTTCCTCCTTTTATTTTCCGCCAGTCTCTGGGTCAGTGCAGCTCACATTTCCATATAAAGGCAGCTGTGGGGCCTCAGAGCCTGTGTACATTTTATTAACTGCAAACTCTGGGGAAGAAACAACAGCACCCAGTACAACCAAAAAAGGACAACTCCAAGCTGATCTGCTGCGGGTGGAGCAGAGAGGAGGGAGGAGGCAGCTCAGGACAGACTAGTGGGCAAACACAACAGGAAAGCTTTAAGGGGAGAAGAATCTGTTTCCTTTTAACCCTCTCAGCTCATATCAAGTCTTTCAGTGCAGCACTGGGGATTCTGAATCCCGCTTCACTTCACAAAATAACTACTGTGTGATCGACAATCATCGACCTGAAACAGGGCTGTTGCCATGATGAGTAATTCCAGCATTTTCCGTTTGTATTTCTGATTTCTAACAGTATTGTGTTTTTTGATTAACTACTGTCACTTTTGTGACAGCTTTCCTATAAACTAACATTGACCATTTGATTCCAGGACTAAGGTTTCCTTTAAGCGGTTAACATTCTTGAGTCCTGTAATGATAGCACGTTACTTTTGATAGTAGAGGACAGGATCCATTGGTCAGTTGTACTTCCATCTTGAGTTAATCTCAGTACAGTATGAGTGCAGAAAATAGCTTTAGACTACAGGTAGTAAATACATTTCACATAAAACATAACAGTGAACTAGTTGTCATTTCCCGAGGTGGGGAATTTCAAGTCTAGAGGGCACATTTTTAAACTGAGAGGAGAGAAATTTTAAAAAGACATGAGGGGCAATTTTTTTACACAAGAGGATGGTTTGTATGTGGAATGAACTTCCTGAGGAAGTGCTAATGTGAGTACAATTAAAATGTTTAAAAGACTTTTGGATAAGTACATGACTCGGAAAGGTTTGGAGGGATATGGGATAGGACCAGGCAGGTGGGACTAGTTTAGTTTGGATTATGTTTGGCATGGACTGATTGGACTGAAGGTTTCTGTTTCTGTGCTGTAAGACTCTGTGACTAACTGTATATTAAAGTATTAATACTGAACACTGACTTTCTGAGTTATTCCATATTGTGCTACAGCACTTGTGCCTATACCATCTTGAAAATGCTCACAATTCTTTTCCTGCCCAACCTGCATGTTGAGGAATGTGCACATCAAGGAGAGAGTTGCTGCATCAAAGAGTCAGCATTATTACAATTGTAGCTAATATAACCCAATCTGTAAACGACAACAGTTTTTTGTAACACAAAGTGCCTTTCCTCAGCCTTTACTGCTTGTTACTCCTGACCTTGAGGATTAACTGTGCAGCCTGTAAATGCACACAAGGCACTTCCGCAAAACAAAGCAGCTAAGAGCAACAACATGTGCAGGACCAGGCACAAGGTCATCTCCCACTACTCTCTTGGCATAATATCAGAGATTCTTTTAACCCCTCGTTTCTCTCCTGTAGGTGCAGGAAACTCGAGACTGCACAGCCTCAAGTCTGAAGCAAAATTATATGACATAACTCCGAGGTTTACAAAGATGCATTGCTCTACTGCGGTGAACAGTTACCAACTTGTTTCCATCTCATTACTCATCGGAAAGAATTGCTTGCTTGCTCTTGGTTTCACAGCAGTCTGCCTTTTCTATCCTTCCCTTCCTTCATTCAATTCATGAAAGAATTTATAATCATATCACATCTCAGGTGGTCTCAGACTATTTCTAAAGTATAGTCACCATTAATGCATTCAATTTGCACACAGCAAGCTCACTTAAAGTCAATGACCAGATAACTGTTTGATTTTCCAGAAGTGATATTTATAACTGAACTCACTAACGCATCCCATGTTGACTGAATAAAATACACTGCTGGATGTGGTGATGAGGTATATACAGACCAGGAAGGTTAAACATAGATAGAGCTAGCTAATTTTAGTGAGTGTACTTTGTATAACCAGTCTAAATCTCATGGATTACAAAGGGAAAAACTTCACAAAGACCAAGTCCTGATTGCTATTGGTGGCTTTTGCTGGAACATGAGCCTACATATCAACTGAGGAGAAATTAAATTTCATTGTGGTGCTTCTCCTGGTAAATTAGTTTGTTAGCATCCACTGTCTTTTATTCCACACAAGGAGCTGTCATTTTGTCCCTGGTCCATATAAAACCATGGCCCAGCAGGAAGAAGTGCCCTCAGGAGAGTAGGGAAGAAAACTACAATGAAAAGATGGTGGTGAAAGAGAAATTCAAATCTATTAACAGTCACTGGGCTCAAAACAGTAACTCTTTCTGTCTCTTTAGATGCTGCCAGAAACTGCTGAGTTTCTCCAGCACTTTGCTTATTTTATTTTCTCACCACCTGAGAATCACTGCAGACCATAGACAGAATAAGCTTCTACGTTTTTTGTGGTCTTGAAAAGGAATTATCATCAGGATACAGGTAAACTTTGGAAGGTTGAAGTAAATTTGCAAACATCAAAGCCTTCAATGACAGTCCGCACATCCAAAGAATAAGTGGACCCAAAGGTCAACTATACTTCCAGTCAGTTGTCAGCTGAATTATTGCCAATGGCATTGAATCTGGAGTGGAAGAGATTTGACTGTTAAAAGCAAGTCTCATTTCTGCAGTGAGTTGCTGAATTGACATTTGATTCACTTCCATTATTGTGAACTGAACTTAGTTGATGCCCCCTACTGCATGATCAGAGTATTTATCATTAATTGTACCCATTTACAGCATCACACATGCAACTCCTACAGGATTATTTGAATGGCAGGGAGCATATCATCATGATCACTGGCACTCCATAACCATTTAATGCTCAGTCGGGATTAATTGCCTAAGGACAAGACTTCCACCCCCATCTATGGAGGAAGCCCCAGCTTAGAAAGAGAGAGAGAGAGACTAGACCCACAGTGCCACATTTGAGCAATGGCCGGTTCTAGAATTGCACCAGAGGAGAAGGATATGAAGGCTGAACAATTTAAACACAAGGGTCCTTTCAAGAAGACCCTAGCGAAGGGCTGAGGAGCATGATTTGAGAGGCTTGGTAGATGGAGACAGATGATAAAAAGGGGCTGTAAGGCCTTGTGTGGGCACAGGGGACTCCAAAGTCTCTCATCATTTGCATATAACCACTGCCACTTGCCCAACACTGCCTACACAGGAAATATTGCTGTGCTACCTCCCCAGTGTGCATTAAATATATTTAAGTAGATCCAGGCTTTTGCATGAAGCGTAACAGTGATGTAACAACACCATAATTATATGGAGGAATATCAGTCCTTTAGTTTCGACTGAAAACTTGTTAACCTCAACACCAGGACTCATAAATTACATGTAACAGCAGAACAAAGTTGGGGAGGCAATGGCAGCAGTGGTAATGTCACTAGACTCATAATCCACAGGCCTAGATTAATGTCCTGGGAGCATGTGTTTGAATGGCACAGTGGCAGATGGTGAAATTTGATTTCAGTAATAAGGTAACCCAATGGCAACCACTGCTGACTGTTTCATTGATGCCCTTTAGAAAAGGAAATCTGGCATCCTAACCTGTTCCGGCCAAAAGTGACTCCAGCGGTTGATTCTTAACTGCTCTCTAGGCAATTATGGATGGTAATAAATTAGATTTAAAGAGTCATGGAGTCATACAGCATGAAAACAGATCTTTTGGCCCAAGCAGTCCATGCTGACCATGTTCCCAACCTAAACTAGGCCTGCTTCCCTGCGTTTGGCCCACATCCCTCCAAACCTTTCCTGTATTTATCCAAATGTCTTTTAAGTGTTGTAACTGTATCTGAGTCCACCACGTCCACTTTTGGCATAGTCAGCAATGTCACATCCTGTGAATAAATAGAAGAAGCATTTAACTTAATGGCTGCTATGAAGGACTCTCCTTTTCAACCTCTCTCCTTGCCAGAGACGTGGTGACCCTCAGGTTAAGCAACTACCAGTCATCTCTCTCTAACGAGATTCTGGCATCGACTGATAAAACTTACTTACTGTGGTGACCTTACTTGCCAAAACGTGATTGTGCTGCACTGTATCAGCAGAGACCAAATGGTTTCTTGGATGAATCTCTATCATTCCATAAAGTTTCGCCCTGCTTCAATCTGGAAGAGAACAAGTGAGATTCCAAAACTGGAGTTGAGACTAACACTGTATGCTATCTAATTTTATTCTGAATAATTATAAATTCAATCAATTTTAGAAATATAGGAAATAGGAGCAGGAGTAGGCCATTCATTCTTCATTCATTATGATCATGGCTGCTCATCCAACTCAATGGCTTTTTCCCCATATCCATTGATCTCTTTAGCCCTAAGTGCAAAATCCAACTCCTTCTTGAAATCACACAATGCTTTGGCCTCGACTTCTTTCTATGGTAGCAGGTTCCACAGGCTGACCATTCTGAGTGAAGAAATTTCTCCTCATCTCAGTCCTAAATGGTTTATACCTGTATTGTTCGACATGACCCCTGGTTCTGGACTCCACTGCCATGCATTTACTTGTCTAGTCCTGCTAGAATTTCATAGATTTCTATGAGATTCACCCTCATTCTTCTGAGCTCCAGTGAATATAGTTCTAAAAGACTTAATCTGTCCTCATATATCAGTCCTGCCATCCCAGAAATCAATCTAGTAAACCTTTGCTGTACTCTCTCAATATCAAGTTCATACTTCCTCAGGTAAGGAGACCAAAACTGCATGCAATATTTACGTAAATTAATATATCATCTGAATGTCTCTATTCTTTGTTGATGTGAATTTACTGTTTAAAACAAAATTCAAGATGAAACTTTAAGCCTTTTTCCAGTTGCTGACATCTGATTAAATGTATCAAATGGAGTTTCAAGGTTAGCAATGTCGTTCAAATTGTCAAAGCAACGTAAGTTATTGGAATATCTGCAGAAATTGAGCTTTTCATTGCTATCAAGTTGCATTTATTATCTGAAAACACAATTATTTCAGATGTCAAATCAATCATGAGTTTCAAAATAAAACAGGAAGTGCCCATCTTCATTCAACAACATGTTTTTTTTTAATCAGTATTTCTGTCTGAGACGCAAGAAACCCACATTTAGTCATATTTCACCAACTGCAGGTTGCTGGACAGAAATATGTACAGATACTGGTGGCCGCTGTGTAGACAGTTTAATCCCAAAGTGACATTCAGTAACACAAGGCAACAACAATGAATTGCATTTATATTGTACCTTTAAGTGATAAAATGTGCCAAACAGTTCCAGTGGATGTAATTGGGCAAAATTGCACTGAACCAAAGAGACAAACATGAGAATAGATGATCACATATGCAGGAACTGATTTTTAGACTCCAGTGAGGTTGGGAAAGAATTGTATGAGTGCTAAAAATAGCACCATAGTCTTTATTCTTTTCCCCGGATCCATTTTCCCAGAGGTGGGATCTGGTGTGGCAGTTATCCACTAATAAACATAGTGGGTAACACTAAGGTGGCACAGTGGCTCGCACTGCTGCCTCACAATGCCAAGGACCCAGGTTCGATTCCAGCCTTGGACATTTGTCTGTGTGGAGTTTGAACATTCTCCCTGTTTCCTCTGGATGTTCCAGTTTCCTCCTGCAGTCCAATGATGTGCAGGTCAGGTGGATTGGCCATGCTAAATTGCCTTAGTGTGCAGGCTGGGTGGATTAACCATGGGAAATGTAGGGTCACAAGGATTAGGTGGGATGCTGTTCGGAGGGTTGGTGGGCTGCAAGGCCTGATCCCACACTGTAGTGATTCCATGATTCCAACTAATTAAGGGCCTGTTAACAGAGGCTGGCTGACATTACAGGATCTGGGACTTGTTTAACTGCCTGCAAGTGGCACCCCTTTGCCCAGGCTGGGCAGCAATGTCTCAGACAGCACTAGAAGGGACCTCCCATCCTGCCTGAAGGCAGCATGAACTCTAGCCTGCCCCATGGAGGAGATTCTCCCTTCCTGCCCTTAAAACAGCGCTGGCCCAGCTGGAAATACCAACTTTTTAATTAAAGTTCAAAACTTTGCAGACAGAATACCTCCATTATAAAACATGCTCACCTTCATTTCCAAAGCAACCTGCAACACTTTCGAATTAGAAGACCTCTGATTGGGTCATCAGCTTTGAGGGCCAGCCCACCATCTCTGATTGGACAGTGTGCCCAGCCTCCGGTCATTCATGGGCAGCTCTGGGTAAAATCACAATGAGTGAGTCTTTCTACACATTCAGGCTCTGAACTCCATCTGAGCCTGACAGAAAGGTTTAGAAGCCCAGAGGACATTCAATTTTTAACCGAGGAGGAAGGGGGAGAGGTATCAGTATGAAAATATCTTACCTCTTAGGGAATCATGAACTTTTCTCCCATATTTAACAATACAGCATTGTAAAATATCGTATTATGTTTCCTCCAGTTGCGGTTAACAGAATGAAAGTTCATTGCTTGATAATCTAATACATGTGGATGATGAAGGGCTTACGCCCGAAACGTCGACTCTCCTGATCCTTGGATGCTGCCTGACCTGCTGTGCCTTCACAGTGCCACTTTTCGACTCTGACTATCCTGCGTCTGTAGGCTTCACTTTCTCCTTATACACATGGAGAACAGAGGTATGTAGTCTCTAGATTGTGCATAGTTGGCCAACTGAAGGACAATAAGGCAACATTTTTGCTATGATCCAAATCCCCAGTACCAGCAACATTTTAAAAGAGAGGCAGATTTTACTACAAACTCAGATTGAGTCTTGTGAAAGGCCCAAAAAATGTTAAAGCTCATCAAATGTTTGGAAACTGAAACTTCAGGGATTACAGTTTCTTGGGTCAAGCACCATTGTAATATGTATGGAGTGCTGCTCTATATGTTAGTTCATATAACGCATACCAAAATGATCAGGTTTTAGTTGAACCAGATGTCTTGAGGTTTATTAGCAACATTATTTACATTTTTTACTAGATAATCTGGGGGATTGGGCTCTGTACTGACTGATGTTATTTTATATTACAAATACCATAACTGATTAACTGAATGTATTGTACCAATTCCATTATACACAGAGGGACAGAAGGCGAGTTGCATAGCTTTATACTGGAATGTCACATGTGGTGATGTCATATAACTACCTTAAAGGTACAAGGCCTGTCTGGTCTGGAATCTATGTAACAACACAATTTTCTCTTTACTAGCTCCCCCCTCCCCCTCCCCCATCACCTCCCTTAGCTTTAGATAATGCTTTGTTGAACTTACAATATAACTAGATCTAGTCCTTACACAATGATCACAACTCGACTCTCTAGCTACACTCACAGTGTGCTATCTGTCACCACAGATGGATGTGCATGATTAGTCAGTATCCAAGTCCTCATCCTACGTGATGGCCATGGTGACTGCAATTTGGATATGTTGCTTATTTCTTTACAGAATTTGACTATTGCTCATTTCAATGTGAAATGACCTAGGGTAGCCACAATGTAGGAGCTTTCAACAAACCCATGTGTTCACTTGAAAGTCTCGCTCTCTTGTGCTTTGTCCTGGTTGATGTTGAGATAACAGTCTGCATGCTTATTGGCAACAATACATCATGCACATAGTTAGAAGGTGACAGTGTGGGAGGACAAAACTGCGTGGAACTGTCTTCCAAACATGAAAGTTGTCAGTGAGGGTAAATTTATGGAATAGCATATAGATATAACATATAAAGTCTCTTTACCTTTGACTATCTTGGTTTTTATTGTATGAACATTGCATTCTGTAAAACTATGAGACTGAGGGTAGAGAGGAAAAGAGACAGTGTGTTATATACCACGTTACCAGCACATGACTTGGAAGGATGAACTAGTGTATTGCAGACTGGTGTCAGAATCAATTTGCTGAGGAACACCAAACATGCTAAATATCGCAAAGAGACAACAACCATTGCATTAGTAGTTCCTTTGATCTGTCACACAAAAGAAAATTTAGTGAAGTAGTCAGTTGCCAGGAGGCTTTCATTCCTTGGACCTGGATAATATCAATGGCAATCTTACACTACAGACTTAGAGGAATTTCTTGTGGAGGAAGAGGTCCTCCTGATTATTGAGGCTGATGGAATTGGTATGTTTCACATGATTAGATTACTCCATTGATGTCCTTATTAATGCCAGGCCAATATAGGGGTTCACATGCCAATCCCTTAATATTTTCTGCGTGTATGATCTAGCATGTCTTGATCGTAGAGTTTGTGGGATTACCACTTGTTTGTCTTTGAAGATTACATTCCTCTGGAGTCCTAGTTTGTTTCTGAATGACCAAAATGAACACACTAGGTGGGGGTCCTGTTGAATGTGTTCAGGTCACCTTGTGGTGATGATCTTTTTGAGCTGTTGCAACTGGTCACCAACAGATGCAGCTCACAAAATCTGATCTGCCAATGACTGGGACCAAAATGCATAACGTCAGTTTGAAGATCTGGAATCACTTGTGTTGTAAATGGCAGGTTTGTAACCTCATGGATCATATTAATACATAGGTCTGTGTATACTGGTAGACCAATCATAGCTGGGCTTGCTTATCAATGATATAAAGGGTTTCAGGTGCTCACGCTGAAAATACATAAAGGAAAGACATGTGCACTTGCACCTTTGCCAATCTTGGTATTTAATGCATGCTGTTCATTCCATTTTTGGTAAATCACTTGGGTCGAGGTAAAGGCTTCTGTTTTTCTGACAGAGTCCACATGGTGTGTTCAGTGAACCACATGTCCTGTCTGAGTGGGATCTGTAAGCTGTGACATTGCTGGGATTTTGTTAATGTGTTTGCATGTAATGGTTGGAACATTGTTTTTCGATTGACTCATCTTCACATGCTGAGTTCCTTTGGTCAATTGGATTTCTTGGACATTTTAGCCCAAGACCTTCTTGTATGATATAGCGGGTGTGTTTCATGAAATGCTTTACATTGTCTTGGTAGGTAATTCATTCACAATTTGGATGTCTTTGAATACTTCCAAGTTTTGTATCAACTACAAACTTTGAAATAGTTCCATGTGCACCAATGTTAGATCATTAATATATAACAGGAAAAGCAATGGTCCCAGTAGGGTGGCACGGTGGCTCAGTAGTTAGTACTGCTGCCCCACAGCACCAGGAAACCAAGATCGATTCCACCTTCGGGTGATTGTCTGTGCAGAGTTTGCGCATTCTTCCTGTGCCTGCGTAGGTTTCCTCTGGGAGCTCCAGATTTCTTGCATAGTCCAAAGATGTGCAGGTCGGATGGTCTGGCCATGCTAAATTGCCCGTAGTGTCCAAGGATTTGCAGGCTATGTGGATTAGCCATGGGAAATATAGGTTATGGGGAGAGGGTGTGGATCTGGATGAGAAGTTCTTCAGAGGGTCAGTATGCACTCAATGGGCCGAATGGGGAACTCCATTGCAAACATTCCTATATCCATTGATTACTACTCTCAGTTTCTTAATACTCAGTCAATTATGTACCCATATTGCCATGGTCCCTTTTATTCCATGAGGCATAACTTTTTCACAAGCGAGTTGTGTGGCACTGTAGCAATCACCTTCTGGAAGTTCCATGTACTACATCAACAATGAAACCCTCATCAACCCTCTCTATTATCTTTTCAACTCTAGCAAGTTAGTTAAATATGACTTTCTCTTTAAAAAATCCAAGCTGGCTCTTACTAATCAAGCATGCCTTTTCAACGAGTGGAATTCTATCCAAAATAATTGTTTCTAGAATCTTCCCCAGCACTGAAGTTATGCTGATTGATTTGTAATTGCTGGGCTTATTCTTATAATCCTTTTTGAACAAGACCACATTACATGCAATTCTCCAGCCCTCTGGCACTTACCTGAGTCTAGGGACGACTGAAAGATTGTGGCTCTGTAATTTCTATTCTCACTTCCTTCAATACCATTGGATGCATCTCATTGGTCCTGGTGCTTTGTCAACTTTAAGTACCAATTATTTATCTGCTGTTTCTTCTATAATGGGAGGAACAGTGGCTCAGCGGTTAGCACTGTTGCCTCACAGTGCCAGGAACCCAGGTTCAATCCCCACCTCAGGCAACTGTCTGCGTGGAGTTTGCACATTCTCCCGGTGCAGGTTTCCTCCAGGTGCTCCGGTTTCCTCCCATGATCCTAAAGATGTGCAGGTTAGGTGAATTTGCTGTGCTAAGTTGCCCATAGTATTCAAGGATGTGTAGGTTAGATGCATTAGTCTGGAGTAAATGTCAAATAGTAGGGGAATGGGTCTGGGTGGGTTACTGTTTGGAGGGTCAGTGTGGACTTGTTGGGCCGAAGGGCCTATTTCTACATTGTAGGAATTCTATGTATTTTAATTTTGAACCCTTGTAGTTTATAGAGTTTCCACATTGTCACCATGGCCTCAATAACATCATGTTTCCCAGTAAAGATAGATTCAAACTATGCACTTCACCCCTCAGCCACATTCACAGCTCCATGTGTATTCGCCTTCTTGATCCCTAGTCAACCCTATTCCTTTTTTTACCATTCTTTTACTATTGCTGTGCCTACAGAAAACATACAAGTGCAATCACTTTCTTTCTGCCATCCTTCACTCCTGCTTTTGAACTAATTAACTTGCTTAATACAGAAAATCCTCATGCATAGCAAAAAGAATCTGATTTTCCTTAAGAAATGCTAACAAATGGATACATATATGTTAAAGCCCTGACTGTCAGATTAAAAGCTCGAAGGTCAATGTGTATCGTAACAGCAGTGAGATAATAAGGTTCCCCACCCCCAGCAAGCACACACACACATATATTCCATCCAACCCAGAAATATTACTCTGTGCTCCACTCCTGGTGTGAATCATTCATTTGTATGGAAACAAAAACATTGAGGAATGTAACAATGAGACTGCTTGTTTTGTATACATAATCTTTGCTGCCCTCACAGGATGACACAAATACTGCATCATTCATCCCACCAGCATTTTTTCTGTTGTGGTGAAAATGTGCTTTATAAAAAAAATGACTTTATTAATTTACCTACCAGAAGCCACTAACTGAATGTTTTAAAAAGACTGAAACCACATTTCAGTCACAGTAAAGGATGACTGTCATTCGAATCAGTGTAAGACTCTGTATTGCAAAACCATTGAAATGGAAGCAATCCGTCTGTAAAGTTGCAACAGGAATAATTGCCTTGAAGAAATATGAATGGGTCCAACTTGTACCAATTAACAAAGCACTCAGACAATCACCTGGATACCCAACTGGGTGGAGATACACGTAATCACTTGGACAATGGGACTCTGTCGATTAAAGGAATTTGCCCAGACATAATTTAATAACATAAGATATGAACCTGAAATCCATAATACCACAACTATAATTGATGTAACTATGTAGCTAGTCAGAGTCATGTGACACACCAACTACCCTTTGTCTGTTTACGCACCTATCTTCCCTGTAGACCATGAGAAAGCGATGAGATGCTAAAGAAGGAAGATTCCCCGGGGTGGGGGTCTCTATCTCCATACACATTTTGAGCTCCGACTGCTGCTCTTCATCCCTCCCTGAGTGCTGCAGACAGAGATTTTTCAAATGTGCTCAACCCAGCAACTGCTCTCATCGTAAGCACTGAGAAATTCTCCATCCACACCTTTCAACTGCCTTGACGCTGAACTCAGGGGGACCAGCTAACTCTGCTGGAACTCCACCTCATCTCTAAAGTTCAGGAGTTATATGCGCTTTTATTTTCCTGGATTTTTAAAATTATTTAACCTATCCTTCCATTCTGTAAGTTAATTGTGTGCTTGAGAACTTCGAGTGTCTATTTGAAAGTTGGAGTATTTTAATTTTTTTCAGTAGACTGTATTAAGTATAATAAATGCTATTTCTTCTTTAAAAAAATCTCAAGGAACTACCTGCTTGTATCTGTTTGTATCTTATAAAGTCACAGCAGGGAAACAGTGAAACACTCAAAACAAGCAAGCATGTTGCCTTTTTTAAAAAGGGGGAGAATTGAACTGTTGTGCCCAAACAAGGAGATGGAGAAGAGGAGAGCCATTTGACTCCTCCACACCTGGCAGTAACCACACTCACCTTTGCTTTGGCTAACGGAAACTCCAAAATCAAACTAGAACATGTAACTCAAACAACTAGACAAAATCGGTCTTTCACCTGCTCTTCTTCATTATTTTCAAAGATCACATGAGCTAACATTCATTTCAATACTCCAGGAGGGAATGTCAGCTCTGATTTCCAGGTAATCAAGAGGTTTTATGCTTGAAAGAACTCATCCTATTAACTTGCTACAGAATATTTCAGTCAGGTCAATTGCTGAGAGATACAGCTATGATGAATGTGTGACATGAATGTGTGTGTGTAGAATACCTATTGAAAACTCTGCTGCCTGTAACCTGGTTTGTACCAATTACCATTCATCCATCCTGTGCTTGCTGACCTACACTGGCTCCTTAACCAGCAATACCTCAGATTTGCAAGTTTCATCCTTGCATTCAAATGACTCCAGGGGCTTGTCTGCTCCCAATGTCTGTTCACTGCTCCAATCCTCTAAAATTTCAGCATTTCTCTACTTCTGGGTTCTTGTGGAGCCCAATTTCATTTACTTCTCTTCTGGCAACCAGGTATTCAGCTGCCCATGCTCCAAACACTATGGTACCTGTCCTAAATTCACTTCTTATCTACATCTTTTCTTTCTTTTAGACATTCCTTAAAATCGATGTGTCAGCTGTCCTAATCTCTCCAAATGCAGTTCAGTGTCACATTTAGAGTCATAGTGTTATAGAGGTGTACAGCACGGAAACAGACCCTGCGGTCCAACTCTTCAATGCAGACTAGATATCCTAACCTAATCTAGTCCCATTTGCCAGCACTTGGCCTGTATCCCTTAAACCCTTCCTATTCATATACCCAACCAGATGCCTTTTAAATGTTGTAATTGTGTCAGCCTCCACCGCTTCCTCTTGCAGCTTGTTCCATACACACACCACCCTTTGCATGAAAAAGTTGCCCCTTAGGTCCTTTCAAAATCTTTCTCCTCTCAACATAATTCTTTGCCCTCTGGTTCGGGACTCCCCCACCAAGGGGAAAAGACCTTGTCTATTTAACTATCCATGTCCCTCATGATCTTCTAAAAGGTTTTATAAAAGATGACTCTATAAGGTCATCCCTTAGCCTCCGACGCAACAGAGAAAACAGCCCAGCAAATTCAGCCTCTCCCTATAGCTCAAGTCCTCCAACCCTGGCAACATCCTTGTAAATCTTGACTGAACTCTTTCAAGTTTCCTAACATCTTTCCTAAAGGAGGTTGGCTTGGTAAGACTCCCATGAACAAATCCACAATGCCTCTTCAAAGAGCATCCCACCCAGACTCACCCCTTACTCTATTCCTGTAACCCTGCATTTCCCAAGGCTAATCCACCTAATCAATACATCCCTGGGCACTATGAGCAATTTGGCATGGTCAACACACCTAATCTACATATCTTTGGACTGTGGAGGGAAACCGGACGCAATCCATGCAGACGTGGGGAGAATGGTCAAACTCCACACTGACAGTCGCCCAAAGCTGGAATTGAATCTGTGTCTCCTGGTTGTGTGAGGCAGCAGTGCTAAACACTGAGCCGCATTTGAGAGATTATGGAAACCTGGACTGCTCTTCTAAAAGATGGATCAAAGAAAGGACAGTGGAAGTTTTGTTTTTCAAAAGACATTTGGTGGTAGTCCAATGTTTTGTGATTCTTGCTTTTTTGCTGCTTACTCCATGCCTGGTTTTATGACTGTCAGGTTGCAGTAGTTGCTTTTGGTGATTTCATTTTGGCACAAAATTTCCTGTTTGTGGAAATATTGTTGTTGTCGATGCTGTGTGGTACCTGGAAGCCTGGTCCAACAACTCTCAAATGAAAAGTATCTGAAAAAGTTTGTCAATATTTCCTATGTCTATAAAGGGCCCCAGCAGCAACTGTATGTGTCAAGCAACATATATGTTCATGCTTCTATGGCTTTTTATTAATTATTCATTTATTCATAGGTTGAGGGCATTGCTGGCGAGGTCAGTATTTATGGCCCATCTCAGAGGATAGTTAAGAGTCAACCACATTGCTCCACATCTAGAGTCACATGTATTCCAGACCAGGTAATGATGGTAGTTTCCTTCCGTAAAGTACATTAGTGAACCAGATAGATTGTTCTGACAACTGACAATGGATTCATGATCATCATTATGTGGTTAATTTCAATTTTTTATTGAATTCAGGCTATTGATCCTTATCAAACCAACAGCTATTTGAGCATTGCAAATTTTGTCCTTGCCTTAAAAATGAAGACAAAATGGCTAAAGTTTATTTTAAAAATCTCTGCAGATAGGAACATTATTTTTCCACTTTACGTGGCATGTTGTGTTTTGAGTTATTTAGAGGGGTAAACATATATATTTTTATATTACAAACTAAGTGTGTTATATGTTTTATGTTTATTGAACAAACTTGGTTAATGAATATTTTCATTTTAAGTCAAAAATAGACAAGGTATATGATTGTCTATGTTGAAACTTTATTGCTGGAACAGCACAGCAGGTCAGGCAGCATCCAGGGAACAGGAGATTTGACGTTTCGGGCACAGGCCCTTCTTCGGCCTGTGCCCGAAACGTCGAATCTCCTGTTCCCTGGATGCTGCCTGACCTGCTGTGCTGTTCCAGCAATAAAGTTTCAACTTTGATCTCCAGCATCTGCAGACCTCACTTTCTCCTATATGATTGTCTATATCAAGACCAAGATAAAACAATTACATTATGTTGTGATGCATGGATGGTATGTTTAGAAAAACACAGTGCACTGGTCCCATCTCAGTCTTAGGTATATGAGGGCATGTACTCATATGGCTGGATTTGTGCTACATGTCAAACACAAACATCGTATGGTGGAATATGTCTGTTAATGGAGTGTGAACGGTGTGTGTGGTGCAGTGGCTGCATGCACCATTTGTACGCGATAGTGTGTCTGTTGTGTGCCTGTGTATGTGATGTGCATGTACAGACCATCCATTAAACTGAAGTAATGCTTTGCTTGTAAAATATTAAATTATTTCACTCATTTGAACTGAACAATTTCAATAGAGCAGCATAAGATATTTTTATTGATTGATTTATTGTCACATGCGCTGAAGTACAGTGAAAAGCTTTGTTTATGAGTAGTTCAGGTAAATCATAGTAAACAAGGATGGACAGATTAAAAAGATTTAGAGGCATACAGGTCACATTGCAGAGGGCATTCATTATGCAACATCAATGTTAACAAGATCAACATTTATTTTAAAATAAATGAAGTGGCAAAGCTTATTTACCTATGTGTACGTATCTCTTTGCCTGTGTTCCTGTAGAAAGTGTACACATATACATAGGGAAATTTATGCAATATATGCTTTCCTCACTAGTTGCTGCTACTGAAACCCAGAAATATGGGGAAGTGAGACAGCAATAATCCCCAAGGCTATATTTCTATCTTAAGTGCTGAGGGAAATATCCTCTCGCACTGTCTGGGAGCAACAAAACCCGACTGCAGTTCTAAAAAAACTGAACACGGAAAAAGCTGTGCAAATGGAGGCTAATTAACCCGGCAGAACACAAATGGCTGCCATTTAAACATTAATGAGTCACTCAAGCGGATTATAAATCAGTAATCTGCCTCAATAGCGGGGGAACAGACAAAGCAATTTAAAACCTTCATTGCTAGAATCCATTCCGTTTAAGCTCTTTAAAGCAGAGGCTATTTTTACCGGAAATAATTTTCCTTCTACACTTTACAAAAAACCTTTTAAATTAAGAATTGATTAGTTTCTATGGAAAACATGATAACATTGGGCTAAAAGGTTTAAGTATGAAAAAAAAACGAGCTTTCAATAGGACTTAATTAAATTTTGGTTACCCATGCAGAGCGTCCTTACCGCAGTTACTGACACCTGCAGGTGGGAACACAAAGTTTAATCTCCCTCCCTCAGCACCAACAACAGCGCTTTGACTGAAATATGATTTTCTGTCCTTCTTGCTCTCTTTAACTTCCAATTTTCCTTCCTCTCCTCTGAATACACTGACATTAAAAGCATTGATGGAATAAGCAGGAACAGACAATAATATGATAGTAAACATAAAATGTGAAAAAGACAATGCTGTTTTTTTATAAAAAAAAGCAGAAATCCAACTGAATTTTTCCTCCTGAAATGTATTCGAATCTTCAAGTGAGGTCAGGAAAAAGATCAGAGCTGGATGCGAATAACCTTTTCAATGTCACTGTCGAGAGGTAATAATGGCCACTTGGACAAACACTAGAAAGCAACCACAGCCTTTTTACAATTGTACCTAATGGTAATCAACACTTGTATAACATTATCGAATGTCAGTTTATAACGTCAGGACAGGAGGGGACACAAGTGTTAAAAATCTGGAAGATGGTAAGAAAAATAAACTAAGCAAAAACGGAAATAAATCTAGAAACATGACATTAAACCAGTCCACAAAACAAAAACTGACGAGGAAAATACATTATAGGAGGGCATTAAGGAAAATTCCAAAGCAATCAGCAGGTTTTGTGAAAGGGAAATTATGTTTAACCAAGTTATTACTCTCTGAAGAAGTAATATGTGCTGTGGATAAAGGGAAACTGTGGTTGGATTAATGCATTCCATAACATCCCACACCAAAGTTGTGAAAATAAAAGCTCATGATGCAGTGAATAGTATATTGGCATTACAGAAGATTGGCTAGCTAACAGAAAACAGAAAGTCCACATAAATAAGCCATTTCTCAATTGTTAAGATATAATGAGAGGTCTGCCACAGGGACCAACCTTCATACACATTATTTAAATGATTTGAAGAAGGGACCAAAGGCTAAATTTGCTGATGACAGAAAAGATAGCAAAGTAATTATGAAGAGGACATGTAGAAGGATATAGCCAGATTATGTGAATGAGCAAAGATCTGGCAAATAGTGAGGAATTGTGTAGCTCTGAGTTGCAGTGAGATCCAGGTGTCCTGGTGCTTGAATCACAAAAGGTGCATGTGCAAACAGCAAATAATTGGGATAGCAAATACAATGTGATCATTTATTTCAATGAGAATTGAATATAAGACTAGAGAAGTTATGCTTCAGTTATACAAGGCATTGATGAGCCTGCATCTGCAGTTCTATGCACAGTATTGGTCCCGGAATGTAAATAAATATATAAATACATTGGAATTAGTTCAGAAAAGGATTGCTGGATTAATACTTTTTATGCACGGGTTATCGTATGAGGAATGGTTAGACAGACTTCGCTTGTAACCACCATAGTTTAAAAGCTAAGAGACAACTTGATTGAAACATATAAGATTTGAAGGGTTCTCGATAGTGTGGATCTGGGAGAATCTTTCCTCTTGTGGGAGAATCTAGAACTGGGAGTTAATGCTCAAAAATAAGAAGTTCCTTATTCAAGACAAAGATCAGGAGAATTTTTTTCCCACAGAAAGCTAAGAGTCTTTGGAACTCTCCTTCAAAATTGGTGGAAGGTGAGTCTTTGAATATTTTTAAGGCAGAGGTAGACTGATATGCAAGTGGGTGAAAGGTTATTAGCGGAAGGAGGAACATGGAATGATCATATCAGCCATCATCTTATTAAATGGTGGAGAATGTTTGAGGCACCAAGTGGACTCATCCTGTTCCCAATTTGTATGGAATTCAGTGATTAAATCCTTAGGGACCATGGACAGAGCTGATTTAAACAAGAGTCTACTATCCTCAGTGTCTGATGCTGTGTGAAGGTTTTATTACATCTAACAGTGAGTGAATTGGGTGCCAAAAGTAAATGTACCACTTTTCAGCAAAAACAATCCTCACCGCAGGGAGAATAAAACTCACCCCTCCCCCCCACCCAATTTTTTTAAAAAATCCTAATTCTTGTATCCAGCCTTCCACAAACCAATCTTTTCCATGTGCTGCAACAAAAAAAATGAACAAATACAAGTGATTTCATTCAAATATCACTTTGGCAAGAGATGAGGAATGAGAGAACCCCTGATTGCTTAAAAAGGGAAGAGAAGGCCATTCAATCCATTCTGTCTGTTCTGCCATTCAAGTGAATCATGGCTAATTATTATCATAAATCCAGCTACTGTACTTACTTTTATATAACATCAAAAACATATTCAGTCCTTCAGGCCTGCTCTGCTGTTTAATATGACCATGGTTGATCATTGGCTTTGACTCCATGTTTCCACCCCTCCTCGTACGCCTTGATTTTAAAGCCTGGGATATCTTTGCACCTTCCAGCACACCTCTCCACACCCCCCAAAAAAATCTATGGACCTCAGTTTTCAACCTGTATTCCCTGCATCCATTCCAACTAAACCCTAACCAATACAACTTATTCTTACAGCCCTGTGCAATAAAAACCTGTTGGTATCCCAGCGAATCTAGATAAATGAGGAGGGGTGGGAAAATGATGTCATTCGTATGGTTGTATACAGTGACAGTAAGACCTGTATCATTTTATTTTTATTCACACATGGGACGTAGATATCACTGGCTGGTCCATGCTGAATTGAACTTGAGAAGGTGTTTTTCAGCTGCCTTCTTGAACCACTGCAGTCCCTTTGGTGTAGGTGCAATCCCTAATGACGTTAGGGAGGCAGTTCTGTGATTTTGATCCAGCAACATTGAAGAAGAAATAGCGATACATTCTCAAGTCTGGATGGTGAGTGGCTTTATTAAGTAATTGTCTGCACTCCAAAAGTGCACTTTTAAGCACTTTAACTTAGATAGTTAAAAACGCAGCTAGTTTTTGTTTTAATTTTTTGAAAAGTTAAAGAAATAGTCCACATTCCTGATGAAGGGCTATTGTCTGAAATGTCGATTCTCCTGCTCCTTGGATCCTGCCTAACCTGCAGTGCTTTTACAGCACCCCACTCTTGACTGGTGAGTGGCTTGTATCTAGTTGTGATATGGACATGAAAGACTGAGTTGCATCTTCTTGTACTGTAACTCTTCCATGGCTCAATGCCTTTACCAGAGGGCTTGGTTAGCTAGAGTGTGGTGCAGAGCAAAGCCAGCAACATAGGTTCAGTTCCTTTATTGACTGTGGTAATTCATGGAGGCCATGCCTCCTCCATGCCTGTGGAGTGCTTTCCCTCAAGCTATATACAACCAATAGTCTCTCAGTAATGGAGAGAGATATTTATTGTCATATGTGGACTATGTCTTTAACATTTCAAAAATTAAAACAAAAACTAGCTGCATTTTTAACTATCTTAGTTAAAGTGTTTAAAAGTACACTTCTGGAGTACAGACAATAATAAAATCGAAGAAAAAGTTCATTGGCTTCATGTGAGTGCTGTTGGTGTTAATTTTCATACCAGAACTTTTACATAGTAGATACATTTTCATCGTAACATGTACTAAGGGGCAAGTTGCTTTATCACCTATTAACTTTCAGTGGATGTCTTCAGGATATTTGTGAATAATCTATCATTCACTCCTCCACACAGGAGACTGCAAATTCCTTTCTATGCCTCAAAGTCAATGTACATGCAAAAGTCAATGAAACAGATGTGTTAGCAGCTACAAAGCCTGGATTCACACAGTTAACTGAATCAATGGATATTTTATTTTACTGCTCGAAACAGGTAATTGCATTCAAACTTTATTGATGCATTTGTGCAAATTCTGGAGAGGTGGTTTTAATAGTTTAGTTATTATTTTTATTTATCGATGAAATGCAGGTGTCTTATCTGAACCCTTACAAGTTTCACAACATCCTTCCTATGGCAGAGAGACCAGAATTGCACACAATACTTCAAGTGTGGCCTAAACAATGTCTTCCACAACATGACTTCCCAATTCCTACACTCAGTGCACTGACTGATAATGTCAAGCATACCAATGCCTTCTTCACTATCCTATCTACCTGCAACTCCATTTTCAAGGAATCATGATCCTGCATTCCAAGGTCTCTGCATTCAGCAACACTCTCCAGGACCTTGCCAATTAAGTGCATAAGTCCTGCCCTTTTTTTGCCTTTCCAAAATGCACCACCTCACATTTATCTAAATGAAACTCCATCATGTCTATTTATGGAAAATGTTCCTTCTTATGAATTCTAACTAAGCCCTCATTATCTGAGGGCTCTCAACAGCCCCCTCTCATTCTTTGCAGCTCCAAGGAAAACAGCACCAGCCCAACCAATTTTTCCTCATAGCTCAGACCTCCAGCTCAAGCAGCATCCTGGTAAATCTTCTTTACACCCTTTCTCATGCAATCACAATCACTATAATGTGATGATGAGAACTGCACTCAGTACTCCATTTGCAGCCTAACCAGCATTTTGTATAGTCCCAGCATAACTTCCTTGATCATATATTCTATGCATTGGCTATAAAGGCAAGCATACCATAGATCTCATTAATCACATTATCTACCTATCCTGCTACCTTTAGGAATATGTGCATAATCTTCAGTACTTTCAAGGATCACACTGTTCATAGACAAAAATCCCTCCCTTCTTGGCCTTCTTCAAATGTACCTCTCACTTTTCTGGATTGAATTCTATTTGCCATGCTCTGCCCACATGTCCAGTCCATTGATATCCTTATATTCCATCATCACTAACACTCAACACTGGAGCCCCTCAGGGGTGCGTATTCAGCCCCCTACTGCATTCACTGTATACCCATGACTGCGTCGCCAAATACCAGACCAATGCCATTTACAAGTTGGCTGATGACACCACCATAGTCAGTCAAATCTCATATGGCAATGAAACAGACTACAGATGGGAGGTGGAAGACCTGGAAAAATGGTGCACTGAGAACAACCTAGCTCTCAATGCCAGCAAAACCAAGGAATTCATTATTGATTTTCGGTGGGATGTTACTCATGCCCCCCCTGCATATCAACAACACAGAGGTAGAACGAGTGGAGAGTGTCAAGCTCCTGGGAGTGGTCATCAATAACAAGCTTTCTTGGACTCTTCATGTGGACACACTGCTTACAAAGGCCCAACAAAGTCTCTTCTTCCTTAGGCAGCTGAGGAAATTTGGCATGATGGTGAATACCCTTGCCAACTTTTATAGTGCTCTATCAAGAGCATTCTGTCAGGATGTATCACTACCTGGTATGGCAACTGTACCATTCAAGATCGGAAACGGTAACAGAGAGTGGTGAACTCGGCCCTGTTCACAAAGGCCAACCTCCCATCTATAGAATCTATCTCCCAGGCCCGCTGTCAAGGAAAGGCTGCCAGCATTCTCAAAGATCCATCACACCCTGGCAATGTTTTTCTACAACCTCTACCATTGGAGGGAAGGTACAGAAGCCTGAACACATGCACCAGCTGGTTTCGCAGCAGTTTCTACCCTACAGTTGTTAGAATACTGAATGGACTCAAAAACTCTTAACATTTGCCTGTACCTGTGTTTTTGTCTTTGCCGCTGATTACCTATTATTTACTATCTATGCTAACTCTGTGATCTGGCTGTATTGCTCTCAAGACAAAGTTTTTCACTGTGCCTCAGTACACATAACAATAAATTCAATTCAATTCCTGCAGTTTACAATTATCCTCCTCACTATATGGCGTCTTAACCAATTTTTATGTCATCAGAAACTCCTTTATCATGCTCCAATCTTTAAGTTCAAATCATAATGTACTCCTCAAACAGCAATGGCCCCAGTATTGGGCCCTATACAACCCCACTGGAGACAGACATCCAGATGCAGAAACATCACTCTACCATCATGCTCTGCTCCCTGCCTCTCAGCCAATTTTCAATTAGTTGTGCCACTTTGCCTTGGATCCCATGCGCTCTTAGTTTCTTGACCATTTTATCATGCGGGACCTGTGAAAAGCTTTGCTAAAGTCCATGTAGGCCTATTCAAATGCATCACTCTTGTTAATATCCCTGGATAAATCCTCAAAAACTTATATCAAACTTCTCAATTGCGACCTTCCCTGAACAAATGTATGCTGACTACTCCTGATTAATTCTATCCAAGTGTAGATATATTCTGTCCCTCCAGAATTTTTTCTAATAGCTTCCTCACCAATGACTAGTCTATAATTTTCTAGTCTGTCCCTTCCTTCTGTTTTTAATAATGTGACAATGTTAGCAGTCCTTATGTTCTGTGGCACCTCAATTGTGGCCACAGAGATTTGAAAATGACTGATATCTCTTCCCTCCCTCAACAGCCTGGGATATATCTCATCTGGGCTGTAGTTTTATCTACTTTTAAGCATGCTAAACTGTTTTGGACCTCTTCTTCTATGTTAATTTCTTCTAATATTTCAGAGTCTTCCAACTGAAGAATAACACAAGGTATTCATTGAGGTCTGTGCCACACACTCAGAGCCACACATAGATTGTCCCTCACACCTCCTACTCTTTCCTTAGTTATTATCTTGTTCTTTTTATATTTAATAACCATCCTTGTGTTTTCCTTTATTCTACTTTTTCGTGCTTTTTCATGAACTCTTTTTCCTTTTTAATCTTTTTTTTAAGTTCCATTGTGATAGGGTTCAGGTTAGGGTTAGGTTGTTATAGGTTTCTAATCCTCTTCTGCCCAACTGACTCTCCACCCGCAGTCCTTACCATCACCAGTCAGATAGTCGCTTACCTCTGGAATTCAGCTCTTTTGTCCATGTATGGACCAAGCCCTTAATGAGGTCAGTAGCCAAATAACCTCCTAGAGCAGGCAATTATCGCTGCACTGTTAATTGAGAGACCCCAGGTAACGTTCTGGAAACCTGATTTGATTCCCACCATGGCATATGGTAGAATTTGAATTCAATAAAAAATCTGGAATTAAGAGTCTAATGATAACCATGAAAGTGTTGTTGATTGTCAGATAAAAACCACCTGGCTCACTAATGTCCTTTAGGGAAGGAAACTGCCTTCTTTACCTGATCTGGACTATATGTGACCCCAGACTCACAGCAATGTGGTTGACTCATAACAGGCCTCTGGGTAATAAATGCAGGCCTATCCAGCGATACTCTCATCCTGAAAATGAATTTTTCGAAAAGCCTGAACCAAATCCAAACTGAGCACTGGTTATTGCTGCATGAGTGCTGCTTGAGAGCACCATCAGTGGTATCTTTCATCGTTTCACTGTTCATAAATTGCAGGCGGATGCATTGGTTGTTGGCCAAATTGGACTTGTCTTGCTTTTAGTGGGTAGTACGTGTCCAGGCAATTTTTCACACTATCAAGCAGATTCTCGTGCTATAGCGAGCCTGTCTGCAGTTTGGTAACACTGTAAAGGGGAGTGGATCTTGTGGTTTGGTAGAACAGTGAATGGTGCCAATATCTGATTTTATTTCTCTTGGAATTAACATATGGAAAACGGGTATGCTTTGTTATAGGTTTCTAATCCTCTCCTGCCCAATATACTATCCACTCTCAGCCAAGCAGTACAGGACTGCTGCAAGCCTCTGTCTCAGTCACCTGTGCCAGCTTTACAAACCTACAAGATATTTGCAATTCTTCATTTCTGTTTTCTTGCGCATTTTATATTTTGTTTTTAAATCAGTCACTCCAGAATTCTAGGATAAAAGCTTTGGAATTGCCTCCACCTCCCTACCTCTCCAACTCTTTTCTCCTTTAAGGCTCTTGGAAAACCTGATTCCTGATTTCAGTCACTTGCCTGATATCTCCTTCTCTGGCTTTGTGCTAAATGTTGTTGGTGACATTCTTGTGAAGTGCCTCAGAACATTTCATCACACTGAAGCTGCTATATAAATGCAAGTCTTTGTTGCAAGTAGGAAAGCTGAAAATCCACCCCAATTTGACTTGCTGCACTACCTCTTTGGAGAAAAGACTTCTTTACCGATGAAGTGCTTTGCCGTGAGTCCAAACATTTAGAATAAAACACATTTTTGTCAAAGAATCACAAAACTTTGGAAGATCACCACATCATAATGAGAAAAATGTGTCATCCAAGTTTTGACTGTTTTGATCCAAATATCTATTCTGCAACCTGCTTTGGAGACATTCATTGATCCTCATGACTGAGAAACTGAACCAATATCAACTAAACGTTATTAGGATCATTGATGCACCATCTGTTAAGGACTATGTGTCTGAGTTTAATACAGTTCTTTTATATTGGCTTCATAATTCCTTCCAAGCAGTACTACCTGCGATCATGTAAACATTTGTTATCTTAACATTTTCAAAAACATCAGCACATTTTTGGCACATCAACCAGGGGTGATTCTTTGTGCTTCACCCTGCAATTGCCTGGGGACTAATGCTGAAACAATGAAAAGTCTTTATCTCATGCCTCTTACATCATAACACTTGCTATATAGTCTTACAGTCACGGTATGGAAGTATGGACACAATGGTGTAACCCTGGTGCAATGCTTTTTTTTGACATAAAAGATTATGCAAATTTGGGCATGATTGAATTAGGCCTGTTTCATACAGCATTCAAATTTCTTTGATCCCACTAAATCCTTGCTGATCATCAACATAGATTCACTCCATGCAAAGGCAGCCCATTGTTGCTTTCCTGAATTTAAACCAGGGCCAACATTATATTCCTGGTACTTTAAAAGAATTCTTTAAATTTCTCTTCACAGAAGGCTACAGTGGTCCAAATTTTGCTCTAGCAATAATAGTGAAGCCATTGCCTTCCATTCCTAACACATCACCTGAGGGAAAATTCAGCTTGCAGTACAGTAGCTCTCCCACCCCACCCAACCACAGGGGATCCATTCCAAGACCTACCGCAGAAGCCCAAAACTGCAGATAGGTGTGAACCCATTCATTTAAATGGGAAAACTTACCTTCCCGGCAGATGCCCACTCCCTGGTTCTGGAAGGTTCCCTGTAATATGTTCAGGCCGCGGTAAACCACGAGTAACTGAAATTACGGAAACTGGACCCGAGGATCCAGGGGTTACCCTGTATTGCCTTTTCTGACTACAAAGGTCTCAGAGTGTGTCACACTGTTTATGATGCCCAATGACCACGTTACCATTCAAATATCCACAGACAGCCTGTGAGAGCTGTCAGCCTAATGGATAGCAAGTACCACTTACTCAACACTGACCAAAACAACTGTGCCTTCGAATTTTCTATATTTGCAAATGTATCTTCAAGACTTGGGAATGATTTGTGCTAAAGATTCAAAAGTTTTTATTCTTCTATGATTTAAATATGCTGTGTGGAATGTGCATGAATAATGGTATTTTTCTTCTAACCAATGGTGATGAAATTCTCAGAAAGTTCCTGCTCAGAGTTTGGCAAAACTTACACCATTTCAGGAAATTCCAAGCCTGTCAGTATTACAATAGGGCCAGATCCTTCTCTCATCCAACAAACAAAATATACACTTTCAACCAGGGATGGCTGGACAACAGTTAAGAAGCAGAGTCCATCTGTGAGCTAGAGATACAGACACTGGACGTAGTTCTTGCTGCTGGGATCAACTAAATTTGGAAATCAAGCGCCACATCCCCCTCCATATGAACTTTAATAACGTTTTAGCACCAAACCAGTCTGGAAAAACTGGTGATACAGCCCCGGCTGCTTATGCCACCAATGTTTATTGTGGGCAGCTGGTTTGTTTGAAGGGGTTGGTGACGATTCGCCACAGCACATTCGCTGCCGCTGATTAGCCACTGCCAGTTCTCCACTGGCGTTTCTCCACTGGGGTCGTTTGACCTCTGGAGACTATTCACCACCGGAAATATATATATGTGCTGATTGTTTTCCCTCCCGCCTGTTCTTTCATACTTCTCAATCCCCTTTATTTATACAACTACATAATACATATTGATAAAAAAAAGTAAAATAAATATCATTTTATTGGTTTATATATAAAAATGAGTTACAAATTTTAACCAGAAAAAGGAAATATATTTTAAAAACCTTTATAATGGCAGTAAAATCTCACATTAATATTAAACATTGAAATTTTTTAGTTCATTTGATAGTTATGTGCTATTCCTCTAAGATATTCCAAACAATCTCTTTCACCATATTCAAGAGCAATTTTTTTTATTCTATTGTCTGCGTCTCGATTTTTTTTAGCTTTATTTGTGGTGGGTAACCTGCTGTCAGCTGTTCCATATAGAAATCTTGCCGATTCTCCGATGAGCAGCTTCAGCGTGATTATTTGTGCGATCTTCATCATTTATTGTTCTCTCATAGACCAACCACATATCATGGGGAAACAAACGTGCCCTTCGGCTACTGCCATGTCTATTGTAGAGTCCAATATAATTAAATTCAAACCAATCTAGTACTGGTTGTAGTTCTTGAAGCAAAAAGTCTGCGAGTGCTTCTACATAGGTATCAAGGTCAGTAAGTGGCACAAAAGCCAAAGCAATTATCATTTTTGCTTTTAAAGCATAATCAGGATCAGTGTTGTATTGACGAGTTGCTCCAACTACAGCAATATGTCTATGCATAATTAGTTCCAAATGAAAGAAACAGCCCCTAATTCTAACTTCAGGAAAACATTCTCTCATAGCACTGATAGCTGCCTGCTCAAAGTCACAATGGACTTCACCTTGGACTTCACCAAGGTACCAAGGACTTCACCATTTCAAACATGCATACATACGTTGAATGCTGCTTATTTGGTAGAAGTATATACAATATTAGATTCCTGAAGAAGAGCTTATGCCATAAACGTTGATTCTCCTGCTCCTTGAATGCTGCCTGACTGCTGCGCTTTTCCAGCAACACATTTTCAGCAACAATATTACATGAACCCCATCAAGTCTTTTTGCTAAAGTACAACATATCTGAGAGAATAAAATAGGGGCTATGTTGAACGTACCATCCACAAACCACGTTGATTCTGCTAAATGATATATCTAAGATTCCCTACCAAATATGATTATACAATTACTTCCTTGACCACTATCCGCCAAAAGAAATTTTTTTTCTGCTCCGTTATCCAGCTTATATATTTTGTGTGTAATTGGAATCACCAAATGCTGAAAATCAGTAGGGTTTGGTGGCACTAAACTAATACCATTCCTTTTTCGTCAAATTAATTTCTTTAAGCTGCTTGTCGTTGGTAAAGATGCTAGGACTGACTGAGGGACATCAGCTACATATTCATTAATAAGAACACTAGGTACTTCCTGCGATTCTTCTGCACGATGTTTTAAACTTGTTTTCACTTTCGCAACTTGGACACTTGCTGCGGAAGGGGAATGTGTGTGTCCATTAATTGTTTTTATCATAGTGCCACTCTTGGTGTGGATCCGTCCATTACATCAGCCCCTTTGTTCACATCGCCAAAACTTAATACTTGAATCACGCTTGGATAGTTTATCAAAAACATATATAAAACCATCATGGTAAAACTTCTTATTTCCACATTTACTAATAATTTCTGTTTCCATTTTGAAGACTTGAGGGTAAATGGAAAAAAAAATACAAGCTTAAAAAAAACTCTCCTGTAATGAAAATAAGCTGTTACTGAAACAACACAAACACTACCTTAACCAATATAACGACAATTTTATATAGTTTAGATATGCTCGGCGGTCAAAGGGCTGTGGCTAATCGGCGGCGGCAAATCTGCTGTGGCGAATGGTCCCATCCAGATTTGGAGAAGTAAAATCGTACCCTTGTGTACTGGTTGGCTTGCCATAATCCTGCTGCGAGGGCCCTTTTGTGCAGCTGATGTTAACTGTTAAACACAAACCACTTGATGCATTGTGCCAGAGTGGTGCAGCTAAAACTGTGGATTTTTAAAGTTGAAAGAGAGAGCTACTGAAAAGCAACAGCAAGGAAGTAAATTTAAAACAAGAGTTTGCAACTTTAAATTACTGGGTGAATCAAAAGGCAGTGAATATTCTACTCTGCTGCTGTGGAAACGAAAGGGGAGATACGAAACAGAACAAGAGCTTTTTTGTACCTACTCTGTGATAAAACTATGCAATAAGTGTGTAATTAATTAAAAATGAGCCTATAAAGATGACTGCTAGAGAGATACTAACTGATGATTCTGACAAATCATCGTATGACATACAACAGGTTGTCATCCTTAGGTCCAAGCATAATAAAGGGTTTGTGAATGTTAGAATGCTGACTGAAAAAAAGTGCCAGAAAGACACCATACAACATCATGAACTTCATAGACATGTGCAAATTCACTCAAAACAGTGACCCAAAAATAAAGCTGCAGAAGATACGTTTCAGACTTTATGATGACATCATACTTATGCAAGAGGACATATGAAGCTGCAAGTGCAATACAATGAGAAGTGTGAACATATGAAGTTCCAGATAGACATCAAGATAAATCCACTCACCTGAGCTGAAGTAAGTCTAAAGCTTGGACAAAGTCTAAATGAACTCGAGGGTTTTACAGCATTTGCGGTTCACTGATCGATTGACTGCTGAACAGATCCTAGAAGATTATAAACATATTTTCACTTCTTGGATGTCTCCTTGCTGAAAATTGCCAAATGGATCACAAAGAAATCCAAGCAAAATTAGCACGGGCTTGTAGAAGGCAACTCCTAAAGGAAAAAATACACATCCTGAAACTATGGAAAGTAGTCCAGTGTAAAAACTAATGACACTGCACATCCATGTTGCTGTTCCAAAAGCAAAAAAAAAACTAAAGCCAGAGCATGAAGTGGTATCAGGCATGAGTGGCAAGGTCAAGGTGAAAATTCAGAAAGACACATTTCACTTTGACATAACTGCAAAGTCATAGTCAAATTCGAGCATTGGAGAGCCAGTTGTATTGCAAACATTCAACACTCTTGACAAAGTTCAACCCACACAGTAATTTGGGGCCTGCATAGAGAAGATGTTACTTCAAATCTTTGTAGTAAATATGAATTACTAGATATATCATTGCAACTGCAGGCATCTATGCTTGACTACAATGGAAGCTGTATTTGAAAATAAAACGTCCATTAATCTTTCTGTACAGCTTCATTGTAGGCAAGGGATCTGGAAGAAGTGATCTCAAAATGTAAAGAGTATAGAATAACCATTAATCCAAGAAGTCCATCATTCTAAGCAACAGAAATAGATAAGCCATCATTGTCATGACCATAGCACTCACAAAGGAAATTATACTCTCTGGAGAAAGCGCTTTATCTAAGTAATGTGTAGCTACCACAGGAACAGGCAATGGCAACACGCACAGATATCGTTAGGCGATCTGTATGAGTTAAAGTCTATTTATGGCATGTATGTGCAGAAACTGATTAAATTGGAACTGACCAGAGTTAAAAAACTATTTTGTTAATGAATGGCAATTTTATTTCTGACCATATATTTGGTAATTTTTATATAGTTTGTAATTGCAAATGATAACTTAGTCAAACTCTTTTTGTTTCTTTTATGGAAAAAGGGATGTTTGGTGAAATGCAACTATACTCAGTGTTCTGGTTGGCTGGCCATAAACATGTTTCCTCAACTTCTGCTATAAGTGACTTTGTGTAGAATTGACAGCAATTAACCACATTTCACCTGTAACATGGCTTAATCAGGCAAACGGCACTAAACATCAGTCAGTTACAAAGGCACCATTTTTAACAAGTTAAGCAGACAGGCTATTTCATTAATGTTTCAATTATAGCCCTTAAGATCATAATCCTCTCAACTTTACAGTTTAAAAGCTCTGTTGATTTCAGGCAAATTGATGTACTTATTAAGTATCTTTTAGATAGTACAGTTGACTCCACTTCTAAGAAACTGAGCATCACTACTATCATGGGGAGCCTGGAAAAACTAGTGGCTGAGTGATAGGACTAAATGTGCTGACTGACCATCATCCAGGCTGTAAGATTCCATTGTCGTTCGAAGCATTCCCTCTTCTTTGATGAATGCTGATGACTTCTACTTGAGCTGGTATAGATCCAGAAGCCAAGCTGGCACATAACACAGATTATGTTCAATACAGTTTTACTGTCTACTACCTAATGTGGGCAAATCACACCAATGCCAGCACCCATTGTAGTGGAAGCTGTAGTGAAACTAAATCATCCATTAATCTTTCTGTATAGCTTAAGCTAATACAGAAGTTTAAATACAAAGAGCTGCACTAGGCAGTAATATTACAGGGGAGATAAATGGAGATGAATTCTAATCACCCATTTGACAGTAAATTTCAAAATTAAATCAGAATCCCAAGACAGTGAATATTAAAAAGCACCTCATTTGTAGCTTCTTATGCCCCAAAGACACAAAAGGTTGGATTTCATGGAATGTCCTCTGCATCCTGTGAAATATTTTGGTTAAGGAAGAGGAGGTTTAGGTCACTCCATATCACATATCTTCCTGTCACACAGTAAGACGGTGCTGACAGCACTATCCATCACAGCTGATTACTGATCGACAGTGCGAGACACATGAACAAAGGAAGGCTCACAAACCACAGAAAAATCGAAGGCTGACGTTGGAGATGGTGATACAGTGGCCCAAGGCATCACGTTACTGTGTAAAGCTAACCCTTCTGGAGGAGACTCTCCCAGATAGATCTAAGTCCCACAGGATGTTCAGTATCCTCAGGTAGCTGATTATTTTTACTTAATGGTCATATCTCACTTCCACATACTGTTGTTGTCTTCACCTAATCACTGATTGCAATTAACCACTTCTGTTCTCTTCCTCTTGCACCCTGGGTGGCCAGCTGAACAATTACTGTTATCATAATGTCACATATTTTAAAATTACTGATCAAGAATAAATGCAAGCCAACAGCAAATGACGATAGACAATTCTGCATTGATGTCCAAAAGTTGCTGAAAGAAAAACAGAGGTGTTCTTTGCATAATCTAAGATTTGTTCAGAAAGAATGCGAGGCTACTAACTTTTTGCCCCTCTAAACCTGCCCCTCTAAAGTTAAATTATTTAAGGTTTTCACCATTTGTGTTTGTGGTATGTGATTTTGCAATGAGTTGTACTGACAGTTGGCAATCTCTATTTTTTTCAGTCAGACAGAGAGAGCTGTGTCTAAACTAAAAGGACCCTAAATTCCTGAACATGGCTAGGGAAGTGAAAGACTTAGTTGTGGCCTGGTAAGAGCAGAAGGGAGATGAAATGTGGTGACACCTGGTTAAACTTTGTTTTTTTCTTTAAAGCAGGAGACTACATCAACATCTCCTGTGTGGCTTGGTTCAGTGTTGGAAATGGTGGGATGGCACATCCCCATCAGAACACCAACAAGTTCCAACTTCTCTTGGCCATCATATTTATCTTATCAGGGTGATTGATGTATGTTACCTATTTTGCTATGGTAACCAATGGCAAAATGTGAAGACCGAGAAATCTTTTTTATTAATTGACTCCGGCTGGAATGGCAATGGTCCCCAGAGAGGGCAGCAGCTCTGCCAGTCACAGTCCATGGAAAGGCTAATATCTAATCTATGGCATAAATTGTTCACGGTTTGAGTCAAAATTGAGACCAGAACAGAGTGGCAGGTAGAAGCTCAGTCCAGATCTGGCATTGGAGCAGAACTTAGCTATGTGCAATAACAGAAACATTGTATGAATAATACTGCTATTACTAATATAAAGATTAAACTAGAAAATGACCAGATTTTCCCAATACAATGTGTGGGGTTAATTGCTTACTTGAGTCACTAGCTGCAGTCACTGGCAAAAATCAATCCTGTCATTTACATTAAAACAGGAATATGACATGAAGGCCCTTAAGCTTGTTCTGCCAAAAAAGCAAATGTTGGCTGATCTGTACCTCAGCCCCATCTATCTACAATTGCTCCATTATCCTGGATATCCTTACAGTTTAGGTTATCACGTCTTAGAAATGACACCATGTGCTTTTGCTATTCAGCTCAGTCCCAGGAGCGAGTCGTGGGCTGAAACCCAGAGCGGGAGGGAGTCCAAACCCAGGCTGGCCTGGGAGACAAGTCCCAGAGGTGAGTCACGGGCTGGAGCCCGGGGTAGGAGCCATTCTGAGCTCTAACTTGACTCTGAGCAGAAAGAATGTGCTTTCTCAGGGACCTGCTGAGGAGGATCTTGTTGAGCTGTTGTAGCTTCTTGAATCTTTCTCTTCACTATGACTAAAACTGAATCAGATCAATGTGGAACAAACACAGAATACTGAGAAATTCAGCAGATCTGATAGCACCTGTGGGGACAGAAATTGAGTTAATGTTTCATTTCTGGTATGATTCTTCTACAGAACCTGTTCAGTTTTGAAGGAATATCATACTGGACCTGAAACCATTTTCTCTGCTTGTTTCAGATTGCCTGCACCCATAGTATTTCAAGCAATATTCTAACAGTGGCCTAACCAATGTCCTGTACAGCTGCCACATGACCTCCCAACTCCTGTACTCAATACTCTGACCAATCCATGTAGAGTGCAATTAATTTTTCTTTTTCTCTCTCGCCTTATTGCTGCTTTAGTGCTTGTAGCTTTAAACATTGTAGACTGGTACTTGTAGGTGGTGTTCATGCCAAAACAAAGTGACTTTTTATTGTTTATGCAATAATTTTGAAAAGTAAGGTGGCAGATTTGAATTGACATCTGGACACTTGTAAGGCATATTGATAGACAAAACTTTATTTGTGTGCGGTTTTACTCTATATTATGTTCTAGGAGTGTTTAAGTCGGTTGAGACTGTGCTTTCTGCCCCTCTTAAAACCTCTGTTATTAAAATCTGATAGCAGTGGCCTCTTTTTTTTTAAAAGAGAGAGAGCGCGAACTCACAGATGTTTCTGCCTTCAACAAAGTTATAGCCTTCAAACTTCACTGGAACACTTTAGTCTTCAACACATGAAAGGTGACTGTTAGGAAAGGAACATTTCTCAACTGCCACTGTTGAAATAATTCTTTCGGTTTGTCACCAAAATACTATCACCAGTTCCACTGTTCACTGTCCACCTGCTGCCACTACTGGCATCATGATATAGAATTTGTACTAACTCTATCAATAAACACATTGACTTGGATCCCACTTACCATCTCCTGAGAAAAAAACAGGAAATTACATCACTATATGAAATGATGTCACCACAGGAAATGGCATCACCAACCCAAGGAAATCCAAACATATAAATAGAAAGCAGGAAATGCCAGCAGTGCTTTGTCCAGAGGCTCACTGAAGATGCTACCCAGTATGGTGACGAAACGTCTGAAAATGAACCTTCCAGCTCAGTGAGCAAATCTACATCCAGAACCTCAACCTGAGCTACAAATCTTCTCAAAACTTGCTAACTTTTTTCACTGGAGCTTAGGAGGTTGAGGGGTGACCCTAGTGGTTTATAAAATCATGAGGGGCTAAGGCAGATGCCTTTTCCCTAGGGGAGGCAGTTCAAGACATTGGGATATATTTTTAAGATGAGAGGAGACTGATTTTAAAAATACATGGGGGCAACTTCCTTTTTCATTAGAGTACGGCTCATGCGTGGAATGAATGTTCAGAGGAAGTGGGGAATGTGGACACAGTTACAACGTTTAAAAGACATTTGGATAAGTACATGAATAATGGAAAAGGGTCAAGCGCAGGTAGGTGGGACTAGTTTAGTTTGAGATTATGCTCAGCGTGGACTGATTGGACCGAAGGGTCTGTTTCCGTGCTGTATGCCTCTTTGACATGTTAAGACACATCTCCGGGGCAGTTGGAACTTAAACCCAAATCTTCCAGGGGGAAAGGTCACTACTATTATACCACAGGATTCTAATACGCCCTGGGTTATGGATATTACTAATTCATCTGTTCAGACATGTTATTGCACACATCTGGAGCGGCACAGGCTTAAACACAGACTTTCTGACCCAGAGGTAGCACTGCACTACAACTGCCGTTCAGGCTGGGTTATATGTTTTCTTAGATTACTATTACATTATATACATAGCTACCTGGCTGACTATCTGACTAGTGATCTGGCAACCAGCTGAATGTATAGACAGAAAGATTGTATCAGAGTGTCACTTGTACAGGTGTTGGTGCCGGAGATCTTGACAACAATATAAAAGCAATTCTGGTCAAATTTCCCCGGACTGGAGTCACTAAGGCCAGTTGTAGCATTCAGCAGACCACTCAAACTGAGATCAGGCAATTCGGTGTCGATGATGGATCAAATAATAACTTCTGGGTCTCAATGAATTGTCAGGAAGAACAGGGTTCCCACACTTGTACCCAACTTCGTATTTCCTGATTAAAGCAGCATGTGTGTGGATGCTGTTTAAGGACACATGCAAACTTGCTTTCAATGCTCTGTTCAGTTGATTGACAACTGACCTTCACTGCAGTGCCTTATGTTATTGAATGAATCATTAATTCTAGCTGCCTAGGCTTATAAATAGACACTTGGGCAAGGCACTGAAGGGTGTCAACATCTGTGAAATTGTTTAGCTGCTACAGATGAAGAGAAAAGAATATTGGAGGATGGAATTGATTCAAAAATATATTAAAATAATATAATCTACAGGTTTATATGAGTGACAGAGAAAATCCTGTCATTGCACAGTTAATAGTCTTCATCACTCCAGGATCTCCTTTCCTGATGTACCCTTTATTATACTTGAAATCCCCATGCTTAAGAGACAATCCTGTGCAAATATCATTTTAATAAAGAATTAACTGATGTACTAATGTGACTTAAAAGATGCTGGCACACCCCTGAATCAATATTTATTCAGTCTGAAGACAGCATGCTGCTCACAAACCTGTCTTATATCAAATTGCATTGTAATGAACCTTCCTGGCATATGAAGTTAGCATTTTGCTAATGCCAAATGTTTGAAGCTTCATAATTCATTCTGATCTCTAAGGGATAAAACTGCCAGCTAATGAAGCATTGAGTTAGTGGCTGGTGGATCAACAATGGATCTGGTTGGTAGCCAATGGATTTGATGCTTGGCAACTGTTTGAACTTTGCAACTAATAATCATTGTCTTGACAGAACAGCAAATCTCTGAGGTTCAAACACCATGTTCAGCCAAGCCAACATGTGAACACTTATCCACCCAATGATGCCCTGAGCTGAAGTCCCTGCCCTACACTCAGAAATGTGGAATGTTTTGTCATGTCTAGCCTTGGCAAGCCCTACTCTGAAATTCAAATTATATTTTATATTTGGAAATTGAACACAAAATTTGCAGAGGTGTCAGCTGACTTTTCGGAATTGAAATCACTGCACAGCCTCAAGAGGGGTCAAAAGGATCATTCCAGACTGCTGCTGGATCAAGGTCTTCCCTGGAGCCAATCCAGAAAGGTATTGTCATCAATTTGATTTGTTCATTCAAAAAGGCCTTAACATCTCAGACGCTTAAGGTGCTAAACAACATATGACATGTAAGCAACCTAACCACCCAATTTATTTGGAAAAAGACTGTCAACTTGTAACAGTCACAATGTGAGACAGCCATGTTTTCTGTCTACCTTTAGAATCAGCAAACATTGCTTGCAGAAAGAGTAATTGAGTCAGCTGCAAGTCATCCAAACAGCCAAGATAGTTAACAGCAATATCTTGTAAACTGGAGATACCAACAAAGTGGAAGGCCTGTTCCAATTTCAGGTTCACCTGAGAACTAGCTTCATAGAGATAGAACTAGAAGAATCCTGACAGCTTGCTAAGAATCCTTCACTTTACGAGACTTCAACATTAAAAAATCAACTTCATTCAAGAGACCAGGCCTATCACATGGGAGACATTTACCGTAACCTATAGAGTTAATTATAATTTGCAACAGCTTTACTACCTTTATCTGAAACTAGACTTTGTGTGTGTTAATATATACTAGGCGGAAGTGAGGACTGCAGATGCTGGAGATCACAGTCAAGATTAGAGTGGTGCTGGAAAAGCACAGCAGGTCAGGCAGCATCTGAGGAGCAGGAAATTCGATGTTTCAGGGAGGAGCCCTTCATCAGGAATGTGTTAATGTATACGTCTGAACAGGTGTGTGGAGCATTGTGTTTTAAAATTTGGGGTAAGTGGGTGAAGATAAATAACCTTCTTTACTTTAAAACTCACAAAAGCTCACTCCTGTTCTTTTTTTAAGGACAGATACACTCACTGAGAATTGGAAAATTCACACCTCCTTTACACAAAACATACTGATTACAGGCACCAAAGTGAACACAAATTCTGCCCATGACAATATGTTGATGAGTTTTCTTGTCAGTTTGCAGTATGACTGTTACAGAGGCAAAGTACATATCCTCAGGGTATGAAAGAAACCATGACCTATCAAGAACCTGTGTTCATCTTTCATCTTTAATTCTGGATTAGAGGTGCTGGAAGAGCACAGCAGTTCAGGCAGCATCTGAGGAGCAGTAAAATCGACGTTTCGGGCAAAAGCCCTTCAACAGGAATAAAGGCAGAGAGCCTGAAGGGTGGAGAGATAAGCTAGAAGAGGGTGGGGGTGGGGAGAAAGTAGCATAGAGTACAATAGGTTAGTGGGGGAGGGGATGAAGGTGATAGGCCAGGGAGGACGGTGGAGTGGATAGGTGGAAAAGAAGATAGGCAGGTAGGACAAGTCATGGGGACAGTGCTGAGCTGGAAGTTTGGAGCTAGGGTGAGGTGGGGGAAGGGGAAATGAGGAAACTGTTGAAGTCCACATTGATGCCCTGAGGTTGAAGTGTTCCGAGGCAGAAGATAAGGCGTTCTTCCAGGCGTCTGGTGGTGAGGGAGCGGCGGTGAAGGAGGCCCAGGACCTCCATGTCCTCGGCAGAGTGGGAGGGGGAGTTGAAATATTGGGCCACAAGGTGGTGTGGTTGATTGGTGCGGGTGCCCCAGAGATGTTCCCTAAAGGACTCTGCTAGGAGGCGTCCAGCCTCCCCAATGTAGAGGAGACCACTTCGGGAGCAACGGATACAATAAATGATATTGGTGGGTGTGCAGGTAAAACTTTGATGGATGTGGAAGGCTCCTTTAGGGCCTTGGATGGAGGTGAGGGAGGAGGTGTGGGCGCAGGTTTTGCAATTCCTGCGGTTTCAGGGGAAGGAGCCAGGATGGGAGGGTGGGTTATAGGGAGGCGTGGACCTGACCAGGTAGTCACGGAGGGAACAGTCTTTGCGGAAGGCAGAAAGGGGTGGGGAGGGAAATATATCCCTGGTGCTGGGGTCTTTTTGGAGGTGGCGGAAATGTCGGCAGATGATTTGGTTTTTGCGAAGGTTGGTAGGGTGGAAGGTGAGCACCAGGGGCGTTCTGTCCTTGTTACGGTTGGAGGGGTGGGGTCTGAGGGCAGAGGTGCGGGATGTGGACGAGATGCGTTGGAGGGCATCTTTAACCACGTGGGAAGGGAAATTGCGGTCTCTAAAGAAGGAGGCCATCTGGTGTGTTCTGTAGTGGAACTGGTCCTCCTGGCAGCAGATACGGCGGAGGCGGAGGAATTGGGAATACGGGATGGCATTTTTGCAAGAGGTATGGTGGGAAGAGGTGTAATCCAGGTAGCTGTGGGAGTTGGTGGGTTGGTAAAAAATGTCAGTGTCAAGTCGGTCATCATTAATGGAGATGGAGAGGTCCAGGAAGGGGAGGGAGGGGTCAGAGATGGTCCGGGTAAATTTAAGGTCAGGGTGGAATGTGTTGGTGAAGTTGATGAATTGCTCAACCTCCTCGTGGGAGCACGAGGTGGTGCAAATGCAGTCATCAATGTAGCAGAGGAATAGGTGGGGAGTCGTGCTGGTGTAATTATGGAAGATCGACTGTTCTACGTAGCCAACAAACAGACAGGCATAGCTGGGGCCCATACGTGTGCCCATGGCTACCCCTTTGGTCTGGAGGAAGTGGTAGGATTTGAAGGAGAAATTGTTAAGGGTGAGGACCAGTTTGGCCAAATGAATGAGAGTGTCGGTGGAAGGGTATTGTTGGGGATGTCGGGAGAGGAAAAAACGGAGGGCTTGGAGGCCCTGGTCATGGCGGATGGAGGTAGAGGGATTGGATAACCATGGTGAAGATGAGGCGTTGGGGGCCGGGGAAACAGAAGTCTTGGAGGAGGTGGAGGGCATGGGTGGTGTCTCAAACGTATGTGGGGAGTTCCTGGACTGGGGGGGGGGGGGGTGTGGAAGTAGAAATGAGTTCAGTGGGGCAGGAGCATGCTGAGACAATGGATCGGCCAGGGTGCTCAGGCTTGTAGATCTTTGCCTAGTTGACAATTCAGAACAAAGAGTAAGGATCAGGATCTTCTCTTTATTGCCTCTGACTGTAGATTGCAGCATTTTAGAATGCTTTGGTCCATTTGTTTGATTATAGTGGTAGATGTGGAGAAGATGCAGGGCTATCACAATGAAAATGATTAAAACAAAATGGAGATGAATGCTTCATAATTATCAGACAAATGCAAGTATTTCATAAATAAATAGTTTGGCAAAACTAAAATTCCACACTCTTGATAATGTCAATATACATTTCTCAGTTCAGATACACTACTAGCATAATGTTTGAGGAGTCATTCCTGGCATTTGATCCATGTTATACTTGGCCAGGAAATGCAAAGGGATCAAATGCAAAACCTTAAGTCTGGTGATATTTCATGGGGAAGACTAAGGAGAATTGTGATAATGAAGCCACAGCAAATGGTGTAATGACATTTTTATTTATCTGTGTAATTTTGTTCAGATTTTAAAATATTTAAAAAATTGTATTTGTTACATCCAAGCTGTTTGAATGGGTAGGAGTTAGCTCCCTTAATAGTTCAATGGATATATTATATATTGCTGTAAAAGATTCCAGTTTCGTTCACTGCTGGTGTTAGACACCTTCAGTTAGAAGTGGGGAAACTGTAACTGACATCTGGGATAGGATGGGAAAGAAGAAGCCAGAGATCCTCCAATCTCTTTTTTTAAGATTCCCTACAGTGTGGAAACAGGCCCTTCGGCCCAACAAGTCCATACCAACCCTCTGAAGCGTAACCCACCCAGACCCATTTCCCTCTGAATGACACACCTAACACTATGGGTAATTTAGCATAGTCAACTCACCTGACCTGCACATCTTTGGGCTGTGGGAGGAAACCCTTGCAGACACAGGAAGAATATACAAACTCCACACAGACAGCCGCTCGAGGCTAGAATCGAACCTGGGTCCCTGGTGCTGTGAGGCAGCAGTGCTAGCCACTGAGCCACCATGCCACCCATGACCATTAAGTACACCTCGCATACTTACAGCCATAGGGGAGAGTAGAAAAGGAAACTAGGGAAAAAAAGGGAAGTCTGCACTTACTTAAAGCAAAAGATGAATGGTTGGGAGAACCGTCTTTTGGTGAAGAAAGAAGCTGTCACGCACTCTGACTTGTGCAGTTGTGCAAAATAGCCAGTATTATTTCAGATGCCCATTGTACATCTTAGCAATTTTAGTTCCATTAACTTTAATATTGGGAGGTATGCGTAATAGGTTCAAGGTCTAATGTTGTCTAATTTAGCTATTGTATAACGCAAAAATTACTGCACTTCTGTCAGTCCAATCCTGAGATCATGAATGTTAATAAAAAAGCAGAACATCCTTACATTCAGCAAGTGATGCTTGATTCACAGATCCTTGTGTAAAATTTGTTGGACTATTATTTATTTCAGTCATCCAGTTGGGCCTGTATAGATGGATCATGGCCAAAGATGGAAGAAGTTCAAAAGATATCCTGTTTGCTCACTGTCAACACTTGGAAGCTTCCGCATAACCGCATCCGCAAAGTGGAATTGAAGATTACGGATAGAGGTGAAAACCATTAATCTACTGGAAGTTAAAGAGCAGATCTCTGTTCAAAATGTTTAGCAATTCAATTGGTTTTACAAGTACAACTTTAAAGTTATAGAAAATCCTGGAAATAGTCTCTAAAAATAACATTTCTGTGAAAACATCTGTAAATTTGCATTAGGCCGTCTTTGATGATAGATGAAAGTCTTTAAGACACTCTAAAACCATACGAATCAAGTTTTTGGCTCCTTGTCCTATACCTCTTTATGTGGTTCATTGTCAAATTTGGTCCAGTATCACAGGCAACAAAGGATGCTTTATTAAGTTAAAGTCTCTGTATAAATGCAAGCTATTGTTGAAAACAAGGTAAAGCAATGGAAAGGTTTACAGAGGGAACTAATGCTTTTTGGTAGGACCTGACATGGCACGTGCTTGCATATGACAGAGCTAAATTGAATCCTTTCTTCCCAGGCTGCCACATTAAAAAAATAAACTTGGAAATAACAGCTCTTGGTGATATTTTACCACCAACTAATTTGAGGACCGAGGTGAATTGTAGCTCTCTTACCATTTCACTAGCAGCTCACACAGTACAGACCAGGGGAGTGAACCAGGTTCTTTAAGCCTTTATGAAATCCAATATTTCTGAAGTGGAAGGGCCTGAACTTTATCTAACAGGCTGCCAATAAACATTTGGCTCTCAGAGTACATACAAACTGGAATTCATCAGTTTTCATAATTCTATACTAAACATAAATATATATTTTGGGTTCAGTTCAAAGGAAAGGTACAGTTTCCACAATTTCACACTGCTGAACTCAGCTGTATTATTTTATGCTGAGAAGGTGGAGGGAACTAGCTTCAGATAAGGAACAGGTGTTTGTTGTATTATTCGAGAATCCCAGATTAGAAACACAATGAAACTGTGGCTTGTGCCAACCTTTCATTGGAATCCAGGCTGAGCTTTCTTTCCCATTTTTTTTTCCCCCTGTGAATAGCCTGTTTTTTTTGTTCCTAACTGTTTATAAAATGTCAAAGGTCACACTGAGGATTTGCAAAGCATCAGCTGGAATTTACAAACCATTCATCACCAGGCTGCTTAGAATTCCTGTTGTCCTAAAGGATGAGGATCTGTACACATGGGAACAGAAATGTATTTGCTCCAAGGGGTGCTCGCAATTTACAGTACCGTCGCAGATTTAGAAATGCTTTGCTAGAAACATTGTGTACACTCCCCAGATGGGAAAAGTGGTGACGTGTTGGATCTCAGCTTTATTAATGAGCTTTTCCCTCAATTCTCTTCCATTCATCTACACGATCTCCAGCTGTTGTTGACAGGTTGCAAAGGGGTGAAACACACTGAGTGGCTCCAGAAGTTTGGCACCGGGGTGTTGTCAAGTGATTAATTTGCTAATTGAATATTGGAGCAGATAAACGACCAAACAGATGTTCTGATAGATTAAACCATCGTAAAAATGCTAGTTTAACAAATACTTAAGAATTAGAGTAAATTACAAGTCTATATTTGTAATTAAGGATTCAGTATATTGTATGGGCTGGTAGAATCTCTGCCCGTTCCTACTTTACAATCTGTAACTATCTGTAGCCCAGCCAGTCTGGATTTTGAAAAGATCAAAAACCATTTTTTTCTTTCTGCAATTATCATACTGACCCCATGGTTTAAATGTCCATTTGTAAATTAAATACCCTTTTGCACGCAACACAAATTTTACCCTGTTCGCAACTTTAAAAATTAGATTAAAACCACGCGTGTTTAGAAAACTGCTGGATATCTGCTGTTTCAGCAACATGTCTAAATACAGCAGCTATAAGTCTGCCAATTTTGGAAATTATTCCACAACAGCCTGGTCAGCTTTGGCTTCATGGTCGTACTCTTGCCTGAGTTAGGAGGTTGTGAGTTCAGTACCAGTGTACTGCACTGCCATTGATGCTGCCTTTTGAATCATGTACAAATCTGGAGGTCTGTGTGCCTTCAGTTGAATGTAAAAATAAATGCAATGTTTTGAAGGAGGATGGGGAAAACATCTCCCACTGTGGCAACAGTTTGTTACAGTTTTCTCAGGGAGTTTGAGTTGCTGTGGCGACATGCATTTTTACTTGCATGTTGTAGCCTGGAGCTATGGAAAGCGATGGTAGAGGTTTCAATATTCTTTCCCTCACAAGGCTTACCAGGAACCTGTCCTACTCTTACCATTGCCACTGGCATGAGTTAGAAGGACTAACATGTTAATAGTCAACCAGTTTGGCGACATTAGGAATGCATCAACCTTGGCCATCAAGTTCTGGAGTAGGACTTGAAACTATTGAAACTGGGGCTTTTGACTCTGAGACAGGGACATTACTTACTATGCCACAAGACCACCACCTTCCAGTTTACTTGCAAATATGCATCATTGAATCAAGATTGTTAATGGAGTTTATTTTTACATTGTCCCCCTGTTTGTGGGGACATGAAGGTGCACAAGATGGTTGCCATGTTTTCTACAATTCAAGAATCCAAAAGAATGGTAACTCCAAACAGAGAAACAAAAGATTGAACATATACAGGAAGTTGGAATGGTGACAGTAAAAATGAAAAGGATATGGAGAGGGTTCCTGTTAGGACACAGGATGGGAGAGATTTGCGGGATCTAGTGGAGCTAAAAGGAAGAGTTAAAGAAAAGGACAAGGACTTTGAAGTAGATTTCATAGATTATGAAGCAAATAAAATTCATGAGGATAAGAGTAGTGGATGCTTGCATTTTGATTTAGGCTAGCATTAGGATTTGGGGTAGAACTGAGGAACTGGCAGAGAGAAGACTGAAGAAATTAAGTGATAAATATGTGGATCAGTGTTTCATTGCAAGGACAGATAGTGAGGCAGAGATACTAGTCAGCTCTGTTTTGTCAACAAAGTTGTTACGAGATTTGAGACTGAGTTCACGGCCAAATTAGATGTTGTTAAGACTGAGTGAATAGCCAAGAACAAATATAGGACTCAAGCAAAATATTTCTGGTAAACAGCAACAGGAGAGTTTATCAATGTTGTGTTGAAGAAAGTGTTGGTTAATTCAGGGCATGGCATCATATTGACAAATAACATCACGCTATTCTTTCACTTAAGTGTGGAAATGGGATATATAGTTTGGAGTTATTAGCTATGGAAGGTGACCTTTTTGAGGAGGCAGTTGTCGAGGGACAGGGTAAATAAATAAAGACAAGGTGAAGCCTAAGGGTAGACCCCAAAACACACCATGAATCTGCAAGCTTGAGTTCACCTGGACAATCATGCTACAGAAAGCTTTCTGTGAATCACCACCTTGATGTAATAGAGAGGCCTGTGTGCTCCATCTGGTCAGTTGAATGTTCCACTTACTATATATATATCTCTGCAACATGTTAAGCACTTCCCCATGTCTTGGCAGCCACTTATTTCAAACGGCCACCGTTAATAAGGAGATGAAACACTGGATGAGCTGAGCCACAAGCTACAGCTGCAAGTGTTTGACATCAAAAAGACCTCCACAAGGTAACAAAAGTCCTGCTGTAATGAGTAATTGTCATCACACCGCACTCCTGCAGTGAGGCCTGAACTGTGTATCAGTCACACATAAGAGCACCAGAGAAATCCCACAGAAACGCCTCTGCTGCACTGTCCAAGTTCAATAGGAGGATCGTTGAGCAAATACCAGTGTCCGTCTTGAAGCCAATTCCTTCAATGTTAGGCAAAACACTTGTAAAACCAATTATGACAGACTGGACATTGTGCCTGGATGGCTGAAAAATTCCATCTCCAACAGATTCTGCTTCCTTAATCATCAAATGGCTATCTCTCCAGGAGAGGTCAAACAAAATGCTGCAAAGATACTTGGAGGCTCCTCTTGGAAGTGCAGCAGCATTGACATGAACTGCCGGGAGAAGCTAAATCATTCAAAATGGTGACGACTTCCATCGAGCCCCGTCATGATTAAAGTCTGAAAACCTTTAATAATGAGGCAGAAAAGAAAAGAAGAGGAAGAAAAGCCAGGTTCCTTTATCTCGTGGGATGTCCTGCCATATGACTCTATGTGCCCAAAGCATCACCAATCGAGAATCTGCATGTTCAGTCACATCAGACCTACAACAGTAACTGACAGGCCTAAGTTTGATTAATTTGTTGTCATGTATGTCTTGTTACAAAATACAGTGAGAAATATTGGTGTAGAGTTGCCACTCTCTGGCGCCATCTTAAAAAACAGAAAAATGAATCAAAACACTGGAATATAAAGGCAGGAAAATGAAGAAATCAAAAGAGTGTCGAACTTTACAGTCCTTCTTGTTAAGTACTTCTTCACGGGCCATGGGTCTAGTGACCAGGCATGGATCCCCTTCGCTGGGCCACTGCTGAATGCAAGTCATCACTCTTGAGCGCCATTTTGCCTTCGCTGATGCCCTCGCCGAGTCCTCACTGGACCTCGCCAATGCAGACCCCATTGATGCTGCCAGGTACTGAACCGGGCCCAAGCACCATCCCGCTGCTGCCAAGAGTCCGCTTCAGGTCTACCTCGCCAATGCAGCCGGGTCCTGGGTCGACTCTCACGTCCACGAATCTGCGCTGGACGGAGACGTTGCCGGGAACCCAACCTAACCTCACATTTGTGGCAGCAGCAGCAGGGGCCATGTTTTGGTGCGAGGGCCGCCTGGGTGAGGCAGAAGCTGCTGGGAACCCAACCTCATCTCCGACACTGCCGCTGAGGGCCACTCAACACTGCTGCGACTGAGCTCTTCACCAAGAGGTAAGGAAAACAACACTGAGCAAAAAAGCAGGAGAGAAGAAGGATAGAAAAGCGATTGGAGCTAATGAACACGGCTCAGAATTCCTACTCCACAGGCGACACATCCTCGAATTGAAGGACAACCTCAATCGAGCTCTACCCTGAACACTACCCAGTTGGACATCAGGCAGGAGTCCTATACTGGCATGGTGTTCAAACACAGTATTTAAGCATGCGCAAGTAGAATGGCCACTTGGATCAGTTTACTGGAAGTTAGTGGACATCCATTGAACTGTACCCTGGGATCTCTGAGAAAGAGGAAAAGATTTGGAAGGCAGGGGATGTTCAAGTTAAAGTTGGGGAATGAAGTAGCCTTGTCAGGGCCAAAGATTACAGGATCATGACCAGATGGGCCAATAGGTTGAGAAATGGCAGGTAAAGCTTAATTTAGATAAATGCGAGGTGCTGCATTTTGGGAAAGCAAATCTTAGCAGGGCTTATACATTTAATGGTAAAGTCCTAGGGAGTACTGCTGAACAAAGAGACCTTGGAGTGCAGGTTAATAGCTCCTTGAAAGTGGAGTCTCAGGTAGATAATTTAGTGAAGAAGGCATTTGGTAAGCTTTCCTTTATTGGTCAGAATATTGAGTACAGGAGTTGGGAGATCATATTGTAGCTGTGCAGTACACTGGTTAGGCCACTGTTGGAATATTGCATGCAATTCTGTTTTCCTTCCTATCGGAAAGATGTTGTGAAACTTGAAAGGGTTCCGAAAAGATTTACAAGGATGTTGCCAGGGTTGGAGGAGTTGAGCTATAAAGAAGGGTTGAACAGGCTGGGGCTGTTTTTCCTGGAGTGTCGAAGGCTGAGGGGTGACTTTATAGAAGTTTATAAAATCATGAGGGGCATGGATAGGGTAAATAGACAAAGTCTTTTCCCTGCGGTGAGGGAGTCCAGAACTAGAGGGCACAGTTTTAGGGTGAGAGGGGACAGATATAAAAAGAGACCTAAGGGGCAATCTTTTCATGTAGAGGGTGGTACGTGTATGGAATGAGCTGCCAGAGGATGTGGTGGAGGCTGGTACAATTGCAACATTTAAACGGCATCTAGATGGGTATATGAATAGGAAGGGTTTGGAGGGATATGGGCCGGGTGCTGGCAGGTGGGACTAGATTGGATTGGGATATCTGGTCGGCATGGACGGGTTGGACCGAAGGGTCTGTTTTCGTGCTGCACATTTCTATGACTGGAAAGCTGTAGGGGTTAACCTGGGAGCAAAATGCTGAAGTGGTGAAATGATAATTGCTTCCGCACTGTGGAGACTTTACTAAGTGTCTGCAACAGTCAGAGAATTATAATAATTTAACTTCACTTAGCTACAGCTTCACCATTCACCAGTGAGTTTTGTGGGCCTCCTCTTTGTGTGAAGTTGCAGATGGTTTCAGCCTTCTCCCCCCCCCCCCCCCCCCAACCCCCACTCATATATCGTTGGATGAGAGAATAATGGATGAGCTCCGATTGAAGAGGTTTTGGTTTGTAGTGATCAGCACAATTTCAGCCAATTTTCAACCTGAACTGGAAATGGAACTTTATTCGGGTATTTTTTTTCTTCCCCATCTCATTTGACAATAGACGAGGGACAGACAGTTGTCTCTGTTGGAATCCCTGACAGCTCCTGTATCAGCCTTGCAACAGAGCGCGTTTCCTCCCTAGGGAGCTGAACTAATATGAACAGAGACAATCTGCAAAACGCAGATAGAGAGGGGCTACCCAAAGCACTGTCAGAACGCTGTCTGAAAATTCCCACAGGGCCACTCTGTGGGGGCACGTTGTGGATTTTCTTTTATCATTCACATCACGCGGTTGTGTTTGACAAGGACTAATGAACGCTGACACAGGGAGGTTATGCAATATTTATACAGTACCTCAGAGACATGGCAACGTATTGCACCGACCCTGCGCTGTAGGGCAGTTATGGATCCCTCGCACTATTTCCATTAACCCTTAAAGAACTGCAGCAGCTGGCTGGCCCAGTTGGGGGAGTGAGGAACTGAATGCTTTGTGCGACTGAACCAAACTCCAGCTGTCAAGAGGGCATTTTAGTCTCTGGAAAGTCGCCTTGCCGAAGTTGGTGGCAGTGTTTGGGCGAACACACTCGACAGGATTGCAGTTGGAACTTTGCAAAGCAGCAAGTGACAGCAGCCCCCCCTTGTCTCTGCAGATGTGGTTAGCCCTGGAGGGGAGTGGCCGGTGTTGGGCCATGCAAGACCATAGTGGGGGCGGTGATAAAGGAAGGGCTATCAGACTCAGGATGATGTCTGGTCTCTGGAAAATGTGCTATCCGTATGTAACACAGTTATTAAAGAAACCTTCACTGTCCACCCAAGTGGTTTCAGTCCTAAATTTAGAAGTGAAATGATTTTTTGTGTGTGTGTGCGCGTCGTACCTAGATGCACTGTCACTCTAAATCCTCACATCTCATTCTCGATTTTACACAGATGAAGGCAATGCCGGAGCCACTGGGGAATGTGACTGGGTCGGCGGGGGATGGGGATTTGTTTAATCGAATCATCACACTGACAGGGAAAGGTCAGCTTGCAGAATAATGCGTGAAGCAAGCTGTCAGTTTGTCAATACTCATCCAGCTAATTGATCAGTCCACCCTGTTAAGTAGTTTGTGGGCCTGCACAGCGAGATTTATAACATTTTAAATAGACATCGATCAGGCACAACTTATCAGAATTTGGATTTTATGAATAGCCCTGGCGACGGGTGTTTGTATTTGCAAACCTTGCAGCATTCCCAATGGTCAGGGCCTGAAGCAAGTTGAGCAGGTGTGTGGGAGAAACAAACACGGAGGGAGAAGGAGAACGTGACTGAACAAAAGTCAGCTAACTGGACCATATTATTCCCACTGCAACCAAGGGGCCGTTTATATCAAAGGAAAGCAGCCTGCTGTGTTGGCTGGTGTCGTGTTCACAGCCAACAGTCCTATGTCTGACCCTAAAGCTAGCTTCATGAGGACAGTTGTATAGGACATCATGATAACGCTGAGCATTTCCAGTAGAAAGTCATTGTTCTGTTTTAATTAATCTTCCTGAAAGCCAAGCAAATGATCTTCAATGTCTGACCGTGGTCAGGAAGAATTCCAAATTCCACTGTCGTCTCTCCTTGGTGTAGGTGGTCTGTCTGAACCCTGCCCAGCCACTAGCATATCAAAATTCTAAATTGGAATCATTCACTTAAATCTGTTAAAACAGATGAAGAAGCTTGCAACCTTTCCTTCAGACTTCTTCTAGATTTAGCTGGGGGTTGGTTAGCTCAGTTGCTTTCTGATACAGAGTAGCATGCACAGTAGAGGTTCAATTCCCATAGTAGCTGAAGTCAACATCAGAAGATCAAATGCTGGAACTCAAGTCCCTTCAACAAACTGCCAGTTACCAGCAGAGTGTCCAGTCTCAGGGAACTGCCTTTAACATTAAGGTCCTGATGAATCCTATCCCATTCTTGTAATGTAGTGGTAGGGTTCTTGTAATATAGTGGTAGTGTGTCCACCTCAAGTCCCAGCTGCATTATAACATCTGAACAGGTTGGTTAGGACTGCACCTCCTGACTGGGCAATATTACCTTATGACAGTTAGGGCTGTAGAAGAAACACACAAGCCCATTGGCCTCAGCAAGCTTAGGCACATTAGAGCGTAATTGCACAAACAGTGGACATCATTCCTGCTTTTGTTCATTGTTCTTTATCTTCCCCGGAACTCAGATACCAATTATAAGGTTTATAAGATTATCATGCTTTAGGATCGAGCTTTTAACTTAAGGCAATTGTTCACTTAGTGCCTACCTGCCTTGCCATACTGTGCCAATTAGCGCAGTCACATAACCTCGCAGCTTGTCTTCCTGGTCAGCGGTCCTCAGTCAAGTTGGCATATATCTTACTCTAGGGCAATGTGTGACATCAATCTCATCTGCTCCAAATGCCAGCAGCGTACACAGCAAGCAGACATGTCACAAACCCCTAGGTGAGCAGTTCTTATTGACATCCATGGAGATACCCATCAGTCAAGGAGTACCTGGAACCGTAAGTCAAGGGCAGTCTCCAATACCAGTCTGGGGATTGGCCATGGTCAAGCATACAGTTGGGGTGGTTGCTTGATCCCAGTATTTAGGTTAAAGTCATCTCTATTGCACTGGTTGACAACCTACACCAGACCTGCGAAAAGTCAGATACGCAAAAGATTTTGAAGAAGATTTGGATGAAAGATTTTGAGGAAGGATGTTCTGTGACAGGATGGAAAGCTGGAAATATTGAATGGGACAAGTGAGTTAGTCTTATAGGGCCAAAGAGAATAGTGGGCTGAGAGCAGGAGGGGGAAAGGTTTTGCATCATATCAGATATTTTGCTATCTGAAAGCATGAGCAAAACAAAGCATGCAAAGGAAAGGAACAAAGTTAGGGGGTGGTGTGAAATGGAATTCATCGCCTGAAATTGTTGAAGTCAACCTTGAGTCTGGAAGGCTGTGAAGTGCCTAATTGAAAGAGGAGGTGCTGCTCCTCAAATTTCCATTCAGCATTATTAGAACAGTGCAGCAGGCCAAGGACAGATATGTCAGTATGAGAACAATGGGGAAGCATTAAAATGAGAGGCCACTGGAAGCTGAGTGGGCTGAGTGGAGTGAGCTTCACAAAAGAGTAATATAGTCCTTTCTCAGAGGGTGCTGGTTCCCCAGATGTAGGACTGACCAGGATCAGAAGAACCCCAAGGTGACAACCTGAGCTGCCCCACAATGACTGGTGCAAACCTGATGAACAGGATCTGTATTCAGCTGTGAGGGAGCAAGCTAAAGTCCATTTTATGTCCAGGGAAACAAGTATTTGTATACTGGTCTATTGGGATCACATCCCACAGTTCCCTTCATTTACCTGAAAATTAATAACACATGGCTCTGCTGAGGGGCCATTTTTTGATTAATAAGCTGGCCAACTATGAAAGAAAGAGATGGTGTTTGAACAAAGGCATAGCACCACCTACTGACTCTCAATGCCATTACAGCACGAAGCAGCGAGAGACAAAAAAACCCAGCAAGGTTTGGAAAGCATCCATCCATCACATTCATCTGTTTGCAGAATAGCAAGAGTGCAACTTGATTCCCAGACTTGATGCATTGATATGGTACGTTGGAGTCATCTGAAACTGGTTAATCACAATCCAATCTGTTGAAAGGAGACACAATTTGCCATGCTATCAGAATATGCTAGGTATTGACTGTTCCCTGTTACACCATCAATACAGAGATTTTAAAAAGTGCATTTTTAAAAAGAAAAAGCATGTAATTCAAATTCTCATTTTAATTTCATATTCTTAACATTTTAGCAGATTTTCTTTTCCTATTTTCCTGTAAATGTGATCCTCTAATTAAACACAAGCCAGGAATCAGCACTCACAGGATCCTCTGAATCTGTGCTCATTAGTATCAGACCAAGTGGTGCATTAAAAGCATCCATTTTAATAGTACTTTTCTGCACCTTTGGTCCATCCTCTGCTGATGCTAGCGACTGAGACAATTTTGTTTTGGCACCAGATGCCCTCTGCTGCCTCACACAAGGAACCATTCCTCATTGGAAAGGCTTGACTGTGAGTGTTGACAGATTTGTCAAGCCTTGCTTGTCTCGGTCAACTCCTGTCCAATCTCTAACCTCCACTTTCTTTTCCAAGGTCCTTTGAACATGCCAACACCGCCCTGTTTTGTTTGCATCTCTTCCAAAATTCGCTCTTTGAATGCTACCAGCCTGCACTCCACACTAACCAAAACACCAAGGCTACACTTGTCAAAGTTACCACATTATCACCTCTGATTGCAACCGTGGCAATTTACTCCTCAATTAACTCTCTGCTGCATTTGACAGGGTTCATTACACCAGCTCCTCCTCCACCATCATTCCTCTTTGGTTCACCTCAGTAGAAAGGTCTTTGTTTGCTTTACCCTGATACCTGTCCTAATACAAGGAGAAAGTGAGTGCAGATGCTGAAGACTCAGAGTCAAAAAGTGTGGTGCTTTGATTCCTTTGCTTAAGGTCAATAAAGCCAATAACAGCATCCCCGCTGGCAATCCAACAGAGAATAAATAATTCAGGAATTGAATCTGGGACCTTTAGATGGATATGGTTGAGCTAAATGTTGCCTTTACCACCTGACCAAAAAGTACAGCATTTAATAACAGATTTGGTCATCATTCCTAGCTTAATGACCAAATGCTTCCATCAATTTCTTTAGGACAGGCCACTGTAGGTTCATCGTCGAGAGTGCGGTGCTGAAAAAGCACAGCAGGTCAGGCAGCATCAGAGGAGCAGGAGAATCGATGTTTCGGGCATAAGCCCTTCATCGCTGTGGATTCGTGCCCAGAAACAAATATTAAATTCAATATTTAAGATTTATTTCTGTTAATCTTTCAACAGCATCAGAAATCACCATTATAAACTTTCTTCTGCTTCTTTAAAAGATAAATATATTTAGTTGCTTCTCAGCTTTGAACAGAACTGACCATATGGATATCTCCCAAGAAGACCAGACATCAGAAGGCACGTCAGGAACTCAGATTAGAACTCTTTTAACCACAACTGAATAAAACAGGCTGATCAATGCTAGGTGCATGATGTGGTCCAAATACACAGGCCTGTTCAATGAATCCAAAAGGAGACCAGAAAATGTCCTTTCCCTGGGGGGAGCTTTGAGTCCTAAAACAACTAAGGGAGGCTCTTCAACTTGGGGAGAGAGTTAGTGAAGTTGTGTGTGGAGAAATTGCAGAAGGAAGACACACTGTGACTGAAAGCATTTTCTGCTGATTACAGATTTCCAACTGGTGCAGGATACCTCCTGCGTTTCGTTACTTGGGCCTTTTATGAAGTGTTTCACAACATTTTAAGCTACGTTGTCAAAAACACAACTTTTCACTTTTGCTTTTGTTATCCTAAGTCTTTCAGCACTCATTGCTCAAACCTGATTTCTTATGATCCATTTGTTTCTCAGCAACATAATTAAGTTGAATCAAATAGTTTGTCAGACACAATTCAATGCTTAAAATGTTTTTATACATAAATACAGTCTGTAATGAGTAATTAAATAAAGGAAAATCGAGACCTGATGAAGCATAGTGTCAAAATAATGCAATTTTTTATTTTCCAGTGAAGCCAGCCTTTCAGAAACATACATTTGAGTTCAGAAATACTGAATTAAGGAGTAACAGCTCTTGATTATTCCTGCAGGATGAAAATGTTTCAACTTGCAACCAATCTGCACTCAACCTTAGATGGAAAGAGCTATATTTTGACAAGATTCTTCTGCTTGCAGGCTACTGCTGGACAGCAAGAACCTAGATCAAATCTCACTCACCCATGCAACTCTGTCAGAAGTGTGTTTGAAAATTCTAACTAATTAAAGTGAACCATTTGGTTTATCACAAGATGCTGACAGGCATGGAAGACCATTTGGCCCATCTTAATTTGTCCATCCATAAAGTCTGTAGTCTTCTCATTGTTGCACTTGTCTTTTAAAACGTTGCCCCCACCTCGACTGTATTTCAAAATCCATTTCATGAATATCAGCCCTAAACTGCCCCCTTATTAGATCAAACCTGTGTCCCTTCATTCAGCTTCCACAGCTTAATGTGTTCTTTACTATTTGTAATCTTGTATAACTCTGTAAGATCACATTTATTTATCTTGGAGAGAAGTTTCTATGTCATGTCGTTCCAGTCTCTTATTGTTGATCCCTAGCACAGTTGCAATGCATGAATATATTTTGATTCTTGGTACAAACAATTGGAAATATTACCTGAGTCTGACCAGAGGGCTGTAAAACCTATCCATCTATCTCTAGAACTTCATATAGATCCAATCAGAAACTGCCATTTTAAGTACCTCCAGGATCACAGTATCTGGGCAGCACACACATGACTGGAGGGTAAGTGTAAGAAATTGAGGCATTTGTCCCATCATCATTGTCAGCATCCTGTCAATTGCACACACTGCAATCATGGCTGGTGAGAGTGGGTGTTTGAGCCAGTGATGGAATACTGGTCAAACTGGCTGCATTGTCCTGGCTAGTGTTGCTGTTACTATGCTCACCTAGGCAATTGTAGACAGTTCAATCACATTCCTCAATTGTAACTGGAGGAAATGGGTCTGAATGTCAGCCGCTCATAGCAAAAAATCCAGCTTCTGGCCTGCTCTCGCTGCAACAGAATTAATGTGGCTGCTTCAACTGGTTCATGTGGCTGCTTCCAGGTTCATGGTAATCTGGTTTGGACGTTGAACAGCAAGATGGGGTGATTGGGTTCTTGTTCTAGATGACATTGACATCCCACAAGTTACTTGGCACTCATCAGCCCGAATCTTGATCCAAGACTTGCTGTGTGCAGGCACTGACTGCTTTATTACCTTGGGAAACGTGATTAAAGTGTAACACTATGTAACCACCAACTAAGAACTCTGCTTCTGACCTTGTTATCTTTGCGCTACACCTTCGTCAGTCTCTATTTTCAATTTTCTTCCATCCTTCTCTTCTGAAGTTACCAACTCTGTCAACAAAAGTATTTCCACAAGGATTTGGGGTAACAAGGGTATCAACCTCATGTATCAACCTCAATAGTGAGTGGCAATTTATTGAAAGCAGACCAATTATCGAATTCATCATCCCTAACCCTAAGGCACTGAGGCTAGTTGTTATGCCATGACCACTGTGGTTGTTATGGCTCAGTAGGGATCAAAGAGAGCTTTCACAATCTGAATGACTTGTGAACAGAGATGGAAATGTGTTGCTGGAAAAGCGCAGCAGGTCAGGCAGCATCTAGGGAACAGGAGAATTGACGTTTCGGGCATTAGCCCTTCTTCAGGACTTGTGAACAGTCAATTTAACTCCAATTTTTCCAATACAGTATAAACCTTTAAACTAGTATTTTTAATGAAATTAAATAAATAGTTACAGATACCAGTCAGCATTTATTGACAAACAATTTTATTTCATGTTTTTCAACACTGTATTTGTTATCAAGTTACATTTATGTATCTCCCATCTGATAAAAGCAGTTTCCCATATTAACTCTCATATGTCTGTGGCAACAATACCATTTACATTGCTGGGCCATTTATGACAGTGAAATATCAGGAATTGCAAGCTCTTGTTTAACAATGAGGTTCATGCAAATGGTACAAAGACCACAAGTATCACAGAAACACATCAGTCCACATCCTCCAACCTGCACTGATCCATTATTTCACTGTGACCATCAATGTCATTCCTTGTGTTTTTATAAAACTCTGAGATGTTTCAATGATGCGACAAAGTGCTTTCCATTACAAATTATTTTCAGAGTACAGTGACTCTGCTTAAGCAAACTACCCCAGCTCTTTAGCCAAGGGGGCTGCTATTACAACATTTATGTAATTACAGAGTGTCCGGTTGGCTCAAGACCAGAATTCTTGTCTCACAATCAGAAGATCGGGTAGTTTGAACAGTTCCAGTTGTTATACGATAACCAAATCAGTGTTCCTCAGCTGCCCGTATAGCTGCAGAAGTTTGGCCGCAGTATCACTCATATTGATTTCCACCCCAACACACAACTGGTCGCGCAACGACTGCACCTCTTTAAGCAGGCCCTGAAGTAAAACAAAATCCAAAAGAAGAAATTACAGTGTGAACAATCCCAGAGAGATCTCTTGCTCTTTCTGCAACACAAACTGACTACCATCTGGAATGTGATTCTGGACCGTCTGAAGAGAGCACTTCGATCTGCTGCATCCTCCCACCTGCTCCCAACATTTGGAAAATTGGTCAAATTGTCGACCTGGATCACATGCCTTCAAGAGTAAAAGTGGAGTTGAATTTGACCAAGTAAAAGCAATCCTTTAATTTGTTGCTTTATGAATTTCAAACTTTATTGCATTTTTGTTGGGATGGGAATTCTGTTCATGGAATTAAGTCACCAAAAGTAGAGAATTTTAAAAAAACACTCGTTTTTATTCAGGTTGTAAGTTTGCTCACCGAGCTGGAAGGTTTGTTTTCAGATGTTTCGTCACAATACCAGCTAACATCATCAGTGAGCCTCCGATGAAGCGTGACCGTTCTGTCCCACTTTCTATTTGTGCTCCTTAGTCTGTTAAGGTGGGTGATATCATTTCCAGGACTTCTTCTCAGAGGTTGGTAAATGCGGTCCAAATCAAATGTGTGTATTGATGGAGTTGAGGTTTGAAAGCCAGCTCTCTTGGAATTCCTGTGTGTGTCGCTGTTTAGCCTGTCCTAGGATGGATGTGTTGTCCCGGTTGAAGTGGTGTCCTTCTTCGTCTGTGTGTAAGGATACTAGTGATAGCTGGTCATGTCTTTTGGTGGCTAGTTGGTGTTCATGTATCCTGGTGGCACATTTCCTGCCTGTTTGTCCGATGCAGTGTATGTTGCAGTCCTTACAGGGTATTTTGTAAATGACATTCATTTTGCTAGGTATTGGTATAGGGTCCTTTAGGTTCATCAGTAGCTGTTTCACTGTATTGGTAGGTTTGTGGGCTACCATGATGCCAAGGGGTTGAAGTAGTCTGGTAGTTATCTCCGAAATACCTTTGAGGTACAGTAGTGTGGCGAGACTCTCTGGGCATGTTGTGTCTTCTTGTTTGGGTTTGTTGTTTTAAGAAACGACGGACTGCGTTTATCGGATATCCTTTGTTCTTGAATACGCTCAATAGATATTTTTCTTCTGCTGCTCATAGTTCCTGGGTGCAGCAGTGTGTTGTGGCCCATTTAAGTAATATCCTGATGCAGCTCCATTTGTGGGTGTTGGGGTGATTGCTCCTGTAGTTAAGTATCTGGTCGGTGTGTGCTGCTTTCCTGTAGACGCTGGTTTGCAATTCTCCATTGACTGTTGACTGTGACACAGACTCCCCTTTCTAGATCTCACAGTGGAATGAACAGTCAATGGAGAACTGCAGACCAGTGCTTCACTGGAGGCTGACTGATGATGTTACCGAGCATGGTGACAAAACGTCTGAGAACAAACCTACCAGCTCAGCGCGCAAACTTACAACCTGAATCTCAGCTACAAATAGAGTCATAGAGTCATATAGCACGGAAACAGACTTCTCGGTCCAACTCGTCCATGCTGACCAGATATCCGAACCTAATCTAGTCCCATTTGCCAGCACTTGGCCCATATCCCTCTAAACCCTTCCTATTCACATATCCATCCAGATGCCTTTAAAATGCTGTAATGGTACCAGCCTCCACCACTTCCTCTGGCAGCTCATTCCATGCATGCATCACCTTTTGCGTGAAAATCTTGCCCTTTAGGTCCCTTTTATATCTTTCCCCTCTCACCCCAAACCCTCTAGTTCTGGACTTCCCCAGCCTAGGGGAAAGACTTTGTCTATTTACCCTATCCATGTTCCTCATTGATTTTATAAACCTCTATCAGGTCACCCCTCAGCCTTCGACGCTCCAGGGAAAACAGCCCCAACCTATTCAGCCTCTGCCTATAACTCAAATCCTCCAACCCTGGCAACATCCTTGTAAATCTTTTCTGAATCCTTTCAAGTTTCACAACATCCTTCCAATAGGAAGGAGATTAGAAGAGCAAGCAATATTCCAAAAGTGGTCTAACCAATGTCCTGTACTGCTGCAATATATCTCCCAACTCCGATACTCAATGGTCTGACCAATAAAGGAAAGAATACCAAACGCTGCTTTCACTATCCTATCTACCTGCGACTCTGCTTTCAAGAAGCTATGAACCTGCACTCCAAGGTCTCCCCGTTCAGCAACACTCCGCAGAACCCCACCACCAAGTGTATAAGTCCAGTTAAGACCTGCTTTCACAAATGCAGCACCCCGCATCCACCCAAATTGAACCCCATCTGCCACTCCGCAGCCCACCGGCCCATCCGATCAAGACCTCGCCATAATCCGAGGCAACTTCCTCGCCGTCCACCACACACACCAACCCTGCAAAAACCCACCAAATATACCTCCCAAGTTCACATGCAAATCATCCACACAAATGATCAAAAGCAATGAACACAGCACCAATGCCCGCGGCTCTCCATCAGTCACAGGCCTCCAGCCTGAAAAACAACTCTCCACCACCACCCTCTGTTCTCCACCCTTGAGCCAGCCCTGCATCCAAATGGCCAAATCTCCCTGCATTCCATAAGATCCAACCCCGCCAGCCAGTCTCCCACAGGGAACCCCATTGAACTCCCCACCGAAGTCAACACAGATCACATTCACCGCTCTGCCCTCATCAATCCTCCCTGCAAAAAACTCAATCAAGTTTGTGACACATGATTTCCCATGCACAAAGCCATGTTGACTATCCCTAATCAGTCCTTGCCTTTCCAAATACTTGTAAACAGTGTACCTCTAGATTACCTCCAACAACTTGCCTACCACCGACGTCAGGCTAACTTGCAGGTTAGTGTCCTAGATCTTTAAATAAAATATAGGTGAGACAATTTGTTTAATTTCGGTGATTAAATTAGAAGAGAGAGAAATGGCTCTTAAAATTGCTAAAGAGGTTCTGGAATTTGAAGATGATTCTCAAATTTGCCAAGAAAGTTTAGAAGAAAAGAAAAAGGCTTTACTTTTAGAATTAGTAAATAAGTTAGATTTGGGTTTAACTAAGGACAAAAGTAAAGCTGAAATTGTAAGGGAATTACTCAAACACTTAGATGTGTCAAAGAAACAGACAAGTGCAGCAGAGGTAAAAAAAAACCTTAAATTACAACTGAGGAAAATGGAGTTAGAAGATAAACAAAGGGAGTGAGAAAGAGAAAGAGAGACAGAAGAGAGAGAGAGAGAGAGAGAGAAGGTTTTTAGCTGAGCAAAGGGAAAAAGAAGGGAGAGACAAAAAGAGAACTTGAACTTGAGAAGTTGCAACTTAGCCAGCAAAGTCAAGGTAACAGGATAGAGATTAAAAGAGAAGGTAGTAATATATACAAATATGTCAAAACTCTGTCACATTTTGATGAGAAAGAAGTTGAAGCCTTTGTTATTTCATTCAAAAAATTGGCTAGGCAGAGGGGTGGTCAGAGGATTTATGAGTAATGCTAGTTCAGACTAAACTATTAGGCAGAGCTAGTGAGATGTTTGCCACACTGTCAGACAAGGTGTCAAGAGATTATAAAGAGGTTAAATAGGCTATTTTAAGTACTTATGAATTGTTACCAGAGGCACATAGACAGCAGTTCAGAAACACAAAGAAGGAATCTGGTCAGACTTACGTTGAGTTCGAAAGAATTAAGCATAGTCATTTTGACTGATGGGTGCATGCTTTGAAAATAGATAAGACAGTTGAGGCTCTAAGAGAGATTATTCTGCTGGAGGAGTTGGTAAGAATTCATGAGGAGGAACAGAAAGTTCAGGAAGTGAGAAGGGCAGCAGAATTAGCAGATGAGTACATGTTGGTGCATAAGTCAAGCTTTCAGCCAGAATTTCATCCTGTGAGGGACGGAAGTTGGGAGAAAGGGAGATCCTACAATACAAAACCCAAGAGTAGACAGCACTGCTAAGAATTTACCACAGGATAAAAAAGAAGCTCAAGAGGGTGAAAAGCAGGTGAAAGGCCTCAGGTGTTTCCACTGTTATGGAGTGGGCACAGTAAATTACAGTGCCAGTGGTTTCAGAAGGGCAGTGGGAAAAGGTGTTTTCACTGCCAGAAGGTGGGACATGTAAAGTCACAGTGCTGGTCATTAAAGAAAAGCACTGTGGGAAAAGATGTAGTAAAATAAGCTAAGCCAGTGACATTAGTAAAGGTAGTAAGGAAACCCCAAGAAGAGTCAAGGAGCTGCAGGAAAGTGCACAGCCCAGACAAGGGCTAGGGATGTGGTTAGTACCTGATCTCTACAAACAATTCACCTCCATGGGTAAAGTTTACTCAGAAAGAACAGGGAAGAAGGACAAGAAGTTATAAGTTTGAGAGATAGAGGATCTAACCAGTTGCTGATAGTAAGGGATGAGTGAATATGCACCCTTTCTGATCTGTTACCCGAGAGTGAGGTAATTTGTGGGATAGATGGACAGAAAGATCTGTGTAAGATCAGGTTGGAGTGCTAACTTAAGACTGGGGAAGTTACAGTGGGAGTGTTTGACAGAGTGTCAGTTCCAGGAATTCAGTTTATTCTTGAGAATGATTCAGCAGGGTCCAAGGTGGGAATGACTCCCCTTGTTGTGGAGAAGTCCAAGGAAGACCAAGAAATGGAGGAGTTAAAACAGAAATATCCTGATATTTTCCCAGACTGTGTGGTAACCAGATCCCATTATCATAAGTCACAGCATGAAGTGAAAAGTAAAGAGAAAGATGAAGGAGTTGAGGTTCAATTAGTGGATACCCTGTTTCATGTAATGGTTCAGTAAAGACCTGAACAGGCAGGGGGTCAGACAGAAGTGTTTATTCCTGAATGGCTAAGGGACTTGCAACAGCAGGACAAGACAATAAAAGATATATATGTGGATGTGTCCTCTGAAAAGGAGGCAGAGAATATTCCGGAGGGTTATTATCTGAAAACAATGGAGACCACGGCAGATTAGTGCAGAAGAAAAATGGGCCAAAGTGCACCAGATTGTATTGCCGGTAGCATACAGACAGGAGGTGTTATGGGTAGCACATGAACTACCTGTAGGAGGTCACCTACGGGTACGAAAGACTTAGGCTAAGGTACAAAAGCATTTTTATTGGCCTGGAATGGACCAGGATCTCATTAACTTTTGCTGAATGTGTCATACATGCCAAATGGTAGGTAAGCCACAGGCGATAATAAAACCAGCCCCTTTTTTTCCAATTCCCACATTTGAAGAACCTTTTACACAGGTTACAATTGATTGTGTCGGTCCCCTCCCGAGAACTAAAAGTGGGAACCACTAGTTGTTAACTATAATGGACGTATCTATCAGATTTCCGAAGGCAATTCCATTACGGAGTATCAAGGCAAAAAGAGTAGTAGAGGAGTTAATAGGTTTCTTCACACAGTATGGGCTACCCAGAGAGAGTCAGTCTGACCAAGGGTCTAATTTTACTGCTAGGCTGTTGATGGAAGTTATGGATAGCTTAGGTATACAGCACTTTAAATCTAGTGTGTATCATCCTGAATCCCAGGGAGCTTTAGAAAGGTGGCATCAGACCTTGAAGACCATGTTGAAAGCATACTGTCAGGCTTACCCGAATGACTGGGATAAAGGTATCCCATTCATATTGTCTGCCATTAGAGATGCCCAAACGAATCTACTCAGTTCACTCCCTTTGAGTTAATATTGGGTCATGAAGTAAGAGACCCTTTGAAATTAATTAAAGAAAAATTGACAGGATCAAAATCGGAGATCTCACTCTTAGATTATGTATTGGAGAGGAGGAAGAGAAGATCTCACACTTGGATTATATATCGGAGGTGAGGTAGAGATTAATTAGAGTAGTTAAGTTAGCTAAACAGCAGCTAAAGAGGGCACAGATGTAGAATGAAGCAGGTGGCAGGTCAAAGCTCTGAGATTCTGATTTTTCCTGAGAGGCTGATGTGTTAATACTGTTAGCAGTGATAGGAGATCCCTTCAAAGCCAGATTTAATGTTCCCTATCAAATTGAGAAAAAGTTGAGTCAGGTGAACTACTAAAGATGCCAGATAGAAAATAAAAGTATTGAGTATGTCATGTGAACATGTTGAAACCAAATTACACTAGAGAGAAAGAACTGGAGTAACAAGTATTAGTTACTGCCCCACCGAGTGAGGAATCAAATGCAGATGATGTGGATTTTGATGTGCCTCAAAATAGATTTAAAAATGAAGAAGTCCTTGAGGAATTAGGAAGCTATCTATCTCAGGAGCATAAAATGCAGATGAAAGATTTGTTACTGCAGTATAAGGATATCTTCTCAGAAGTCGCAAACTTCTCTTTATTCTTGAGTTGTGGGCACAGTGTTAATTCCCACCCTTAGTTGCCCTGAGATATTTACAGTCTTCAATGTAGTGTGGAACTGGAGTCCTATACCAGCTACAGTGCACTGTTCTTTGGAGCAAAATGGCAAAATGGAAAGCTTTGTGTATTATCATCTACTGCCACCAGAGGCCTCTAGCATGCCAAGAAAATTCTCCATTAAAAAAATCCTTACTGCAGCAGGCATTTTCTTATAGTCAACACTAATATTTAGGTCATTTTTAAAAACAGTCTTAGCATAATTTGGCCTACAGAATCTGACTAGGAGGCAGATTCAATTCCATAAATAAAATGGGTGTCCCAACTAAAATGTGGTTAAGTTAGAAATTCCTTAAGCATCAACTCATCGGATTTGTTTTACTTAGTCAAATTCAATTCCAGATTTCCTTTTTAAAATGTAAGATCCAGGTGTACAATTTGACCAATTTTGCTAACCAGCCAACTTCAGCTCTGATCAGAATAAATTTATTTTTGCAGATTGAGCATATAATAGATACAAAATTGAACACACATGTTGGCCTGAAGCCTCTTTCTGCAGAAGTATACAGGAATGAAGAGGAATCTTTACAAATTAAAGTGCTTGAATCAAACAACGCAGGAAATTGTATTCTGCACCTGTATTAGCTGAGGTTCACTGGTCAGGAAGAGATCAAGAGTTATCGTAACAACATCCCAGCAAAAAGCTCACAATACAATACCACTAACTGATCTGGATAATTAAGCACTGAAACTGATAGTAAATTAGATTTGCATTGGTGATGGTAGCCCCTCACTACGTCACATACTAGTTATCATACAGATGCAGAAACAGTGTGCGTTGACTAGCTACTTAACCACTCATGCAACCTCACTTTCTTGCCTGTTCACAATAACCTTTGATTCCCTGTTGTCCCAAAGTCTGTTGATCTCAACCCTGAAATTACTCAATTGAGTAGCCTCAGTTCTTGGAGGCAGCAGATTCCAAAGATACACAGCCCTCTGTGGGAAGAAATTCATCCTCACCTTAGTCCAAATTGGCTGAACTATCATTCCTGAAAATGTTGCCCCCAATTCTAAATTCCTAAACCATTTGGCATCCAATGCAAAATCATCTCCGAATTTTTCACATGACCTTTGATTTTCCAAGTGTCCCTGTGGAGATGCCTATTTGGACTCAACAGCCAACATCAGATACTCTCTGCCCTTTGTTACCATGTATAGTCTGTTAGATCATAATAACATCAGCACCTAGTCTTAACCAAACATGCACTGCATTTTTGAATTTATGCCCGACTAAGAAACCTCTCAGTAAGAAAATTACTGTTGAATGGCAGAGTGTAGAATTGAGAGATGACAGCACATCCCCAAGTGATAGAATTTTTATTCAGTTCCAGAAAATAATATTCACTGTGCTCTTCACCAACTGGAGGTAGCTAAGTCAATTGTTCTCCCTGCATACTACTGTTACCTAAATAGGTCTCTACATGCCTTAACAGATTCACTGGCAGGATCTCTTCAGTTGCACTGCCCTTTGGTTTATGATGTAGATTCTTATAGTCAGGATCAAAATAAAGATTAATTTTCAACCTTTTTCAGCAGGTTCAGCAACAAGAATAAGTGATGGGAAACATCTCTGTTTAAATCAATTTCCTTTCATTTAAAACTTTGAATCAGAACTTCTCACCAAGCCTGAACAGTACTTTCAAAATTTGGCTGTCTGTATTTTATTTACTAATTGCTTGACATTCTCGTTCATTTAAACAATAGCCCCAATGGTGATCATTTATATAGCATCTGATGTGAAAAACATCGTGCATATATGTGTTCTCTGACCCATCTCATGGTTTGTGTCACCCTGTAGAGGAAATCCTGTATGTTGGCTTACACAATTTCTGGTGGGGCTGTGGGTAATGTTATAGAACAGAGGGGCCTAGGGTTGCAAGTACATAATACATAAGTGCATAACATATACAGGGTGGTTAAAAAAGTGTTTGGCACACTTGCCTTCATTGCTCATTCCTTTGAGTATTGGAGTTGGGAAGTCATGTTGAGGTTGCACAGGACATTGATGAGGCTTCTTCTGGAATACTGTGTCCAGTTCTGGTCGCGCAGTTACAGGCAGAATATTACGCTGGAGAGGGTTCAGAAGAGATTTACCAGGGTATGGAAAGTTTGTGTCATAAATAAAGGTTGGGATATTTTTCACTGGAGCATAGGAGGTTGAGAGGCAATCTGACAAGTTTATAAAATAATGAGAGGTATAGATAGAGTTAATAGTAGCTGTCTTTTCCCTAGGATGCGTAATTTCAAGACTAGGGGGAGCACATTTTTCAGGTGAAAGAACAGAGATTTAAAAAAGACACGAGGCAATTGTTTTTACACAGAGTGGGATTCACATGTGGAATTAACTTCCTGAGGAAGTGGTGGATGTGGGTATAATTACAACATTGAAAAGACATTTGGATAGATCCATGAATAGAAAAGGTTTGGAGTCATATGGGCCAGGGGTAGGCAGGTGGGATAAGTTCAGTTTGGGATTATGTTCGGCATGGTTGGATCAAACAGTCTGTTTCTGTGCTGTGTGACTCTATGTGAGCAGCACAACCAAATTTAATTCTGTTTCCATCTGAAACCCAAGACCAGTTTCCAAAAGAAGTCAATGATTAGTCATCAGAACCTGACCGAGCGTTTCCCCTCCTGAACACAGGGAGACTGAACTGGAATGGCTCTCCTGTTATTCCAATAGGTATCAGCCAACTGGTGAGTACTTACGCCTGGAGGACCATCAACTTGGTAAAAGACATTCTTCGGTCTGCCTGAAACATGTTGGTCTTCCAGACCTCGACTGAGTGTTGCAGACTGGCATATTCCAAGGTTCAGGTCCACGTGCTGAGGAACGCACTAAAGCTTGGGGCAGCTGCTGGCAAGGCTCAGTGGGGAAAGACCACTGTCTGAGGTCTTCCTGCTGAAGGTAAATGGGGGTCTGTTCAGTTAACAGACCCTCCTGTTGCCTCAAACGCATGTAAATTTAGTCTGGTTCAAGTAAGAAATGCCTTTAGTTTGTTTGGATAGTGTCAACCTCCAATGTTTGTTTGTTTCCTTGATGTGCTTCTGTACGGAACTGAAGTGCATTTGTGACTATGTAAATAAATATTTCTTTTATGAATAAAGTATATTTCTGAAGTTAAGAAAAAGTACTGATGCACATCAAGAGAAACATTGACTGCACCTGGAGAGCCATCAACTCAGTGAAAGACTCTTTGGTCTGTCCAAAACTTGTGGGTCTTCCACAACAAGGAGTTGACCCTGACCGAGTGTCGCAGACTAGCACATTCCAAGGTCCAGGACTACCTGCTGGGGGACGCATGAAAGCCTGGGGCAGCTGGCAAGGCACAGAGGAGGAAGACCACTGTATGAGGTCTTCCTGCTGAAGTTAAATGGAGGTTTGTTCACTTATTGGACCCTTCCAGTGCCTCAAATAAATGTAAATATAATCTTACACCAGTAAGAAATGCCACGATCTTGTTTGTTGTACAAAGTCAAACTCCAATGTTTGCTTGTTCCTTCATATGCTACTGTACAGAACTAAGCTGTGTTTGTATGTATTTAAGATTTTCTTCTGAATAAACTTTTGAAATAAAAAAAAGTGCTGAGAATCAAGCCTGGGACCCTGCTGACTGCGTGGCATCTTTGTCAGTGCCAGCCTCTCTAACAAACACTCCTCCAGTCTAGCAGGAAGTATCATACTGACCTAAGATATTGCTGAGCACAATAAGAAAACAGCTCATTCATAAACCTTGACATAGGCTCAAATAAGTTAACAATGTTAAAGACATAGCACAGACTTGCTGGCAACTGAGAAGCCGTAGCCGGGTGCTCAGGAAACAAGGCCAGATGGTGTTACTAATGTTCTCATCCCTGTCTTAGAATATACACACACACACACTACAGCAAACCAGTAAGACCAGTGGTGCCCAGTCCCAATGTGGCTGGTTGTGCAGAATGCTGCCAGAATAAATGAGTGTCTTTTAGGGAGCTGCCTCCAGGACTCATCTAAATGATTTCTACCTTTGGTAACTGAAATATTTCGATCGGATGCACACTGGTTTATTTTTACCTTCTCCCAGTTATTCCTGCCTGAGAGAGCATCCAGGAGATGCTCAGTTATAATTCAGACAGGTTACTGATCCAGGTTTAAACATAATCCTAGGATCGACTTTGAAGATGTAACCTTTTCCAAGGGTCAACACTGTGTTATCACGTAATTTGCCAGACTTCAGGAACTATAAGAATGATGGAGGGATCGGAGGGAGGGGAATATATATGGGGTATACAGCTTGGGCTTTAGGTTTTCAATTAACGAATCAATAGCACAGTCTGCCTTCCCCGCATCTGCCGAGCCCCTCACTCAAGTCTCAGCAGAGTTCCCAAGTTTATTTTACACTCCCCTTACCTCTGCATTGTGTATCAGCCGTCTTAGACACTGTACTCGAAAGCCAGGCAATGAGTCACTGCTGGGAGAACTCTGCTCCAACAGCATCTGTTCAGTGTAAAAGAAACATAAGTACAATTAATCAATTTGAGAAGATTGGTCAAATGACAGGTTTGCTATGAAGGTCTCAAACATCTGGTTACATTGTACATCCCTCACACTTCATTACTTTTTACAAACAGTGACTGAATGAGAAATAGCAGTTACTCTACAACTAAGCATTACTTTAACTGTAAAGATTAAGGATTTGTCCGTCCATGCCAGTGCTTTAGCTGGTGTTTTTCCCTGGTAAAAATGTGCTGTTATTTCTTCTTTCCTGATTCACCCTATTCCTCTCTAAAACCCCAGGCAGGAGACCAATTCTCAACCAATGAGATACGCCGGTAGCCCACAGTGAAGGCCTCATTTTTGAGGATGCGGTGGTGAAGACAGGCCTCATGGAGCCAACACTCCCCCGGATCTTGCCACCTTTCCAATGTGGAGATAGCAAACTTCTATGTGCCTTCATTTCCTCTACCCACCGACCAGCCCTCCACCTTGGAGATCATTTTGACTTGCAATGGCAGGAACCAGTGAGGGTCCCACAGTATTGGAACAGCCAAATATACCTACACTGTACGTTTCCACTAACACGGCACTGCAGTGTCACTTTGCCAAGTGTTCCACAGCTATAATAACCGAAAATCCAACGAAAGGACATAATCTTAACTTCTCTTATTTACTATGTTAGATCCAAAGGGGAGCCATATTAATTTGCACAAAATGTAGCAAATCTCAGGACTGGAAGTAGTTTAGAATTCAGCAAAAGAGGATCAAGAAGTTGATTAAGAGAGGAAAAACAGATTGAGTGTAAACTTGCAAGGCACAAAGTAGACTGTAAGAGGTTCTATTGGTATTTAAAAAGAAAAAGATTAGTAAAGCCAAAAATAGGCCACTTACAGTCTGAAATGGGAGAACTGATAACGGAGAACAAAGAAATGACAGAGCAATTAAACAGCTACATTTGGCTCTTCTTCATAGAAGACAGAGTCATAGTCATACAGTCGTACAGCATAGAGATAGACCCTTCGGACCACCAGTCCATGCCAAACTTAATTCCAAAATTATTGGTTCCACCTGCCTGCTCCTGGCCCATATCCCTCAAGCAAGAGTCTGTTGGGAAGGAGGAATTGTAGGATATTAGTGTTTTAAAAAAAGGAGTGCAGGAATAGGAATGAACAGAGCAGAAAACAGATCAATCCTCATGGTCTGATAATCGACATGTCAAAACACAAAACGAGGTGGTCATGGAAATATTGGATGCACTGTTGGCAACTTCCAAAATTCTATAAATTCTCTAACTGTCCCAGTAGAGTGGGGAGTGGCAAATGTACACCAGTATTTTAAAAAATGAGTGAGAGAGAAAACTGTAAATTAAAGACATAACATCAGTAGGAGGAAAAATGTTGGAGTATACTATAAAGGATGTGGTATCAGGACACTTAGAAAATACCAACAGGATTACACAAGTCAACATGGATTTATGAAAGGGAAATCATGTTTAAAAACCTACTGATTTTTGTTTAATGGGCATAACTATTAGAGGAGGGAGGATCAGTGAACATGGTATATTTAGGTTTTAGAAAAGTTTTTTAATAAAATCCTTCAAAGAAATTAGTGTGCAAACTCAAAGCACACAGGATTGATGGTAATATATTGGTATGGTTTAACAATTAGATCAGAGTGGTGCTGGAGAAGCACAGCAGGGCAGGCTGCATCCGAGAAGCAGGAAAATCGACGTTTCGGGCAAAAGGGCTTTTACATGAAACATTGATTTTCCTGCTCCTCGGATGCTGCCTGACCTGCTGTGCTTTTCCAGCACCACTGATCTAAACTCTGGTTTCCAGCATCTGCTGTCCTCACTTTGCCATGGTTTGAGAATTAGTTAACAGTCAGAAAACAGAATCGGAATAAATGATTTGCTTTTAGAGGGAAAGGCGGTGACAACTGTAGAGATCAGTGCCTGGGATCCACCAATCAGCACATATATCAATGATTTAGAATGATGAACAAAATGTCATATTTCCAGCATATTTTGCTGATGTTACAAAATTGGGTCAGATTGTGAGTGAGGAGGAGGACATAGAGAGGCTGAAGGGCGACTTACACAAGTTGAATGAGTGGGAAAATGCATGGGCACATGCAGTACAACATGGATAAATGTGGCATTTTACACCTCAGAGTGCAAAACAGAAAGGCAGAGCATTGTTTAAATGGCAATAGATTTGGAAATGCTAACGTATAAAGGAATCTGGTGTCATTGCAGACTAGAAAGCATGCATGCAAGTTCAGCGAGCAGTCAGGAAGGCAAACAGTATGTTGTCTTTCACTGCACGAGAGTTGACGACAGCAGCAAGGAAGTCTTACTGGGCTTGTAAACAAGGAAGCATGTATACAAGGTCTTGATGAGAATATAGCCAGGATAGTGTATGCAGTTTTGGTCTCCTTACCCAAAGGAACATATGCATGGCATAGAGGGAACACAGTGAAGGTTCACCAGACTGATTCCTGGGATAGCAGGTCTGTCATATGAAGACAGATAGCATCGACTGAGCCTGTCTTAAACGGGAGTTTAGAAGAATGAGAAGATAGAAAATTGAAATCTAACTGAATTGGAGAGATTGGATGCAGTGATAATAATCCCCCTAATCAGGGTGTCCAGAGAAAATGGTCATTACCTCAAGATACACAGTGGGTCATTTTGGACTGAAGTGAAGAGAAATTTCTTCAGTCAGAGGCAGCTGGCTCAGTGGTGAGCACTGCTGCCTCACAGTGCCAGGGACCGGCTTCAATTCCAAACTGTCTGTGTGGAGTTTACACATTCTCCCCGTGTCTGCATGGGTCTCCTCCGGGTGCTCCGATTTCCTCCCACAATCCAAAAGATGTGCAGGTTAGGTGAACTGTCCATGCTAAATTAGTGTTCAAGGACATGTGGATTAGTCGGAGTATATGTAGAGCAGTAGAGTAGGGGAATAGGTCTGGGTGGGTTACTCTATGGAAGAAGGGCTTATGCCCGAAACGTCGATTCTCCTGTTCCCTGGATGCTGCCTGACCTGCTGCGCTTTTCCAGCAACACATTTTCTACTTTATGGAAGGTCGGTGTGGACTTGTTGGGCCACACTGTAGGAATTCTATGAAAAGGTGAACCTATGGAATTCTCTACTACAGAAGGGCTGTGGAAGCTAAATCACTAAAAATGAGAGAAATGGATTTCTAGATACAGAAGGTATCAAGGGGATATGGGGAGAGAACAAGAGCATGATATTAAGATAGAACATCCACAGGCTTTTACAGGGATGGGCTTCATAGACAGTACGCTTTTGTCAACCTTGATCCTCCCACCACCCTTACTGTTTGCATAACAGAATAACTCAATTCTATTCATAAACAATTGAGGAACAAAGACAAAGTGAAGATTCAGATACATGGTCGAAACATTGTCCTCTCATCTATCAAAAGGTACAAGCTGTTAAAGGGAAACTTTTTTTATTCTTATCAGCATAAAGATTCTAAACACAAGATCACCTCTTTGCAGATTGTATCTCCAGTAAAGCCATTTAAAGCAGTGCTGTGGTTGGGCCATGCATCAGCTGTGAGAAGAGCAAGACATTGATGGCTGGATGGAAACATGACTCAGATCAGTCTGGTTTTATCAGCTCCATTTAACAGCTCTACTGCCCCAATGAAAACAAGGAGAAAGTACACAACCGTCAAAGTGAATCTTACAACTGCTTCACCAATCATTAGAAAAGGATACCAGATCGAGGGCCCGCTCACAAATGGCCTCCTTTGACTGGGGATGAAATCTGAAAGAGGGAATCTTGCTTTAAGAATCTTTATGTTGGGAAGAATCAAAAAACGTCTCTCTTTAACAACAGGAACATGCTGCCTGTCCCTTTCAATATGCAAGAGCTTAATGTTTCAATCATTGATTGTACTTTGTAACTGAGCGGAAAATGTGTTGCTGGAAAAGCGCAGCATGTCAGGCAGCATCCAAGGAGCAGGAGAATCGACGTTTTGGGCATGAGCCCTTCTTCAGGAATGAGGAGAGTGTGCCAACCAGGCTAAGATAAAAGGTAAGGAGGAGGGACTTGGGGGAGGGGCGTTGGAAATGCGATAGGTGGAAGGAGGTTAAGGTGAGGGTGATAGGTCGGAGTGGGGGTGGGGGTGGAGAGGTCAGGAAGAAGATTGCAGGTTAGGAAGGTGGTGCTGAGTTCGAGGGTTGGGACTGACACAAGGTGGGGGGAGGGGAAATGAGGAAACTGGAGAAATCTGAGTTCATCCCTTGTGGTTGGAGGGTTCCTAGGCAGAAGATGAGGCGATCTTCCTCCAGCCATCGTGTTGCTATGGTCTGGCGATGGAGGAGTCCAAGGACCTGCATGTCCTTGGTGGAGTAGGAGGGGGAGTTGAAGTGTTGAGCCACGGGGCGGTTGGGTTGGTTAGTCCGGGTGTCCCAGAGGTGTTCTCTGAAACGTTCCGCAAGTAGGCGGCCTGTCTCCCCAATATAGGCCACATCGGGTACAGCAGATGCAATAAATGTGTGTGGAGGTGCACTTTGTAACCAAATCTTTTGACATTAAATTTTCAAGGATCCATCAATGTTTCACTGAGTCACACCATGCAGGACCCATTAGAGTTCTGAGTGACTGAGTGGAGGGTCAATGTAGAGCAGTGAGGTCAGGAGTAGCTCTGGCCAGCACAGACTGTCAACATCCTACCTGGACACGCCGTGTAATTGCCTGATGCAAGAAACAAAGCGTGGTTAGCGAAGAACATTCCATCACAATTTCCATGACACTGAGTGGTCCATCAACAAAGAAATCAGCAATGGCAACCTGTAGGGGTAACAGCAGAATCAGTGTGTCTGCAAGGCTGGGTCAAGGTTCATGCACCTAAATGCTGCCTACAAGAGGGAAATAATCCATTTTGAATTAAGTAGTACAATTAATGGAAATAAGCAATATCGCAATCTTTTTCTAATTTCATACTAAAATTTAAAGGTCCAGCTCCCTCGCCACTTTATCAAATGTCAATTCTGCTCTTGAAAATTCTTGTTTCTCACTAGATAGGCCTTCATAACAGTGACCAGAATTCACAAAACCCAGCATTAACTAACTGACAACCTCCGACAGAGCAAGCATTAACCATTCACCTGCTTTGAAAGTATCCGGACCCTGCTGTCGTCCGGTGCAGTACAGTGCACCATTGGTAGAGGCTGCATTCTTATTGTTGCCACCTCAGGATTGCCAGAGAACAGCCACTGAAGGACATCAGATCCATTCATTGCACTATTTCCTGGGGGGAGGTGGGGAAAGAAAAAAAAAAGAGGGAAAACACCAACTCAGTGGAAATGCTCTATGGAAAGGACACTCAATTAAAATGTTAAAGCAGAATAACTGAAATCCCCTTGCAATTCATCTACTGATTCCACAGCAATCTACTGATTACTGTAGTAAAACAATAGATTAGATAGAATTTTGTTGAAGTTTCAGAATTGTTTACTTATATAGAGACACTGGAGTTATGTTGCTGTTGTGTCCTCACCAGAGGAAGCTGTAGAAAAAAGCAATGAACGGAAAACTTGAAGTTAGTTTTCCTGGAGCCGTCCCCAGGAAATCACAGGGGGCCACTTTGAGGTAAAACTTAATTGAAAAAATGGTAGTGCAGTTCATCGTGAGTAATAGCAGGGATATCAAAAACCATTCGGCCCATCACATCCATACTAGTTAACAACCATCCAGCATAATCCTATTTTCCAGCCTTTGATCTGTAACTTTGTAGGTTACAGCCATTCTGAACATATACATGTACTTTTTAAATGTTAGGAAGGGTTCTGCCTCTAGCCCCTTTCATGCGGAGCCTTCCAATTTCTGACCACCGTCTGGGTGAAAGCATTTCCTTCAAATTACAGCAAAAAAAAATTGCTACCGCTTGCATTAAGTCTATGGCCCTTGTTCTGGTCACCACATCTACGGAGTATAGGATTTTCCTATCCACTCTAACGAGACACTATGTTGTTTTAAATCAGGTCTTAAATCAAGTCTCTCTCCTCTGTTGTAAAAGGAAAATAACCCCAAGCTAGCCAATCTTCCCACATAACCCACATTGTCCAATCCAGGTTCTAATCATCTCGCTACAGGCAGAGAAGTAAGTGTTTTCAGGACAATGGAACATCTCTTGATTTGGACACAGTCTTCTATTTTAAATTAGTACCTGCAGCAGTATCAGTCTGAGACCGAACTGACAAGGGAGTCAGTAATATTTCAGTAAACAAAACCTGCTGTTAGATGCCTCTAGCACATTCCCTGAGTTAGCAACAATTTCAGCACTGGAACAATAAAGTGCTGAACATTAATCTTGAATAAATCCATGGGCAGAATTGGAGCTGGAGGACTTGGAAACAGTGGAGACTCTCTGTCAATAAAAATTGGGATCAGCATCAAGCACATTTTATGCCAAATACAAACGAACGATCTCTCCGTCACATTTGCTCAATCTTATCTATTTTTGACTTAACTTATAAACACAGGGGCACAATGCACTGTCCTATTTCCTGAAATCATTTTGTTTTTCAAAATCCACTTGGAAGTATTGGTGGGAGGAAGATACAATGTCACATACCAAACAGTAAGAAATAGCTGGCCTTAAGTAAAAAAGGGCCTGTCTCTGCTAGACAGTATCTTCTGAATCACACGTTTAACAAACCTGCCAAACTAAATAAGCTACCCTTTCCCAAACCAAGTCCATGAATGTTGAAATGAGAAACAAGTACTTTAATTAGATACCAGCTTCACCACATTTATTACGGCAGAGCAAAACGAGACACTTTCCCCACAGAATTCATCTGTGTAACCATTGCCACAGCTAGCCCTATGCTCAGTGAGTCATGCTCACCTTTATCAGTGAGACCAAGTACAAATGGCTCAAAGCCCACCATCTCCTGCCAGCTCACCACTCAATATCAAGAAAACTGGCTCAGAAGAAATAAAGATACCCTAAACTCAAATAATCCACACCAGGCTAATTTAACGCATTGGTACCATTAAACTGGAAGCTTCTTTAAGTGACTACTTTTCATATAAAATTCACTGAACTCATGACCGCTACAGCTTTACTTTTAGTTTTTTTTTTACTTTACCCTGATTTCATAACACTCAAATATTCCTTTACATTGTCAGCTCCATTTGATCATCCTGGAATTAAGGATAATTACCTAGATGTTCCTTCTGAATGTAAGCTGAGAGGAAATTGTACATTTTTTCCCCTGTTTTCTTTAAACACAGTAATGGGAGATGGAAAAACAGGCTGTTTGACTGGGTGGGCCACAAGAAGGTCATGTGATTAACCTCCAGGCATGCATCCAACCATAGCTGGCAACTTTGTGCGCTCTTCAGTCACAACTTGAATGTAAAAAGCCAAAATTTGAGATGGTCCTGCTGCTTGTTTTTCCAGTTTAAGTGGGCCATACGAAACCCTAGTGACAAAACAGCCCCTCAAAAGAAAAACCTTTTAATGATAAAATCAGCTGTAGCATATGTTATGGGCTGAACTTAGTCAAAACACTCATGGGTTTTTAAAATCTGATGCTTCAGCCAGAGAGAGTTCTAGAAAATTCCATATAGAAGACTGCCAGGAGGGACACACAGCAGATCCAAGAAGGTTGCAAGCTATTCAGTTTTGAATTTTTCGTGGCCACAACGCCAGTGAGAACAAACTGCAACAGTATCGTCCACCATTCCCAACTGTCCGTTTTATTTACGGCACCTCTAGTGAAACAACAATTCATTCCTGACCTTGAGAAAATGCCAACTCCCAATCGTACCCTGGGGCAGAGTCTACACGTCAAGACGTAGTGTGAGGCTGGATTCCCAGTGAATAACCTGGCAACACATGAACAGTGAGATACCAGAGGTCAACAGCTAAATGTGGAACTAACCTCAGTATCTCCAAGAGAAAGAAAAATAGATGCAGAACAAAGCAAACCAATGCAGGGTAACTCATAAGACTTTGTTTAAATCATGAACTATTTTAATAAGTCAGGAGAGGCTGCCAACTTGTCATCGCACATTTTGCACTGTCACACAGTCAAAATCGATCTCAGAAAGCCTCCCAACATTTCAGTGGGTTAGTACACTGGGTTGTTTTGTGAGAATGACCAAGCTTGGCTGAGTCTTTGAAAGAGACACTGACATTGGCCAGAAAGTGTCCCAGGGAAATTCTGTGCACAAGTTCCTTGCTCAGTGCTACCTGGTCACAAGCTTAGAACAGCCATGGTTAGAGGCCTTGGATACAGATTGGTGGTGCTGTCACTCCACAGGTAAGTGTGCCTGAAATCAAAGCAGGTAGACAATCTCAGATATACATGTTAACAGATCAGATCTCAGTCCATTATTCATAAATCAAACTTCCCTACCTGTGCCCAAATCTTTCAGAACAGCCTTCAGCAGTTCAGGTGACAACTTGATGGAAGCTGAGAAAGGTTCTTTAGCAGTACTCTCACTAGCCGGAACACTGAAAGAGCCTTTTAACTTTTCACTGTTTTTAACGTTGTCAGCTTCAAAGCACATCAAGGACTGCAGAAATATTTTTAACGGGTCTGATGTTCTGGATTTGCGGTTGATGTTCAGAGCTGGTACCACTTCAGCTGCTCCTCCTCCATTAATGTGCAGGCAATCTAACAAATCAATCACATGAGTGTTTAAAGGCAAACAAATTCCATTATTATCAGAACATCCAGGAGCCAGCAAGGAACTGTGAGGGAAGGGGCATTCATTGATATTTCCTGTCAAAATACTGTTCAAGTTATAATAAAGAAAGCAGTGAATCGACACAGGAAATGCAATAAAATCATCACTCGCAGAGTTCAAAGGGACAGTGACCTCCATCTTCTTTCCAGGTACAAGTTCAGTAATGGGAAAATTGTAAGTAAAAGCTGTGCTGTCTGAGCTTTTGGTCAAAGCAGATGTCTGCTTAATAACCTTTACACAAAGAGACCACTTGTGTTCCAGTGGCCAATCACTGAAGTTCTCCAAAATGCAAGAAACAACTAGTGAATCCTGCAGCAGTAAGCGGTTCCACTTTGCAGTGACACAACAGCTGATTAGTTGTTTCGAAGACACCATTCCCTTCTCCTGATCTTCCTGACTGGATAGCAGTCCACAGCATATGTTGAAGTCCTGGTTCAGCCCCTTTAAAGCTTTGTCTTTTTGCTGCATGACATGCTTCAGGGATGTGATTCTGGGGACGAGAGAAAAATGACAAGTGAATTTTGATTTTGCTGTTGTCCTGATCCGCTCTTCTTCAGAGGTTGCTGTGAGAGAGTTCCACAAACAAATTCCATTATTATCAGAACAACCAGGAGCCAGCAAGGAACTGTGAGGGAAGGGGCATTCATTGGTATTTCCTGTCAAAATACTGTTCAAGTTATAATAGAGAAAGCACTGAATCAACACAGGCTCTCTGTCTCTATGCTGCCATTCTTCCTAAAACTTCAAAAAAGGGTTAGGAGAAAGCAACCCAACATGGTGTCATAACAAAACTCAAACTGGTGTCACTCACCATTCATTTTCTGATCAGGAATAGCAACCCCACTGTAAACAAGGGCCACTATTGGCCATTGTAAACTGTCTGTATGAGTGGTCTATCTGACTTGGCACTAACCAGGCAGTGCATCCATAGAAAAGCTTTAACTCATATTATCGTCCTACCTGTCAGTGACACTGCCAATCCCAGCGAGGAGATCCTTAATGCGTTGCCCTGCGCTAGGTGCTTTGAAGTTCATGCTTTCGACTGCACTTGAACTGGAAGGTAAAGTACACGTCATCACCTTGCCTTTCTCAGTCAGTGCTACAAAGTTGAGGTCACCTGGTTAAAGACACAAATTGTGAGCAGAGAGAAACCTTACACCACCCATTTCAGCAAACCTGCACCCCAGTCTTAGAACCCAAGAGGTGACTCGGCGGCTTAAAACCTTGCCATCCGTGTCAGAATCAGAACCAGAACATTCAAGCAGACAGAAAGTGAAGGTGCCTTTGTCAAGCACAGAATGCTCATCTAAAACACGAGTTCGTGGTTAGAGTGTTAATGCAATAATATGACACAGAACAGAAAATATTTCCACTCCCAAGAGATGTGAGATCCTTGAGCAAGTAAATTAGAACAATGCTTAGTAGAATGAATTCCAGATACTATCCTCCCACAGAATCAGTAGCAGTTCTTGCAGTGAGGGAGATCCGCAGCAAAGAAATATTGACTGATGGTCAGCAAGCAATCTGCTGGCTCTTACATGAATGATGCTAAACATGACAATGGGGCCTTCACGAGACTGTGATTGTGTTTAATAGCAACAAAAATGCCAAAATGAGAAAACTTTAATAGAAAGGATTTTGAGGGATTCCAGACTATTTTTTAAAGAGAGAGATTTGGGAATAACAGAATTGCTGCTAAGCATTTGCCTATTCTACTCCAGAATCTACATCACTGGCATGTCCTCGCAGCCTGTTACTTAGTTTTGTTCCTATCCCACACTCCAGTCAGTTTCTTCCAATGCATACTCCTTACTTCAGATTCTCTGAACTTATGTTACCCATCGGAGAATGTTGGAAACAATGAGTCAGTAAGGAATACAATGAAATCAGAAGAAGGAAAGTGCTGAAAATACTCAGCAGGTCTTGCAGCAGTGGAGAGAGAAATAGAGTCGACGCTTCAGGATGATGACCTTTCATCAGAACCAGATCCCTAGCTAAGATAATATTACCATTGGGTGTCAATGACGGGGTGGAAACAGCAACAATTCCACAGATGTTCAGACTAATGGGTGTAAGGATGGATGGCAAAATACCATCTGATTGGCTAATCCTCTCATCTGCTGTCCTTCCAGATACTCCACAGGATGTTTTTCTTTGGACAAACTCAATGCTGAAGAAATCCCTGCAAGTGCTGTAGTAAAGGGTACTAGCACAGCAACAGGCACTGGTGACCGGCCCTCGAACGTGATACTCAATGAAGTTGGGAAACCATATCTCCATTTGAAGGCTGGCCTTGATAATCACTATTTTGCCACCTTTCCCGATTACCACAACACCATCAGGAATCAACGGCTTGTCCGAAGGTGGCTGGTGTCCAGGATCATTATTCCCATCCTGTTTTATTGACACAGCCCCAATAAAAACTACTGGTTGTTCGAGATGGTGCAGCACTGCTACTCGTGATGCGTGACCTCTGACCTCAGAGCTCATGCATTTGATTGGCACAAAGCAAAGTTGGCCATCTGGCAACCCAATGAGGATGATGGGAGAATTCAGCATGTTCGCATCCACACTAAAGAGCAGGCTAAAAAGCGATGGCTCAAGAGACATGTGATCATCATCCCTCAATTGCTTCTCAGAATCCTTCACTGGTTGAGGGTAAATGCAACGTAACACTGGTTGGGAAATCGTTTTGGGTGATTTTTCACAAGTTGGGAAATTGGGATGAAAAGCAAAGTCCATGTCTTCAATTTTTCTGCATGACTGAAGCTCGCAGCCTGCAGGTGGGAGTCTGAGGAAGGTCACCCTCCATTTCTGAGCCTCCTTTATCACTGTTACAATGATGTCATCTGACACAATGAAGGAGCAGATGGCAGGATCCCCAATGATGCATCTCTCAGCACTGATAGCACAGACACGAGGCATACTGCTCCCACGGTTACATTCCGACTGGGAAGCAGCAAGAAGTGATTCCCCAGCTTCTGTCTCTTCTACGAGGCTGAAAAAAAAAGGAAGAATAAAGCAAACTGCATAACTTTCTTTATAGGGATACGTGGCAATAAAATAAACCTTGAACACATTATGATATACTAAAAATTTGGGAAGTGACAGAATCTGGAAAATGAATCCAACTATCAAGTGCTTTCCTGTTTGAATTACTAGATAAACATTCACTTAAAGACTACAAATAGTGAAGCAATTACAAGGAAACGGAGGTTCACTTTTTTTGTAAAATTTCCTTCACAAGTCAAGGGCATCGCTGGCTAGATCAGCATTTATAGCCCATCCCTAATTGTTTAGAATCAACCACATTATTGTGGGTCTGGAGTCACATGGAGGCCAGGCCAAGGATGGCAGTTTCCTCTCCTAAAGGACATTACTGAACCAGGATGGGGTTTTCCAACAATCGACAATAGATTCGTGGTCATCATTAGACTCTTAATGCCAGATTTTTAGTGAATTTAAATTCCACCATCTGACATGGCAGGATTCAAACTTGGCTTCCCAGAACTTTACCTGGGTTGTCTGGACTATAAATTGCATCATCCACCAACATTTCCACCACACACAAATGGACCCCACCACCAGAGATATATTTCCCTCCCCACCCCATCCGCTTTCCACAAAGACCGTTCCTTCTGCGACTACCTGGTCAGGTCCACGTCCCCTAACAAGCCACCCTTCCCTCCTGGCAACTTCCCCTGCCATCGCAGGAATTGCAAAACCTATGCCCACACCTCGCACCCCACCCCTCCCACCCCCACCCCCATCCAATTTCCAAAAGGAGCCTTCCACATCCATCAAAGTATCACGGGCACTTCCACACGTCATTTAATGTATCCGTTGCTCCCGATGCAGTCTCCTCTACACTGGGGAGACTAGATGTCTTCTCGCAGAGCACTTTAGAAAACATCTCTGGGACACTCACACCAATCAACCCCACCACCCCGTGGCCGAACATTTCAATTCCCCTCCCACTCTGCCAAGAACATGCAGGTCCTGGGCCTCCTCCAACGCCACTCCCTCACCACCTGATGCCTGGAGGAAGAACGCTTTATCTTCCGCCCCGAGGCTCCCAGCCTCATTCCTGATGAAGGGCTCCAGCCCAAAACGTCGATTCGCCTGCTCCTCGGATGCTGCCTGACCTGCTGTGCTTTTCCAGCACCACACTCTGGATTAACAGTCAGTGATGATATCACAAGGCTATCATCTCCCCTGAACACTGCATATTCCTCTGATATTTTTTAGATTAAATTAGATTCTCTATAGTGTGGAAACAGGCCCTTCGGCCCAACCAGTTCACACCGACCCTCCAAAGAGTAACCCACCCTGACCCACTTCCCTCCGACTAATGCACCTAATACTATGGGCAATTTAGCATGGCCAATTCACCTGACCCCCACATCTTTGGACTGTGAGATATTGCATCTGACAAGGCGTGGAATCCATCAAATGACTCGACAATTTCAAAAGTGGCTTCAATTGTGCAAAGGAAGCAGTTACACTGACAAGGATTAGACAACCATGAGTACACAAATGCTTGACCAAGCTATATATTTACTTTGAATACAGGCCCAATGCTTTTCCACCTCTGTGGAAATATTTTGCACAATATAACAGATGCAACTATTTTTTACACTAGTTCTGCGTAGCTTAATCTATTCTCCAGTTGTCTTAATTTTAATAAACTATCACAGCAACAACTTATCTAATGTTCTTAAGGGAGGTAAAATTGTCCCAATGCCCTTCAAAGAGGCTGAAGAAACAAAGTGGATCCTGAATTAAAGGACATATTAGGCAGGTTGAGCCAAAACTGGGTGAGATTTAAGGAAGATCTTGGAGAAGGAAAGTTAGAGGCAGATGGACCCAAAGAGAATTCCAGAGTTTGAGGCCTGGGTGACACTGATGGTGAGGAAGAGGAAGGAGGGCTTGCACAAGTGGCTAGATTTAGAGGAAAAGAACCAGTAATCAACAGAATGGATGGCCTTAACTATAGGAGGCAAAATGTGCTTTACAAGAACGGGTCAGAACAAAGTGAGGAGCTCAAAGGAGGGGAAAGTACCAGTGAATGAAAGATCTGTATGTAATTTGCCGAAAAGGAACCGCACAACATTATAGTTCAGGTGAGTGTGGGGTAGAACATTACCCAAGGCAGTTTCAGTAAGAGGCAAGTTACAGACAAATGAATGATTTTGCTTTTAATCTTACATGATTGGGCATCACCTGAAGGCCAGCATTTATCGCCCACCCCTAATTGCTCTTGAGCTAAGTAGCTTGTTGGACCATTTCAGAGGGCAGTTAAGAGTCAATCACATTGCTGTGGGCCTGTAGCTAGACCTGGTAAAGATTGCAGATTTCCTTCCCTAAAGAACTGCCCTATTGTTGTGGACATCAGGGGCTTATTAATGAATGAATCAACAGTTTGGAAGGAAATGGGAGAGGGACAATGAGCGATTCACAGAGAGAGTTGAAGAGGCGATACAGAAAGGGCTGAGCAGGATGGGAGGTTTGGCAGCACCAACTCGGTGATACTTTGGCAAGAGGAGAGGAATGCTGCTTCTTACTGGGACTTTGAGAAAGAGGCTGGGAGGACAACGGAGAGCAATGTATGCAGACAGTAGGGAAGGACTAGCCATGGGAGAGATACATTTCTTCTTTCCTAACTTTGAATGCAGGCCTAATTTTTTTTCTACCTCTGTGGATTATAGAACATAACCTAGCATTTAATAACAGAATTCTGCAAAGTTTTACACTTGACATGTATAACCTGCCGTACTCTCCAATTTAACTAATTTTGATAAAAGACCAGAAGAACTATTTATCTCTCACTAGAGAAATGAAAAATGATATTAATGGGTAACAAGTGGGGGAGGAAACTAATGAGAATGGACCTGGGAAGAACAAAAGGGAGATAAATGTTCTTCAATATTGCTCCTAGGTTCGGGTCAATAATTAAAATGACAAACAATTGGGGTTATGTAGTCCAAGACAATGTACAACTCTCAATAGTTAACCAGGGTGTACTTAAACATCCATGAAATGCTATAATCAGCAAAGCAAAGGTTTCAGACAATGCCTCTAGCCTACTTACACAATCCAGGCAGCTTTGGAACCCAGCAACAAGTCAAAAACATGAAAAATCAGCTGAGGTTCGAAGTTGCAAATTCAGGTGCTAACTTTGCATTTTCTTTTCATTACCAGTCAGGTTTCAAACAGATGCGGATCCTTTATCAACCAGCTGGGAGGTGTGCTCAATAGATGAAATACATTCCCCTCCCCATTTTCTGTTTCCTCCCTGAGGTGATTGAGCTGATGCAGAGAAACATACCCCCTCGGGAAGGTCTGGGCATTAAATGACAGTCTAGACTGAGATTCCTGTTTGAAGGCAGCTGCTGTGTTACAGCTATCAGGCTACAGCTGTTAAATGTTTTATGGTGCAGGTTTTATGAAGAGCAGAAAATATTCTTCCAATGTAAAACAGAACACTATATCCACAGGACATTTTAGTTTTGTATGTCACTTTATTTCATATTCCAAGCTCATTCTACTGATTGAATGTTTTAATGAAACCAATGTCCATTTTCCTCTCAAGGTTTGTGTTCAAAGAGCATTAGATATTTTACTTTTCCAGTCCTTACAATTTTTACTCCACTTGCAGGTTAAAAAGGTATAATTCTTCTCCCTTCTCGCACATTTCCCAACATCAGAAATGTTATGCATTAATAAACAGAGTTTCATCTGATACTGTGGCCATTCCATACTGGCTGTAGTGTAATGACCAATGTCACTTTAATAATTTTACTTACGGTCTTGCCTTATTTCAAATCTAAACCATATTTTCTGTTCTAACTTTATAGAATGGTAACCCTACCTTTCATCACTGGCAAAAATTCAATAATTTTGGCCAACAAGTATTTTTATAGATGAAAACCATGTTGTACATCACATTCAACTTGGTCCATAGAGATTTTTGCTACAAGAATTTGTTGTAGCAGTCAACAGTGATACATATCAAAAGTCACCATGGCTCAGAGGTCTATAGGGCTGCCCTCTCATTAGAGAGACGACTGGTGGCATTTAACCTAGGGGTCACCATGTCTCAGGCAAGGAGAGAGATTGAGAAGAAGGGACCATCATAGTAACCTCAACAGGTATGGGAATTGGACACACACTGTTGACTTCACTCTGCATCAGAGACTAACTGCCCAGCCAACTAGGCTAACCGACTCCTAGAACATTTCAAGCGCTGTAACACTCCCCTTGCTGACAGACTAACAACTTGTCTGTCAGCACCGACCTCCTGTGAAAGATGAAGCAAAATGATTAATTCCCCAACAGCAACAACTGCCAAAAGCTAACTAGAAATCCTGGATCTGTGGTAACTTGACCCACTCAGGCTGCTTCTATTGTTCCAACTTTAAAAAAAATCCCAGGACCTCCTACATTGTTTATCTTCTCATAGACTACTAGGCACCTGTCCCCCAATCTCTCTCTAAAAGAAACCCAGATAAAACACACCTTGTAATGCCACAGCATCATCACACTGCCATAGAAACTATGTCAAACTGCTGGTGGTTAGGGACCAATGTAAAATCACAGCCAACTTATTAAGGAAGCCAAGACTCAGTAGAGCTTACGGAATATTCAATCCTATGGATCCTTCCACATACAAGAACCTCCTATTTGCCCTTTGGATTCACCCAATCAATTAATCAATTTACCCCAATCACCCATTTACACACTTGCTATAACAAAAGATTTCCCTTTGTTCCCTTAAACAAAACAATTCAAGACAACCAATTTTAAACAAAAACTAGTGAAAATATTAAACAACTTTTTTCTTCATATTTCATAACTTATAATTCAATTAACCTTCCACATTCACATTTCTACCTTAACCAAAAAATACTGCTTAATTACAGATTGACAGAAATTGTATTTGTTTGTATTTTTATCATTCCTCATAACATCAACCTCCCTCTTCAAAGGTCTCCAGTAATTTATTGAAGCAAAGACCCTTTTTTAAAATGTAACAATCTCTGACAATTGGTAGCTTGCTTTGGAAATTTATTTTCTTTCTAGGATTTCCTTTATGTTGGCAAGGTCGATGCTCAACCTTTACTCAGTGAACATACATTACTCCAAAGTGAACAATTACCCACATGAAATTTTGTGGGTAAACATTTCTCAGAAATAAAAGCAGAAATTGCTGGAAAAGCTCAGCAGGTCTGGCAGCATCTGTGCAGAGAAATCAGAGTTAACGTTTTGGGTTTGGTGACCCTTCCTTAGAACTCAGCATTCTGAGGGTCACCGGACCCAAAACGTTAACTCTGATTTCTCTGCACAGATGCTGCCAGATCTGCTGAGCTTTTTAGCAACTTCTATTTTTTATTTCTGATTTACAGCACCCACAGCCCTTTCAGTTTTTAAATATCTCTCAGATTGTACAGAAACAAAAAATGCTGAGAATCACATCTGATCAGGCAGCATCTATGGAGAGACAGTAAGTTAATGTTTCGAGTCCAGATTACTCTTCACCAGAGCAGCTCTAATGAAAAGTCATCTAGAAACATTAGCTTGCTCTATCTCCATGGATGCTGCCCAACCCACTATGATCTCCAGCACTTTTTGTTTTTAGTACAGATTCCAGCATCTGTAGTAATTTGCTCCTAAATTGTGTTTCTCAGATTGTCCCTTGTATAGCATTTGTTTTAGATTATTGTATAAACATATCCCTATACCAATAGCTTACATTAGTGCCAAGATTTCGGCAGCAAAGTTACTTTTAACTGTCTTTGCTATTCTCTTGACTTCCTAGGCCAACTGACCACATTAACTGTTCTTTTCCAACAAAAACATGACAAACTCTGCTGCACAGAAATAGTCATCTCGGAGAAGAGCATGTGATGCTTTGCTAAAAACAACCAGCTTCACATACAGTCTTAGAGATGTACAGCACGGAAACAGACCCTTTGGTCCACTTCGTCCATGCCAATCAGATATCCTAAACTAATCTAGTCCCATTTGCCAGTACTTGGCCCATATACCTCTAAACCCTAACTATTCATATGCCCATCTAAATGTCTTTTAAATGCTGTAATTGTACCAGCCTCCACCAATTCCTCTGGCGGCTCCACCAATTCCTCTGGCACCACCCTCTTAGTGAAAAAGTTGCCCCTTAGGTCCTTTTTAAATCTTTCCCCTCTCACCCTAAACTTGTGCCCCCTAGTTCCAGACTCCCCCAACCCAGGGGAAAGATCCTGTCTATTTACCCTATCCATGCCCCTTATAATTTTATAAACCTCTAAAAGGTCACCCCACAGCCTCTGACGCTCCAGGGAAAACAGCCCCACCCTATTCAGCCTCTCCCTATAGCTCATCATTATGTTTCTTTCATTGCGATATTTCAAGTATTGCTAGCCTAAAATGATAGGTATGAAGCAATATTGAAGAAGTCTTTTCCAACCATTCAATGAGCAACATCGCATCCTACAACTCCCTCTCATCCCATCACAACACATATTTTCTGTTAGCTTTGCACTTGGTTAAAACCTGCTCACCTTTCACATAAATAGTCTGATTCCTATATAATGATTCACATTTATTCTAAGTAACCGCTTTATCTTCTATGTCTTAGGCTATCGAGTGGAGAGGAGACAAATTCTGGAAAGAAATGGAGATTTTTGCTTTACTTATACATTTGAAGCTACCATTATCTGAGCTCATGAACCCAAGACTGGAATGGAATACACTTCTCAGATGCACACAATTTTAACAATCTTTGTGTACTTCAAATCAACAAAGAACTTGAGTACTGAGGACATACGCTTCACATAGTAACCCAATAAAACAGCAACTAGATATATATCATTACTATTTTGTCGCTTCATATGTACAATAGTTGATCTATAAAACTCACAGATGCTCATTGCAAAGAGTGGATTTCTTTTTTTTTCTGTAAATGCTATGAAGTGTTAATTAATCTATTTTCTGTCTTATCCAAGGCTGACAAATTGAGCCTGTACTTTTCTGAATTAGATTTCACAAATGTTTTATTTACTCTCAAGACTTCCTTAATAGTAGCACGCTTCATCACAGCACTGAGTTCCAATCCGTCATAATTGGCACTGGGTCTAGTCTGACTATACAACAGAGTTAACTGTCCAGTCAAAAGCAACTGATCTACCATGGGTACAAAGTCATCTTCCTTTGAAGAGCAGGCTTTATTTTCTCACGATGTAAGTGATCTTTTCCAAGTAAGCTTTCTCCAAATATCAAGTTCTCAGAAAGAATATTGAGCCGAGTGTAGTCCCTTCCCGAACTAGTGGATAATCATCCAATAACAAAGAAATTTCTCTAGATTTGATTAGATTACATTACAGTGTGGAAACAGGCCCTTCGGCCCAACAAGTCCACACCGATCCGCCAAAGCGCAACCCATCCATACCCCTACATTTACCCCTTACCTAACACTACGGGCAATTTAGCATGGCCAATTCACCTGACCTGCACATCTTTGGACTGTGGGAGGAAACCGGAGCACCCGGAGGAAACCACGCAGACACAGGGAGAACGTGAAAACTCCACACATTCAGTCGCCTGAGGCGGGAATTGAACCCGGGTCTCTGGCACTGTGAGGCAGCAGTGCTAACCACTGTGCCACCGTGCCTCGCCTACTTCTTCCTAAAGCTAACTAATATAAATTATGGAAGCCAACTATTTTCCATTTTCTTCGTGGGCATTGCCCATACTGGAACAGGTATTAATTTCAAACTTGATTTATCTCTAGGATTTTATGAATCACCTCACCTGTTGCTATGTGATTTCTTTCATGCACACTACTATTGAGGAGACTTTATTTTACTGCCGTTTTCCTTGATATTCCAATGTTCACATTTTCATACAAATTCCTAAATTTATGATTGGCAAATTCCCTCCAATGTCAGTTGGGAATTTAGCCAGTGCCCCTGTCTGGCACCTATCCATTTCCTCATTGCCTCTTCTAATATTCTTCGTTTCTGTTTACTCTACAATACTGTAAACTGACTAAATCTAGTTGCCATTGTCTATGAAATGCAAGATGAAAATATTCTACGGCCATATCTTCAAGTCCGTTACTGCAATCTTGTTAATGGGAGATTCATCATAGGCCATGACGGTTTTTTTTAACATATATAACATTTATCGCTAATCTTTTCTATCGGTTTAATATACTGATACTCTTGCATTCTTTAGATGATAGGCAAACTGCTGATGTAGTTTTAAGATAATGAGTCTTTGTTCCTTTAAAATCCTACTTCCTGATGCCAATAGCATCTGCTTAATATTTTGATTTATTTAATAATATCTAACTTCTGAAATGTCAAGATTGTGTAAACTGCCAATCCAGTGATTCATGCAAAACAATTGCACCATTGTGTTCCTTGGTCAGTTTCATTTGAGCCTTTTTCATAGACGCCTGCTCAACTGTAAGAGTATTTCCACTGACACTATGTTTGTGCTGATAAAATTCCCAGCTAGGTTACAGGGAATCACCACTCATTTTGGTGGCGTCAGCATTTGTCAAGCACAACCTGAAGCAGGAAAATTTTTCAAGTTCCTTAACCTTACTTCAGTCATTACTATGAAAAAAAAGCTTACCAAACCACATTAAACACTGGATATGCATTCACTGTCCAACGCAGCCCCACTGAATGAGTCTGTGACTAAAATATTAACTCATTACTAAGCTGAACAATTACCCCTGCCAGTTCAGTATCTCCATCTTTTCCTTCCAATCATTCCATGTCGTGCATAATTTTGAAAACCTTGTTGTTCCATTTAGGACATTTAATTGCATGACGGTATTCTGAGTTGTAAGAACCCCCAATGGGGGTTCTGCCTGTTTGCAATTCAATGAGATCATGATTTGTCTGTGACTTAACTCCATAAATCCACCATTACCCCATATCCCTTACCATGTAGCCTACTACTAGTCAAGTCAGTAAGTTTGAGAATGATACAAAGATTAGAGAAGTTGCAGATAGTGAGGAGGATTGTTAGAGGATACAGCAGGATATAGATCAGTTGAAGGTATGGGCAGAAAAATGGCAGATGGAGTTTAATCTGGACAAATGTGAGATGAAGCATTTTGGAAGGTCAAGTACAGGTGGAAATTATACAGTGAATAACAGAACCGTTAGGAGTATTGATATGCAGAGGGATCTGGGTGTGCAGATCCACAGATCACTGAAGGTGGCAGTGCAGGTAGATAATTTTCCAAAAAAAGGCCAATGGCATGCTTATCTTCATTGGAAGAGACATTGAGTATAAGGATAGGCAAGTTATGCTGTGGCTTCATAGAACTTTAGTTAGGCCACACTTGGAATATTGCATACAGTTCTTGTCACCAATTATCAGAAGGATGTGAATGCTTTGGAGAGGGTACAGAAAAGGTTTACCAGAATGTTGCCTGGTATGGGGGATTTTAGTTATGAAGAAAGGTTGGATAGACTGGGTTTGTTTTCTCTGGAACGCTGGAAGTTGAGGGGCGACCTGACGAAAGTTTATAAGATTGTGAATAGCATGGATAGAGTGGAAAGTATGAAGTTTTTTCCCAGAATGGAGGGGTCAATTACTCGGGGACACAGGTTCAAGGTGCAGTCTTTCCACACAAAAGGTGGTGAGTGCCTGAAACATGCTGCCAGAGGAGATGATGGAAGCGGATACAATCGTGTCATTCAAGAAGCACCTGGACAAATACAAGAGTAGGAAGGGAATAGAGGGACACGGATCATGTAAGTGAAGGCAGAATGTGTGGGCGCAGGCTTGGAAGGTCAAAGGGCCTGTTCCTATGTTCTTTGTTAACAAAAAAAAGCGATCAATTTCTGTTTTAAAATTAACAATCGATTAAGCACCAATTGCTATTTGTGGAAAAGAGTTCCAAACTCCAAACACCCTGTGTCTTTGTAGAAATATTCACTATCTTCTTTTGAAAAGGTTTGCCTCAATGTTTTAGACCAAGGCCCCTTGTCCTACATTCCTCAGCCAGCGGAATTGGTTTCTCCCAATAAATACCATCTGTTTCCCTTAGTATCTTGAAAATGTGAATCAAATCTCCTTTACCTTCTAAATTCAGGAAAACATAACCCTAATGTTCAAAGCTTAATCGTTGGAGTCCAAGTTATTATTCCGGTAAATCTGTGCTAAATTCCCTCTGGGGTTCCTCAGGTATGATGCCAAAAATCCTCACAATAGATCAAAGCAGATCTTTTGATAACTGAAGCATGATTTTTACCCTCTTGTATCTTGTTTATCAACATATAAAGGCCATTGCATACATTTTCACAATACCTTTGGCTGTGTTTATTGATATCTTTGGCACAATCACTTAAGTCCTAAATATCATCATAGCAAAACTATTTTTAAAGGATTTTTATCAGTAGCAGAAAACAATAACATACTGCTTATTGGTAACATTGGTTAAGACCCAAAGATGCTAACAAATGCTAGCGCACTAAGTAATGCAAATTATGGCAGCAATGTAGATATTAATCAGTAAATGTTCAAAAACCTAAAGCTTCTTAACTTTTCAACCTTGTTTCATCATTAGGACTGTCTTGAATAAAATCCTTGAAATATTGAACTCATAATGAAAAATCTACAATTTATGAAATTATACAATTATTTCATTGTTTCTGAGTGAGTCTGCAAGCATTTTTATTTTACAGATAGGTCTAGAATGATGAAAATTCTAATTTACTATAATCATGCAACAATCACAATATAGCAATATTGAGTTCTATTCAATTAACAGTGTACTCTGCCTTATTCAGCACCACTGTTAGGCAATATATTACTGTATTTATTTATATCTACTCTTGATTAAGTAGTACAATATTACACTGAATATATCTTACCTATGGTTCAACGATATGCTGTATATTCCACTTCCGGCACATAGCACAAACAACTGCTCATGTCTACTGTCCACTTCCACGTGCCATACAGAGCTGGGGAACCTGTACACAATCTAGTAATGCAAAAAACAAAGTAAAGATTTTTAAACCTTTCCATTTTCCCCACCAATTTCTTCTAGCTGCTGGTTACAACAGTGAGACAGTTCATGAAGGATTAGCATCTCCTCACCCATTTTATCCAAGAGCTTGTATTTGTGTAAGACATTTCACAATCTCAGTATTTTATGCAGTCTGGTTATGGAACCCGTGTCTGTGTGGGTTTCCTCCGGTTGCTCTGGTTTCCTCCCACAATCCAAAGATGTGCAGTTCAAGTGAATTGGCTATGCTAAATTGCCCATAGTGGTAGGTGCATTTTGTCAGGGGTAAATATAGGGGATTGGGTCTGGGTGGGTTACTCTTCGGAGGGTCGGTTTGGACTTGTTGGGCTGAAGAGCCTGTTTCCATATTGTAGGGAATCTAATCTAAACTGATGTAGGAAGCAGAGCAACCAATTTGTACACAGCAAACTCCCTCAAATAGCAGATGATAAAGGACCAGATAATCTGTTCTTAGTGCTGGTTGAGGAATAAACAATTGCCAAGAAGAATTTGTGTTTTGTTTCCAAAATAGTGAATAGAAACTCTTATTTTTAATTCAGATGACAGAGGGGAGTCAGTTTACTGTGTCATCTCAAAGACAGCATTTCCAACAATCCAGCAGTCACTCAGTACTGTACTGAGGTGTCAATCTAGATATATGTGCTTACATTTCTGAAGTGGGACTTGACCATAGGACCGCCTGACTCAAAGGTGAGAATTATTTCAATTGAAGCAGAAAGGACTTAATTCTTCATCCTAAACCCAAACATTAACAGTCAGTAAAGTATTTGCCCATGGTAGATATCACAGCCACCCAGAATTCCATTCTCGCTCAATGTCTATAAGAGTACATGTTCAGATATGACTATCAGGAATAACAACTGTAGATTTCATTTTGCATGGTCCACTGATATCCATTGCACATTCCCAGGCAGTTCTGCATTTTACTGAAGTGACTGGTAGTCTTGAACACTAAAGATAAATCTCAGAGGGGTCTGTGGCAGAAGAGAAAGGGGAGTAAGTGGCAGGTGGAGAGAATTACAAGAACTGTAGAGTAAGAAGGGCAATCTTGAATTTCCAACTGTTGTGTACTTTGACAGTCCCAGAGCTCATTATGTAATGAAACCAGTGGCCTAAATTTAGTTTTAATATCTTTGCTGACATTGGCAACAATTGGAGTAGGATTCAGGCCTTCTCCACCCAGAGGAATCCTGGGTGGAGAAGGCCTGAATCGTACTCCAATTGTTGCCAATGTCAGCAAAGATACTAAAACTAAATTTAGGCCACTGGTTTCAATACATAATGAGCTTACACGATAGTTTTAGACTGTCACTGATAACTCGCAAAAAGAAAATCCCCATGAATTTAGCAGTAGCCCAGACTCGCATAGATTGGGTGCAGATTGCCTCACTGCTAGATTGGTCACTGTTACTTGTCCAAGAATCTCAACCTGTCAATCATCCCTTCAGCATCCCAATACAATCCACATGCTGGAGCAAAACTTGGGCCACCATCTAATGTCATCTTCTGGACATAATGAAAATTTGTATTTGATGATACGTTAGTGAAAAGGAGCTGGAGTGACTCAGTGGGCAGTCATCTCTCAGCCAGAAGACCCTAGGTTCATGTCCCACATCAGGACTTTTTGGCATTCATGGGTCCCTCAAACTCAATGCTGCACTCCCTCAACCAGACACTTACCCACCCCTACCCGAAGCTGCAAGCAAATCCATTAAGGTTGGTTGTCATGCTCCCTACATGGTGAGACTCCCACACGCTGCTAACACCCCTTCACTCAACTGGCATCAGGGCAAGAAAGTAGCCCAAGAGCCTTCATAATAACATGGACTTTATTTGGGAAGTTCTGGAAGCAAGTTTTGCTGACACGCCATCAAGCTCGCCTAGAATACAGGGCAGAAGATTCCACTCATTCTCATAGCATGGACTTGTCAAACTGGTCTCCTAAGGGGTTGCACAAGGTCCAAAACAGAAACCATAAAGTATTTGGGAATGGCAATAAAAGATGGGCTCCAGTCCATGTCCCAGAGATGGCTTGAAAAAGATACAGTAGCCGGAAACAATGTAGCGGCTTGGTCCGGCCTGTAACGTCACAAAGGAGATGAACGCCGGTGATTGGCAGCTGTCACTCGCCTGTAACAAGCCGCTGTCCCTCTGATAAACGAAGACAAACTCCGATCGGTTCCACACGCACGGGCGGCCCGGAGAGCCCAGCAGCCGCACACCTCCACTGGCGAGCCCCGGACCCAGCTTCACGGGGTCCAGGTAGCTGACAGCTTTGGCCCGACATCCCGCCATCTCTGTAAAGCTCCCGAAATCCGAGCGCTGCAGCCAATCCGAGGGAGACGCTCTACGGAGCGCCACGAAGATCAAAACAGGCCGCCTCCCCCCCCAACTCCCACAAAACCCGAGGGCAGTCGATCCAAGTATTAAAAAGAATGGGCACCATCCCTGCTACTCCCTAAAATAAACTGCAGTATCGATTTGAACAGTAGAAACTGCTAAAAAAAACCTAGTGGAAATAATGTCACGGTGTGGAATTTGTCAGTTCTGCAGAAATAACTTTTGACTTTAACTTAAACTTCTCCCTTCTTTTCACAGTTCTTCACCGCCTGTAGTGGATAGATTTTGGGCATTTTCCACTTTTATTGCTTATGATTTGATTTTATTTTAAAAAAGGAAATAGAATAAACACATTTGGGAATGCAACCATAACTCATAAATTACAAGACTCCAGAATTTCGTAAAGGTATTTTTAATGTATGGCTGTTTGAAAACAAATTCTTGCGAATAAGTGACAGCCCATGTCCTAAAGTGGTGCCAGTTAAACCCGTCCCCACCCCCCACAAAGTTTTTTTTTCTCATTTTTCTTCCTCCAAATAAATTTAAAAGTTTATTCTTTAAAAGTGATTGTTTAATCGGGAGGGCTGACTGTGATGAAAGTATAGGCGAAAGTGGGTATTGCACATGCTAGAGATTAGAGTCCAGATTAGAGTGTTGCTGGAAAAGCACAGCAGGTCAGACAGTGTCCAAGGAGCAGGAAAATCGACGTTTCGGACAAAAGCCGTTCATCAGGAATGAGCAATGTAATGAAAGTATACCTTGGCAGCCAGGAGCAAAACTCACAAGAAGGCAAAAACGTTTTTTGTGTCAGAGAATTTTATTTTTTGTAATTTTCATCCACTCAATTTCAGGGTGAAATGGTCCATTTGATTCATCACTGAGCTATTTTCAAACAACAGATGCGTGATTGGTTAGAGTGGTGAACCTGTATGAATTTAGACAGTCGAGTTTCATAAATTCAAAAAGCAATGCACAATTAGTTGCAAAGTGCAGCAGTAAGAAGGTCCCAGTGCTTTTCTCTCTGAATTTGCTGGATCCTGTTTTCCAAATCCTTCTCGACAGGGAATTGCATGGAAAGGTGCAGTAGGAGGGAATTTAAATAACAGAAGAGTGGACCAGAATGTCATGGTGTCAACCTCCTTTGATGTGCTGACAGGGAGAGGTAGTGGCAGAAATGGTAGAGGATGATCCTTCCATATGGAACAAAACAGAAATTGCTGGAGAAACTCAGCATCTCTGGCAGCATCTGTGGAGAGAAAACAGATTTAATATTTGAGTCCAGTGAGAGCAATTTTTGGGGGTTTTTTGGTTCAGATTTCCAGTACCTCCAGTTCTTTGTTTTATCTTTGAATGTGGAGCCTGGTGGGTTGGAATGCAAAGACAAAGGGAACCTCCCAGCATTCTGGGAGGGTGGGGATGTAGTCAAAATGAGAGTGCACAAATGGGTCCAGCACATTTAGGGGAACAGGTAGAACCTTCAGTTATGATGAAAAAAAGACATATCAGAACAAATGTGATGGAAAAGCTGAGACAACAGAATTAAGACCTTACAGCAAGGAGGGTGTGGAGAAGTGTAATCACCTCTACTGCCACGGTATCTTTTCTTAGAGAAAGGCCCAAAACTGTTCACAGTGTTCTAGGAGTGGTCTGCTTTACTGCTGTAGCAAAACCTCCCTACTTCTCATATTCCATTCTATTTGAAATAAAGGCCAAAATTCCACTTTTTTGAATACTAGCTTTTTGTGATTCATGCATGACGACTCCCAAATCCCTCTGTTCTGTAGCCTTCTGCAGTCTTTCACTATTTTAATAATATTCAGCTCCTCTATTCTTCTTTCCAAAATGCATGAGCTCATATTTTTCCACATCATATCCTATCTGTCAAGTTTTTGCCTGCTCACTTATTCTGCCTATATCCCTTTGTCAACTCTTTGTGTATTCCTCACCACTTGCCTTCCTACATATATTTATGTCATCCACAAACTTGGGTATCGTACATTCACTTAATTGTGGCGCCAGCATTAATCTCTGTGGCACTCCACTAGTTACAAGTTGTCAGCCTGAAAATGCACCCTTATGCCAACTCTCTACCTTCTATATGCCAATCCTCGATGCACGCTAATATATTACCTCCAACACCATGGGCTTTTATTAAGTAGGATAATGTGTGCTACCTTGCAAATGCCTTCTGAAAATTGAAATATATTACATCTACTGTTTCCCTTTTATCTATACTGCTTACTACCTCCTTAAAGAATTGTAGTAAATTTATCAGGCATGATTTTCCCTTCATGAGGCCATGCTGACTGTGATCATGTTATGCAATGCTAAATGCTCTTATGATAGTCCCTAACATTTTCCCAATAAAAGACCATTTTCCCTTGCCCACGCACAGAATAGCGGACAAAAGGGGTGTTCAGCGGTGGCAGCAGCAATACCAGGTTGAGATAGACGCAGCTGTACACCTGAGGAGCAGACCCCAGGTTTAAACCCGATCCAGACTCACAGGTTGAGCTGTGTGTCCAGGTCAGCGGCTAGGGCCAGGCTCCTGACAACAAAGGCAGTGACGGCAGCAAGTCTGGTCCCAGTGCAGGACCCTGCGGCACTGGTGGAGGCAACCCTTGGTGAGCTCATGGCGACAACGGCATTGGTGAGGGTGAGGTGGTAAAGGAAAGTGGCAACTCTTTGTTCTAGTGACAGTGTCACAGTGAAACATGATTGCAGCAGTGCCATCAATTTAGCAGCAGGGATTCGAAGCATAAGGGATGGTGGAGCTTAGATCCAGGGCAATGGCTGAGCTAGGATTAGGAGCTGTTCCAAAGACCACCTAACCTTATTGAGGTAAGCCTATAAGATGAACTTTATTGGTTTATTTTATGGCTTTATAGTCTGTGTTTTGGGATAGTGCTGGAGAATGGTGACACTGAACAACACTTTTTACTGTACTTGTAACAAATACACGTGATAATAAGTAAATCAAATGAAATAAATCATGGCAAATCAAATAAAGGTGTTATATTGGCAGTTTTCCAATCCTGTAGAACTTTTCCAGAAACTAAGGATTTGTGGAAGATTACTACTAATGCATCCATTATTTCTGTAGCTACTTCCTTTAAAATCCTAGAATGCATCAGGTCCTGTGGACTTAGCAGCCTTGAGTTCCATTACATTCCCTAGCACTTTTTCTGTAGTGATAGTTATTGTATTTATTTTATGCCCTTTTGCCCCTTGAACAATTAGTAATTTTGGAATGCAATTGACATCTTCTACTGTAAAGACTGATTTAAAGTATTTGTTTACTTCACTTGTCACTTTATGGTACCCCGTTTTTATTTTCCCTGCTTTATTCTCAAAGGGGTCTCTGTTCACTTTAGCTTCTCTCTTCCTTGTTATTTGTATTTAAAGAAGCTCTTGCCATGTGCCTTGATGAGTACTGAGAAGAGAAGCAATTTCTTCTCTCAGAGGGTGGTGAAGCTTTGGAACTCCTTGCCACAGAGAGCTGTGAGGGCAGAGACCTTGTGTATATTTAAGGCTGCGATAGATCCTTGATTAGTAGGAAAATTAAGGGTTACGGTGAAAGAGCAGGAGAGTCAACGAGAAGATTGTCAGATCAGCCATGATCCTATTGAATGGTGGAGCAGGCCCTTCTTCTGTTCCTGTTTCTTATGGTATTGATACTACTTGCAAGTATACCCTCAAAATTTATTTTCTCCATTTGTTATCAGTTGTTTTTTGTTGGATTTTAAACTTTCTCAGTTTTCTAGCTTACCACTAATCTTTTTCACATTGTACATTTTTTTTCAATCTAATGCTAAACTTAACTGGATGTAAGTTTGCTCGCTATGCTGGAAGGTTTGTTTTCAGAAGGTTCGTCACCATGCTAGGTATCATCATCAGTGAGCTTCCAGATGAAGCACTGGTGGAATGGCCTGCTTTCTATTTATGTATTTGGGTTTTGTTGGGTTGCTGATGTCATTTTCTGTGGTGATGTCATTTCCTGTTCTATTATTTGGGTATTTATGTATTTGGGTTTTGTTGGGTTGGTGATGTCATTTTCTGTGGTGATGTTATTTCCTGTTCTATTTCTCAGGGGGTGGTTAATGGCATCTGGTCAATGTGTTTGTTGATAGAGTTCCTACTGGAGTGCCATGCTTCTGGAAATTCTCATGCATGTGCCTGTTTGTCTTGTCCTAGGATGGATGTGCTATCCCAGTCGAAGTGGTGTCCTTTCTCATCTGTATGTAAAGATACTAGTGAGAGTGGATCATGTCTTTTTGTGGCTAGTTGATATTCATGTATCTTGGTGGCTAGTTTTCTACCTATTTGTCCAATGTAGTGTTTGTTACACTTCTTGCAAGGCATTTTGTAACTGACATTAGTTTTGCTTGTTGTCTGTATGGGGTCTTTCAAATTCATTAGCTGCTGGTTTAGTGTGTTGATGGGTTTGTGGGCTACCACGATGCCAAGAGGTCTGAGTTGTCTGGCAGTCATTTCCGAGATGTCCTTGATGTAGGGGAGAGTGGCGAGGGTTTCTGGACCCATTTGTCTGCTTGTTTGGTTTTGTTGCTGAGAAATCGGGAGACTGTGTTCATTGGGTACCTATTCTTTTTAAATACACTGTATAGGTGATTTTCCTCTGCTCTTCGTAGTTCCTCTGTGCTCGTTGAAATAATGTTCTAATGCAGCTCCATTTGTGGGTGTTGGGATGATTGCTTCTGTAGTTCAGTATTTGGTCCGTATGTGTTGTTTTCCTGTGGATGCTGGTTTGAAGTTCCACATTGACAGTTAACTCTACTGTGACATCTAGGAATGGCAGTTCGTTGTTGTTTTCCTCTTCTTTAGTGAATTTTATGCCAGTAAGAATATTATTGATGGTCTTGAAGGTTTCCTCTAATTTGTTTCACTTTTACTTCAACACCAGTTCGACTGGGACAACCCATCCACCCTAAGACAAGCCAAGCAGAGATATGTGCAAGAACTCTAGCAACAAACACATTGACTTGGATCCCATTTTCCACCCTGTGAGAAAATGAACAGGAAATGACATCATCACAGGAAATGACAGCAGCAACCCAAAGAAACATAAATAAAAGGCAGACCATACCACAGTGCTTCATTGGAGGCTCACTGTTGATGTTACCTATTATGGTGACGAAACATCTGAAAACAAACCTTCCAGCTCAGCAAGCAAACTTACATCCAGAATCACAACCTGAACTCAAATCTTCTTAAGACTTGCTAAACTTAACCTCCCCGGTTAACCAAGGGTTGGCTTATCCCCTTCCTAGAATCCTTCTTCCTGTCTTTGCTGATATTCCAGTTCTGGATGAGTACAGAAAGTGGCACCAATATAGTCATCAATGTACCCGAAGATTAATGTGGGGAAAAGGAGTCCTGAGTAGAACTGGAACAAGGAGTTTTCTACGTAACCCAAGAGGAGACCAGCATAACTGTGGCTCATGCAGATACCTACAGCAACACCTTTTATTTGGAGGAAGTGAAGTAAGTTAAAAAGGAAATTCAACAATCAAAAGAACAGTTCAGCCATTTGGAGGAGGGCAGTGGTGGATGGAGACTGATTGGCTTTCTAGCCTTCAGTCTATCCTGGTGGTGAAAAAATGTCGGTGGTAAAGAGTCGGCAATTAGAATGAAGAAACTAGAAATCATTGAAATGGTGATTATAAATTTACAGATGTATTTGATAAATGACTGGACAAGAGGAGAAAAAAAGAATGTGAAAATAGCAAGAAATACAATCAGTAGGGCAGGAGGAGGCTGAGGGAATCAGTCCATTAGGACAGTCCTGTTTGTGGATTTCAGGAAGAGTGTAAAAGTGGGCAAGGTGTGGTTCGAGAATAATGAGTTAGGAGACTGCAGAAGTAAATCTCCGGAGGAGATCAATGACAGTCTAGAAACGGTGTTGTGATGTTCAGTGATGGTGTGTAGTCCAAGAGAAGGTAAGAAGAAGCATCTGAGAGTTGGTGATCAGTCTTTGCAAAATGGAGGTCAGTATGCCAGACAGCAACAGCATCAGAGGATAGGACTGAAATCACAGGCAATGGGTGCTGTTCCTGTTCCCACAACCTCAATGTGAGAACAGTAGACCCCCTAGATCTCTAGGCTCCCATCTTTGAACCCTCATTGTCCCAATAATCAGAACAACACTATCCTTGTCAGCTAGTTTGGTGACTGTATTAGGGTTAGATCTGAGAACAGGCTGCAGCAAGTTCAGGAGCTAAATGAGGGGAGTGGAGAAAATAGACAGCAGATGTCACACCTAATGTTTTCAATTTAAAGATTAAAAATGAGGGGTCTTGTGGCACAGTGGTAGTGTCCCTACCCCTAGTCCCACCTAATCCAGAGGTGTGTAATAACATCTCTGATCAGATTGTTTAGAAAAATAGGTTAATGAAAACAAAAGGTTAATGAAAAAAAAAAGCCAGTAGTGGGTTAGAGACAAAAAAATTGCAGATGATTGAATCCAAGATGGACAAGCAGGAGGCTGGGAGAACACAGCAAGCCAGGCAGCATCAGGAGGTGAAGAAATCACTGTTTCAGGTGTAACCCTTCTTCAGGACCAGGAGTGGGTTAGAGGGCAGAGAGAGAGGTTCAAGTGGAGGGAGGATACTTGAGGCAGGTGAAAGGTCTGCAAATTAGTCAAATTTGTAGACATCAAACTAGGAGGCACAATGGAATTAACCAAGGCAATTGAGTGAATAGAATATTCCCAACAATTTATGTGAGTGGGCTCAACAATGGCAAACAAAAATTAATTCATTCCCACTGGATCCTACTTTTTCCCACTGCAGAAGGATTGTACAATAAAAACTGCCAGAGGTAAATGTGAAGCACAGTAACAAAAATGCAATAGGACCATCATGTCTGAAAAGAGTTTATTGTTTCACATTGAGAGCTTGTAGGATTACATTTCCCAACTGAAACATGAAACTCTCTCTTTACAGATCCAAGTTACTGCATATTTCCAGTACTTTGCCTTTATTTCAATTTTCCTGTACTTGCACATTCTTCTTTATTTCTTGAATGAGAGCCAAGGCTGGGATAAAGTATTGACTCTCCTAACTGACTGTGCAGTATTTTACTGTCAGGTTACTGGGCATTAGAGAAAGTTTTTTTTTGCAAAGTATGATTTGCAAAACCATTTAAAAATCATAAAAGCAGCAGGTCTGGATGTTGAAAGCGAGAGAATTTATCATCATTAGGAAAAAAAAGTGGCCTTCTACTACATTCATACTGCAAAAATAATATTATATACCTTCCAGTGAATGGAATTACTGTTCTGTACAGATAAAACCATATGAAAATAAATGTACATACATAAATGATGAAAGGTCATGAACAATATTCATTGCTATCCAGCTTTAGGATGTAGCTATATTACCAAGGAATGCCAATTGCTATTCTTGCCAAAATGTATCTATATTTCAAGCTGACACCCAAAAGTATTAATTTAATTGTAAAAGGGTTGATTACTCACACAACAAGAACTTTACAGCACTTGAGGCAGGAGACTGAGGACAAAGCAATGCCTGATCAGATGGAATAATGTGAATTGATCCTACACTTACTTTCATCACAAATTCCCCTTGTTTAGATTCAGACATCACAGATGGTGCATTGCAGTGACAAATCCCCCTCACTGTGCTGAGTATTTGTGGTCCCAAAGCTAATTAATACTGAGATCTGGAATGACGATTATTCCAATTTGGGACTGGTGTAGAATGTTTCACAAATTTTCACATTGCAGCAGCTGGCATTGGTAAGGGAGGGGATAATCACAACAAAGCAGTTAAGAAATGGACTCAGTGAGGGGAAATTCAGGAGCATTGCAATGAGGGAGCAGAAATTATTGCATCTTCTCGAACCATGACTAATGGATCAATGGTTCTGTCAGAATATGTGGATACTAAATAACTCCAGTGCTAGTGCTGTGTATTCCCATGTATTTACCATTACATGGTTTCACAAAATGACAAGGAAGATGTAATACTTCTTTCATTGTGAACATACATTTTGAAAGCTGCTTTGTATTGTTTGATGCACAATACCAGTTCTCTAAGGTACTCAGAAGAGCAGCAAAATGCAACAATATTTGTAATTTTTGTCATGATTAATTTATTGCATTAATAAAACACTTTGTCCATGAAAGAACCCAGTTTAGAAAAACCAACAAAATAAGCATCAAGCCGTTAAAAACATTGTGAGACATTAGCCATGGTCCAAGTGAAAGATTTCACTGAGGCTTTTGAAGACTAAGACCAACAGAAGAGATTTGAGGAGATAGTTCCTGAAAGCAGGGAAACAGCGGAGGGTAATTTATGGGCTAAACGAGGGTAAAAAAGGTGAGCCTGGGAGGAAGGAGGTGGAGGATGGGATAAAATAAGATTGAATGGCAGAGATGCAATACCCATTGCCTTCTTGCAGTTATTGGGAGTTTACCTGAGGTGGGTGGTTCACATAGCCTTAAACTAAAGTGCTTCATCCCACTGCTGCTGGTATTTTGTTAGTGGTGAATGGCCAACCTCCCATGTGGCAAAACTGCCAGGTATTATCTGGTTGCCTCCCTGCAGGCACAGGTGGAGGGGAGCAAACCTGATCAATTAACAGAGGCGTCTCCTAGTCGTGTCCTTACTGAAAGAACCACGCCACACAAATGTCTCCCTTCAATGTGGCTCACCTGATTGGCCGCAGTGAGCCCTGAAGCCATTTACCTTGAGCTTAAACCTCCTTACGGTAGCTGCTGACTGAAGACAGTTCAAGAAGTGGCCAGTGCCAGCAGTGCTGGGATTGAAGAGTGGCTCACTGACCGGCTTGCACCTTTTTGGGCTGTATTTGACATTCTTTCTAAGAAGGATGAAGGCTACTGTTGCAGCAAGTTAATTGGCTTGTCAATGCAAAAGTAAACTGGGGCTGCTATGGCTGGGAGAGCTGGGGTTGCCGCTAACTTTGAGGCAGTGAATGAGAAAGAGGTGGGTAGATCTCCCAGATTTTAAGCAATATCAAATAAGCACTGTACTGTCCTATGTGAGTGACTGATCCAAGGTCAATATGGCTTGACATCAAGACCTCCCAGGCAAGGTATCCTTTCCTTAGCTTGCTGTTTGTGGATAGAAATGGAATCTGTTACTGAGCATTGTAGAAGCCCGATTGTCATCAACATGGTTAAAGCACGGAGGATGATACGGCAGGACAGGGGTAACCTGCATAAGACCTCACCATTTACCCCTTAGTTGGAGCCCCAGGTTTCAGGCCGGGGTCCATGGATTCTGGCTTTAAAACATGGGAGGTCAAGGGAGTCTCCTATCTGGGAGATCTATTTGAGGGTGAGGTCCTGGTGTCTTATGACCAGTTAAGTCACATGTTTGGGCTACCCAGTAGGAACCTCTTCCATTATATTCAGATTAGGGATTATATACAGAGAAGGACCACACTTTTAAGTCAGCCCTACAAGTTTGACATGGAGAGAAGAATGCTCTGGTGTGTGGACATTCTCTTGGTCAGTACTCTGTATCATTTACAGAGGGGGGCACCTTGGAAAATATGGAAAGACTATACGGAGTCTGGAGTCAGGAGTGGGGGTTGAAATACCATCGGAAACATGGGAGGACATATGGGAGAATGTGAAGATGATCTCAATATGCAATAAAGAGCAGGCTATGCAATTGAAGATTCTCCACAGACCTTATATGGCCCTGGAGCGATTAGCAAAATTCAAGAAAGGAGCATCTCCAGAGTGCCCTAAATGTAAGATAAGTACTGGCGGCCTGACACATTGTCTGTGGTTGTGCCATAAGATTCGTAAGTTCTGGGATGCCATAGTGAATGAGATGGAAGAGATCCTAGGATTGGAAATTAGGGTGAATCCGGATCCCTTCTTTTTGGATTGCCAAATCTGCCTTCACAAGATAAGCACGGGAAGAGATTATTCAACATTCTCACGTATCGTGTAAGGAAGAACATTTTAATGAGCTGGACCTCAGAAAACCTCAAGTCTCATGGGGTGGCATAGATTCATGATGGAGCACGTTCTCCTGATTTCCTTACGAATGCAGTGCACCAGAAAACGGATGTATTCTATAATACATGGCGGCCCTTTTTAAATTACATAGACGTGTACCTGTCAGCCATATTGACTACAACCTTTATATAGCCGTGAGGACTGGGTTTGGCGGTCGGGGACCTTGCGTGGAGGATACTTGAATAAATAATATAACAGTTGATGCTTCCATGGATGGGAGCTTTGCTGGAGGTGCGCCGGGTGGTATAATTTAATTTAGATTAGATTAGATTAGATTACTTACAGTGTGGAAACAGGCCCTTCGGCCCAACAAGTCCACACCGCCCCGCCGAAGTGCAACCCACCCATGCCCCTACATTTACCCCTTACCTAACACTACGGGCAATTTAGCATGGCCAATTCACCTGACCTGCACATCTTTGGACTGTGGGAGGAAACCGGAGCACCCGGAGGAAACCCACGCAAACACGGGGAGAATGTGCAAACTCCACACAGTCAGTCTCCTGAGGCGGGAATTGAACCCAGGTCTCTGGCGCTGCGAGGCAGCAGTGCTAACCACTGTGCCACCGTGCCGCCCACATTTAATTTCACTTAATTACATTTAATTTAATTTGGTTTGAGTTGAGTTAATTTTAATTGATTTTGTCTAGTTGGACTTAATCTAGGATAAATTAGGATAGTTAATTATAAATTAAGCTAATTTAAACTAATTTGCTAAATTCAATTATTTATCAAATTATAACGTGGAAAGATTGTTCATACTTTTGTGATCGTTTTGGTTTGTGTGTAGAGGAATAAGTAGTTTATTGTTAGTGTTTTTTTGTAATATAGGATTGTTATACTATCATTTGTATTTTTATAATTTTGTAAAAAATAAAAACCTTCAATTAAAAAAAAAGTTCTGAAGGATATACTAACAACATGAGCACATGAAAAAATAGATTCCACATAAGAAGGTGATGTTGCTAAGTGTTAGGGTGTAAATAACCAAAAGATTAAATCTTTGAGCATATTGGATTTGACAACATGCACATTTTGAGACATTTTGGTTATTAATGGCATTTTCAGCAGTTAATGCTTAGATTATTAATTACCAGTTAGTGTTGCCTGGGATAAAATTAAAGTTAGAAAGAATGTTTGAAGTTGAATTCAGTTCTAGACAGGAAGGCTCAAACTATGTCTTTCTTACCTAGTGCCAATTTTCCGTCAATTATTGCTGCAATAATCTCAGCTCCAGATAGCTGAGATGGGTCAGCTCAGAGGGCTGGGAGAAGAGTGGAGTAGGTAGTCCCTCGATCTGAACGTATGTGGGCCTGATGAAGGTCATGGTCAAGGGGCAGGAGAATGGCAGCTCAGAGTATCACACCTGCTCTTGCTTTCAAGCCCCATGACTCCATTCTCCCTGTAATTCTCCCTATCCCACCCCCCGCACCCTCCCCCCAACACCGTCGCAACTTTATCCCTGGGTTGCTTCTCCACTCCGGGAGTTTAGGAGTGTTGTACTGGCAACAGCTCTGGCCTCCTCAGGCTGGCAGCTCTCAATGGATGAGACTTTCTCAATTGGGGTCTTATTCCCAGTTGGCCACCGAGCAGCGGCCAACCAGATGGCTAATTGCTGGAATATCAGGCAAATTTTGCTTAGATGACATGATTTTCCTTCCCGCTAATCTCTCATATTTCTAGACTTAGTCCAAAAACAGAAGATTCTGATCTTCATTGGGATTCAGACACTTAGAAGGGTCGGGATAGAATATGAATAAATTACAGAGTCACAGTACCTCCGGTGTTGAAAAATAATTTATATTTTTTCCCAATTTTTGCATTTCTTTTTTCTATTAGATTGTTTGATCATTTCAAATAACTCCATGCTGCTGTATATGGTCTCTGTAAAGTGATGGCAGACTATTCTTCCGAAACCAGGACAATGAAGACAGAACATTGCCAGAAGGAAATGAAATGGTGGTCCATTCAACTAAAATATGACACCTCACGAGAAATTCTACCCTTTTGTGCTCATTGGACTAAAAAAACCTGCAAATATATCATTTCTGATTCATTTGGTGACCTTGGATTATGCAATTTGGATTATCTAACTACAGTCAGTTCTGATGTAACGTGATGGTTCCGTTCTTGTGTGATCTCATGTTATAAGAAAATCGTGCAATAGCCGCACCATTTAAACTAATGGGGCCAGAATCGCATTATAGCCAATACAGGTAAGGAAAGTTCATGTTCTACAACAACAGTCTAAACTCTTCAATTGTGTTAAAATCAATTCGCATTGAAGAAACGCGTGTTATAGCGGAACTGATTGTATTTTATTTATTCATTTTTACTTAAGTTTTTAATGTAAGTGAACCCCAAATTCTCCTACTTTGCTTTTTAATTGGGATTGAGCTTTAGAAAATGAGAATCAAACTGGAAGATAATGATTTTTGAGTTTTGTGTATTTTTAATTTAAGTTACTCCCTGTAACACTCACTATGTTTTTGATTGATTAGATCCCAACAAAGAAATTTAGGACCGATTTTCCACTGAATGCAATTGAAAATGCCCTGCATTTCTGTCCCAACTAATTCTCCTCGGATTATTAACATTACTTGTATAAATAAATTAGTTCCTATAAAGATTCGGACACATTACTCCTAATACTAGAGTGTTGCTGTAGATGGTCAGGTCATGTCGGCACTAGGAGTTGACCTGATCAATTTCCAGTTCAGGGAGCAAGGCCATCTACCCAAAGCAAACTCTTTTTTCAACATTTGCATGACAGTCTCATCAGCCAAGCCGGTCTGAGCAGGAAACAAAAGTGAGCTTTCCACTTGGGAACTCGACAGCCTTCTGGACTCAATATCGAGTGCAACAATTTTAGGGCTTGAAGCACCTCTCCCATCTCCTTACCCCAGTCCCCACACACCAGGCCTTATTATCACACGGTCTAATCTTAAACACCACACATCATTAGCCACTAATTTTCCACTAATTCACTCTCCGAAGCTGATCGTTATCACTCCCTTATCTGTTTAACTGTTCATAGAGTCATAGAGATGTATAGCATGGAATCAGAACCTTTGGTCCAACTCATCCATGCCGACCAGATATCCTAACCTAATCTAGTCCCATTTACAAGCACTTGGTCCATATCCCTCCAAACCCTTCTTATTCATATACCCATCCAGATGCCTTTTAAATGCTGTAATTGTACCAGCCTCAACCACTTCCTCTGGCAGCTCATTCTATGCACGCACCACACTCTGCGTGAAAAAGTTGTCCCTTAAGTCCCTTTTAAATTTTTACCCTCTTACCCAAAACCTATGCCCTGTAGTTCTGGACCCCACCACCCCATGAAAAAGACCTTGTCCAATTACTGTATCCATGCCCCTCAAGATTTTATAAGATCATCCCTAAGCCTCTGACGCTCCCGGGAAAACAGCTCCAGCCTATTCAGCCTCTCCCTAAAGCTCAAATCCTCCAACCCTGAGCCTTCCTTCTTTTTGGGCTCTATCTCCATCTATTGCTTACTCCTTATCCCCTCCCCTACCCTATTTTCTGCATATAAACTGACATTTTCTGAGCTATATCAGTTCTGAGGAAGGATCACTGAACGTGAAATGTTAACTTGGATTTCTCAACACAGATGCTGCCAGACCACAGTTCTCTCATTTCTTAACAAAAGTGAGATTCCCAGCTTGGCTGCCGAAGGGAGAATCAGACTAAAGACAGAAACAACCCCCCAAAAAAATAAGTTGGTGGTTTTAATTTTGATGGCTTTTTCAGGACCAGGAGAGGTGGGAGCCTAATTAACCAAGTTTCCACTAACATAGAAGAAAAAGGCTTCCAGAAACTTGCCGTAATCACGTGGATCCCCACAGTAATGGCCGAGCCACTGATTCACCTGCTTTTCACAGTTGGCCTTTGAGCTAAGTGAATTGTCACCATTTCACAATGTAAATAGATTAGAAGTCAGCAGACCACATTTAACAGAAGCGTGAGTGTTGAAATCTGCCAGGTCTTATCTTTAGTCCAGTGGGTGAAATTTGGATTAGTATCAAGTTCATCTACCCCAAAACAGAGAACTATTAAATTCAGGAGCATAAGTGTATAAACTGTATTAATAAGGAGTAGGGATTTATGATTAACATTTTCTAAAATACAGAGCCCTGACTCTTGGGAAATCATATAGTTGCAATATTAATGACAGAAATCTTCCTATACTGCTCAAAATATTGACTAGTTCATGTGAACATACAAAGGGTTAACACTGCAGGATTAAGAGTTGGGGAAATCAGAAGTAGAAGTAATTATGGAAACCAACAGCAGGTATCTAATAAAACAGGAATGACATCAGATTTATTAGTTGTATATCATACAATGAAAGTAAATTGGTAGAACAGACATTGGCAAAGAAGCACAATACTTCTTGGGAGTGTCATAGGCATTCTCGCTTTAAGTGAATACATCTGAAGCCACTTAAATGGGAATAGTCTGACAGAAATATCATCCATCTAGCAAAGCATACCTAACAATAAATTCATGCTGATTTGAATGCATTAAACAATAGACATAAAAATGCCTCATTTAGAGGAATGTCCCCATTAACCAAGTTTCTGCTAACATGCACCAAATATACTGGCACATGATAGAACATAAAGAAACTTCAGAAGTCCTAATGGTTATTTGTAGAGAATCAGCAGAGTCTGATTTCATTTCAACTGGGTTTAGGTACTAGGTCTGGCGACTGGCTTCTTCACTTTACGGACAACAACTCGCGTTCTGCGGGGCCCATCATTGCCCGGCTTCTCATGGGTGGATTGCACCCGCCTCTCACCAATTCGGGTGGCATGTCGGGCAGCCTTTAGCTCATCCACAAATAACTCAACTCCCTCAAACTTGTTGGTCAGCTCAACCAATCTCTCCTTCAAAGCATTAAACTCTTTATAGAGATCATCAAGTGCTTCAGAGAGTGTATGAATCCTGCATGGGAGCAAAGGAAAAGAGGAAACACTGTTGTTCATATTCTGCAACACAACTCTGGATTAAGTCAATTTGTTAATCTTTATCAAAATGAACTTGAAGCAATATTTCTTATAATTTATCAGTGTTTTATTTTGCCCCTCAACCTATCAGTTATACCATCATTGGATGGAATGGAGCAAGTATGCATAAAAATTGCAAATAGACCCACTGAGACTGGACACCATTAACTATGGCTTGGGTGATCTCTACACTTGGCTGAAGGTGTTGGCAGGAATTTCATTTTCACACAAAATAAATAAAGGATATGATCAATATTCCTTGAACAGATTAATGGAGAAATGATGTGTTACTAAGTTAAACAGACCTGGACAATCCCAGATTTAGTCCCAGCTTTGGACTCAGTTGGTCAAATTGTTTCCATGCACTTGAATGAGCAACACAACAAGGATTAGCTGATGACATGCTCCTAGTTATCCTATGACTAGTGGAAGGTCAAGGTGGGTGGGTGTTCAATTAGACCAGGATCATGCTTTGTCTCCTGCTATTGTCTCAGCCCCTATTGAGTAACCAGCTCATTCTGGATCCTGGGCTCACAAGTGCATAGAATGGTCAAACATGCTGCCATAATTTGGGGCAACCATGTCAACAGTAGCTTCAGTGAAAGATGGGAAAAATGTGACCATTCAACAATGGTTACATAATTCAGTTAATGAGACCTTTTAAAAACATTTAAATTTCCAACCAAAAATGTATCTCTTCTGTAGTTCAAAGAGGCTTTGCCTGGAATGATAAGTCAAGCACAGCGCTCTCTCATACAGTACATGTCTGACAATGATTGTCACCATGTCTAAAAAAGCTCAGATGTGTCTGCACCATATGATGAATGGGTGCACAACTGTTGAATCAAAGCTTCATATAGAGAGGAAACGTGAGAAATGGAGCTGAAAAGGCAAATGGATTGAGGTCACAATCGCTCACAATGTAACCTGGTGAGGAATAGGCCTGAGCAAATCCATCTTTTTCCTAATCAACTAGCAGCATCACAGGTGCAGTGCAGCATTGGAAATATTGTCCAAAAGCATGAATAGATTGTATAATAATGAAAGGATTCAGATTTAAGAGCAGGGAACTGCCTGTCTATAAACATTTGCTTATCCTTTCTTTCAAATGGCCATGTCTGGCAAATGAATTAGATAAAACTAGGAGATGTAAAAATGATTGAATATAAAAGCATTTTAATATATAGTATATGTTCTTGTGTTTAAATGATGCTGCAGTTACATTGTTCTTCCTGCTAAGTTGTAGCTGTGATTAACAGGATCTACTGATAAAAGTAAAAAGTTTGGAGAAATTAACAAAATATTTCTCAAATAAAGTAATAAAAAATATGAAATCAATATGTAGGCCTAAATATGGATAAATATACATTTAAAAAACCCGTCTGAAAATAGTCCAACTTAAAATGCTTCAATTCCCAAAAGCCTGACCTTTTATCTTGCTTTTCCCTTTCACACATATTATGCTGCTTCTGCCTCTTTTGATTTTGTTTCCCTAGCTAAAGTGGAGTTTGCTGAACTTTCACTTGAAACAGTGAAAGGGCCCAGATAGAATCAAATGCATTCCTTGTTCTTTCACTTAGAGGCATCCCATACCATTGGAGTGTTTTGTTTGCCATCCCAAGAACATTGATTGTCCATAATGCAAAAAAAAAGGCTGCCCTGTTTTTCTGGCTACACTTCAACAGTATTGCATTGACCTTGAGACCTTTTGCAGCCACGGTTGTAAAAAAATGCTACAATAATGTGAGTTCTTTTTTACCGAATACTTACCGTCCGTAGTCTGGTAGCACAGTCTGATGATCATACAGTAGCATGTCTTTAATCTGAGTCATGATGGCAAATTTCCAGTTGTCCAGAACATTGGTAAGGTTTGCACAGCCTCGCATATTCACCTTCTTTGCTAGAGATTAAAGGCACAACATAATTCATGTTTCAAAGGAATGTAATCTTCCTCATAAGGTCACTATTGCAGTTAAATCATAGTAGTATAATCTAGATTGTCATTCATTTCACACAGAATCAGAGTACAGTCTTGAATCTTTCATTCAAAACTCATTATCATATATTTTTAAAAAATAAAAATAAGAAAAACAGACTCACATATTTATAATCAAATTCAAACACGGTCTTGCCAACAAAAAAATTGTAATAAATTTCTTCATTTACTCTCTTTAGCCTCCTCCTATATCATTCTCTTACCTGACTGGCCAGGTTGGTTACCTGCTCTCATGCTACATTATCTTTGGCTGGTTGGTTAGTAGGAACTTATAGATGCCACCTTTGTCTCACTGAGGAAGCACTTTGCGGAATCCCTGAGATGATTGTCTCCTTAAATGCTTGTCTAACTCTTTCATGTTATTGGCCTCCCTTGATCATCTACTCCAAACATTGTTCTTATTCAAAATAATTAAAGGGTTCACTCCATTGATTAACCATCTTCTAAGTTTGAGCCCAGTTCCCCTTGCTGGGTCATTCTGTGAAACACGATAAATTGGTTCTCAGATTTCAATTTGCTAATATGTTTCGCATCTTGCTAAGACTGTCTCTGAACTTTTCTTCTCTATTGTAAATATATCTAGCGAATTTTGTTAAAGACTGGTTTTGCAGTCACTGAAATGGCCACGCTGGTATCTATCTCCATTAGAAGCAGGAGATCATTTAACCAGATGGTTATTTTGCTATATCTTTCTTATAGTTCAGGTGATATGGTTCTCAAATATTGGTACTGATCCTTTTGGGTATTCACTGTAGCATCCTACTGGAAATCCTCACCTAATCGCAATTGCAAGTATGCCTGGCTCATGTCCAGCTTCATGAAGGACAGTCCCACTTCCCACCCCAAACCCCCCTGCCCAGCTTAGTGTATAAATCCTCTATGCAGGGGATTGTGTATTTATCCAGCTGTTTAAAATCCCCACAAAACCTGTCAGATTTCACAATCGGTATGATCGGTGCTGCCCATTCCACAAACTGGGCTGGTTTGATGATTCCTTAGCTTTCCAGCCTTTTGATTTCTGCCTCTACTTTTGCCTGTAAGATAAACAGAACTGGCGGACCTTGCAGAATTGTGGAATCGCTTCCAGCTTAACATGCAAGGTGACCTCGGCGCCCTTGATAGTTCCCTAATCCTCCTGAAAAATTCCAGGTATTTAATTGGGACTTCCCTCAGGCAGCCATTTTCTAATTGAAAAATGTTGAACCAGTCGAGGTGAATCTTTCTCAACCAATTTCACCTCAGCAAGCCGAGGCCCGGGCTGTTTACTACAAATCAATGATAACTGAACCTGCTTTTCATAAGAGAGCAGAACTGAAGTTGTATCCTAAATCTGTAAAGATTCCCTGGTATAGGTCCTCAGTCTAGCCAAGGTCTTGCATAAGCTTGAGCAAAAGGGTTGGAGTCAAGAGCGAATTTTGTTAAAGACTGGTTTTGCAGTCACTGAAATGGCCACGCTGGTATCTATCTCCATTAGAAGCAGGAGATCATTTAACCAGATGGTTATTTTGCTTGATTCTGATTTGGATGTTGCTCAGGAATTTAACTGTCCCAAACCATGTGTAAGTGGACTTACAAGGGTGTCCACTCTCCTGGATACCACCCTATGAGTTCTCTTAGTCACTTTAGATCTAGGGGGACTCTTTTGCTATCTCAGGTCCACATATCAGCAGCAACTACAATGGCTTGCCATCTCGGGTCTTGAAGAAAATTTAACAGTTTCGTTGAAACTTGGCTTTGTTTTGGGGTTTTGCTGTGGGGTGACCTAGAGTTCCTCTGTTCAGGAAATGTCCTGAGTGAGGCTATGGATTTGCTTTCACTCAAGTGGTGTTCCCAACAGGCGAGGACATCCACTTCCATCAGAATACCCTGCAACTCATATGCTCCATTTGTCACATTTTCCAGTCATAAAGCCAGTTTTAGTGTCTGCTCAAGTCCAGTCGGACTTCAGCCAGTAGGCGCTTTTGCATGGTTACATCATTAATCCCACAAATAGTCTCTCCACATCTTATTAAGGGTTAAACCAAGGTCACATGCCTCTGCCAGTCGTCTTAACCTAGTCAAAAATCCCAACATAGATTCCCCTGGTTCTCGAATTGCCAAGTAAAGATGATAGCATCTCAGAATTACAGGAGGCTTGGGGTCATAATATTTCTTAAAAATTCTTCAACTCTTTAAGGGCTGCCTTGTTTCTGATACTGAAATAAATTTCATTCCCTATATATGTTACATAATAGCTAATTGATGATGTGACCTCCTTTTCTAAAATTTTAATTTTGTTGTGGTCAGTGAAGTAGGACAAAGAAAGGAACCAGTTCACACTTCCTATTCAGTCAAAACACATACTGTATTCCATTGGCTGAAACCACTAATTCTTCTATTTTCACTACTTTAAACTTACGTCTCTAAGAGTGCTATTTTAGCCTTGGAGAGAGTACAGCACAGATTTACATACATTATACCTGTACACCATGAGTTAATTACCAGGCAAGATAATACAACAGCATTGTATTTCTAGTAATTTAGAGAGTTAAACCAAAATCATTGAAATGCAATAATGGGGATATTGTATGGATACAGAGAAAGCATTTCCATGTGTTAGGGAGTCTATGACTAGGGGATGTAGCCTAAAAATTACAACCAGACCTTTTAGGACTCAATTAAGAAACATGCAGACACACAAAAGTTGCTAGAAGTTTGGAACTCCATTCCACAAATGACTATTGATAATTTAAATCGGAAACTCAGTTTTCCTAAAGGGTATAGGACAAAGGCTAAGATATGGAATGAGATCACAGATCAGACAAAATCTCATTGAAGGGTACAGCAAGCTGGAGGGATTAAATAACCTCCCCCTATTTCTGTGGTGGGATCAACAGTCACTTGTCACTGAGTAAGATGCAGATGCTGGACATTTTGGACCTAGCTCAGTTTGTTCTCCAGTGACTTTCAGTGGATAGGATGAATTGGATGGGATGGTGAAGTGAGCTAACAAATTGCTGTCATCTGTTTTTCAACCATTGACAAAAGTCAAAATTACTTCCCCTGAACTACATCAACACTGTTGAGCTTGACATTTCCAAACCCAACTTTTCAAACTAATTAAATTCCTTCAGAATAACCTACTGAATTGTTTGCAGCCATTCTCCCTTTCCACCTCAGTATAATCAGTAAAGTTTGTCTCCACATCCACTTTCAAATTGCTGAAAAGTTTTCGGAGCAAAGATCCCAGCACTGGACCTTAGGCATCCCATTAGCCAATCCCTGCAGCTCTAATGCAGCAGCATGTATAATCACTCTGTCTCTCTTCAGGCAGCCAGTTCTCAACCCACTTCAATGACTGATCTAAATTATCTGTTTTGTACTTTCACTCTAATACACCACTCTCCTGTTTCAAAGTGCTTGCTGAAATCTAAAGGAAAATGTCCATAAAATTCCCTTCATTCACAAGAACTGGAGGTTGTCCTATTAAAGCCAAGTTGACCTGCCCTGATAACATCATAGCTGATCATTAATGGCTATCATTGGGATTATCGCAATAGTGACCCTACAAAAGATCTGAAAAATGTGTTGCTGGAAAAGCGCAGCAGGTCAGGCAGCAAAGGAGCAGGAGAATCGATGTTTCGGGCATAAGCCCTTCTTCAGGAATGAGGAGGGTGTGCCAAGCAGGCTAAGGTGTCTTTGGTATCTTTCAAAGACCAACTATTCCTTGGCTCTTTATTTATGAGGAATCGCTTGCTTAAGGCTACTTCCAACTAAGTACAAGGTCGCAGCACCATTCCCTTCATTTCCACGCAAATCCAGGTCACTTAAGAAATCACTTGTTTTCATGGCTGTTTATTAGCAGTATATTTGACTCTGATTAGTTCTTGGAAAGATATTAAATAAGAATGCTAGACACAATCCACTATTGTCATACAGAAGAGTGTGTTCTACACATAATGTGCTCTTAATTTTGTCCTAAGAGTCAGTTTTAAGCAAAGAAAAAAACGTATGCAAACAGAGGACTGGGAGATGCAAGTAGTTATAAAAAATGATCGTTGTGTACACTAAGCGTATAGATTTTCCAATTACAATTCTTGCACCCAAGGGGACTGAAGGTCAATTTTTGTATTTGTTTACATAACAGCACAGTACACTAATTAAATGGTGGCACAGGGAATCCTGTTTACATCTTTGCACCATAGGGGATCAGAGTAATTTGTTAACTTAGAACAGGATAACAATTAAATTATAGTGCCTTTAGGGGTCTCTTGCAGTGTGCTAATATTGTAAGCGGTTTGCAGTGTATTACATAAGAAATAGGAACAGCAGTAGGCCATTCAGCTCCTCAAGCCTGTTCCACCTTTCAACAAGCTCATGGCTGATCTCTCCGAGGCCTCAACTCCTTTGTGCCAGCTCAACTATAGCCCTCAAGGCCCAAAATTTCAAAACTTCAGCCACCTCCCCTTTAAATACACTCAAACCAACCCAACTCTGGGGGGGGGTAGAGAATTCCATACATTCACTACCATCTGGGAGAGGAAATTTCTTTGCATCCCAGTTTTAAATGAGTGTCCCTCATATGCCCTTGCACTTTTTCTTTTCATCAACAAATGTGGGTACATTACACTTTGCCTCCTCCTCCTCCAGACCATTAACATACATAATAAATAACTGAAGCCCCAGGGCTGATCTTTGTAGCACTTCACCAGTTACATTATTCCAAGCTGTAAAAGACCTACCAATCCTATATCCTATGTGTTCACCATTCCGCAGTACATTCTAATAGATTACGGAATTTGATGAGCTCTTACCTTGTGCAATAATCCGTTATGCAGTACCTTATCGAATGCCTTCTGGAAATTCACACATCTATCAGTTTCTCTTTATCAACTGTTTCCTTAAAGAATTCTAGCAAATTTGTTAAACATAATTTCCCTTTAGCAAAACCATGTTGATTCTTGACTGTGTTTGATTGTATTGCATTTTTCTAAATGTCCTGCTATTTCCTCCTTGATAACTGACATTAACATTATTCCCAATGACAAATGGTAGGTAAGTAGATCTGCCTCCCGCCCTTCTTGAATGGAGGCATCAACAGGATGGCTTGAACAGCGTGTGTAACCCACACAAAAACATTTAAAACCATTTATTCAGGTTAAAAACACATACAGAGAATAACATAGAATAACACAGAATCACTTAGTATTAAATCAGGCCATTTGACCCATTGAGTCAGCACCAAGAGCATCCCACCCAGGCCTATCCCTCTACAGTTTCCCTATAATCCTGCATTTCCCTTGGCTAACCAGCTTAACCTGCACATCCCTGGATACGATGGGCAATTTAACTTCAACACAACACTGTTTTCTCCTGCAACCTCCTATAGAACACATGCAGAGAGGAAAACTTCTCAGCATTTTGTGGCAGGGGCTGGGAACCAGTAGAGAAGACAAGCAGACAGCAAGGTGGAAACTGGAGACTGTAAGAATCATGAAGATAGCATTAATAAGAGGAAGAGTAGGCAGAGAGCAGATGAATGCAAAAGAACTGGTGGCCTGAAATGCATCTACTTTAATGCAAGGAGTAAGGAGTATAGTGTGTTAGGCAGATGAACTTCGATTGGTGCCTGGGAGTATGATGTTATTGCAATCACAGAGACTTGGTTGAAGGAAGGGCATGACTGGCAACTAAATGTTCCAGGATATAGATGTTTCAGACGGGACAGGGAGGGAAGTAAAAGGGAGTTGTATTCCAGTCAGGGATGATGTCACAGCTGTGCTAAAGGAGGACAATATGGAGGGCTTGGGTAGCGAGGCATTATGGGTGAAGCTGAGAAATAAGAAGGGGGCAGTTACATTGTTGGGACTGTCTTACAGGCTTCCCAACAGTGAGCGTGAGGTAGAAGAACAAATAGGTAAACAGATTATGGAAGATGTAGAGGCAATAGTGTAGTGGTGATGGGAGATTTTAATTTTTGCAACATTGACTGGGATACACATAGCGTCAGAGGTCTGGATGGGATAGAATTTGTAAGAAGCGTCCAGGAGGGTTTTCTAGAGCAGTATATCGATAGTCTGGTGAGGGAAGGGGCCATATTGGACCTAGTATTGGGGAATGAGCCAGGACAGGTGGCAGAAGTTGTGGTGGGGGATTTCCTTGGGAAGAGTGACACAATTCTGTAAGTTTTAGAATACTCGTAGACAAAGATGAGAGTGATCCTGAGGGAAGAATACTAAACTGGGCCAAGGCCAGTTATATCAAAATTAATCAGGAGCTGGGAAATGTGGATTGGACACAGCTATTTGAAGGGAAGTCCACATTTGATATGTGGGAGGCTTTCAAAAATAGGTTAAAGATAGTGCAGGATAGGCATGTCCCGTTGAAGGCAAAGGATAGGAAAGGCAAGATTCGTGAACCGTAGATGACAGGATAAATCGCACGGCTAGCCAAGAGGAAAAGGGAAGCATACATAAGGTCAGGCAGCTAAGAACAGAATGGGTCCTGGATGAATATCGGAAGAGTAGGAACAGTCTTAAATGAGGAATCAAGCGGGCTAAAAGGGGTCATGAAATAGCTTTAGCGAGCAGAATTGAGGAGAATCCCAAAGCATTTTATTCTTATATAAGAAGCAAATGAGTAACTAGAGAAAGGATTGGTTCCCCATAAGGATAATGAAGGAAGGCTGTGTGTCGAACCTGAGAGAATGGGTGAGATTCTGAATGATTATTTTGCGTCAGTGTTTACGGAGGAGAAAAACATGATGAATCTTGAGATTAGCAATAGATGTTTGATTAGTCTGAATCATGTTGACATAAGTAGGGAAGATGTGTTGGGTAGGCTAGAGGTTATTAAGGTGGACAAAACCCCAGGACCAGATGGGATCTATCCCAGGTTGCTGAGGGAGGCGAGAGAGGAAATAGCTGAGGCCCTGACAGATATCTTTGTGGCATCCTTAAATACAGGTGAGGTGCCGGAGGACTGGAAGGTTGCTCATGTTGTCCCCCTGTACAAGAAGGGTAGTAGGGATATTCCGGGTAACTACAGACCAGTGAGCCTGACGTCAGTGGTGGGAAAGTTGCTAGAGAAGGTACTGAGGGATAGGATATATTTATATTTTAAAAAGAATGAGCTTATCAGTGAGAGGGAGTTTCTCAAAATGGAGAAAGATGACAGTGATGTTCCACAGGGATCGGTGTTAGGGCCACTGTTGTTTGTGATATACATGAATGATCTGAAGAGGGCACTGTTGGTATGATCAGCACGTTTGCAGATGACACGAACATTGGTGGAGTAGCAGAAAGCATAAGGGACTGTCAAAGAATACAGGAGAAAATAGATAGACTGGAGAGTTGGCAGAAAAGTAGCAGATGGAGTACAATCCAGACAAATGTGAGGTGATGCATTTAGGCAAGTCTAATTCTGGAGTGAATTATACAATAAATGGAAGAGCCTTGAGAAAAGTTGATGAGCAGAGATATCTGGGAGTGCAGGTCCATTGTACCCTGAAGGTTGCTGCACAGGTGGATAGAGTGGTCAAGAAGGCACTGATTCCTGACGAAGGGCTTTTGCCCAAAACGTTGATTTTCCTGCTCCTCGGATGCTGCCTGACCCTGCTGTGCTTTTCCAGCACCATTCTAATCTAGACTGGTTTCCAGCATCTTCAGTCCTCACTTTTGCCTGGTCAAGAAGGCATATGTTATGCTTGCCTTCATTGGACGGGGTATTGAGTAGGAGAGCTAGCAGGTCATGTTAAAATTGTACAGGACATTGGTTTGGCCACATTTAGAATACTGTGTATAGTTGTGGTCGCCACATTACCAAAAGGATGTGGATGCTTTGGAGAGGGTGCAGAGAAGGTTTACGAGGATGTTGCCTGGTATGGAAGATGCTAGCTATGAAGAGAGGTTGATTAGGTTAGGATTATTTTCATAAGAAAAAAGGAGATTGAGGGGGGACTTGATTGAGGTTTACAAAATCATGAAGGTTTATAGACAGGGTAGAAAGAGATAAGCTTTTTCCCAGGGTGAAGGATTCAATAACGAGAGGTCTCGCTTTCAAGGTGAGAGGTGAAAAGTTTAAGAGGGATACATGTGGCAAGTACTTTACACAGAGGGTAGTGGGTGTCTGGAACGCGTTGCCAGCAGAGCTGGTAGAGGCAGGCATGGTAGATTAATTTAAGATGCATCTGGACAGATGCATGAGTAGGTGGGGAGCAGAGGGATACAGATGCCTAGGAATTGGGCAACAGGTTTAGACAGTAGATTTGGATCGGCTCAGGCTTGGAGAGCCGAAGGGCCTGTTCCTGGGCTGTAAATTTTCTTTGTTCTTTGTTCTTGATGATGACATTGGCTTAAAGGATGAAGTTTTTAGTCAGGGTACATCATTCAATACCAATGCTCTGTAAACGAAACTACAAAATGGAAGTGGTAGGGCACAGGTACAAATAGAGTGACAATGTAATAAATAGCATCATTCAAGTTGGTGTTTCATTAGCCCAGATTTTACCTGCAAATGAACATGGGAATTAGGAGGATGAATGGGCCACTCATCCCTTTGAGCCTGTTTCACCACTTGATATAATCGTGTTGATCTGATTACTCCACATGCCCACCAATCCCTATCCTCTTGGACAAAGAAAATTCTCTTTTCTCTGTCTAAAATGAGCAAGCCATTATCTGTAAGCAGTGACCCTAGTTCTAGACTTATCCAGCAGATCACGCATCCTTTCCTCATCCACCCTGTCAAGATTTTTCATTTGAATCAAGTTATATCTGGCTCTTCTAAACTAGAGGAAATATCATAGCAACCTATCCAACTTCTCCTCAGGCAACACACCCATTCCAAATACTAATTCAGTAAACCTTCTTTGGACTGCTCTCAATGCATTTACATCCTCCCTTAAAATAAGACAACCAATACTATACACAGTACTCTAGGGTCATCCCATCCATATCATGTATAACTGAGGAATAACCTCCCTCCTTTTGTATTTTGGTCCCTCACAATATAATTTTTATTAACATTCCTTAAGGTTATACCTAAATGGTAATCTTTTGCAATTTCTGTGCTAGGACACACAGTTCCTCCTGTATCTTAGAGTTCTTTAATCTCTCACCATTCACATGACACGCTTCTTTTCATTCTTCCTTCTAAAATGGAAATCTCACATTTTCCTACATTACACACGGTTTGCAAGATCTTTACCTGCTCACTTAACGTGTTTATAATCCTTAGTGCTCTCCTTATATCCTCTCTACAACTTACTTTCCTACCCATTTTTGTGTAATCAACAAACTTACCTCCCAAACCTTCAGTTCCTTTCATAGAACATAGAAAAGTACAGCACAGAACAAGCCCTTTGGCCCACGATGTTGTGCCGAGGTAATGTAAAATATAGTAACTTAACCTACGCACCCCTCACTGCTTTCCATGTGCATGTCCAGCAGTTACTTAAATGTCCCTAATGACTCTACTTCCACCACCACCGCTGGCAACGCATTCCATACATTCACAATTCTCTGCGTAAAGAACCTACCTCTGATGTCTCCCCTATACCTTTCTCCTAATATCTTAAAACTATGACCCCTTGTGCCAGTCAATCCTGCCCTGGGGAAAAGTCTCTGGCTATTGACTCTCAATTCTTCTCAACCAAGTTATTTGCATAATTTGTAAATGGTTAAGGCTCCAGCACTGATCCCTGTGGCACAGCACTTGTAACATCTTGATGACCTTTTCTGGCTACTTATTCTGAAATTATGCCCTTTGTCCTCGACTCTCCCACAAGAGAAAACAACTTTTCCACATTTATACATTTTCTTGTATTTGTCAATACACAAGGAAACAAAGTCAGTGAACCATAGATTAATTATTCCTGTGTACTAACATTTTTTCCATGTATTTTCATCCCAGCATTTCTCCCTGCACCCTAGCTGGTACAGTGAGAGTGAGAGTGCACGGAGTCTGTTTCTATGCCTTGCTGAACAGCCTTAGGCTCACACTCAACCACCTGATGAAGGAGCAGTGCTCCAAAAGCTAGTGCTTCCAATTATACCTGTTGGACTATAACCTGGTATTGTGTGATTTGTACCTTTGAGTTGGTAGGTCAAGGGTTCAAGCCAGACTTCCAAAACCAAAGTGTATGAATGATGCGGACAAGACACTGCAGCATTGAAGGAGTACTGTACTCTCTTCAGCTGCCAAAATGACTGTTAGCTAAATGTGAAAGATTTGTGTGGCACAACTTGAAGAGCAAGGGAATTGACTTGATTAACATCTATTGCCAAACCAACACCTAACACAGATAACCCCAGTCATATATTTCATTGACCTTTGTGGGAGTATATCACTCAGATTTGAGAGTCTGCTTAAGGAGTGCAACTAAGTGACGTAGTTCGAAGAAAAGACTTTATACTGGAAATGTTAAAGCTTCCAGTTTCTTGGTGCATTCTCTCTATGGACTGAGTATTTTCAGCACTTAGTTATTTTTTTCTTTTGTGTGGATATATAAACCTGGAGAGAAAACACTTGGAGCAGCATAGTCTCTGCATTCACCGATTCAGATTCGAGTAGACCTGCGTCACTGTCTGCTCGTCCGATGTTTGGTTGTTTCACTGTAAAAACTGTGCGCGCGTGCGTGGGCGTGTCTGTGTGTGCATGTTATGTATGTATGTGCATGTTGAGAGGGGGGGGGGGAATTAAGAGTGGTACCAGACCCTATGTCAGCTATCAGCTGTATATTTGAATGTATAAAAGCAAGATAGCACACTTTTAAGTAGGAAATGTTCAGCTCATATTAGTGCTCTTACATGTCTAACAATATAACCAATCTCACACACATTATCGGAGAAAGTGAGGACTGCAGATGCTGGAGATCAGAGCTGAAAATGTGTTGCTGGAAAAGCAATCCTGAAGAAGGGCTCATGCCCGAAACGTCGATTCTCCTGCTCCTTGGATGCTGCCTGACCTGCTGCGCTTTTCCAGCAACACATTTTCAGCTCACACACATTATCCCCATTAAACATATTGGTCATTCCCACTTCCTGAGCTGTAAAATGAACCCACAATGAGACCAAGCACTTCGCTCCTCTCCTGAATTCGTAGTAGTTGCAGTTTGTTAGGAATTTCTGTTGCTGGCCCACAATTCAGATTGCATTCATTGTAAATGGAAGCGTTCTGGATAAGTTCCAATGTACTGCAAGAAGACTGTTACGCCTAACTGGTTAAACTGTGTTAAAAAGTCATCAAGAACGCCCTACATATACATTGTGTACTGCCTTATATAAATAAATTGTTGTTGGCACTTTCCTAAGGTCTGGTAGATTGCTGAAGTGACAACAGTTATTCAAAGCTTGGATGAACAAGTTGATAAATAAACAAGAAACTGTGGATGCTGGAGAACTAAATTAAAAAAAAACACAAATTGCTCAGGTCTGATACATAAGTGGGACAAAAATGCATCTATTGAACTGGAGTCAATATGATGGAAGATTACTGTTGTTTCAATTAATTTTTACTAATATTGAACTTCAAACAGGGAGCAAATTGAAATTGAATATTGTATTTAATTGGGAAAAACTTCCTAGAGGCAAGAGCTGGATTGGTGCAAAATTAGGATTGAATCTTTATGTTGCCAGAAAACTAGAACATCAGATTAGAAATGAATGCAATCCTATTTCACATATTCAGACTGTACTGAATAACTCTTAGCTGTGAAAAATTCAGATCAACCATTTCCATAGGAGACAAAATCGGTTGCTCTGAATGAATATATAAAGCTAGGATAACTTTTGTACATGTTAGACAACTTCTTGTTGCTGTGTCTCAACCCTCTACAGACTGAACAAGTAAACAGGATAAACAAATTATGTAACTATAAATACGTCAGTGTGAAACAAATGTAGATGTCACTAATTAGCTGGTGACTGAAGGCAAACCATAGAAATTGGAGCATTCATAATGAATGGTGTTTTATTAAGATCAACTGAAAATAAAGTTGATGTAAACATGACTGAGTGTTACCAAAGCCCGTTGCAAGGTTTTGTTCAATACTAAAATATCATGTGGATCAAAATATTGTTAAGCACACCAGCTTGAGTGCACTCAAATTCTGTGTAATTTACCATGAAGTAATTGTAATGCTATATTTAGAAATGAATTCTATGCCTAACCCAACTTGCTGGAAGACAAGTCCGACAAATGTACCCTCCCTGTCCATCATGTGGAGGTGCCAGTGTTGGACAAAGTTTTTTAAAAAAAGTCACACAACACCAAGTCATAGTCCAACAAGTTTATTTGGAAACACTAGCTTTCGGAGCGCTGCTTCTTTGTCAGGTAGCTGCACTCCGAAAGCTCGTGCTTCCAAATAAACTTGTCGGACTATGGTTTGGTGTTGTGATTTAAAAAAAAACTTTGACGATCCCTCCTTCCTGTCTAGATAAAGCTCCTTATTCTCCCCCCCCCCCTCCCCCAAAAAAAGAAGAATTTGTCTTGTTGGCAATCCCAGACGAGAAGGCAGAGTTTGCCAGCCTGATCCCCTGCTTATCCCACACGAGCCGATGTTGTAATAGTCCATGTACAGCAGACCTGAGGTATACTCTATTAAGTCCTAAATATGTAGGAAATTGGAACTGTAAATTAATTTTTTCACTTCTAATTAGCACCCCAGTTGGCAATAAGATTAGAATTCATCCCAAAGAAATAAATGGGCAGTCACAGTGTTTCCTTACTAACTGTGACCTAACTTCTTTGTTACAAACTCATGGATATGGAAACTGAAATGTTAAAAACAAAGAATTCCTTTTAATGCTAGTCATTTCTAACATAACCGCCAATTCACATGAGAGGGGGAAGAGCCTGCTTTGTCACTTCTGCCGTGTGTGTCTCACGTTGACCAACACCCAAATCAGTCAGAGTTGAGTGAATCCTACTCAATTGCCGCTTATTATTCAACCGTGCGTGTGGCCTGCAACAAAATAAATTACATTTTAAATTAACATATCTGTGGTCCAAGAGAGATGTGGTTAATACAATTCCGACGACCCTCTTTTCACCACTTTCATTAACCCTTAATGCAGAATTCTTACATTAACAATTGGCGATTCCAGTTTTCAGATTCAAGTTCCCTGCAGTGAAACAGCCCATTTCAGTGGCGTGACCGCAAACCTAATCAGTTGGGTAGGTTTGGTTTGTTCTGGGAATGACATTTCAAAAGGATACCTTGCAGTGAAAGAAGCCGCCGCTCGGAGAATTCCGATCTCCCCTTACCTTCCGATCTGTAATCCCACTCTCGGCTCCTCCGCGCCGAGCTGGCCATAGCCAGCAGCAGCAGCACCACCACCAACACCAATTTTTCCATCTGTCCCTGCAAGAGGAACAGTCCGGTTCAAGCGGATTTTGTACCCAATCTTTCCGAAGCGCTTCACCCACTGACACGGAGTCGCTAGTGAGCTGACCTCGAGTTCAGAGCTGCAGACAGAGCCCACTAACATCCCTCCCAGACACAACCGGTCTAAAATGAAACATTTACCTTTCATTCACACTACACTCACCTACCCCAAAGTCTGCTCTCTAATTATATCAGCTTTGATTTTTTTTTTAAAAAAGAGGTCGTTTGAACAATTCTCGCTCGTCTGTAATTGCTGTTTCACTACTTCAAAGCCTTTTTCAAAAGAAATGTTAGCCCAGTTATGACACCCTCCCCCTCCTTCGGCTGAAGTACAAATAAAGCCCCGGTTTGCGCTGAGTGAAAGGTCATTGTTGAGGAGGGAATTGCTGACCTTCTACCCTGAGGTTTCTGTGAGCTGTACAAGTCCCGGCTTCTCTCAGCTCGAGTTCCCCGTTCCGCTTCATTTATTCAGGTGGAGAGCCGCCAATGTAAATATACCCGTGGAAAATGTGCACAACTCTCTTCAGATGAAACACGTGTCTCTAGGGAACTTCGGTGTAAAGACCCAGGCAATGTTTCTTGCAGTTCTTTGGAAATTAGTTCCAACGTGAACACATTATTCTGACCACGCAGAATAAAAGGAACCTTTGCCTTCCAATTGATCCAATGTTGCGTGGTCGAGTTGTTATTCATAAAATCCCTCATAATTCAGAGTGACTCAAGATCATGGAGACACAAGAACAACTCATTCACATGCCGTTGTTCCAGACTTAACCATTTTAACATAAAGTCCCCATAGTCCTTCGCGACCTTCTCCTCACATAGAAACAACTCGGGATGGTTTATCCTGAGGGTCACCTATACCTCAGGTTGGGGCGGGGTGGGGGCATGTTAGGAAACTGAGAAGGGGAATTCTTCAACGTTACCTCAGCCGCTGTTGGGATTGAGGTTCGGTCCCACCCTCAGGCAACTGTGTCTGTGCACTTTGCAGGTTCCCCCCCCCCCCCCCTCCAGGAAGATTGACTTTCCGGGCAAAAGCCCTTCATCAGAAATAAGAAGGTGTGATTTACTAAATGTATTTAGGATTATGAAAATACTTGACAGAATCAACACTGATTCTGATGAAGGGCTTTTGCCTGAAACGTCAATTTTCCTGCTCCTCAGATGCTGCCTGATCTGCTGTGCTTTTTCAGCACCACTCTAATCTTGACTCTGATTTCCAGCATCTGCAGTCCTCACCTTTGCCATGTGCAGCAAGCTACTATGCCTTGTCCTCTAGTGCTGAGCTGTGGAAGTTCACCTGGTTTCCATGTACTTTGAATGCCCAATAATTTGATCTAATAATGAATCTTGAATGCTTGAACCTAGACACCTGAGAGTTTTCATTCTTCTATGATTTCAAAATGTAGAGCATGTTTTGTGAAGTAATTAATGTGTGAGCATATGGAATGATTTCCCTAAAGGAAACTGCCTGATCACTTCCTTCAAAAGATAATATTCTGTTATCGAGTTTGTGTGATGATTTACATTCATTATGGAAAGAAACACAAAATGCAACAAATAGAAGACAAGTTTAGACTTATGTTTATGGCCTCTAGTTCTAGTTTTCCCACAAGTGTTTAAGTATTGATTCTGTCAAGTATTTTCATAATCCTAAATACATTTAATAAATCACACCATCGATGCTTCATTTACTATGGTGTGTGAATATTGTGGTACCCTAGATTTGGTCTTCTTGCCTTCCAGATAGCTAACAAGAAACTTGAGTATGCAGAAATCAGACATTTTCTTATTGGCAAGATGTAACAAGTGGTGTACAACAGGGATTAGTGCTGGGGTCCCCATCAGTTACATACATCACTAGACTGAAGGGACCAAAGGGATTGTTGCTAAATTTGCTGACAACACAAAGATAGGTAAGAGAGTAAGGTTGTTACAAAGGGACAGAGATAAGTTAAGTGAGTCGACAAAGATTTGGGAAATGGAATTCATTGAGGAAAAATGTTAAATTGTCCATTCTGGCAGGAAGAATAAAGGAAAAGCATGTTATCTGAAGGGTGAGATATTTTAGAGATACAGAGGGATTAGATGTTTGAATGCATGAAGCATTAAACGTTATTCTGCAGTTACAGCAAGTAATTAGGAAAGCTAAGTGGGGAAATAGATGGTGACATCTTAAAAAATGTCCATATTAAAGAGGAGGAAGTGCTGGATGTCTTGAAACGCATAAAGGTGGATAAATCCCCAGTGACCTGATCGGGTATACCCTAGAACTCTGTGGGAAGCTAGGGAAGTTATTGTTTGGCCCCTTGCTAAGATATTTGTATCATTGATAGTCACAGGTGAGGTGGCAGAAGACTGGAGGTTGGCTAACATGGCACTATTTTTTAAGAATGGTGGTAAGGACAAGCCAGGGAACTATAGATCAGTGAGCCTGACATTGGTGGTGGGCAATTTGTTGGAGAGAATCCTGAGGCACAGGATTTACATGTATTTGGAAAGGCAAGGACTGATTAGGGATAGTCAACATGGCTTTGTGCGTGGGAAATCATGTCTCATGAACTTGATTGAGTTTTTTGAAAAAGTAACAAAGTGGATTGATGAGGACAGAACAGTGGATGTGATCTATATCAGTAAGGCATTCAACAAGGTTCTCCATGGGAGACTGGTAAGCAAGGTTAGATCTCATGGAATACAGGGAGAACTAGCCATTTGGATACAGAAGCGGCTTGAAGGTAGAAGACAGAAGGTGGTGGTGGGGGTTTGTTTTTTCAGACTGGAGGCCTGTGACCAGTGGCGTGCACAAAGATCGGTGCTGGGTCCACTACTTTTCATCATTTATATAAATGATTTGGATGTGAACACAGGAGGTATATTTAGTAAGTTTACAGATAACACCAAAATTGGACATGTAGCGGACAGTGAAGAAGGTTACCTCAGATTACAATGGGAACTTGATCAGATGGGCCAATGGGCTGAGGAGTGGTAGATGGCGTTTAATTAAGATAAATGTGAGGTGCTGCATTTTGGGAAAGCAAATCTTAGCAGGACTTATACACTTAATGGTAAGATCCTGGGGAGTATTGCTGAACAAAGAGACCTTGGAGTGCAGGTTCATAGCTCCTTGAAAGTAGAATCGCAGATAGATAGGATAGTTTTCTCTCTCTCAACAACTTCTCCTTCAACTCATCCCATTTTCTCCAAATAAAAGGTGTAGCAATGGGTACCCGCATGGGTCCTAGCTATGCCTGCCTTTTCATGGGGTATGTGGAACATTTCTTGGTCCAGGCCTACCCGGGTCCCCTCCCACAACTGCTTTATTGGTACATCGATGACTAGTTCGGTGTGGCTTGATGCTCTCATCCTGACCTGGAAAAATTCATAAACTTCGCTTCCAGTTTCCATCCCTCCATCACCTTCACCTGGTCCATCTCCAACACTTGCCTTCCTTTCTTTTACCTTTCTGTCTCCATTTCTGGCAATAGTCTATCCACTAATATCCATTACAAGCCCACTGACTCCCACAGCTATCTGGGCTATCACCCTACGTCCTGTAAGGACTCTATCCCTTTCTCTCAGCTCCTTTGCCTCCGCTGCATTTATTCTGATGAGGCCACTTTCCAAAGTGGTGCTCTTAATATGTGCTCCTTCTTCTCCAACCATGGCTTCCCACCTACAGTTGTTGACAGGGCTCTCGACAACATGCGGTCCATCTCCTGCGCCACGACCCTCACCCCCTCCCTCCCCTCCCAGAACAAGGATAGGGTCCCTCTTGTTCTCACCTTTCCCCCCACCAGCCTTCACACGCAAAGAATAATCCTCCGCCATTTTCACGAACTCCAACACAATGCCACCACTAAACACATCTTCCCTTCCCTCCCCTGTCTGCATTCCGCAGAGATTGTTTCCTCCGGGACAACCTAGTCCACTCCTCCATCACACCTAACACCTCTCCCATCACACCCAGCATTTCCCATCACACCTAACACCTCTCCCATCACACACGGCACCTTCCCATGCAATCGCAGAATGTGCAACACCTGCCCCTTTACCTCTTCCATGCTCACCATCCAAGGCCCCAGACACTCATTTCGGATTAAGCAACATTTCACTTGTACCTCTTTCAATTTGGTCTATTGCATTCGTTGCTCCCAATGTAGTCTCCTCTATATCGGAGAGACAAAATGCCGACTGGGTGATCGCTTTGCTGAGCGCCTTCGGTCTGTACGCAATCAGGTCCCGGACCTTCCCATGGCTTGCCACTTCAACACCCAATCCTGCTCCCATGCCCACATGTCTGTCCTTGGCCTGCTGCAATGTTCCAGTGAAGCTCAGCGCAAACTGGAGGAACAGCATCTCCTCTTGCGACCAGGCACGTTACAGCCTGCCGGTCTCAACATTGAATTCAACAACTTCAGATAATTTTATTTCATTTATTTTATTTTTTTAAATATTTTTGTTTCTCTGTTCTGTACCTCTTATTTCTTGATTGTCTCTCTTTCTCTCGCTCCCCACTTTCATCACCTTTTTCCTCTCCTCTTCCCCCTTTGCTACCCTTCTCCCCTGTTTTCAATTTTGCCTCTGCTTCACCCCTCCCCCCATCCCCCACATATTTTGTCACATAGCACTGGCTTCAGCCTTGGTCATTCCCAGCTCCTAATCTCCCTATAATCTATCTACGCACTGTCATTATCACCTCTTTTTTGCTACCTTTGCTTCTGGAGCCATGACTCACCTCTCAGCCTAGTATAAATACCTCCCTATTTCTCCCTTATTTTTAGCTTTGACAAAGGGTCAGTTAGACTCGAAACGTCAGCTCTTTTCTCTCCTTACAGATGCTGCCAGACCTGCTGAGATTTTCCAGCATTTTCTCTTTTGGTAGTGAAGAAGGTGTTTGGTATGCTTTCCTTTATTGGTCAGAGCATTGAGTATAGGAATTGGGAGGTCACATTGTGGCTGTATAGGACATTGGTTAGGCCACTTGTGGAATATTGCGTCCTATCAGAAGGATGTTATGAAACTTGAAACGGTTCAGAAAAGATTTACAAGGATGTTGCCAGGGGTGGAGGGTTTGACCTATAGGGAGATGCTGAATAGGCTGGGGCTATTTTCCTTGAAACGTCGAACGCTGAGGGGTAACCTTTATAAAATTATGAGGGGCATGGATAGGATAAATAGAGAAAGTCTTTTCCCTGTGGTGGGGGAGTCCAAAACTAGAGGGCATAGGTTTATGGTGAAAGGGGAAAGATATAAAAGGGACCTAAGGGGCAATTTTTTACACATAGGGTGATGCACGTATGGAATGAGTTACCAGAGGAAGTGGTGGAGGCTGGTACAATTGCAACATTTAAAAGGCGCCTGGATGGGTATATGAATAGGGTTTAGAGGGATATGGGCTAAGTGCTGGCAAATGGGACTAGATTAGGTTGGGATATTAGATTAGATTAGATTACATTACAGTGTGGAAACAGGCCCTTCGGCCCAACAAGTCCACACATACCCGCCGAAGCATAACCCACCCATACCCCTACATTTACCCCTTACCTAACACTACAGGCATTTTAGCATGGCCAATTCACCTGACCTGCACATCTTTGGACTGTGGGAGGAAACCGGAGCACACCCACGTAGACACAGGGAGAACGTGCAAACTCCACACAGTCAGTTGCCTGAGGCGGGAATTGAACCCGGGTCTCTGGCGATGTGAGGCAGCAGTGCTAACCGCTGTGCCACCATGCCACCCATATCTGGTCAACATGGATGAGTTGGACCAAAGGGTCTGTTTCTGTGCTGTACATCTCTATGACTCTGTGACTCTCTGACTCTATAATATTAAGACTTGCTGCAAGGGGAATTGAGTACAAAAGTATAGAGGCTATCCTTCCTTTGGATGAAGCATTAGGGAGATCACAGCTGGAGTACTGTGTTGGTCTTCTTACTTAAGAAAGGATGCAGATGCATTGGAAGTAGTTCAGAGAAGGTTTTTTATAAGACAATATCTGGAATCAACATTCCCTTTAAGTTGTGCAGCTATACATGTGTACAGCCACTTCAAGGTTCTGTGCACAATGATTGGTGTTGGCATGCCACCTGCAGCATTGACTTCCTGTTCTGAAAGTCTTCATCTCATGTACAGTGGAGGCCTACACAGCCAGAAAGAAAGTGAGAGGAATTCTGCCTGGAATGGGCAGTTTGTCTAATGAGGAAATGTTGGACAGGTTAGACTTGAATCCGCAGGTATTCATAGGAATAAGAGGTGATCTGACTGAAATATATAGTATCCTAAGGGGTCTTGAGAGGGTGGATGAGGAAAGGATGCTTTCTCTTGTGGGTCAACCTAGAACCAGGAGGCCCACTATTTAAAAATGAGGGACTGCCCATTTAATGCAGAGATGAGGAGGAAACAAATTCTCACTGAAGGTGGTGAGTGTTGTAATTTTCTTCCTCAAAAACTATGAAAACACAGCTGTCTTTAAATATTTTAAGTTATTTGTTAAAGAAAGGATGAAAGATTAATGGGGGCAGATGGCAATGAGGAGTAATCAGATCAACCATGATCTCATTGAATAGCAGAACTGGCTTGTGGGGCTGAGTGTCCTCTTCAAATTCTAATTGGGATGTTTGCATTGTTGCCTTTAAAGTGTACTTGAGAGTGATGCTCAAATATCTATTTTTGAAATCTTTAGTTAGTAAGTTAGCTAGTTAGTAACAGTGAGGTAAAACCAATCTGTAGACCTGAGATGACTGCAGGAGAGTGAGTTGCAACAAGCTAAATTTTAGGCACCATTTAAATCTCATTATCAGGCAGGTCAAGTCCAAAATTTTAATTTATTTCTGAAGTCAGTCCAACCAGTGAGAATCTCTGCCAACACACAGACCTGACTAGTTATTCAATATTTCAGGAGAATGGAATCATGCATTGGTAATTTGATCGGCTGTTGCTTTGGAATACTGAATTTATCAAAAACACCTCCGTCTTTACACAATGTATATAATTGCAGGAAATGACAAACCTAGAAAGCAAAGGCAGATGATCAAGTGACAGAGTGAAAAACATCTCTTTTTTTTGTTAACTCAGTTGCCAGTGAGTGAGATTTCATAAATTCAATTGACATGAACATAAATACCTCACCTTCACAACAAAATCTATCTCACATGAATGAATAAAAAACTGAACGTACCCAAGGATGTTTCGATGTTAATTGCAGTTCCCAACTATTACTTTAGTTAGGATTAACTGAATTAGCACAGACTAGGGATTGAATCTGGGACATTCTGATCTATGTGACTCATTGCATCTACTTTTGTGCACTACATTATTGAGCTGGCATGCTGCTATTTTTAAACTATTTTATTATTGCACAAATTTTGCTGACAGTTTTCTCTCACCCACAAAATGGACAAGGGGCTTTTCTGAATCCAGTAAAATATTAATGTTATGTCCTTTCTGAGAACACACAATAATATTGTACTTTGTGGAAATGTGTTTAAAAGATGTCAGGTCAATTCACACTGCTCAGAAACATAGTAGCAGAATGCAGAAAGCCAGACTGGACTTATGCAATTAAAACACTTTTAAAAACATGCAAAATGGGAAATTGTTAAGCATTCTACATGATTCACGATGTACATGATTTAGTGGAAACACAAGACTGATTTAACTTCTGTGGCATTATGTTCCTTAGGGTTTGGGTATGAGTATAGAACCAAAGCATGTTTGATGTTGAGGTAAAACTTGAAAAGTGTTTGGCACCCTGACCTGAGCAGAAAGACTGATTCCAATTTTTTTTTCCATTCTTCTACTGGAAAGCCTGATCTCTTGCTGTTATGGCTCCATAGGCACCATTTTGCTCTCAAGTGCTTTTCCCCAAGTGACACTTTACAATATGCAAGATGCTTTTCATGCAGGCAAAGTATTTCAACCCAATCCTGTTTTCACTAAGTGTACCCACAAATTACGTTTTAGCAGAATACCACTAAATTGAAACTGGGACCATAATTCAGGATGATTTTCGCCATTCTTTTACCAGGAGGTGCAAATGTGAGTCATAACATGACAACTCAGTTGCGCACAGGAACATAGGATGTTTTGTAGCTTTTGTACTTGTGACTTTTGTGTTTGTATACTACAGCTTTAAGTGGTGTATTTTGTCCTTTCTTTTATAAAGAGAGGTTGAAACAGAGGTGTTGATTTGGTCAGCTCCAAACCAATAAAGTAAATAGCTTGAGAGGCCTTGGGGTTTTTTTCTTAAAAACAACTATTGAGAAAAGATGTTAGGAAGCACTTCTACACATAAAGGGGCTAGAAGTTTGGAACTCTCTTCCACAAGTGCCAGTTGACAGTTTTAAATCTGAAGTAGATAACTTTTTTAAGCAAAGGTATTAAGAAATATGGGCCACAGATCAGCCATGAGCTCATTGAATGTCATTTGGTGTCATCTCTTTTGGCAAAATGAACATTTAACTGTATGTCCTGGGTTGAAAACTTGATCAGTTCTTTATTTCTTTGCAATCCAGCTGAATTGGTACTTGCTTAAGGTGGCCATTAAACTGTAATATTCAAAGGAACTTTACTCAGTATAGTACTGAAGTGTCAGTATCAGATTATTTTCCAAATTGTGGGATGGGTTGCAAAATGCAAAACCTCTGATTCTGGGAATAAATACTACCGACTTAGCTAAATAGAGTATATAACTGACCAAACTCCAGAGGTATGGAGATCAGGCAACAACCATATAGGTGACGACTGAGTTCAGGAATGTGATATTCATCAGGCTCAGTGGAACAGTCTCAAAGGGCTGAATGGCCTATTCCAGTTCCTATATTCCTAGACCTAACTTGTTGCTGTCTGCTGACCTAAAATTGTGGCCAGATTGCAGCTGCTAGAAATAAGTAACTCCGCGTTCACGTTCCTGACAGTGGGAGGTACATTTCCTGAACATGGTTTATTGGTACAGTGCAATTATTACCAATTCCCTGACCAGCCATGCAGTTTGGGCAAATGCTGTTGCTGTGCTGTGTACACTATGAACTAAAGGTCCAAACTTCATAAAATAGTTGATCTGCTAAAGGGTTAGAATCTTATATTGTTTTTGACCCTTGGCTACAAAGGTTAATAAAGCTGAAGTGCTCCAGTAACTCCAAAATTAAAATAAGATGTTGATCATTGAAGAAAATTTTGCAAAATGCACTGAAGTTAAAAATAAATGAATAATAGTTGCACATGTTATTGTAATGTAATGCATCTGTTTCCTGTGATGAATAACACATTCCTGAACTCAATCGTCACCCATATGGTGGTTGCATGATCTCCATACCTCTGGAGTTTGGTCAGTTATATACTCTATTTAGCTAAGTTGGTAGTATTTATTCCCTGAATCAGAGGTTTTGCATTTTGCAACCCATCCCAGGATTTGGGAAAATAATCTAACACTGACACTTAAATGCTATACTGAGCAAAGTTCCTTTGAACACTACAGTTTAATGGCCACCTTAAGCAAATACCAATTCAGCTGGATTACAAAGAAATGAAGAACTGATCAAGTTTTCAACCCAGGACGTAACAGCTAAATGTTCATTTTGCCAAAAGAGGTGACATCAAAGATATCAGTGCATTAGTAGCTCAATGATCACATTAATTTTTAGTTTCATTTACTTTTGATTTTCTATTTAAAAAAACAATAGTTTCTCCTTGCTTTGCTGTGTTCTGAGGTACTATCCTTGGTCCCTTATTGCTGCTCATCTGCACGGAGCTTAATGACAACGTTGCCAAGAAGCAAGTGTTATTACTAAATGTGCTGATGGCTTTCAATATTAGCTCTTCTCCGACATGCTCCATTCTGATTGTTGTGGATAAGCTAGAACCTGCTTTGACTAAGCATTGGCAAGTCTACAGTTCACCCCATATTATCATCTTGTTATGAAGATGTGGGTGTACTCCACCTTTAAGATAGTTAAAAGCTAGCAGAACTATCTAACACAACACAAAATGTTCTGAACAAGATATAATGTAACCTTTTCATCCAATAGCTAGGGTAGCTGGTTGCCTGGAAATGACAAAACAGATTAAAATTATGTCAATCAGTTTGAATTATATGCCGGAAAATGCCAAACTCCAATCAAGTTTGAATTTAATACATTGACAATCTTAAAAACTAATGACACAATCCAATGATTTAGGGGTATAAGACTGGGGAAAATCAAACAGTTGAGAGGAGAACTGCCAAGCCACTAGCATCTGCAGACTGCCTGGAGAATAGCTCTCTCAAAGGTACCTTTATCGATCAGTGACCTGTGAAACAGAAATCCATAAGAAGAAGAAAAGATAACCGAGGAAGAGAATATTCGATATCTGGCTTGTTTTGAAAACTTGACTTTTTGGCAAATCTTAATCGGGGGGTTTTATCGAACTAGTATTGTAGAAGAGGAAGGTAAAAGATAGGTTAGAGGAAGGAGTTGTAAATAGTTGTTAGTTAATTGTTCTCTGTTATACCTTAAGAAATAAAGTTATTATTACTTTAAATAGTCCTTGTCCGCATGAATTTTCACAGATTACTGCATGGGATAAATCTTTTCTGTGGCTGGTTTAAATTAAGCAGGAGAGTTTACCCCATGACATAACAGTTTGGGGGCTAGTCCTGGGATTTGAATGGTTAGGGAGTTTTTGTCAATGATTTGAACAGTTTAGGTCTTAGATTTGTGAATTGAACTGGTTTAGACAGATTTGAATAGATTTGGGGGTATAAGAAAATCTCAGCAGATTTAAACACTTGCAGGTTAGCATCCTAGACCTTTGAATAAAATGTAAGTGAGACAATTTGTTTAATTTCAGTGACTACTAGTTGATTAAATTAAACGTGAGAGAAATGACTCTTAAAATTGCTAAAGAGGTTCTGGGATTTGAAGATGATTTGCAAATTTGCCAAGAAAGTTTAGAAGAAAAGAAAAAGGCTATACTTTTAGAATTAGTAAATAAGTTAGATTTGGGTTCAACCAAGGACAGAAGTAAAACTGAAATTGTAAGGGAATTACTCAAACACCTAAGTGGATCAGACAGACAATTGCAGTTGAGGTAGAAAAACTTAAATTACAATTGAGGAAAATGGAGTTAGAAGATAAACAAAGGGAGAGAGAAAGGGAAAGAAAGAAAAAAGAGAGGAGAGGAAAAAGAGAGAGAGAGAAGGTTCTTGGCTGAGCAAAGAGAGAGAAGAAAGGGTGAGGGAAAGAGAGAATTTGCACTTGAGAAGTTGAGACTTAGTCAGCAAAGTCAAGTTAACAGAATGGAGATTAAAAGAGAAGATAGTGATAGATATAAATGTCAAAACTCTGCCACATTTTGATGAGAAAGATGTTGAAGCTTTCTTTATTACCTTTGAAAAACTGGCTAGGCAGATGGAGTGGTCTGAGGATTTATGGGTAATGCTAGTTCAGACTAAACTGGTAGGCAGAGCTAGTGAGGTATTTGCTACACTGTCAGATGAAAGGTCAAGAGATTATGAAGTGGTTAAATAGGCTATTTTAAGTGCTTATGAATTGGTACCAGGAGCATATAGACAGCGGTTCAGAAACACAAGAGGGAACCAGGTCAGACTTATGTTTAATTCTTTTGAACTCAACAGTCATTTTGATTGATGGGTGCATGCATTGAAAATAGATAGGACCTTTCAGGCTCAAAGAGAGATTAATGTGCTGGAGGAGTACAAAAACTCACTTCCAGAGATGGTAAGAATTCACCTGGAGGAACAGGAAGTTCAGGAATGTGCAAAGGGCAGCAGAATTAGCAGATGAATATACGTTGGTGCATAAGACATGCAGCCAGAATTTTGTCCTGTAATGGATAGAAGTTGGGAGAAGGGGAGATCTTACACTATGAAATCAAGAGTAGAGAGCATGGGTAAGAATTTACCACAGGATAAAAAAAAACCCAAGAGGGTGGAAAGAAGGTGAAAGGCCTCAGGTGTTTCAACTGTGGTAACATGGGACATGTAAAGTCACAGTGCTGGTCGTTAAAGAAAGGCACTGTGGGAAAAGATGTGGTAAAAGAAGCTAAGCCAGTGGCATTAGTGAAAATAGTAAAGGAGACCCCAAGAAGAGCTGAGGAGCTGCATGAGAGTGCACAGCCTAGACAGGAGCTGGGCATGGAGTTAGTACCTGATCTCTACAAAGAATTTGCCTCTGTGGGTAAAGTGTACTCAGAAAGAACAGGGGAGAAAGACAAGAAGTTATAATTTTGAGAGATACAGGATCTAACCAGTTGCTGATATTAAGGGATGAGCGAATATGCACTTTTTCTAATCTGTTATTCGAGAGTGTGGTAATTTGTGGGAGAGATGGACATAAATTTAGCGCTCATCTATGTAAGATCAGGTTGGAGTGCCAACTCAAGACTGGGGAAGTTATAGTGGGAGTGATTCACAGTGTCAGTTCCAGGAATTCAGTTTGTTCTTGAGAAAGATTTGACAGGATCCAAGGTGGGAATGACTCCCCTTGTGGAGAAGCCCAAGGAAGACCAAGAAATGGAGGAATTAAAACAGAAATATCCTGGTATTTTCCCTGACTGCGTGGTAACCAGATCCCACTATTATAAGTCATAACACCAAGCTAAAATTAAAGAGAAAGATGAAGGAGGTGAGGTTCAATTAGCAGATATCTTTGATATAATGGCGCAGGAAACACCTGAACAGGCAGAGGGTCAGACAGAGGTGTTTAGTCCTGAATGACTAGAATACTTGCAACAGCAAGACAAGGTGATAAAAAATATATATGTGTGTGTATCCTTTGTAAAGGAGGCAGAGAATATTCTGGAGGGTTATTACCTAAAAGATAATATCCTAAGGCAGGTTAGTGCAGAGGAGAAATGGGCCAAAGAGCACCAGATTGTGTTGCAGGTAGGATGCAGACAGGAGGTGTTACGGGTAGCACACGAACTACCTGTAGGAGGTCACCTAGGGGTACGAAAGATTCAGGCTAAGATACAAAAATATTCTTATTGGCCTGGAATGCAAAAGGTTGTGGTTAATTTGTGCCGTACATGTCATACGTGCCAAATGGTAGGGAAGCCACAGGCAGTAATAAAATCAGCATCTTTGTTGCCAATTCCAACAATTGAAGAATCTTTCACACAGGTTATAATTGATTGTGTAGGTCCCCTCCCAAGACCTAAAACTGGGAACCAGTACTTGTTAACCATAATGGATGTGTCTACAGATTTCTGAAGGCAATTACATTACAGCGTATCAAGGCAAAACGGGTGGTAGAGGAGTTAGTAGATTTCTTCACATGATATGGACTACCCAGAGAGATTCAGTCTGACCAAGGGTCAAAGTTTACTGCTAGGCTGTTTAAGGAGGTTATGGATAGCTTAGGTATACAGCGCTTAAACTTCAGTGCGTACCATCCTGAATCCCAGGGAAATGTAGAAATGTGGCATCAGACCTTGAAGACCATGTTTAGAGTATACTGTCAGGATTACTTGAATGATTGGATAAAGGTATCCTATTCATATTGTTTGCCATGGGAGATGCTCAAATGAATCTACTCAGTTCACTCCCTTTGAGTTAATATTCGGTCGTGAAGTGAGAGGTTCATTGAAATTAATTAAAGAAAAATTGACAGGACCAAAGTGGGAGATCTCACAACTAGATTATGTATCGGAGATGAGGGAGAGACTAAATCAAGTAGGTAAGTTAGCTAAACAGCAGCTAAGGAAGGCACAGAGTAGAATCAAGCACATGGCAGATAAAAGGTTTGAGACTCTGATGTTTTCCTGAGGGGCTGATGTGTTATTACTGTTAGCAGTGATAGGAGATCCCTTCAAAGCCAGGTTTAGTGGTCCCTATCAAATTGAGAAAAAGTTGAGTCAGGTGAACTATCTAGTGAAAATTCCAGATGGGGAAAAAAAAAGTATGTCATGTGAACGTGTTGAAACCGTATTATACTAGAGAGAAAGAATTGGAGAAACAGGTGTTAGTTACTGTCTAATGACTAATGGTATTGGTCATGAAGTTAATGAAGATCTAGACCCCTCTTAAGGGGCCTTTTGGTTCGAGATCAGTCAAAAGAATCAACAGAATGCGGGCTGTATAAAACAAGGTTATCAGTTTATTAAAGTAAGGCACCTTGACGCAATTCTGTCCAGCAACACAGAGGTTAAAGCTTCTGTGCTCCGTGTCAAAATTGTGCAATTACATTAAAAAATTATACATTATTTATATGTTTTACGAGACAGTACAGCCTTACTTACAAGAAAAGACCAATCAAATGTAATAAGGTGACATGATTTGCAACAGGTTAATCCAATGATTTACTTAGTTAGTTAGTTTTAGTTACTGCCGAGTGAGGAATCAAATCCACATGTGGATTTTGAGGTGCCTCAATATAGATTAAAAAATGAAGTCTTGAGGAGTGGGATAGATTATGAGCTATCTGGCTCAGGAACTTAGAACACAGTTAAAAGATTTGTTACTGCAGTATGAGGACATATGTAAGAATCAGATGGGGAGGACTAATGGTATTGTACATGAAATAGATATAGGGAATACTGCTCCAACAAAACAACACCCCTATCGGTTTAGTTCTTTCAAAGCCAGACAGGTCCAGATGGAGGTGGAGGCCATGCTCGACGAGGACATCAGGAACCAAGCCAGAGTGAGTGGAGTTCGGCACTCGTCTTAGTTCCCAAACTGGACGGGACTCAACGATTCTGCGTGGATTATCAGGTCAATGCAGTTACAAAATTGGACTCATATCCAATTCCGAGATTGAAGGACTGTATGAAGAAAGTTGAATACGCCAGTTACATCACCAAGTTGTACTTAATGCATGATTACTGGCAGGTACCTTTATCAGAGATGGTGAAAGACATTTATAGAGCCATAGAGATGTACAGCATGAAAACAAACCCTTCGGTCCAACCCGTCCATGCCGACCAGATATCCCAACCCAATGTAGTCCCACCTGCTAGCACCTGGCCCGTACCCCTCCAAACCCTTCCTATTCAGTTTTAAATGTTGCAATTGTACCAGCTTCCACCACTTCCTCTGGCAGCTCGTTCCAAACACGTACCACTCTCTGTGTGAAAACGTTGCCCCTTAGTTCTCTTTTATATCTTGCCCCTCTCTCCCTAAACCTATGCCCTCTAATTCTGGACTCCCCCACCCCAGGGAAAAGACTGTTTATTTATCCTATCCATGCCCCTCATGATTTTGTAAACCTCTATAAGGCTACCCATCAACCTCCGACGCTCCGGGGAAAACAGCCCCAGCCTGTTCAGCCTCTCCTTATCAAATCCTCCAACCCTGGCAACATCCTTGTAAATCTTTTCTGACCCCTTTCAAGTTTCGCAACATCCTTCTGATAGGAAGGAGACAAGAATTGCATGCAATATTCCAACTGTGGCCTAACCAATGTCCTGTACAGCCGCAACATGATCACCCAACTCCTGTACTCAATACTCTGGCCAATAAAGGAAAGCATACCAAAAGCCTTCTTCACTATCCTACCTGTGACTCCACAACCCCAAATAGGCTGTTTCAGTTCAAAGTGATGCCCTTTGGAATGATGAATGCACCCACCACATTCCAAAGACTCATGAATAGAGTTGTGGCTGGGTTAACAAACTGTGTAGTCTATTTGGACGATGTAGGGATCTTGAGCAAGTCCTGGAAAGATCACATGGTACAGTTAGCACAGCTCTTTGAATGACGAGATGCAAAACTAGTTACAAACTTAAACAAACCTGAATTCGTGAAAGCAGAGGTGACATTCTTGGGATATAAAATCAGTCATAGAAGGTTGACCTCCACGGAACACAAAGGCAAAGACCATCGAGGAATGCCCACGATCAACCTCGAAGAATTGAAGCACCTCTCTCTTCAGACTCAATGGATTCTGTCAGAGGTTTGTTCTAAACTTCAGAGTCAAAAGTATGGTGCGGAAAAGCACAGGTCAGGCAGTATCCGAGGAGCAGGATAATTGATGTTTCGGGCATAAGCCCTTCATCACAAACTTCAGCAGTGTAGTGACACCATTAACCAATTGATTGAAGAAGAACAACACAAAGTTTTGGTGGATAGAACATTGCCAGGAGGCACCTGACCATTTGAAATCTATATTAACCATCAAACCAGTTTTAGCTACAAACCTTTCAAAACCTTTTAAAGTCACCATCGACACTAGTGACGTAGGAGTTGGAGCTGTACTCCAATAGAAAGATGAGGATGGGATTGAACTGCCAGTTGGTTACTTTTCAAAGAAGATCTACATCCACCAGTGGAAATACTTCATGACTGAGAAAGAACTATTGAGTTTGGTACTGGCTGTACAACATTTTACTGTGTGAGTCACAAACAATGTGTCAGAGATGGTGGTGTACGCTGATCACAATCCGCTTACATTCTTAGAACACCTTAAGGACAAGAATATGACACTATATCATTGGAGTCTTATGTTATAGACTTTTAATTTAAAAAGTGTACATGTTGCGGGTCATAAGAATATAATCACAGATGCATTATCCCGGATTTAAAGTTTGTATTTATTTAATGTTTTTATATATATAGTTATCTGGGAAGAAGTTAAGGTGAACTTAGTTATAGGTATGTTAGAGTAATGTATTTAAAGAACAGGAAAAAACAATGAAGCCATCTTTTCATTATGATGGTTAATTTTTTCCTAATGGGGAAGTGTTATGAAGATGTGGGTGTATTGTGCCTTTTGGAGTTAAATGTTAGCAGAACTACCCGACACGTCGCCAAGTGTTCTGAACAAGATATAATGTATCTTTTTGTCCAGTAGCTGGTTTTCTGGAATCGACACAACAGATTCGAATTAGGCCAATCAATTTAAGTTATACCCCGAAAAATACAAACTCCAATCAAGTTTGAATTAAGTATATTGACAATCTTAAATGCCAATGACACAATCAGATGCTTTGGGGGTATAAGATGGGGGGAAATTGAACAGTTGAGAGAACTGCCAAGTCACCAGCATCTGCATACCACCTGGAGAATAGCTCTCTCAAAGGTACCTTTATCGATCAGTGACCTGTGAAACAGAAATCCCTAAGAAGAAGAAAAGATGACAGAGGAACAGAATATTCAACATCTGGCTGGTTTTGAAAACTGGACATTTTGGTAAATCTTAATGGGGGGGGGGGTTTAAATCGGAGTTGTATTGCAGAAGGGGAAGGTAAAAGATAGGTTAGAGGAAGGAGTTGTAAATAGTTGTTACTTAATTATTCTGTTATACCTTAAATAAAGTTGTTAAACTTTTACTTTAAATAGTTCTTGGACTCTAAAATATTCACAGATTATTGCACTGGATAAATCTTTTCTGTGGCTGGTTTAAATTAAGCAGGAGGATTTACCCCGTAATGGAACAATCTTTATAGTGGAATACTGAGGTTCACACTTTGGCTGAATCAAATTCTGCATATTAATGGTGTCCCAAAACATCAAATTCCTGTCACCAAAACTGTCCATTTTTCCACGTTCTATCAAGTCCTGTGGTGGCCTAAGGCACCCACTACAGACCATCAGCAATATCTTTTCACCTCCGATCTTGACAAGAGAGAAGACTGAAGTTTGATACAATATAAGATCATCACAAAAAATAAGATATGTTGAACATCAAGGAGCTTCTTAATCATATCCACAGGAAGACCAATCTATTGTGGCAGTGCATTTAAAAATGACCAAAACTGTCCACATTCACGAAGCTGTCAGATATAGACACAATCTGGGATTCAGAACTTGAACAATTTTGAGATCTTCTTCCTCACTCATTATTACAACACAAGTAAATGGCCTTATCCCAGTGTAATTGAACACTGCTGCAAAGGACAGCCTACCTGACTGTAACAAACCTGGTCATAATACTGAAAAACACAAAGTTTATATCGGAGGAACACAAGAGTCAATGTTACGGGCACAAGCCCTTCATCAAGAATTCCTGACAAAGGGCTTATGCCCCGAAACATCGACTCCTCTGCTGCTCGGATGCTGCCTGACCTGCTGTGCTTTTCCAGCGCCACACTTTTTGACTCCGATCTCCAATCCTCACTTTCTCCTAATGTTTATATCCTGTCAATTTCACAATGAAAAGCTGGATCTTGGGGCTATTGTCTTGCTAGTTAGGGACCATTGTTTCCAACGATGACTCCCACACTTAAAATTAGGTAGCTCAATCAAATAAGAGCAGAAAAATGCAAGCAAGAAAGAGATCAAGAGTTAGAAAGTGGTATTAGATTGGATACCTTTCTCAGCTGGCAGAACCATGGGCTGAATTGACTAGTTATAAACGTTCTGTTTCAATATAAAAGTTATAATTTAACTGTTCAATCTGTAATTTTTACTAAGAGTTAGAAATTAGGAGACAAATTGGAAAAGTTAAGCAAATATGGAGCATGGAAGATAACTGGCAAAGTATTAAATTTAAATTGTGCATTACAAGATTACATTTCAACTTATCAGAACAACCATTTTATATACATATAACTATATTAATTAACATCACAAAGCAAAGGTTTGGTTCTGACAAAACTTCTGCCTAATCAAGTGAACAAAATTTCAGACCAGAGGCATTCTCTCTAGCTGCTCCCTCTCAATTAGCATCACAGATTACTGCCCATCAGCCCACTGTGGTTTGTGAGACCTTGCATTTTTGTATGTTGACAAATATGAACGGCTTTTCCAACATTACACAGGTCACACCACAAACTTACCTATAAATCGCGTCTGGAGGTTGGGAAATGTTTTAAGTAAATGCAGGCCTTTCTTTTTCTAAAGTGCAATAAATACAAAAACCAACAGCAATTTAATTTCATTTTCTAGAATTTTATTTTATGCTCAGCCACTGCAGAAGCCACAACTTCATGTGGCAATGTTAAATACACCTGGGTGCAAAGTGAGAATATCCCAATTTTTAATTAGAGAACAGCAGTGATCAACTATACAGAACGTTGTTTCAGATCTAGTTGTTTAACACTGTTGCTAGTTAAGAAAGATCTTTAATTTTTATTGCGCATATCCAATGTTTTAACTGCATAATATAAATCTTCACTTGAACCCAACAGCTGTTACTCTGAAGCAATCACATTTGATGCACTCCTAAACATGCTCAGATGGTTAATGGCAGAAATCCATTTTGGGTCCTTGACAATCTCCCATAAATAACTTCTTCATTCAATGCTCAGATGGACAAATCATAAAATAGTTAACCGGACATTCAAATGTAAAGTATTCATTCACAAGTACACTTTTGAGATCCATATTCAGATAGAAATTATTGCAGGGAAAAAAACTGGGTCAAGTACATCATACACATGACGAAAAAAACGTGCATTCTTAGCAGTGCTTGTGCAAGCAACTAAACAATTTAGTCAAGTTAATTTCAGAGAATGAGCTAATCTCCACTATCATTCACAGGGACTAGTGACAGTGAGACCAACATAATGGTCCTGTCTCGGACAGCAAGGGCCTATAACTGAAGAGGGGTTAAAAAATCTGAGCAGGGAATCCACAGGCAGCGATGGAAGGCAGAAGATTCCATATGAGGATAAATAACTATGAATGGAACAAAATCCAAAGATAGGTCTTCTGAGAAAAGGAATGGAAATTAATTAGTGCTGCAAGTTGTAACATAACTATAATGGTTAGAATATTTTAACTCTGGAAACTAAGTATTTATTATATTTACAGGGATAGTCTATTCTTTAGTCAAAATTACTAAACTGAAATGAGTTTAACTCAGATTGAAACTGCACAAAGATGTCCACTGTGCTGTTTAATTCAAAAGTGCTTAAATTATACAACTGGTTAAAATTAAATTTTCAAGACAAGGGTAAATTTGAACAGGAATAGATTGCACAAAAGATGGATATGTTCCATAGCTCTGTGTAATGTCTCCTACATGTTCAAAGAAGACAGTTATTTAAACCACAGAAAAATGCACCTTATTTTTAGGCTGCAGATGCATTTGAATTGTGATGCACAAAGCTTGTAATTACATAGATCGACATGTAATTTATATTTAATTTTCTAATTGTACATATTATTAGATCCCTTAAATTGTGCCACAAAGACGACAGCAGAGTGACATGTATGAAACTGAAGTCAAACAATTTTAAAGGGAAGATGTTGATATGAAGATGAGCTTGAACTGATGAATGGCTTTTTTTATGATTCAAATGAACAGCTACTTCCTGGAGATTCTAAGATTAGAATCCTCAACCATAATAATAATACTGTATTTTATGGATACCAGTTCAATCAAGTGCTAACCTCTTGATTGTTAAAGTCCTATTGTTTTGCTGATGAAGAAAAGGGATTAAGAAGGTTTTGCTCTACATACTGATAATGAAATGTAACCTCATTTATTACACTTGCAAATGATGGACACTACCTTCTCATTACCTGGAAGCTCTAACAGACTGAATATCTCCTAAAAGCCTGTGTATGAAGGCTTTAAAAGGATAATTAAGGCTTATAAAAACAGGTGAGTAACAAAAACACTTGCTATCAACTATCTATCCTCAAATTGCTTGCTTAAATTTCCATGTGTTGTTCCATTCCGTGTTTTAAGCTAGCAAGTTCAATTATCTAGTTTGAAGATGCTACTGACTTTCAGAATATGCAAACTACTTGTCAAATATCACTCCAACCATTGTTCCATTTTTGCTCATAAACAACAAAACTCTCACTAAAGGCAAGTAAATGCATTAATTTCTTATACATTTTCCCACGAAAAACTTTTCCATACCCTTTTTGCAGCATCAAGTCATTTTAAAACAAACACCAAATACTGCATCACTGCTCCTTACTGGTCTAAACTAATTTTGCAGGTAAGGCAGTGGTAAAAATGGAACATGGAGGTGGCCAGTGTATTTAAAATATAACATTAGTGCATTTCAAATGATGTTTGTGTTTATCTAGTCTACTGGAGGCTGTGCCAATTTGCAAGTGAACAACAGATTTGATAGCAATCAGAATGAAAACATTTCCATGATTCACCTCCGCATCAGACTTGGCCATGCTGGAAAAAAAGTGATATGTAACCCTCGCCGTGATCTTCTACCCCAACATGTCTTAACTTGGTTCAGCATTGACTTTAGAATTAAATGACTACCTTTGGGGCAAGAGAGTCTTCTGCCTAAAATGCTGAAACAGTCAGGTCACCCATGCACAAAGTACAGCAAACGATCACGAGACTCAATCCATATTATTCTGTCCCCAAAATGATTTAAGTATTTGGCTTCTACATAGCCTGTTTCAGCAGGCAACAAAGTGCAGTTGAGAGAGGTTTCAATGTTAATGTCACAATATGCTCAACTGATAGGTTTGGTCAACCAAGTGGCCAAATGATAGAACTGTAAGGCAAAATAATCTGCGATTTAAAAAGCACAAAAATTTAACCAAACATAAGGTGGTCCTAAACTCTTATGTGGCCAGTCAACCCATTCTAGACACTTAGTGGGAAATACACAGTGCAGGGCCTCAAAGTTTACCTCTCTACAGATATTTGTTATATACTTGCCATCCTGCCAGAAGTTGTGAAACCTCTCACAACTCATTGATCATGCAGTTATAGACAGGAACCTATAACATCAGGCCTGCGTAGAAAACATCTTAACTACCACATTACTAGGCCTGCTTATTAAAAATAATCTTAATCTTCCTGGGAGATCATTTGTTAAATCAGCATTCAACTTTTTTGTCGTCATGCTAAGAATACAGGACTTAAAAAATAAATAAAAGGAAGTACAGGGTCATACTAGTTTTACAAAGCTGTAGTCTCCATGAAACAAATGATTTGTTACAAACCCCTTACTACAAACTGACCTTTATTCAAATAGCAGTCCTTGGCAAGTGAAGTGTATGTAAATACATGTCTCATGACTGAATTGAAGTGTGCAATGGTACATTTGTACCATTATTTGCTGATGTGCATTCTAGTTATAACAATATTTAAGTTTCTCTTATATTTGAAATTGTATCCCAACAAGCTCTTAGTCCAGTTCACCAGCACATGATAAAAATAAATGTGCATCTGCAGACAACTGGACAGATTACTTTAAGCAATGCAGCTAAGCTTTGGAGAGCACTGTACAACTAAATATTGGTCATACTTAAATGACTCATCCTTACATGCTCTACTCCATTGAAATATATTTAACTGCACATACTTGCAATTGTCTGAAAACACTGGTAACTCTTGATATTTTTGATGGGAAAGTATGGAATAGGCTTTGTCGCAGTACTAATTATTATTGGTTTTTCAAGTTGCTGTAAATTTAACTGTATGCTTCGAATATTATGGTTACCTCGATGTCGCCAAGGCTAACATTCAATTGTTAGGCAGTTTTAAGACCACCACCAAGAGGTGTTAACTGTCAAGGCAGGGGAAACTGCCACAGATTAACCAAATAACACCTATCAAGTAAATATCTTCAAGTGTTTAACCTTATCTTGCCTGTTCAAATTAAGAATTGCTGTAACATATAGTCTCAGCTCTAATTCTTCAGTCCTCTATGACTCATCCACATTGATAACATCTGACAGCACAAAGCAAAACTTGCCAAACTAAGCATCATCACGTTTTTGGTACTTTTGTTTTGAGGGGGCACCACATATTTGAGCAGTTTAGGTAACTTGCTAAATTCACTTAAATTTGAAACCCTTCCATAGCCTTTAGATAAAAGCTAACCTTCAATAGCTGTTCCTGAGCTGGGTGCTACATTTTGCTCTCCAGATTTTATAACTAATGAACAAGTGTGTCATTTTAACCCCCATAGAATTTGTTTTGCACAAATAATGACACCTTCTCAAGAAACATTCAACTGAAACGTGGAAGAAAGTAAAAGTCCTTGAAAGTAAAATTTGTATTTAGTAATTGTTTTTAATCTCAATTAATAAGTCCAGGCAGACCTCAAGAGTACAAGTTCACTTGTAGAATTTGCTTGCTGGATCCAGAGTGCCCTGGCAGCCACCTTGCCTTCCCAATGGAGAAAGGATCAAAGGGTATGTCCAAATCCGGCTTGCCTTTGCTGCTGGCTAGGTTCGAGGAAGATTGCACATTTCACATTGGTCAGTGCCTGGGTGGTTCATGAATGTGCAATGTCTACAGGACCACATCGCAGTGGGAGCAGACTGTGGAGACCCTCCCAGTGCACCATAATCAGAAGCACTGTGTGGCTGAACTCCCACTGTACCTGTAAGTGGACAGCAAATGATTAGTATCAGGGCTGAAAAGGTTTAAAACCTACAGTGCACATGCAAGTATGCTGTATAAGACTAAACATTCAAATTCATTCAGGTAAAGTTGAGCATTTTATGAAGAGAAACTGTGATACAGACGTATGCCAAACTTTAGAGTTGATCACTACCAGGACCAACTCTTTTGTTAACATTATAAAAGCAATTCAGATTCTTCTCTCCTGTCAGGTTTCTGTTGCCAAGCAGCATCACAGCATCTAGCAGCAGACTTAGGATTCCAAATTTGGTAAAAAGGTGAAAATTGGAATTTTGTATTGTTTAAATCAAATGGCACCCTTTTTAAAATATTACAGCTTTGAGTAGTGGTAGTTACACAGTGAAACTTGCAGCATGATGCATAGGGTCCTGTTCTTTGTAGACTGAAAGAACATGTGCACACAATGTGAGATTTTCAATACAACAGGTAAGAAAGATCTGCTAGTTCATTACTCAAGGTAAAGTCCCGAACAATAACAGTCAACCTGCCTGGTTTAAAACCAGGAAATGTCAGGCCATTTATTGTCGATCCTTAACAGCTTTATTCCCCATGGCACACCTCCATAAATCAGCACTCTCCTTTTACACATAATAAATGTTGGTTTTTCCCTTTATTAGTATTCTTGCGAATTGTCCTGATGGGTGAAGGACAAAATGCTTACATTTCAGCAATACTCAGGTTTGTGTAGTTTGAATGGAATGCTAGATTTTATGTAAAAGGGAAATGCATATTTAAAAGTTCAAATAGGGAAATCAATATTTTGACGTTATGTATATTAATCGTATTGTAAATATCTGCTACCTACTGTCATCAATTTAGAAGACAAGAAAGTGAGATGAAGTTTGTTCTAAAAAAAGGTTAATGGTAAATGTCTTTCCCTAGGATGGGAAATTTCAAGACAAGGGGACATATTTTTAAAAGGGGAGAGATTTAAAGACGACATGAGGGGCAAATGTTTTTGTTAAAACACAGTGGGTGGTTCGCATGTGGAATGAACTTCTTGAGGAAGTGGTGGATGTGGGCATAGTTACAATGCTTAAAAGACATGTAGAGAAGTACATGAACAGGAAAGGTTTGGAGGGATATAGGCCAAAAGCAGGCAGGTGGAACTAGTTTAATTTGGGATTATGTTCAGCATGGACTGGCTGCTTCCCAGCTGTATGACTCTGACTCTTGGGTGATCAGAAGGTTTGCACGATAGGGAGAACATTTTGAAGAATACAAAGTCAATTATAAATATTCCTGACCACTGGTTCACATTCTTTTACTAGCAATTTTCTCCTTAGCAAAACCCTAACATTCCTATACAATTATGCTCGAATAACAAAGCAAAGATTTTTTATAAATGTGGCCTTCTTTTATTTCTTCCAGGGCTGAGTGTCTCTAGCAAGGACAGCGTCTGTGGCCCATCCCCAACTGCCTTCGAGAAAGCGTTGGTGACCCGCCTTCTTAAATTGCTGCAATCCATATGTAGAGTCATCCACAATTAAGTTAGAAAAGGATGTGCAGGATTTTGACCCCATCATAAATGAACAAACAGCTTTACAGTTCTAAATGAGAATAATGTGCAGCTTAAAAATATTTAGTTACTGCAATCAGATTTTGGACACTGAGGTTGTGAAAATTGTTATACAAATTCCTTCTCTGTCTTTTGCTCACCCCTGTTAGTCATGACAATTGGAAACAAATACTCTTACATCCAAGAGGGCATTCAACATCACCTATGTAATGTGGGCTTGGAACTAGGTGCAAGATACAGACAGACTGGGTAGCAGTGACAGATTCACTTTGCCCACCAACACAACCAGCCTTTCCTGTATATATTTTCCAATAGGCCACAACAAACAGATTTGACAAAATCAATTTTACAATTTGCATTTGTGGAATTTGAATAACTAACATTTGGATTATGAATCAGGTACCACAATCACAATACTGTTGTAACTCCTTTACTCACAAATTGTCTTGTTCTAAAGGCATTCATTCTTTTCATTCAATTTCACACATCAGAAACCTTCTGAGATCTGTCTCCAGCAGCAATGGTTTAAAGTTTAAGTCTTAACACTGTGGATCAAAGTGGATGGGTCAGGCGAAACAGAAGTGTTCCACTAATTTTTCTTTCTATCCCAAGATGTGTCAAGTTAGATTTGGCTTCTAAACAGAGAAGTTATGAATCAGACCTGGAACTTGCCTACTGCAATGTACCCAATGCCCAACTCCCTACAGACATCAAAAATGTACTTTGTAAACAGACAGACATTACATTCACAACCTAATAACAGCAATTTCTAAAATTCACATGTAATCTTATGAGAAAACTAGGAAAGAATACCAGTAAAGTTCCAGGGCAACTGAGAAACCATTCAAGAAATCAGTATTCTTATCACAGCTGTGTATGCAATAGTAGATGTCAAATTGTGATTTGAGTGTCAGCTTCTGATCTAAGACTGACTGGTATGTGAAACAGATACATAAATAAGTTAGAAATTCATGTATTCTACTATTACTGTTTAGACTGACTGCACTACCCATCCCCTTTATCTCCTTACTGCAGAGCTGTTCAATGGTAGCCCATTGTTCTGATCTCTTCCAGGTCTGGGCAAGTTCCTCATTCCGTGTTTTCACTGCTTCCAACAACAAGTTGATACTATCCTGTTAAAGATATGAAAGAGTGAAAGTTAAACACCCAGAAATAAGGTCAGATCTATGTCACTATTGAGAACGAGCACTGTTGGAGATGAATGAAGACTTTAAATAAATAGTTTGGTTGTAATAACTTGCATTGAAACAATTTATTTCAAAGCCAACGTTCACAAGAGTGGAAACCAGTTTCCAAATTCCAAAATAAGAGTCATTTGGATTTTTTAAAAATAGAAACAGGTGATAAATTGAGTGCAAACTCAAATTATAATTGTGTTAGTGGCTGGATATAAGTAATCAGCATAATGATGTAGGACTAAGACAGAGTATATAAATAATAACATGGAGTCACCATTTGGCCACTGACACGTCAGAAACTCGAGTTTACACAAGTACACTTCAGCAATGAAGGGACAAATGCTGCTAAAATTCTTACATAAACGCAGTTCAGACCTCTACTAATACACAAATTAATACATATAAATAAATCACTTCTTGAAAAAAAACATATTTGTAACCTTAAAAACTTTGTAATATAATAAAAACTGTATGGAGCTAAACTCAATGTAACCAGTTAGAATAATCAATATTTTAAATTAGACAAACATTACCTATATCAGTATAAAGGGAAGTGTTTGAAGAAAATACAATAACTGGACATTCTGATAAAATGATTGCCATTTGTGAAAAGTAGTTTGCATTTAATAAAATACATAACTGTCCTATATGAAATTGAGGTTTTTGAACAAGTTTATTTTCTGAAGCCTTTTCATATTTCACACCACAGGTGGATCTAGATGTGCCAAAATATTAAAGTTTGGATGTTGCATCACATGGAGTGAATGATTATGGAAAACAATATTGATTTTAGAAAGCTAAAACTTGAAATTCACCAAGATAAATAAAGCATTACTTTATTCTTTCACAGGATGTGGGTGTTGCTAGCATAGTCAGCATTTGCTGCTCATCCTAACAATCCTTGAATTTAGCGGCATGCTAGGTTATTAGAGATGGTAGTTAAGAGTCAACTGTATTTCTGTTGGTCTCGAGTCACATGTAGACAGTGTCAGTCAAAGTTGGAGAATTTCCTTCACTTTGGGACATTATTGAATTGGGTAGTTTTTTTTAACAGCAATTTATGTTAGTTATGGTGATCACTATTACAGATTTAGCAACTGAATTTAGCAACATTCCATTAGCTATCATGGTGGAATCTGAACCTACATCACTAGAGCGTTAGGCACAGGATTGCTGGTCCAGTGGTATTAGCAATGCACCATCATCTCCCAACACATTAAACCAAACAAGGAAAATCAAAGGATTAACGTTCTCATTCTCAGGAATAAAAAGTTAGAGATTTTTTTAAAAACAGGTTTTTCAAAGTAACTGAATAGCAGATATAAATATGCAGACTATAGAAATACTAAGCCATGACATCGCCACTGAAAATTTACTGACATCACTTGCAAGTATTTTCAGTAAAATTTATTTGCAAATTCATAGCTGCCTTTTGCCAATAAGATCCACTGGTCTTAGGACCTGGCTTTCTAATTTTGATTATCTATGATACCGAGCCACAGGGTCAGATGCAAAGCACAGAAACAGACCCTTCGGTCCAACTCATCCATGCTGACCTGTTAATCTATTTCCATTTGTCAGCGCTTAGCCCATATCCCTCTAAATCATTCCTATTCATATACCCACCCAGATGCGTCTTAAATGTTGTAATTTTACCAGTCTCCATCACTTCATCTGGCAGCTCATGTCATACACACACCATCCTTTGCATGAAAATGTTGCCCTTGGGTCTCTTTTAAATCTTTCCCCTCTCACCCTAAACCTATGCCCTCGAATTCTGTACTCCCCCAACCCAAGAAAAAACCTTGTCTATTTATCCTATCCGTGCTCTTCATGATTTTATGAACCTCTACAAGGTCATCCCTCAGCCTCCGCGCTCCAGGGAAACCAGCCCCTGGCTATTCAGCCTGTCCCTATAGCTCAAATCCTCCAACCCTGGTAACATCCTTGTAAATCTTTTCTGAACCCTGCCAAGTTTCACAACACCCTTCCATTAAGAGGGAGACAAGAATCTCTCACAATATTACAAAAATGGCCTAACCAACGTTCTGTACAGCCACAACATGACTTTCCAACTCCTACATTCAATACTCTGACCAAATAAGGAAAGCATACTAAATGCATTCTCCACTATCCTACCTACCTGCGACTCCACTTTCAAGGAACTATGAACCTGCACTCCAAGGTCTCTTTGTTCAGCAACATTCTCTAGGACCTTACCATTAAGTGTATACGTCCTGCCCTGAATTGCCTTTCCAAAATGCAGTGCCTCACTTTATCTAATGTAAATTCCATCCACCACTCTTCAGCACATTGGCCCATCTGATCAAGATCCTGTTGTACTCGGAGGTAATGTTCTTCGCTGTCCACTACACCTCTAATTTTGGTGTCATCTGCAAACTTACTAACTATGCCTCCTATCTTTACATCCAAATCATTTATACAAAATGACAAAAAGCAGTGGACCCAGCACTGTGATGCACCACTGGTCACAGGCCTCCAGTCTGAAAAACAAACCAACGCCACCAACTCCCTCCATCTTATACCTTCAAGCCAGTTCTGTATCCAAATGGCTATTTCTCCCTGTATTCCATGAAATCTAACCTTGCTAACCAGTCTACCATGACAAACCTTGTTGAACACCTTACTGAAGTCCATATAGTTCACGTCCACTGCTCTGCCCTCACCAATCCTCTTTGTTACTTCTTCAAAAACCTCAGTCAAGTTATTTCCCACGCACAAAGCCATGTTGACTATCCCTATTCAGTCCTTGCCTATCCAAATACATGTAAACCCTGCCCTTCAGGATTCCCTCCAACAACTTGCTCACCACCGATGTCAGGCTTGTCACCTTCCTGAAATAGTGACACCACATTAGCCAACCTCCAGTCTTCCAGCACCTCACCTGTGACTATCAATGATACAAATATCTCAGCAAGGGGCCCAGCAATCACTTTCCTAGCTTCCCACAGAGTTCTAGGTTACACCCGATCAGGTCCTGGGGATTTATTCCACCTTTGTGGCTTTTAAGACATCCAGCACATCCTCCTCTGTAATAGGGACTTATTTCAAGATGTCATCATCTATTTCCCCACATTCTGTACCTTCCATGTCCTTCTCCACAGTAAACACTGATGCAAAATATTCGTTTAGTATCTCCCCAATTTCCTGTGGTTCCACAAATAGGCTGCCTTGCTGATCTTTGAGTCGTCCTACTCTCTCCCTAGTTAAGCGTTTGTTATTAATGTATTTGTAAAAACCCTTTGGACTCTCCTTAACCCTATTTGCAAAATCAATCTCATGTCCCCTTTTTTCTCCCCGATTTCTCTCTTAAGGTATACCTCTACTGCCTGAGGATTCACTCATCTTTGCTGTCTGTACCTGATACATGCTTCCTTCTTTTTCTTGACCAAAACCTCAATTTCTCTAGTCATGCAGCGTCCCCCTACATCTACCAGCCTTGCCTTTCACCCTAACACTGTCTCTGGACTCTGGTTATCTCATTTTTGAAGATTTTCCAGCCACCTCTTTACCTGCGAACATCCGCACCCCATCAACTTTTGAAAATTCTCACCTAATACTGTCAAAATTGGCCATCCTCCAATTTAGAATCTTAACTTTTAGATCCTGTCTATCCTTTTCCATCACTATTTTAAAACTAATAGTGTGAAGAATTCCTAATCTGTGACTAACCCATGTACTAATCCAACCACTGATTTTGGCAAAGGCTTTGGTTGAAATGCTGTGAAATTAAGCATCAGTTGTTTATAAAAGTATGTTATCCCACTCCCACTGGTCCTAAAGTAGCCTTATCTGGCCCTACCAGATGCCCATTAAGGGAAATTCCTGCCTCAGGCATGATTTATCGCCTTCTGATGATTATAGTTTTTTAAGGAATCCTACTTCCTTAGGGAACTTTCACTTGTGTCTGGTAGAGTATAAGGTGATAGTAGATTTTCACTGAAACCCTTGATTTACATCAACACACAACTGAAGTCTTTCTGCAATGAGAATGTGTTTTTATTTTAAAACACATCTGCATTCAGTTATACAGTATCTGGAAGTCATATATAGAGTGTTTACTACTGATACAAAATGAACTTAGCTGTGATGTTTTCCTTCATTCATCATTGTCTTGCAATTAAAATATCTTAACTTCAATAACATAACTAAATTTTAGTATGCAAAACAAGACTTATTTTTAAAGAGTTCTTCAAAGGAGGTATTCTACAGCTGAACTGTAGAACTGAACTTCCATTGTTTACTTGGACTTCAGTAAAACATTTAACAAGGTTCCACATGGTAGACTAATTAGTATAGTTAGATCACGTGGGATGCCATTTGGACACGAAATTGGCTTGATGGCAGAGCAGAGGGAGTGGTGGTGGGTAGGTGTTTTTCAGACTGGAGACCTGTGACTGCTGTATTTCACAGGTATCAGTATTGAGTTCACTTTTGGTTGTCATTTATCTAAATAATTTGGATGAGAATATATGAGGTGGTCAGACAGGACATTGGTGAGGCCTCTTCTGGAGTAGTTTGTGCAGGTCTGGTTGCCCATGAATTAACATGCTGTTGTCATAAATGGAGGGTTTGAGATATAAAAACAGACTGGGATTTTTTTCTACCAGAGTGTGGGAGGTTGAGGGGTGACCTTATTGATGTTTATAAAATCATAAGATAAATGACGAGACTCTTTTCTTTATAGTGGGGAAGTTCAAAATTAGGGGGCATATTTTTACAGTGGGAGAAGAATGATTTAAAAAGGACATAAGGGGCAACATTTGTTTTGAAACAGTGTGGCTCGTGTGTGGAATAAACTGTCAGAGAAAGTGGTGGATGCAGTTACAACATTTAAAAAGATATTTGGATAAGTTCATGAATAGGAAACGTTCAGATGGATCTGGGCCAAGTACAGGCAGGTGGGACTAGTTTAGTTTAGGAACATGGTTGGCATGGACAGGTTGGGCCTGTTTCAATGCTGTAAGATTCTATGAACAGTTTGTATGGTTAAAAAAAAACAGGAAAGTAGATTATACTGGGCCACAAGATTTAAAGTTCAATTTTATAATAATTACTGAACATGGCTTTCCCTTTATCTTGGTAATTTAGAATACTGCTTACATTATTTTACTAGATTGCAAGAATATACTGAATGATGAAATAAAGCTGTTAGCAATACTCCAAACTATTGGCATTTTTCCAAAGCACTAGGTTGAGTGAAATCCTAATAAGACAAAATTTACAATCCAAATTGGAAAGGTTAATTCAACTTCAAAGACTGTCACAAGATCTGTCACACCTCAGATGTCACAACCCCTCAGAATGCCCAAAATGAATATTGTAAAATATGACATACCTTTATTGCTCAAAGTTAAAATTCACACTAAAATTCATAAAATAAACATAATGACGATGAATTATTTGAAATTAAAATACACTGAACTCAAAATCAAATGCATCATAGACAGAGTCCCAAGCAGTTCAATATTTTGATTGATTCTGATCTCCAGTTGATTACTACCAACCAAACCACTTCTCTCACATGCACATATTGTGCTTCCTGTTGAGCTAAAAAGTAAATTCTAGAAATGATCTTTACAGACATTCATTGGTAATATGCCAAAACAGCAAGCTACTTCTGACTCAAAATCAACCCTGGGTCTGGGGGTGGCCTGCCAAAAATATGCACACACAAATTTTTATTAAACAGATTTATATCCATATTGAAAAGCAACTCATTACAGTAAATATTTTACGATTCCAATGAGCATCCACCAAAACAGAAGTTATGTAACTGCAAAAGCAAATAATCTGTAAAGTTTAAAAAATAGTTCCGGAATACTTTCCTCCTGCAGAATACACAAACATGAGCAGAGCAGAGTAAAACTTCCTAACAGCACGTACAACGCTGGACTGCAAGATCAGAACAGGATAGCTATTCAGATTATATATATGGCTAACAATATTAATGCACGCTTAACTTATTCTTTTTCACTATTAATTTGCACAAAAATACTTCAATGTAATAAATTTGTTCTTAGTGGGTGATTTTGCAAAATTATGTAGCCATGTGATCACTCCTTCAAGTGGAAACTGCCCTCCCCCCAACCCAGTGTTGCCTCACAAACTCTACACACAAAGTTACATGTGTCTGACACCTGCCTGACCACAAGGAAGTTGCTTTTCACCACTGAGGAGGAGGCCCTTTTTAATGATAGCATTCTCACCATTTTCCACCAGGTGGTGAAGGGGTACAAAGCTGGATGAGAATTTAGAAGGCATGGTTAGTGAGTTTGCAGATAACACCATAAATGGTGGTATAGTGGACAATGAAGGAGGTTATCCAAGATTACAAAGGGATCTTGATCAATTGGGCCAATGGGCTGAGGAGTGACAGATGAAGAGTTTAATTCGGATAAATGCGAGGCGTTCCATATTGGTCAAACAAACAAGAGCAGAACTTATACGGTTAATGGTAGGCCCCTGGGTAGACAGACCTTGGTGTTCAGGAACATTGTTCTTTGAAAATTGCATCACAGATAGTCAGGGTGTTTAAGAAGGCTTTTAGTATACTTGCGTTCATTGCTCGGACCACTGAGTATAGTAGTTGGTATGTCATTTTGAGGTCAACCTACATTGGTGAGGTCACTTTTGGACTACTGTGTACATTTCTGGTCACCCTGCTATGGGAAGGATGCTATTAAATTGGAGATGGTGAAAAAAATATTTACAAGGATGTTACGAAGACTGGAAGGTATGATTTATAAGGAGAGGCTGGGTAGTATGGGAGTTTCTTCCCTGGAGCATAGGAGGCTGAGGAGTGACCTTATAGAGATTTATAAAATTATGAGAGGCATAGGTAAGGTGAATAGCAAAGGTCTTTTCCCTAGGATGGGGTAGTTCAAAGCTAGGGGGCATATTTTGAAGGTGAGAGGGGAAAGATTTAAAAGGGAACTGAGGGGCAACCTTTTCACAGAGGGTGTTTGTGTGTGGAACAAACTGCCAGAGGAGGTAGATACATTTACAACACTTAAAAGACGTTTGGACAGAGACATAAAAAGTGAAAGGTTTGAAGGGGTATGGGCAAAATGCAGGCAAGTGGGGCTAGTTTAGTTTGGGAAACTTGGTTGGTATGGATGAGTTGACCAAGGGGACTGTTTTTGTACTGTATGACTCTATGACTATTACTTTCAATCAGACTAAAATTGTCCAAATAACCACAGATAAATTTGCCCTATCGTTTTCCAATTCCAAACAGCATTAATGTTTTGGATTTTTTTCCCCACTTATTCATTGCAACCAAACATCTTTTAAAGGAATAAAACAAAACTCCTTTCGGGTGTGGTCACAACTGGACAACTTAGGGATTTTAAACAAAAATCAGATATGTTACATTGTATGTTCAGGGCTATTGAATGATACTCACCCTGAGTGGCATAACATCATTGGTTACCAGAAACAGAAGTAGGTGGAAATCTGAGATGACATCAAGAAAGACAGCAGATTGATTCTGTGATAGGTAGGAGGCAAGGGTATGGAAATCCTGCAGTAAACAAAGGAAGTTACTTTTTGCTGCTATAAGGAACACAAGAATAAAGACAAAAACAGAAATTGCTGAAAAAGATTCAGCAAGTCTGGCAGCATCTGTACTGTGAAAGGCAGAACTCTGAAGGGTCATATTTTGAAGGGTCATGGAATTCCCATAGTGTGGGAAGAAGTCATTCGGCCTATTGAGTCTGCATCGACCCACTGGTCACTGGACCCAAAATGCTTTGTCTCCACAGATGATGCCAGACCTGTTGAGTTTTTCCAGCAGTTTCACTTTTTGCTTCCGATTGCCAGCATTCGTAGTTCTTTAGTTTTTAAAACACAAAAATAAAGCTTGTATTAAACAATACTTAGTTTAGCTAGTTTTGAGAAGGTTTGTAGCTCAGGTTGAGGTTGACTGCTTGCTGAGCTGGAAGGTTCATTTTCAGACATTTCGTCACCCTACTAGGTAACATCAGTGAGCTCCGGATGAAGCACTAGTGTTATGGCTTGCCTTGTATTTGCATTTAGGTTTCCTTGGGTTGGTGATGTCATTTCCTGTGGTGATTCCATTTCCTGTTATTTTTCTTGGGGGTGGTAAATGGAATCCAAGTCAACACGTTTGTTGATGGAGTTCTGGATTGGAATGCCATGCTTCTAGAAAAAAAAACTAGCCACCAGGATACATGAACATCAACTAGCCACAAAAAGACAGGACCCTCTCTCACTACTGTCTTTACATACAGATGAGAAAGGACATCACTTCGACTGGGACAACACATCCAACCTAGGACAAGCCAAACAGAGATATGAACGAGAATTCCTAGTAGCATGGCATTCCAACTGGAACTCCATCAACAGACACATTCTAACTTATGTGATACAAGTAGAAGGTTCTATTTGGATGACCCAACTTTCCTCAAAAGTTCCAGTTAATATTGTTAATGTCAATTCAGATTATGCAGATCAGACATTGACTTCCTAGCTCATTGTGAAGAATCAATATAAAACATTTACCACCCCCTGAGAAAAAGAACAGGAAATGACATCACCAACCCAAGGAAACCTAAACACAAATAAAAAGCAGGCCATACCACTAGTGTTTCATCCAGAGACTTACTGATGTTACCTAGCATGGTGATGAAATGTCTGAAACTGAAGCTTGCAGCTCAGCAAGCAAACCTACATCCAGAATATTTATTTTTTGATACTGTGAGTATTATCTGAGGGCACTAATACTATAACTAATATAATACAGACTAGGCACATTGGAGCTTCATATTCTTGTTTCAATGAGTTAACTGTTTTAATTCAAGGAACAATAAGAATGCCACAATTTAAATAATTGCTACGCTGATTGGCAGAGGAGAAAAAAAAGCCAACAAGCTGGACGCAGGTTCAAATGTGGCATTCACGAGAGCATTGGATGATGATAATGGGTGAAAAAATACAAGAATTACGAGGGGAAAAATGGTTTGGAACCAAGCCAAAGTTTCCAGAGTACCAGTGCAGATATGTTACGTTAAATGGCCTTCTTTTACGCTGTAACATTTTTGTGATTCTACTTCCTATTGCTTTCGAATGGCTGGTCCTGGAAAATGCATGTTGACACGTAAAGACTGAATGGGCTCTGCTCTGATGCTCACCACAGTTAAACAATACAACACTCACTGTCAATCTAAACAAATAACAAATGTTGACTTGGGTGCTTGAAACCATCCCTCAGCAAGAATCAATACCTTCAAGAAGGGAACAGAAGTTATATGACTGTTTCAGTCAAGTAACTTATCAAGGTAGAAATTCTAACTTGTGATACAAGTAGAAGGTTCTATTTGGATGACCCAACATTCCTCAAAAGTTCCAGTTAATATTGTTAATGTCAATTCAGATTATGCAGATCAGATATTGACTTCCTAGCTCATTGTGAAGAATCAATATATAAAAAAAAGACAACTTCTACTGGAAATCTATGCAATACATTACTTCAACATAAATTTGGATCAAGTTATTATGCATTTATCTGAAGTCAATTTAAATTGAACCAGCTGTTCAAATTATAGTTTTAAGTGAGATATTAAAACCGAACTCTAAACAGTTAAACTTGATCCTAATGAGCTGCCTTCAGAAGAATTCATGGTCATATGCGTTATTAAAAAAAATCTTGCAGGATATAGCTATAAGAGTAGTTTTCAGTGTGATTTATTTGGGCGAACCATAATCAAATATCACCACAATCTACAGTAGAATTTTAGAGAAATAAAGCTTTGTATAAATTTCTGGTTTTGGGGTTAAACCCAAAGGCAAGTTAATACTCACTGAGCCACGCTAAAATAACTTGAGGGAGTTCAAAAGATTACGAAGCAAAACCTAAAAATCCCATCGTGCGCGTCTGTTTGTGGGTGTGCGTATGTGTTTTGGTGGAGGGGGCAGCTATGGAAGTGAAGAAGTGAAGATAACGTGTGAAGAAAATTCGAACATTAGATGTTCATATAGTTGTAAATTTGGAAATGATAGAGCTTAAAGCATTAAACTCAGGTACTCTCATTGGAGTGATATTATTGAAATGTAATTGTTAGCCACAATCTGGGTCATTAATAAACACAATCTATTACTGGGGGTTTTCATTAGCTTTTGTTATCCTACAATTATTGGCCACCCTTACTTAGGAGACCATTTATTGGATGCATCCATATGCCTCTGGATATGTTACACTGTAGTCTAGTGGAGGTATTTGTGTTGTAGAGTCAAACAAACCGACATCCATGCCAATAGGTTTAGTGAAATGCAAAAATGAAATCATTTTACAACAGCTGTGAATTTATGAAGTGGATTATTATGCCACACACGTGAGTTGTTGAACAAGTGCTGCTAGTTACTGCTTAAAACTATGTCAGCCAGTTTCTCTGCAATAACAGAAGGCAAAACAATCCCGTAAGAAAATTCAAATGTAGGCCAAAGAGAATTCCAAGCTCAGTAAAAATTTCAACCCAACTGTTGGTATTCTGTTTTGTGCCTGCTTCATTTTATGCACCCATTCAAAGTTTAACAGAATGCTAACTTGTTCAATACAGCAGTGAAATGTTTACCTGTGTCTCTCCGACGACATCCCTGTTCACAACAGGGAAGGGGTGTGGGGATGCAGCAAAAGTGTAAACAGGATCCTTTGGAAAAGTTGTAGGAATCTATATTGGATGTACAATCAATCAATCAGAATAAAAAAATCAAGTTTATAGATACAAAAGAGAAAATCATGAAAACAGGCAGCATATAAACATATTTGGAGCAGATATCGGCCATTTCGCTCCACAAGCCTGTCTTGCCACTTTACAAGATCGTAGCTGATCTATTTGTTTGAAATACTTATTCCCATTAACCTTTGATTCAACTGAACAAAAATCCATCTCCTTAAAATCCTCAGCAGCCTTCTGATCAGAGAGAAAATACATTCTCGTCTGCCCTAAAAAGTGTGATCACTAACTTTAAAAAAGTGTCTCTTAGTTTCGGACTCACCTACATGAGGAAACATTTCCAGATCGACCTTGATAAGATTGTTCAGCATTTTGTATACTTCAATCAAGTCCCACAATAGTACTGTTAGAGAAAAGGCAGACTAGTATTTCAGAAATAGACCAATTGTTAGGACACTTCTGAATAGGAGTCTACACACAAAAACATCACCCAGTCCTGTCATATTGCAGAAGATGCACAATTGCTTGGAATTTGCCTTATTTTCTATTTTTAATTCTAGAATTCAACATTTGCACTTCTTTAAAAATAGATAAAATGTTTCCATATTTGAAACGACTTTGGATAAAATTATCTTTAGGAATGAGATAGCCAGATTTTCTACAAGACAGTAACAACTTGCATGAAATGACTACCTTTAAACAGAGAAAAGGTGTCCTGTGCTTCTCAGGAATATGCACAAAAATAAATGCCAAGACAATGTAAATATGAGATGGGATAAGCATGTAAAGCGGGGAGAAGGATGGATGAATTTAAGAAGAAAATCTTAGAATTTGAAGCTTTGATAGCTGAAAGCACAGCTGTCAACAGTGTGTTAAATATAAGTGGGATATATAAAAAAAGCTAGAGACAGAACAATGGAGTTTTAGCCAGGGGTGAGGGCTTTATGGCTGGGCAAGGTTATAAGCTAAGGAGTGTGTGGTATTTAGCACAATGGTGAAAATTTTTCATTGGAGACAGTAACTGACAATGAGTTGAGCAAAGGCAGTGAGCAAGTGGGATTTTGTGCTGTAACAAAAAGACAGGAGAAGGTTAAATTGCCTTAAGTTTCTATAGAGAGGTTGCTGAAATCAGACAGGTGAGTATTAAAACATTTCAGCTTGGATGAAACAAAGATATGGCTGAAGTTTTTATAAGGACAGGTGTAGTCTTTGCAATGATTTCAGCTTGTTCTGCCAGAAAGGCTTCAACAGAGTGGGAGGGCAGACAATATTCAAAAACAGGGAATAAGGTGGATTTTGTGGTTATGATGTCACAAAGTTAAAAATCACACAACACCAGGTTAAGAGTCCAACAGGTTTATTTGGAAGTACTAGCTTTCGGAGCACTGCTCCTTCATCAGGTAGCTGTGATCAGGTTGTGAGACTTTTTAAACTTTGTCCACCCCTGTCCAACACCAACAACTCCACATCATGACGTCCCAACACACTTTAAAACCAATGAAGTAGGAACCTAGAAAGTTTTGCACAGGATATTTACAAATTATACATTTTAAGATACTGCTCATGCACAGCCCAACAAAATATATTTAAATGGTGCATAGCATTAAACAGAACAGGCTACGCAAAACAGTTTAGAAGGGATATTGACCGTAATAATTTAAAACTATTGCTTGTGGAGAAGGAAGGCTTTCGGAACAGTAGCTGGGATCTATACATGCATGTTATTGCTAATAGAAATCAGTGCCTGGAACACCTGCACAGGAAGTAGCTTCAGATTCTAAATATTTCCATGTACTGGCAGCTGTTGGGCTGTCTGCCGATCTGGTTTCACTTAGATTTCTGTACAGTGCCTTACTTTGGCTACTGTTTTAAGAACAGTGCCGACAAACTATAGTCCTCCACATCTGTCTGTCATTTCTCAAGAGAATAATCATTGACCAAAATCAATCAGCACTGCATGACAAATAAACCTGTCTTAATAATGAATGAAACTGAAAAAAAAAGTTTTGCAAATCAGTAACCAATTCATCAAGTTAAAATAATTAACTGAACCTAATAACTTGTAGTAGATGGCACAGCAATGCCCAAACTACGTTTTGAGTTTGTCTGCTATGATACTAATTTTGCTTGTCAGATATTTGAACTTGTAGGGTTGGTTACCAAGTGAAAAACATTTAGGATTAATAGAGTATAATATTAGTTCTAAAAATAACAAATTTCACTATTTCTACTACCAAGCTGCATGTGATCAACATTACAGGGAAGTATTTCACCACTGACTAGAAACTCAACTAAACATGCCAATTTTCTCCCATTTGTTCTTTCCTATAAGCACTCACTTATTGTTGAATTAGGTGTCAGGTTGTCAAAAGCCATATGTCTGTGAACCCCAACAGGGAGTAACATCAAGATGTTCCTGTTAAGAGTACATCATTGCCAAGATGGTAATTTGATCAAGCTTCTCCTTCCTTAGCCCAGGAATGCTGAAACTAAATGTAGTTCTTCAAATACCATTTGGCTGGCAACTTTCCATTCAGTGTGACTGAGTTATTCACAATTTTAACCAGTCTTGTTTTTGTATAGCTACAATTCATCTTCAACCAGAAGCTCTACTTAACAGATTTCTGTTCTTTTAAGAAACAAACATATACATAAATGTTTGGTTAAAAAAAACTGACAAGAGCAAAATAAATTTACTATGCAATTTGAACATTGTATGTATTAAGGAAACTAGTTTTCTCAAGAAATAGGAGATATAGTAGATAGATGTTGCCTATGTAATTTGTACTTCAGCAATTGAAATGACTTAGCAGTGAGTGAGATGACACACAAACTCTGTGTACTTCTCATCAGCCTCAAACTTAACCCACATTAATGCCACCAAACTACCCATTCAAAACATGATGCCCGTGTTTAGGCACATCATGTTTATGCCTTTTAATTCTGCAACAGAATTATTTCTGTACTGCAGTACTGGCAAAGACAAAACAACCATTAATAGATTCAAGCTCCATATTATGCAGCCACAATTTAAATGTTCTCTCGCTTTATCCAAGGAAAAATGAAATACAGTCCTGATCAAATTCAGGATTAAAGATTTACCTTAGCTCATACTTACATCTATGATCAGATACTCAACTGGCAAAGGCCTTGCTAATTGTGTGATTTCGTTACCAAATTTGTCTATGTCCTATGAGAGAGAAACCACACGAACAGTTTACATGCATTGGGTTAACACTATTATCATTATGAAAAATGTTTTGCAAAATTTCTACTCAAAATTAAGCTTCTGTTAGCAATAGTAATCTAGCATTCGAATAAAAGAATAAAACAGCCTTCAAAAGAACTTAGTCAGTCTCGTAAAATGGGCAGATAGATGAAAGTTAATGCACAGAATCACAGAGCGATGGATTCCCAATGAAGCATTTGGACAGGCAATATGAAGTAAATGGTATCATTTTTATAGGGAATGCAGGAACATGAAGGACTGGGGATTCTTTGAAGATAGTAAAACAAGTTGATAAAAGCTATCACTTTTATAAATGGTGGTACAGAGCATAGGAGCAACAGTGTTTTGCCAAACATTGATAAGTGATGGATTAGGCCGCAGTTGAAGAATCAGATCCAATTTTGAAGAAAACAAATCGCATTTACATTGGATCCTTAACATAGTTAAGCAACCTGATGTTCTTGACAGGGGTTTATCATACAAAACTTGACACCAAGTCCAGAAAGTAGCATCAGTTCAGGTCTCCAAGAACACCTTAAAGGATGAAAAACTAATTAAGAGATTAAGTGTGTGAATTCCAGAATGTAGGGCCAGGGCAGTTAAAAGCACCATCATCAATCATGGAATGATTAAAATCTGGGATACACAGGTCATAATTGAATGAGTGCTGAAGTCTGAGAACTGGAGGAGATTACAGAGATAGGTCAGGTTATTTAAAAACAATTTGTATTTTAAAAATGAGGCATTGCTTACAGAAGGTCAGTGATCACAGGAGTGATGCATGAACAGCCTTTTAGAGGAGTAGAATTTTATAGAGTTTAGAAAGCAAGAGGCTAGTCAAAAGCATGTTAACAGTCATAAGGCAATGACACAGACAAGAACTTCAGCAACTGAGCTGAGGAAGTGTTGAAGTCACACAAACAGATGGAAGCAGCCAGTCTTAGTGATAATGCAGACATGTGCTCAGAAGCTTATCTGAAAATCAAATCTGACACCAAGGATGCGTTTCAGCCTCAGCTGCCAATAAGGAAGGGTGGAGTCAGTGACAAAGAAAGAGTTTGACGACAACGGATTGGTTTTCGCAATACCTTGTTTTAGTCAATTTCTGTTCAGCCAATGCTGAATGACAAGCAAGCAGTCTGACAATTTAGAGACAGTGGAGTGGTCGACAAGGGCATGAGTGAGGTATAACTGGCTTGCTTCAGCTTTCATGTGGATGAGGTGTTTGGAGATGATGTCACCAAGGAGCAGCACACAATGAGAAATAGAAGGCAGCCCAATGCTACAGCTTTCAGGACAACATTCCCCTTATTTTGTTTGGAACATGCTGGATTTTTAAAAATCATCCCCAGAGAAAATCTGAGAATTTCAAAAGATTGAGGAACTTGTTACGTTGGAAAGTCAAGTGGTTATTCAAAAACATAAGGTGGACTTGAAGTAGAGAATGTCAATGTGGAATTTGACAGAGGTGTTCAAAGGTATGATGCATTTTGATATGATAATCACGGAGGAGTGTTTCTATTAACTGAATCGGTAACTTGAGGACACACATTTAAGATAACTGGGAATAAAACAAAAAGATTAAAAGGTAGCAAATTATAAACTGATTGCACGGCCTGACAGAGAGGTGGAAACGGATTCTGCAGTAGCTTTCAACAGGCTGCTGGGTACATATGTGGACAAGATGTTCTTAAAATACCTTTTTTTGTGCTGTAAGATTCCATAAAATAATTTATGTATCACTTTTATGATAGAAAAATGCTGTCATTGCATAGGAGTGATGACTCGATGCATAGACACAAAGCCACAATAGATGATGACAAACTTAGATAAACAGGTAAGTTTTAGGAATTTCTTAACAGAGACAGGTTTAAAAAAAAAGTAGGGAAGTTTAGGAAGGGGATTCCAGAGCTGAAGATATGGGCAACTGAAAGCACAATCACCATGGTGCAGTAAAGAAACTCATGGCTGCAGAGATGTCAGAACTGGAGGAGCGCAGAGATCTGGTAGAGCTGCAGGAGATGAACAGTCAGGAATGAAGATGCCCGTAATGGCGATGGACGTGAGTAACCTCAGTGATAGAAAGGACATGGCGTTGGTTGCTCAATTCAGCGTCTCATGGGACATCAAGGCTGCAGACAATTTGGTTCAGCCTTTCATTGAAATGAATACTCAAGATGTTGCGAAAGGAAAAGGCTCTTCACTTGGGTGAACAATTTTCCTCAAGTATAAGTACAACGTTAAACAGTATATCGTACGGTCACTGATTTCATCTTTTTTTAAAAATCACTCACGGGGTGTGGGTATCTCTGGGTGACGAGCATTTATTGCTATCCCTAATTGCCCAGATGGCAGTTAAGAGTCAACCAGATTGCTGTGGGTCTGGAGTCCACTTTGCTTCGAACCTCAATGGCCCACAGCACCCACTTTGCATTTTCTTTCCTTTCTCCCTGCAAGATTATAAGGCTGACCTTAATAGCAAACAAGGAGAGAATATCAATAGGGAATTTGACAAAGGTGTTTAAAGATACGATGCATTTTGATATGATAATCAGGGAGAAATGTTTCTATTAACTGAATCGGTAACTTGAGGACACACATTTAAGATAACTGGGAATAAAACAAAAAGATTAAAAGGTAGCAAATTATAAGTTGATTGCATTGCCTGACAGAGAAGTGCAAACAGATTCAATAGATTGGACTATTTATTGCAATTGTTTGGACTCATGTTGCACATAGTATATACTGTGTAACACAGTCAGCTAATCAATTACCTTATAGAAAACATCAGGAACATACTGCTCACTAGAAGACTCCTTAACATATCCCAGCTCTGGTGCATCTCTGCATGGCAGAAAACAGTCATCGCCTACGAGAGCCATACACTGATTGGAAACTTGGTAACCTTCAAAATGAACTTGATTATCTGGGCCACCTAAGGAAAAAGTGAAAACACAGATTTGCAGTAGGAAACATACCAAGTCCTTGTTTAAAACTATTTAGCTTTAACAGCAATCTTACGTGGTCTGTGTTCTCATTTAGTGTGCAAGATTTGTTTTAATACAGTTTACCACAGACACATGAACTAATCGGCACCAATTGGATTGGCCTCTTCCACACTCTTCTCCTTACTTTTGCTCTCTGATTCCCTGATGGTAGCTGTCTCAATTCCTAACTCACCTTCTAGGTGGCAATCCTCAGACTTGCAGTGTCTCTTGCTACCCTGACTCACCCTTTTATCAAATCTCCTGAACCCTCACTGGGAATAAGGGCTTGAGACATAAGCAGAGAGAGATAGAAGTAGCTGCAGATGACTTTCTTCAAATGAATTGCTGGTTAACTTCACCCCGTTTTGGTCAGAAATCTCCTGGTAGCAAATCCCTGAAGCTGACAATGCAAGACATCATACTGGGATATAACTCCTCTCTGCTGGTGTAAAACCAGCAAAGCTTACAGTGCTTGCTTACACTATCACTACTTACACTTAATCATGGGCACAGCTCCCCGTAATTCTGAAACTCAAGCCAGGGTGGAAAGGGAGGTATCTGATAAAACTCCACGTGAGGAGAACTTACTAACTGCAAGTTGAAGCTGCTCTTCCTGCTTCTTACTGGTCATCTGCAGTGAATGTTCAGGAGCACAACAATCAGTAGGAGAATTGGAAAGCATGTTCAATGAGATGATAGATTAGGGAGCAGTTGAGGCCAGTCAGGGGGTTGGCAACAAGAAAGGTTTACAAAAGGTGAGAGATTATGACAAGCAGGTACCACAAGTGGCAAGTTACCATTTTCATTTTATATTGCTTAGTTCACTTTATTTTAAAATATTTTGTTTATCAATATAGAAATTTATCACTGTAAAGAATCTTAAAAAGGTATATACTTTAATGTTTTTATTTCTGAACAGAAAGGCTCTATAGCACTTGATTGTAGCTTTTACGTTGATTTTAAAGGCAAAATATGATTCACTTCAATTTGCAACTTTCAGGAATACAACTATGAATTTTAAGTGAGAACTTACTGCATGCGTGATGCATAGATGTGATGGGAGACTGCACTATTTCAAGATTTCCAATCCTACTCTCTAGCTTAAATCAGTGCATTTGCAACACATTTCTGATCCAAATTCAAAGTCAGAGCAAAAAAAGTTGCAAAAATGTAGGTTTTGTTCAAAGTGCAAAGTTGACATTTTTACATTTAAAAATTTGACTTATTAGATTAGATTACTTAGTGTGGAAACAGGCCCTTCGGCCCAACAAATCCACACCGACCCGCCGAAGTGCAACCCACCCATACTCCTACATCTACCCCTTACCTAACACTACGGGCAATTTAGCATGGCCAATTCACCTGACCTGCACATCTTTGGACTGTGGGAGGAAACCGGAGCACCCGGAGGAAACCCATGCAGACACGGGGAGAATGTGCAAACTCCACACAGTCAGTCGCCGGAGGCGGAATTGAACCCGGGTCTCTGGCGCTGTGAGGCAGCTGTGCTAGCCACTGTGCCACCGTACCGCCCAACTAGTCACCATTGCAAACACAGTTCTTCCAAACCTTGCTCTGCTCCAAGTGCTGCAGCCAAAAATTTAGGGAGCTTCAGATTCCTGATAGGGAGAAACACAACAGATTTTCTCCAGGTGTTATACCAGGAATCATGGTTGGCAGAGAAATTTCATTCAGATCAGTCTTCGCAGCTGCTGTAAGTGGTGCAGAGGTTAGTCCCTATATTACATTATTTTTCATAAGCTGAGATTTTATCACAATTAACTCATACCTGTTGCTAAGACGGTAACAAACTTGGATCCAAAATGATTGACAGGAGATAGGCGGCAAACATTTGGATGCTTATTTTGGAAATCTCCTGCTGTGATGCATTCTTCTGCGCTTAGAAAATGTGCATCCTGACAAAGAAAAATAAAACCAGCAATGCTTCAAATTTCTAAGCTCAGGTTATCAGTAACATAAATACAGCTGTTTAATTGTATTTTTGATTGCCAATGTCAAAACAGCTTTAGGCTGTAGCTTGAATGACTAGAATTATTACCACTTAACTAAATGAGTTTAGGACCAGCAATTGGTTGGGTCTTGGGAAGATTGCTCTTCTCTCCATACCTCCCTAAGTAACTCTTTACTCAGCTACCAAGCAGTATGCTGGTGACCTGGCCATGTTTCCACATGATTTGTAAGGCTTGTGCATCAATGCCAGCTCCTTGTTAAAAAAATTTAAAAATAATTCCTCGATTCTCCTAACTATTTTCTTCGTTTATTTCAAACATTTCTCTTGACAATGCAATGCTTTCTGTTTTGATGACTCAGACTGGAAAAGCATTCAGGCTTTACAGCAATCTGAAAAAAATTGGTTTTTCCGACCTATTTTTTCCTCTCAATGCCAGATTTTAGAATCAATAACTTCTCAGCATTGATTACAGACAGTGTCTTCCAGTATTCATCCTTTAGAAACCTCAATCCTTTCTTTTCCAAGGAAACAGTTTCAGAAGTGTTATACCTTTATCCTAACTCAAATTACTTATCCTTGGTACCATATCGATAAATATACCATTCCCAGCCTATTAATTTTGTTTTCACTATGGGTTGTTTTTTTTAGATTAGATTACATTACAGTGTGGAAACAGGCCCTTCGGCCCAACAAGTCCACACCGACCCGCCGAAGGGCAACCCACCCATACCCCTACATTTACCCCTATACCTAACACTACAGGCAATTTGGCATGGCCAATTCACCTGACCTGCACATCTTTGGACTGTGGGAGGAAACCGGAGCACCGAGAGGAAACCCACGCAGACACGGGGAGAATGTGCAAACTCCACACAGTCGCCTGAGGCGGGAATTGAACCCGGGTCTCTGGCGCTGTGAGGCAACAGTGCTAACCACTGTGCCACCATGCCGCCCACTAGTTGTTCTAAACAGTACATACTGATCTTTTAACTGTGGTCTGCTATCCACCTTCCAAAGGAAAGTCAGTGACCAGATAAATAAGTAGTGTGCCCTGTTGGCACTACACCAGTTTCAGCTGCTCCCAGTACGTTGAGTGGAACTTCCACCCTTCATGTCAGAGGGACTTCTACCTTCTGGAGTTGTTGGTCAATCTGACTGGCCAGCAGCTCCAACGGTCCTGACATGCCAGAGATCAGGAGAGAATGCTGTCTGGACTGCAAGCTGTGCCAGGATGAAGGTGCCAATGGACCCCCAGAATAAGGTAAGCAAGGGCATTGGATAGGGTGGGTTCAAGAACCTTTTGGGTGGGGGTGGTGCGTGAGCAGCAGAGGGAGACAGAGCAGACAGTGAGCTTGAAGTCCAGGTGAGGAGACGGAAAAGAGTCAATCCCTCTTCCCATTCTTAAAACATTTTTTACAAAAAATGGGCTGATCATTCCTGTCTGCTTTATTCCTGCCCCATTTTACTCAGCCCCCACGAAAAAGACACCCTATGTGGCTCTTAAATTTGTCAGGGCAATAGGCTGGACTTTATCATGAATTTGTTTTCTCTTCAATTCAATGTCTCTCTATTAGCTTTCTCTCCACAAGGCGGCACAAGATCTGGACTATTTCTCCTGATATCAGTGTGGATGGTACTGAATGTAAGTTGCAAACTGAATTCATTTAACTCATTAAAATTTGACTTATCTTCTACGGTTAAGCATATTGAAGAGACTTTTAACAATGTATATGATTTAGTTTTGCAATGCATTTTTATTAGTTAGATGTATCTAATAATACACTTCTGTTATGTTCAGGTACTGTTTTATCAAATTAAGGCCCAACCTAACAAGAGTGTCCTTTTCTAATTTGAAATTTATTCACATAACAGAATCCTAGAAATAAGCTTTGCAGAAGACAAATAATTCTGTACATGACTGACACTCTAAAATTTAATGGAATTATGAGTTGATCCTTCTCAACTCAGAATAACAGGCACATCTGCATGCGTCTGTAGTGATGCCATTCTTGTCTGAGAGAGTTTTCTGGAATGCAGCAAATGTCTTCAGAGTAAACATAGCTCCAAACATTTTCAGAACTCAAGCTTTTTTGCCTTATTTTTTTTCCTAGCACTAACTTAAAATTATAAGTATCAAAAGGCATAGTTTTAAAAACATCTTTCTGTTCTGTTACCAGTTCAATCTGCGACAAACACAACTCATTTGTCTGAAGAGCTTATTTTGAATAATCCTGAAGGAAAACATTCTCAATTTGGGAAGTTAAAAATCACAACACCAGGCAGGTTTATTGCGCAACAATAAAATAGCAAATCCAGTACCCATTCCTACTACCTCCCTTTACTAATCAGTCAATGAAGCTGCATACCAGATAATTACCTGAAAACTAAAAACCATAACTTTGTATGGCCTTATAACATTAAACCTCATCAACAATGGATCCTGAATGGACCAGAGAAGTCAAAATAGATTCTTCTGCCGTAAACATTTGTTTATTCAATTGTTGTAGCACCATTAAGAAGCAGTTTCATTTTATACCAGAGCTGCAGCCATCATATAAATGCAGTCTGGATAGAAATTCAGGACCAACATCATACTGGCACAAGTACAGCAAGAAGTTATACTTCCCATTTCACGTCAGAGTGAAAAGAAATTTTCTTTTACCTTCCAAATTTAAATCCAGTATGTTTTAGCTTCACACTATGAATCATGATGTGTGAAAGCTCCATAGCTCAGTGGGGATAGATAAAGAAGGTGGAAGGAGAAAACAAAGTTGATAAGAAGAAAACAAGCACAAAAACAAAGTAATAATATGGGGTATATTTAAAAAGGTGAATGTATTAAACAGAAAAACTGCATACTGAATTTGAATTGCATGATTCTTTCAGTTTTCTTGAATGATAGATTTCTTTAAATTAGCAGGAACAATAAAAAAACAAATCAGGTTTTAAGAAATTTTAAATTAAATACATGTTATGGAGAAAAGCATAACTGCTAAAGTTAATGTTAAAATTGAAAGGTGTGAAAATTGAATAAATGGACAGCCCTGTTCTCTGTCAGATCAACAAACACACTTGAAATGTAGCTTAGTTTTTAAAAAACGTAAAAATACAGTATGCATTGGAGTGATCAATTTTCAATGAAAAAATTCTTACCTTATTCCTGATAAATTTGACAGTGCCTTTTCTTGTGTCCTCTGATAATAGATCTGTAAATATCCAACCAACCTGAAAACGATAATGTAACAAGTCAAACAGCCTAAATTATTAGGGATGTGTGTTTTAACCTTTCCATCACATGTCAGTGAATTTCCATTTAACTTTCAGTCAGAAGCAGAGGGCATATTAACTTGACTTACATACTTCCTCCCAATGCTATTGTGTGTGTGGCCAACAAATATATTTAAAAACATTGCAAAACTGATAGGGCCAGATTTTCCTTACCCATTTGCACTCACCCTGACAGTAGAGTTACAGCACCAATATTTAACTGAGTTAGCACATCTAAATCTGATCTTTTACTTATAATTTCCGATCTGACCGAAATAGTTTTTTTATTGAAGTACCAAAGTTTGAACATTTTTGATAACTGTTGTTAAAGTTAAAGTAAAGTAACACTTGGTAAAGTATTCAATAATGAAATATATTCGAGTTGCAGCTGCACCTTCTGCTGAAACATGGAATAGTTTTGGAGAAATGTACATTCTGCTACCAAAAAAGCCAAAAGAGAGTTGTAGAATTTTGTAGCGACAAATTCAAAGGAAGTTCAACTCCTAGTCAAGAAAGCATTGTTTGTGCTGAATTTTTATTTGCTTATTTACTACTTGGCTTTGCTTGCACAAGCTCGGTTTTGCCATATTAAGATTTTGTCATTAAAAAAACCGATTGAATTTTCCATTTTAATACTTCAAAGCAGTGCAATCTGGAAAATGATTGCTATTTTTCCATAAAGAGTTTGGAAAAGTTTCTTGTATAATTTCACGTAAAGACCCAAATTTACTTTGGATGATTTGGAGATGCCGGTGTTGGACTGGAGTGTACAAAAGTTAAAAATCACACAACACCAGGTTATAGTCCAACAGGTTTAATTGGAAACACACTAGCTTTCGGAGCGACGCTCCTTCATCAGGTGATTGTGGAGGGCTCGATCATAACACAGAATTTATAGCAAAACTTTGCAGTGTGATGTAACTGAAATTATACATTGAAAAATTGATTGTCTGTTAAGCCTTTCATCTGTTAGAATACAGTGATAGTTTCACTTCTTTCATGTGTAGACAGTTTAGAAGAGTGGTCCAGAAAATGGCTGATGGAATTCAATGTGAGCAAATGCGAGGTCTTGCACTTTGGAAAAAAGAATACAAGCATGGACTACTTTCTAAACGGTGAGAAAATTCGTAAAGCCAAAGAACAAAGGGATCTGGGAGTGCTAGTTGAGGATTCTCTAAAGGTAAACATGCAGGTTGAGTCCGTGATTAAGAAAGCGAATGCAGTGTTGTCATTTATCTCAAGAGGGTTGGAATATAAAAGCACCATTGTGCTACTGAGACTTTATAAAGCTCTGGTTAGGCCCCATTTGGAGTACATTTGGACACAGTACTCCAGTAGCACAATGGTGCTTTTATATTCCAACCCTCTTGAGATAAATGACAACACTGCATTCGCTTTCTTAATCACGGACTCAACCTGCATGTTTACCTTTAGAGAATCCTCAACTAGCACTCCCAGATCCCTTTGTTCTTTGGCTTTACGAATTTTCTCACCGTTTAGAAATTAGTCCATGCTTGTATTCTTTTTTCCAAAGTGCAAGACCTCGCATTTGCTCACATTGAATTCCATCAGCCATTTTCTGGACCACTCTTCTAAACTGTCTACACATGAAAGAAGTGAAACTATCACTGTATTCTAACAGATGAAAGGCTTAACAGACAATCAATTTTTCAATGTATAATTTCAGTTACATCACACTGCAAAGTTTTGCTATAAATTCTGTGTTATGATCGAGCCCTCCACAATCACCTGATGAAGGAGCGTCGCTCCGAAAGCTAGTGTGTTTCCAATTAAACCTGGTGTTGTGTGATTTTTAACTTAGGATGGTTATTATCTAGAAGTGGCTTCTATTTAACAAGTCAAGAATTCAGTTGCCACTGAATTTAAGATCTTCCTTTTTCTACTTATCAGGGCTGCAAGTTAAATAAATTTTTCATGCACTGAGATCTTACGTTGTCCTGCCATAGCAGATGGAAACAATTACTCCATTTACTGTAAAGCAACTTTCCACATCTGCTTATTATTACTATAACAGAAAAACAATGCAAGCTCCAACTGATGGAAGAGGGATCTTTTTAATGCCGGGCATAAACTTCAAAATGTGTATGATCTTAAAAAGAAATCAGTACTTTTTTTATAAAAAAGACAACCAAAGAATGACAGATTATTTTGTAATAATTAAAAACTTGGTATGACATTAAAAGTTCACTTATTTTTGAATGGACAAACCTAATCTCTTTTGGCAAATATACAAGGTATCTCGTGGGTCAATACACAATTTCACACTTTCAAGTGTTTGAATGCTGAACCTCAAGAAAGAATTGATGCCACTGCCCTCCAAAAGTTTTGTTGTAATTTGGAAGGCAACATTCCAATTTCTGAATGTAACGATGCAAATTAAAATGCAGACGCCAAAGTCGCCATCCAGTAGTACTAAGTCTTACCAGTGCTCCTTCACTCACCTTTCTTAATCCAAGTTTAGCAGCAATTTCATCTACAACTTCAGCTTTTGGATCTTCCAAGAATTCTAAGCTGTTTGCTGTACCAACCTAGACAAAGAGCAGTCAATCAAAAAAGCAAGCCACACTCAAAGATAAGCAACTATGCGTTCTTACACAGTGATGTATTAAGGGTGACAAATCACCTATTTCTCGAGATACACTGCTGGATTAACTAAAACTTAATGTTGCGAGCTCTCAATGTCAATATTTTTGAGAAGATATGAGCTTCATACAAAGAATGACAACTGTCAGTTAGAAATAACCTATTCTGATCAGAATTCAATTAAATCTAAGGTAAAAGGTAGTCTCCAAAGTCTTAGTAGACCATGCAGCCACTCATATTAGAGAGAGGTGACTGCAGGTAGTTTAATATGAGGCTCACTGTGCCTCAGACAAGTTTTGTTTTTGGCCGGTGGGTGGGTAGCCAGGCCGGGGGTGGGGGGGTTGTGGCTAGAGGGAGAAAAAGGACAGACCATCTTGGTAACTTTAGTTAGTGCAGAAACTGAACTAATAGATTGGCAACACTTCGCATCACAAACCAGCCATCCAGTCAACTTGAGCTAACTCCCCACCACAGCTTCCCCCCCCAACCAAACAGCAAGGTGGAAATTGAGGAAGTGAGTAGTAGCAAGGACAATTCAACAGCTCAAAGCTGGTCACAGAATTAATTTCATCCTTTCTGTTCAGACCACTGAAGGATCGTGAAGATGAGAGAAAACAAATAGGGAAACCTACTTCCAATACATGACATGACATTACCAAAGCTTACTAATCTCTGTTCTGGGAGAAGGAGAGGGCAAATTGCCTATTGACATAAGTAACTATTTCCATGTTCGTTAATGCAAAGAAATATCTAAGTTTACCTTGAAACAGATTATTCATTCAAAGAGGTGGATTGGTTACTACCAACTGAATTGCCTTTCTGAATCAAGTGTTATTCATCTCTTAAATTAATGAATGCTAAATGGATCCCATCTTGCTTTTTGGCAGTTGACAGTGTAACTGTTCAAAGATATACGATTTACTCCTGCCGCATTAGGCTGCTGTAGGGTTCCAGTTAGGTTGCCAAATGCAGTGTTGATGTTGCCATCACAATCTTTTGACTAGTGAGCACCTTCTGAATGCATATGTAACAAGAAATGTGGGTCTTTGCTCTATCTTTAAGGATAGAATCCATGGTCAGCAGATGGAGAAGTGTTCACTTATGATGCATCGCTTAGATCGGAATGGGAAAATAATAATCATGGTTTGATAGCAAAGTGCTTACATGACTGGACTAATCACTCAGACACTTGTTAATGATTCAGAGAGAATTTTAATTTATGTATTTAAATACATTTGCAATAAAAAGCTGGTTTAAGTAACGGTGGCCATGAAACTACCATACCGTCACTAAAAAATTCATCTGTTTCAGCAACGTCCTCTGGGGACAAATCTATTGCCTTATTCTCTGGTCTCTGCACTCCTGCAAACCACAACACTGTGATTAACGTTTTACTGCCATTGAATTGGCCTATCCAGTCACTCAGTTGTTTCAAGTGCAATAAATTCTGGCCAGCTTGCAGTGTCCACATATCATTAATGAATTATAAAATAAAAACTCTTTCCACAATATCTAGTTAGAAGTAGCATGATGTGTGTGCATTGAAAAATTAATAACATATTGAAGAAATTCAATACAAAATGCAGCAACGCTACAGCATTTCTAAAAAGATGTGCATTCCGATCAATGAATTCTGAACATTCAAACTAGTATGGCAACGAATATAATATTTATTAATATTGTATCATAAATAAGCAGTATATTTATTGCTCGAGTAATCAAGTCAACTCACAAAAACTGGTATTATTCTCTTTAGAGAAGAGACAATATGGGGCCATCTGGTGGATCCAAACTGCTCTTATTGTGCAACTGGAAAGAAGTGTATTCAATACCAACTACCCTCCTTTGGCAGGTTGATATACAGAGGACAAAAATTAAGTAATTTGATTTTAACTTCATCACAAAAATCCAGGTATATTTACCCTTTGCATGAAGTGGTTGTTTTTGGCATTTAATATATATGTCGTACATTTGAGTTTAATACTTATTTGGATTAGAAAATATTTCTTTTTCCACATTTGTTCCACTCTCTTCCTTTAAGGGTCCCAGGACCTTATGTTAAGTCTCTTTTGTGTTAAATAGGAAGCAGGTAGCATAAATTTAATCTGTAAAACGTCTGCCATAATCTGTGTTATATTCAGCCTGACAAAGCAGATTTATTCTCATGGCTGCTGAACTTCCCAAGCAACACAAGACATTTCTCCTGTAGCCTCTCAGATCTTTTCATTTTTAGGTAGCAGTACTAACATTTCTTCTCTTGCTTCTGTAAACATCACTTAACTCATTCTATAAATACTGTGAAAATGCAAAACTTTGTTGAAATATATAAATAAATAAAGAATAGAAAGAGTTCTCGTAATTTACTATGTCACATCCATGAATAAACTGGAAAAGGAAATCTGACCTGTGGAGGTTCGTAGATGGCAGCAACCTCTGCTCGAATACCTAAAGGAATGTCCGTGTGCTCGGTGTAGCGACCATAAAGGAATCCAAGACGCTGGTTTCCTGTTTGACGCCAAAAGTTGAGGAAACGATCTGCTATTGTGTGGTTCTCGAACATTATGTTGTCCACATGCCTATATTTCTGTTCAAAAGATAATAACTATGGAAGAGATCTTGGAAACAATTTTCTAAATATAAATGAGACTGTCAACACACAGAATTTGATAAATATTTAAACAGCACAAAAATGCTCCACAAAATATAGCCATAATTTGTTATTTATAATCTCCAAGTTCTTTTAATTACCACACCCCTGAAGAAAGAAATATAAAACTCCTGCTGATAATCCTAATTGTTTTGAGAATAATGCTTTAGGTTTTGAGTTATCAATACAAATGAACAGCATAAAATTGGAATCAATGTCCAAGCATTAAAGAACGAGAAGTGTTCCAAGGGAAATATTTAAAACGAACAAAAGATTCAAAAGGGTGGCTGCAGAAACTATTCTCACTGGTTAGAGGACCTACAACAGGGAGGTACAAGTTTAAGATTAGCATCAGACTGAGTTTTTATTTTCCATATTCATTCATGGGATGTTAGCATCACTAGCAATTCCAGTACCGGTTGTCCATCCTTAACTAGTCTTTCGAAAGTGATGCTGAGCCACTTTCCTGGACCACTGGAGTGCATATTGTGAGGGTCATCATAGTGCTGTTAGGAAAGGAGCTCGATATTTTTGATCCAGTATTGTGAAGGAATGGAATAATGTGTTGCTGGTCTGGATTGCATTGCACTGTTGCTGGAGCTGTTTTGAACAGGTAACAGAAAAGACTGAATAAGATAACAGAGTTGTTGTGGTATATGTGGATTTCCAGAAGGTGTCTGATACAGGTCCACACAACAAACCTGAAAGGAAAGTTATAGGTCAAGGTATAAAAATGGACAATAGCAATGTGGATAGAAAACTGGCTTAAATGATAATAGAAAGTAATGGTCAATGGATATTTATACTGGAGTTCCCCAGGGACAGTTTTGGGACCCTTGCTTTTTGTGATTATACATTAATGATCTGGATCTTTGCGTGTAGGGGAAAATTTCAAAGTTTGCAGATGACATGAAACTTGGAAAAATTGTAAACTATGAGGACAAACTGGAACTCCTAAAGTGCACTGACAATTTGGTGGACTGGCTGGATAGGTGGCAGAGAGATCGGAGGTGGTGTACTTTGGTTGGAAGAAAATTGAAAGATAAGGAGATTCTAAAAAGGGAATGAAGGAGCACAGAAACTTGAGTATATATGTGCACAGATCATTGAAAGTGGCCGGACAAGTAGACAAAGTAGTTAAAGCATACAGTGTCCTCACAGCTATATTAACAGGAGCATGGAATACAAAAGAGAGGAGGTGATGTTGAGTTTGTAGTCGGCACTTTTTTAGACTTCAGCTGGCATACTGGTGTCCAGCTGTGGATGCTAGATGATAAAAAGGATGTAAACACTTTGGAGTGCACAGAAGCGACTTACAAGAACTCGTCAGGAATGAGAAACTTTGGCTATGAGGATAGATTGGAGAAGTTGGGACTGTTCTCCTTGAGAGAAGGTTAAAAGGAAATTTCATACAGGTTTTCAAAATCATGAGCAGGCTGGATAGAGTAGATAGGTGGAAGTTGCTCCCTCTCGTAAAGGGAAAAAGAAAGAGATGAACGTAGATTTCAAATGATGTGCAAAAGAAGCTAGGGTGATGTGAGAAACAACATTTGCACACACTGCAATGGAATTAGGACATGGGATATACTGCCTGGAAGTGTAACGGGTGCAGGTGCAAATGAGGAGGACGGAAGAGGACGGGGAGGACGAGATTGGCACTAGCTATCTATGCTTGTTTGAAAAGCCTGTGTAAGCATAATGGGCCAAATGGTCATCTTCTGTGCAGTAACATTTCTGCTATTCTGTGACTGGAATACTTTCATGTAAGGGATAATGAAAACTTGGAACTCACTCCCACAAAAAGAAAGTGGGATGTGAATATCACAGAATATGGAACAAAGGAGACGTCGTAAAGCTGGCCCAGATCTGAATGAACAATAACAGATTTCAGAAGCTGAATAACCTACACCTGTATGACTTCACACTGCTTTAACAGGTTTTACCAGCTCATCTTCATCAGGGCAGCAGTGCATAAAGCAACACTGGGCTATAAGGTAGTGAAGAGAAACTGAGTGTAATTGGATGGAGCTAAGGACACAATTGTACTCATCTGGGATGCATCTGCACCACATGCCCACTTCCCCACCCTGAAAGTTCCTGTGTACAGTGGTAGTGACCCACCTCTGAACCAGGACACCCAGGTTTAAATATGCAGTATCTTTAAACAGATTGATTTTAATACAAAGTGCACATCCTCACCCCGTAAACAGTTTGACAGCACTGGAATAACAACCATATGTGAAGAATGGCTGTTCTGTTATTGTCCAGCAATCTCAGTGGAAGTTCGACTACAGAAATTGGTCAATTGCAGGTGAGGGCAGGCCAGATGCAAGCGAGATTTCATTAGCTTTCGAATGACTTATTGTTTCATTGTGATTTATCTAAGGAAAAAATCTTTCTGAACACAGTAGTCAATTATTGGTCCATGATAACCAGTGCTCACCGGTTAGCACTATATAACCGGTCTCTGTACTTCCATAAAACAATAAAACAACAAACCATGGACCTATTATAACTCATTTATCTGGGGCTGAAAAACATCTTTTCAAAAACATATGACTCTAACATAGTAACATCACCTGAATGCATCAATTCAGCTCATGTATTGTTGAAAATCGCATCCATGCCTTTGTTACCTTCACACTTAACAATTTCAATGTTCTCCTGGCACATTTCCCAGCTTGTATCCTCCATACACCTGAGCTTCTCCAGACATGTGACTTGTACCTTGACTCTCACTTAACCCCATTCACTAGCAATCCTAGCTCCTGGTCTGACAATACTTAAAATTTTAGAATGCTCATCACTGAGTGTTTAAAAAAAAAGGCCTCACCCTGACATGTCTCCAGTTTAGGCTGCTTGTGAATTTCAATTTAATTACTCGATCATTGGTAACTCTGCTTTTAGTTTTGGACACTAATCTCTACAATTTCTTCCCTTAAAAGGAAGAAAGATGGGCAGCTGTGTTAAGATACTGTTAAAACAATCTTTCAGACTGTTGTCCTAACATCCACCTCAATTTTAAACTTTGTTCAATAACACTCCTATTAAGCACCTTGACACTTGTATTCATATAGCACCTATAGTGTATAAAAGTAGTTGTAATTATACAACGTTCCATAGAGCTTCACAGTAGTATTCATAAACATCCAACAGAGTCACGTAATGAGATATTAGGTAAAGAAGGAAAAAAGCACCAGTGAGATGTTGGCCTTCAACACAAGGGGACTACAGTATGGAAATCTTGCAGCAACTGTCAACAACCTTGATGAGATTGCATCCAGAGTATGTGTATAATTTATGTCTCCTTACAAAGGAAAGATATACTTGCCACAAAGGGAATGCTATGAAAATTCACCAGACCAGTCCCTGGGAAGGAGGGATTGTTTTATGAAAAAAAATTGAGAAAACTTGCCTGTATTTTATCTAAAACACTGAAGATTCGATGTAGGTAGATGCTACTCAGCAATCTTAAAGAAAATGTGAAATGGAGAGAGGTGCGGGAGGGAATTCCAGAACTTGGGGTCAAGGCAACTGAAGGCACAGCCATTAACGGACAAGAGGCTAGTGTCAGAGGAACACAGATTTTGAAGAGTTGGCAAAGGAGATTACAAAAACAGAATGGGTCAAGGCCATAGTGATAGGACAATATAATAAATTGGTCTCTGCTTCAAATCAGACAGAATTGTTCCAATCTTTTTGGGTGTCATTTTATATCAACTTTTAACAGATCATCGATTCTATGCTTAAATTATTTAACAATGGATTAAAATTGCCTTTAAATGTACTTTACATCCTTCTCTGTAATAGCCAATACTCTACAGAATTAGGTTTGTGAATTCATGCAGTGACAATTTATTCATACTCACCTGTCTGTTAAGGGTTATAGCACTCGGTTGGCACTTTGTACAAATTCCATCGGGCCATGGAGGATGCCCTTCACACCCAGATTTGATTTTGCAACTAATATTCTCCAAAGCAACAAACTTGCCCCTGTGAGCAGAAATGCAATCACATTTGAAACTTCCAACGTTCCAACAAGATTGGGCAAATCCAATGAAAGTTCTGTGCTCTTGACTCATCAGGACAATGCCCTTTATTGTATGTTTTGTGAAAACAGCATTTTACATCATATGAGAAGTGTGCGCTGATTGATTATCAGAGTCCACGGCAACCAGAGACATTGCCAAAGAGAATGAATGATGACTTACAATCTCTCGACCGCTCAACAACTCTCTAAACACCTAAACATGCATTTTTGCCTAATGTTAACCTTTGAATGCAACTTAAATGTTCACTATTTCAGTGAGAGTCATCTTTCAGTCACTGATCAGTAGAAATGTAATTGTGATAAATTGACTAATGGCATGAAAACCCAACATATGAATGTGCTCACTTCAGCAATACTTCAAAAATATAGTAAGTTGGACTAAATGGTTTCAACTCTAAGTCAAACAGTAATGATCAAGCTATCAGAGTGCTGGTATTTAAAGCAGTTACCAAATAGTCATCTTCAATCTATTGGCAGAAAAACTATGCTATTTCCAAGAGGAATTGGTTTTGGAGTCAAATTTCAGCAATTAGACTTTCATACACAAATGCCGTGACTAGCTGTCTTTAGAGCAGAACAGAGAGCAAACAAGGCAAGATGGGATTATAAAGGACCTGAATATACTTTTTAAGGTATGGTTGGAAATGTCTAGCATTAGTTTACATGGGTTATTGATTGCATCTAATGAACAGAAATCATCAGGTTAGCAAGAAAATTCCAAACTATGCCAATAATCAGGACTGGAACATGTTAAATGGACGTATTCCACAACATGATATTCTGGAGAAGGGTTTCTTTTTTTCAGTTTTCATAATCTATTAGAGAACTTCATCTTGTTTATGCCATTATTTCATGATTCTAAGGCAGCTTGAACCAACACACCTGGAAATAAAAAATGAATGAGACTAGAATAGAACCGTGTTTACAAAATAATTGTAACAGGGAACCCAAGGAACTCTTTTTTTTGTCCCAGAAAATACTTACTTATCAGCACCACCAGTCAGTTTTCGGATGTATGCATGGAATGACATGTGTTTAACAGGTGGGTCCAAATGATTAAGATAATCCTCATCAAAAGGCTAAATAATAGAAAACACAGGTCATAAAAACCAATGACTATAAAGTAGTTTATACCAAAACGAGAACTATTATTTGCGTGCAGAACAAGTCAGCAGATTATTCACAAATACCATTAAACATCTACTGAAATGTGCTTAATGCAAATAGGACCACATGCAGTGAGACAGAGTACTTTAACTACTGCCTTTGTTATTTATGGGAAAGTGTGAGAGATGTACAATTAAAAGCAAAATTTCACGGATGCTGAAAATCTGAACTGAAAACTGTAGGAGTAGTAGGAAAATTAACATTTCTTTATTAATTTAATGTAGTTTAGTCATATTGGCAAAATAGATTCATTGGTTATTTGAATATTACAATTACAGTTGAACAGAATAACAATGACGTAGATTTTAAGCAATTTAACATCATGTGACTCTGCTCAGCCTCGCTTGACAAAAAATGCACCAAAGAACTGTGAACAGATGGACGACGATACATGAATGTTTTGGGGGCAAAGAACAAGGTCAAAGTGCCTTTATTTAGTTCATTCCTATTTTATGATGGTGAATTATGCAAACTTCAAAGCTGAAAAAGAACACATCCTCTCAGCTCATCAGCCCTTTATCAGCAATTAAAATGGCAGAAGGGAGTTCCTGACATAAAAAACATTGTCACAGCACCATACTGAGTTTATTTTAAATTGTTTTAGAAGCGAAGAAATAATACATGATAAATCCTTTTACGAAAGGTAACCTTTGCCTTACATTTAACTTTGGAGCAATGTATGCTTAAGTTTGTAATTGCAAAAAGCTTTAGATTTTCAACACTTAAGACTATGTATTGACTGAATAAAGAACAATTCAATATTTCACTCTTTACATACTCTGCACAATAATTTGTTTAAATTAAAACAACACCAGGTTATAGTCCTGGTTTTTTTTTGGAAACACTAGCTTTCAGAGCATCAGGTGGTTGTGGAGTATAAGATTGTAAGACAGAATTTATAGCAAAAGTTTACAATGTGATATAACTGAAATTATATATTGAAAAATATCTGGATTGTTTGTTAAGTCTCTCATCTTTTAGAATGACCATGTTGGTTTCAGTTTTTTCATATGTAAAGTGCAAACCTTTTTTAAAAGTTACATTCTCAAGTGAACTTTAACAATTGGTGTCATGTCGGCCCAGATAATGCATTTAAGGTGAGAGCTGTTCTGTGCGAGACTGCCTGTGCCACAATGGTCAAACTGATTCTAATCTAAAAGACGGATTTACAGAATCTTACATGGATTCATGCAGTTTTTGAGCAAAGTAAAATGTAATTCTGCAAGTATAGATTCACCCCACAACTTATGCGTCTGTGTGTGCGCACATCTGTCTGTGCGTGTATAGTGCAATGAGGTCACCTGTAGTGTGACATGAACCAAAGGTCCCGGTTGAGGCCATCCCCATGGCTACCGAATTTAGCTATCAGCCTCTGCTCGGCCAATTTTCGTTGTTGCCAGTCCCGAAGTCCACCTTGGAGGATGGTCACCCAAAGGTCCGAGGCTGAATGTCCCAGACCGCTGAAGTGTTCTCGGACTGGGAGGGAACACTCCTGTCTGTTGACTGTTGTGTGGTGTCCATTCATCCATTGTCATAGCCTCTGCTTGGTCTCGCCAGTGTATCATGTCTCAGGGCATCCTTGCCCGCCAAGGTGGACTTCAGGACAGGCAACAACGAAACGTGGCCGAGCAGAGGCTGATAGCCAAGTTCGACACCCGTGGAGATGGCCTCAATTGGGACCTTGGGTTCATGTCACACTACAGGTGACCTCACTGCATTGTACACACACATAGACAGACACGCACGCACACACAAACTCCTACAGACCCATACACTCATGCAGACGCTCTCTCATGCTCACACCATAGACACGCACCCTCTCACAGATTTATACCCCTTCACACTCTCACAGACACTCATAACTCCCCCAACACCACCACCACCACCACCAGCACCCCTCCCCCACCTCCGACATGCACACCTATACATACTGGTTCGTGGGGTGAATTTGTACTTGCAGAATTACATTTTACTTTGCTCAAAAACTGCATGAATCCACTTAAGATTCCGTAAATCCGTTTTTTAGATTAGAATCAGTCTGACCATTGTGGCACAGATAGTCTCACACAGAACAGCTCTCACCTTAAATGCATTATCTGGGCCGACATGACACCAATTGTTAAAGTTCACTTCAGAATGTAACTTTTTAAAGAAGTTTTGCGATTTACGTATGAAAGAACTGAAATCAACATGGTCATTCTAAAAGATGAGAGACTTAAACAATCCAGATATTTTTCAATATATAATTTCAGTTACATCACACTGTAAACTTTTTCCTATAAATTCTGTGTCTTACGATCTTATACTCCACAACCACCTGATGAAGGAGCAGCGCTCCAAAAGCTCCTGTTTCCAAATAAACCTGTTGGACTATAATCTGATGTTGTGTGCTTTTTAACTCTGTACACCCCAGTCCAACACCGACCCCTCCAAATCTTGTTTAAATTAGTACTTGCGATCTTCTGTATTATTTTATATAGTTGCCATTATAAGCAACTTTTTACAATATATCTTTACCTCGAAAAAGGAAATAAAAACTCTTTTCAGGCATTCAAATCTCAAAAAGAAAAGCAAAAGCATAAAATGCCTTCTAAGAAAAACAAATAGTCAAGGATAAGAGCCGGACTTAATGGAAATTTCACTAATTAAATAAAAATTGAGACAATGAGCTCAAAAATATCAGCCACAGGGTCCTGACAGTATACCTCTCCCGTTTCTAAAACAAATAGGTAAGGAGAATATTAAACTATCCTTTTATCTTAATGAAAAGCCATATAAAGCGATAACAGCAAAGCTAATATCGAAGGTAGGCTCACAGATAATGACAACTTAAGGTACCAGTCAATCAACATCTATCACTCTGAACAGCCAATTGGAAACTGATCATGTGTCCCTTAAACCAATTATCAATAAATCTTGCTGCACCTAAGCAAATTAGAATGCAATGATATAATTGATCATGCTGAGAGTTGTGGCTTCAAAACAGTGACAAGTTTGAAAGTGAAATTATCCCACTATCCAAATGAAAGCACAAGATCCTCAAGGTTGTGGAAAGAGACCAGAGACAGTGTAAACACAACACCCTAAGCTGAACCAGAATACAAGAGTCATAGTATGCCTGTAATATTGCTGGCCTATTTTCATAAGTATTATGTAGAATTCAAGTAAAAATTCCTGAAATACTACACCAAACTGTCTCCTGTTGCCTTATCAGTTAAAAGTCTCAAATGAACAAATTAATATTGGAATAAGTAAAATAAAGAACTGAAGATGCTGGAAACCTGAAACACAAACACAGAAATTGTTTATATGTACCAATTTTTTTATTTCCCCCCCCCCTTAAACAAGTTCATTTTTCCTTTTATTCTTCCCTTCTACCCCACAAAACGACTCAATTATCTCTTTAGTTCACACAATAAATGTATTAAAAACCTCCCAGATTGTTTTTATTTTCTTTATTATATTGTCCTCATTTGTTTCAATACAAATCAATCTAAGTGATTTGCAACGTGGACAGGATAAATAGTTACAAAGTAATTGTCTTTCCCACGAAAACAAACAGGAAATACTGAACATTTTATTGTAAATGACAAAAGAATGATGCATAAGTTTACGATTTGATTTTGATGAATTGATAAAAAACAGGATCTGAAATATCATACTTAGTATTGCTGAAAAAGCTTTTTATCTTATACTGATTCGGACAATCTGCATGAACCATCAATGTAAAGGGAAAACAACATTTTATTCTGTATGAGCAAGGAAAGCTGATTGGTTGTGGCACTGCCGCGGAGAATGCAGTTGATAGTTTGGTAGGACCCGAGAGAGTGTTGTCAAACAGTCATAGGGGTTCAGGTACATAGTTCCTTGAAAGGGACATCACAGGAAGACAGGGTAGTGAAGGCAGCGTTTGGCACTCTTGCTTTCATTAGTCACACAACACACTTTTGGAGTATTGTGTGCAGTTCTGGTTGCCCTGCTGTAGGAAGGATATTATTAAATTGGAAAGGGTGCAGAAAAGATTAACAAGGACATCACCAGGACTGGAGGGTTTGAGTTACATGGAGGGGCTGGGACTTTTTTCCCCTGGAGTATAGGAGGTTGAGAAGTGACATTATAGAGGTTTATAAAATCATGAGAGGCATAGAAAAGGTGAATAGCAACGGTGTTTTCCCTCTGGAAGGGGAGTTCAAAACAAGAGAGAATAGGTTGAAGATCAGTGGGGAAAAATTTATAAGGGACCTTGAGATGCAACGTTTTCACACAGAGGGTGGTTCATATATGGAATGAACTGCCAGAGGAAGTGGTAGAGGAAGGTACAGTTAGACATTTAAAAGACATTTGGACAGGTACATGAATAGGAAAGGTTTAGAGACATATGGACCAAACACAGGCAAATGGGATTAATTTAGTTTGGGAACCCTGGTTGGCATGGACGAGTTGGACTGGAGGGTCTGTTTCTGTGCTGCAAGACTATCATTCAATTAAAGCATACCAAATGGAAATGCCTCTATCAATCAGAGTCCACGCAAACCAATAAGCACTCTCTTCTCAGTGTAAAGCGTTGTTCTCCCTTTACATTGATAATTCTTACAAACTGTCTCAATGAGTGCAAGATGAAAAACTTTAACAAAATTGCCTTTTTTCAATTAAACTCAAGTTCTGTGCCATAATACAACTACAACACTTCAGGTTGATTAATGTGCTGTACTACAGATTTGTCTTTTTCCAAGTACTCAACATTGCTCTGTACTTTAATAAAATGTATTAAATACGTATATTGTTTTAACTGCCGTTTGAGAACCAAAATGCAAATCAAATACTCAAGAATTAGTCAGAAAAAAATTTTTTTAAAAGCATTCTGGTCCATGATATTATCAAAATACACAAACCTATATCACTGATTTTAATAATTACTATAGTGTGTTGAACTACATGAGGTAATAGCTGATTTTGAAATTTTTCAATTGTTTCACTTAATTAAAAATGATGTCTAACAAATTTGATTGACTGAATATTCCTCATTGTTGTAAAAAAATGAATATCATAGTTGCCTCAATTATTATCATCGTGCATACCTCTCAGCTGGTGTATGTTCTGGTCAGAAAGTTGATTTCATGCCCATTATTAACATTGCAAGGTAATAAATTAGAGCACTATACACAGTCAAAATGTCCTTACATCTAACCACTATGGAAATGCCAGAAGCCTTACAAATTGTCTTCAACAATAATTCTTGGACAATAATTTAAATTCTAGAAAAAATAATGTGCCCTAATTGCCAAACAGATGATACTACTGTGACTTCCTACTTACCTCCAGTGGTACACAATGAACGCATTTACCCAGTGCACCATGCCGACACCTGGTTAAAACACAAACCCAAAAGTAGGTCAATAAGGATACAATTCTAAAAACAAAAGAGTTCTTAGCTGATGTATTTACTATGTGGTGGTGTATAAATGAGCAATGGAAATTAACAGCCTGTTTTGCATCTTCATCTTATTTCTATTGAAATCATGGAGACAAAAGATGGGCTGTCAATTCATTATCTTCTGTTATACACTGTCGCAGTGACAGTCCAACCCTCTACATCAAAGTTTTCCAGAACAGGATGAAAAAAATATAGTTATTACTACAAACATCTTTATCAATTTGTGGGCATTATAACTACAAGTACTCATTTATATCTCATCTGTGAGGACATAATACTCAGCCACATTTATCATTACCACAGATCAATTAAGTTGGGTAATACTTCACATCAATTGAGAGAATTATTTAGATTACGCTATAAACCAACATAATAAACACTTTCCTAAAATCAATTTAGAAAATAGATATTGCATTTCCCTCAACCTTCTGCTGTTCCATCAGAAAATCAATTAGAATTGCCTTTTACAAATCTGCACTGGCTCTCCTAACTGAACTCAAACGTCAAAAGCCTATTTCCCCCTTTAGTTATTGTTCTTAAATCTTTCCTACCATTGATGTTAAAGTGATTAGCTTGCAGTTACACAATTGTGTCACATCTGCCACTTTCCAATCCACTGTCACCTCTTCCGCATCTTGTGAAGATTTCCATGACCATATCCCTTAGCAACCCCCTTGGTAATGCAAGGTATTTGGACCAGCCAACCTATTCTGTCTAAGCTTTTCCTGTACATTCTATCAAGTTTCACCTAATCCATTACCTCAACTTCAATCATTACTTTTTTTTAAGCATCCTCTTCCTTAGTAAGGATTGACATAAAGTACTCATTCAGTTTTCAAGCCTCTACTTTATGGAAAAAAACTCCCAGAGGAAGTGGAGGAGGCTGGTACAATCACATTTAAAAAGCATCTGGACGGGTATATGAATAGGAAGGGTTTAGAGGGATATGTGCCAAATGTTGGTAAGCGAGACAAGATTAATTTAGGATATTTGGTTGGCATGGATGAGTTGGATGGAAGGGTCTGTTTCCTTGCTGTACATCTCTACGGCTCAATAATTACCCATTTTCTCTCTAATAGGGCTCACCCCAATTCTTACTATCCACTTATTATAAAAGTGTTGGTAGAAGATTTGTGGGTGCCCTTTTATATTCCTTGCCATTCTACTCTCATTCTCTTTGCCAGACTTGTTTTCCTCTTTATTTTGTCTCGTTTTTGACCAGGATCACAATTGAAAAATTCAACTGACACATATCCCATTTTATTGTGTCCTATTGTCTATTTACCTTATCATCCAAGGCTCTGATTCCCCCTATGTTTTGTTTTTCTTGGAATGTATCTAACCCATAGCTTAAAGAGTTTTTTTCCTTCAAGATCATCTATTGTTGAACTACAGTTTTTTGCCTGTCAGCCTTTGAACTAATTTCCCTTTCATCGCATGGAAATTAGTTCTCTCAAATTAGAAGTTTACTTTTAATTATTCATTTTCTTTCCACAATCTAAACCTTGCAATCTGATGATAATTCCTACCTAAATGTGTACAGACAGGCACCTGGTCTGTTTGGCACAAAACAGGTGTCAAACCTGGTTTAGACACAACACTTTGTTATATGTCCACCTTGCTTCAAGATTGCAATTCAAATCAAATTCTCATGGCTATATTAGGATTCATGGGTACATGAGCATGCCAGTACAAGTTCATGCCAGTAACACAATGCAACTAGGCTTGTAATCTTAGAGTTCTGTAATGAAACATTGAGCCAATAAAACAAAGACAAAAACCAAAAGAAGTGAATGGGAACAGAGACCATACACCAAAAATCCTCCAAGAAATAGTTTAAGCAGCATGGGAATGGTCTCAGAACTGGCTGTCAATCTTTCTGAATATAGATGGTCAGTGAAAGCAGAGAATAACTTATAATAGGGAGCATTACCTCTTAACAAAGGTAATAAACTTTGAGTACAGAAATTAACAGATATTTTCTTGTGCTTTAAGGGGTCACCTTTCATCTTGATTTAGTGTTTTGAATAAAGCCAATGTATCATTCAACACTTATAAAACATACATAATTAACATTAGTAAATGTTACTGTTCACAAAGTCTTACTGTTGCTGGTCCCGGTTTCTGTATATCTTTCCATCCTGTTTCATTAGGTACTGGTCAATCTCATCCTCCACAACAGGCACTGCAGACATGGTTGAAACACGAGACCCTCCAGGAGCTTGAGCTGAAGTCTCCATAACTTGAGTGGAAGTTCCAGCATCACTTGATGGAAAGAGGAACAGCATGTCTCCATGTCTAAGGTAGAAAATATTAAAGATAAATTACCAAGCTTACACCTATCGAAATATTGAAGAGCAATTAAACATTCAAACCTAGAGCATATCACAGTCAAAATAGTATGAATTAAAGCACTTCTGCAGCCAAAGCAGCCTCTCAAACTTGGGAATCTGAGCATTCCTTCAAACAGCTGCATTTTCTGTATGTACAACATCCAGCAATAACTTCAATTAGATAAGTACAATTTGGTTGTCATAGAGATGTACAGCATGGAAACAGACCTTTCGGTCCAACCCATCCATGCCGACCAGATATTCCAACCCAATCTTAGTCCCACCTGCCAGCACCCAGCCCATATCCCTCCAAACCACTCCTATTCATATACCCATCCAAATGCTGCTTAAAATGTTGCAATTTATTCAAAGTTATTGTGTTGAGTTCTTTCTGGGTTGTTTTTCCTTAACTACCTAAATGTCAAGTTTTCAAACACATTAATCCAAGGCTCTCAGTTTAATGGGAAACATGATGTGGAGGTTCCGGTGTTGGACTGGGGTGGACAAAGTTAAAAATCACCCAACACCAGGTTTTAGTCCAACAGGTTTATTTGGAAGCACTAGCTTTCAGAGTACTGCTCCATCATCAGACTTCATCCACAGCTATCTGATAAAGGAGCAGCGCTCCAAAAGCTAGTTCATTCAAACACACCTGTTGGACTATAACCTGGTATTGTGATTTTTAACTTGAAGGGGAAATAAGATATTCATGTCCTCTCAATATTTCTGAGTCATAAATTAACTTTTAACATTCACATATCAAAATAAGACAGAGCAGAAAAAATACAGCTTGGTGGAATTATCTGCAAATTATAAAGGTTTTCTTTTCTCAATTGCTGCCCTCCCAGCTTCACTGGGTCTCACCTCAACTCACCAAGTCCATGGGACTCAGGCTTGAATAAATATAGCAGATGAATGGTTCAAACATTTACCACAGGATATGATTAGAATCACTGGAGGGTTATAGCATCAGAGGAGGCCATTCAGTCCATTAGGTCTATATTAGCTCTTGACAGCAGCAATTAATGCACTTCTTATTCATTCATGAAATGCCTTTAAAAAAGTGATGCCTTCTTGAACCACTGCAGTCAACTTCATGTTGGTAGACTGAAGGTCATTAGACAGGGAGTTCCAGAATTCTGATCCAGCAGGGCTAAAGGATACGGATATATTTTCAAGTCAGGATAGTAAGTGGCTTGGAGGGGAACATGCAAGTGATTGTGGTGGTGATGTCCCCATGTACCTGTTGTCCTTGTCCTTGCATGCTCATGTGTTTGGAAGTTGCTGTCGATGTAGCCTGGGAAATTTCTGGAATGCACTTTGTAAATGCCTCACACTGCTGCTATTGGGTTGGTGGTTGAGGAAGCGAATGTTGTAGATGTAGTGTCAACCAAGCAAGCTGCTTTGTCCTGGATAATGTTAAGCTTCCTCAACGTTGTTGGAGCTGCATCCAGGCAAGTGGGTTACATTACAGCACATTGTTCCCCTTAGATGGAGGATAGGTTTTGGTCGGTCAGGTGGCGAGTTACTTGCTACAGAATTCCTAGTCCCAGGCCTGCTTTGTAGCCAAACTAATGAGATTAATTAATTGGTGCACTTCAGTTTCTGGTCAATGGCAACCCCCAGAATATAGATTGTGGGGGACTCAGTGATGGTAATGTGATATTGAATGTCAAGGGTTGGATTATCTCTTGCTGGAGATAGACATTTGCAGCATACAAGTGTGAGGTAATGTTAATTGACAGTTGTCAGCTCAAAACTGTTCAGGCCTTGCTGCATTTGGACTTGGATTGTTCAGCATTGGGGGTGCTGCAAACGTGTAGTGCTCAGCACCAATCATTAGCGAACATACCAATCCTGATCTTATGATGAAAAGAAGGTCATTGAAGAATGAGCTAAAGACTGTTAAGACCATAAGAAATAGAACAGGAGTAGGCCGCATGGCCTTGCTCTGTCATTTAATAGGATCATGGCTGATTCTCACATCCACTTTCCTGCCCTTTATCCATATTCCCTGACTATCAAGAATCTATCTCGGTCTTAAATATATACGAGAACTCTGCACCCACAGCTCCATGGCAAGGGGTTCCAAATGTTCTCAACCCTCAGAGGGAACTCAACTCAGTCTTAAATTGGCACCCTTTATTCTGAGACTGTGTACTTTGGTGCTCGACTCTCCAGTGAGGAGAAACATCATTTCTGTGTTTACCCTACCTTAAGAATCCTATACTTTTCAATGAAGTAACCTCTCATTCTTCTAAATTCCAATGAGCAGAGTCCCAACCAGTGTAACACTTGTTCATAAGACAATCCCTCCATACTGAGAATCATCCTAGGGAACCTTCTCTGAACTGCCTCCAATGAAGTAACGTTTCCTTAAATAAACAGTCTAAAACTGCTCTCAGTACTCCTGATGTGGTATCACCAGCACCTTGTACTGTTGCAATAATATTTCCTTACTCACATTCCAACCTCCTTAAAATAAAGACCAACATTCCATTATCCTTCCTGATCACCTGCTGCACACGTGTGCCATCTTTCTGTGGACAAAGATTTTTGTCATCTGTCCTAATGTCTCCTTATCTTGGTGTTATTTTGTTTTATAACAACTCCATGTAATGCTTTGGATCATTTCATTATGTTAAAGGCATCATATAAATGTCATGTTTTGGAGGTGCCAGTGTTGGACTGGGGTGTACAAAGTTAAAAATCTCACAACACCGGGTTAATTTGGAAGCACTAGTTTTCGGAGCCTGCTCCTTCATCTCACAACCACCTGATGAAGGAGCAGCGCTCTGAAAGCTAGTGCTTCCAAATAAACCTGTTGGACTATAACCTGGTGTCATATAAATGTGATACTCTAATTATTCGTGGCCCAATCTATTGCAAGAAGGGGGTGTTTTATGCAATCTACAAATAACTGAAACGGCTTATCACAAATACAACCATCATAAACATTTCCAAAATTTCAGAATACTTGTAAGCAATGAGGAGGAACAGCTTTTCTTTCTAAGCCAACTTTTTATTATGGTTTCTGCTTGCAGAACACAAAATTGTAGCTTAACATTAGCAAACAAAGGACAGAACAGGTGAAGATTGGAGTGAACAAGTAACACAATCTACACTGATCTATTTCTTGATCACTCTAATGACTAAGGGTTTTGCTATTAGGATAGAATGGGACTAGAAAACAAAACAAACATCTTCACCCCATATACTTTCTCATCCTTTAGGCAACTTCACAGTCAGGCAAATTGCGTACGCCTTTTAGTCTTTCCCCCAGTTACAAAGTAAATTGAATAGAAATTAATTTTCTTGGTAGAGCCATTGGTTTATGATATTTAAGTAAAAACCCATGTTTGTTGTGAAAGATTTTTACATGTGTTTTGGAGACTGTATTCGATTGTCTTGCAAATTTTCTACCAAATTACATATGATTAAATTTACTCACAACTTTAGGTATAAAGCTTGCTTAAAAAATCTTGTTATTGAATAAAGTCATTCCTTCAACATCATTTTCCAGGCTTCAATAAATCCAAAGCATCAAATGATCGAGGTAATCAGAGAGGAGTTACTTCTATGTCCATTTTAACACATTCAGCAACAACAACACTCCCCCCACGCCACCTCAAAATGTTTCTTGTCCATTCATTTTTTAAAAAATCTTAACGTGCTGAAAAGTGTTCATTACTATTAAAAATGATTAATACCTGTACGTACTTAATTTTAAGCAAAGAGAGTGATTTATTCGTTGGGGAGATCTCTCCAGTTTTATTTCTGTTAAGGTATACAGAAAAGCCATTGTTAGAACAGCCAAATTCCTTTGCAACCTAAAAAGAAAAACACATTAAATTACAATTAGAGTGCAAAAGTTAAAAAGTTAAGATTTTATGCATGCTTTGATCTAAATGTGCAGCTCTCAATTTCTGATAACAAGAAAAAGCTTTTTCCTCAGACAGAATAAAAGCAAGCAACCTGATACAATCATAATTGTCAAACAATGTCCCATATTCCATCAACATCCTTCGATTCTTCCTGTCAATTGGGACAGACTCAGAAGTAGCATCACAGTAGTACTTTGATGGGAGGCATGTGGCTGTAGGAATCCTCAACAATGAGGATAAATCGCAAAGAGTCATTTATCTAATCAAACATTGGCAAGAAATTTTCTTGCCGATCTACATCTCTCAACAGACAGATCAGTCCACCTGTGTGCTGGACCCCAGTTGGTAGCAGGGCACAGAATATACTCAAGAGTGGGGAATTTCAATGTCCCTCACAAAGAGCAGATGGCAGCACACCACAAAGTTGGCAAGTCCTGAAGGGCATAACTACCCAGAGTAGGCCTGCAGTAGATTGTGAGAACACCAACATTACAGAAAAACCTACTTGAGTTGGTCCTCACTAATCTATTGCAGATAGATCTTCCAGTAAAGTACTGGCAGGAAAATCCATCGCACAGCCAATATGGAAACCAAAGTCAGTCTTCACCATGAGTCATGTATATACCAAAGAAGTAAACGGGACAGATTTCACAATCATGGTATGCAGGAAGCACTAGAAGCCATCAGTAGCGAATTTATGCCCCACCACAATCCTAAAGTACCAGCAAATAATCCAGGCACTGAACCTGACATATTACAATAATAGCAATGAGGAATGTCAAAGAACAAGCCAGGAGCATCACGTAAGGTCCTTCAGTACAAGGTGCCAATACAGTGAAGCTACAGCACAGCACTACATGCAGGCTAAATGGCAGAAGGAGCAATCTATAGGCAAAATCAAGTGATCTTAAACAAACAAATCTGATCATGGCTCTGCAGTTCTCCAACATCCAGTTGTGAATGATGTTGAATAATTAAACAACTATTGGGAAATGAAAGGTCCATAAACATCGACAATAACAGCCTGGCCCAGGATGTCTAGCCCAGCAAGACACAAAAAGGCTGAATATTCACAAACACCTTCAACAAGAAACGAGAATAGATAATTCATTTCAGCCACAAACAGAGGTCCCTGCCTTCACAAGTGCCAATTTTCAGTCAATTTGTTTCACTAAATATGGCATCAAAAAATTGCGAATGCAAGAGATGCAGCAAAGGCTACAATGCCTAACAACATGCTGACTGTAGTGCTGAAGACTTGCTTTGCAGAACTAGCTGCATCTCCTACTAAGTCTACAGGGTTGCAACACTAGCGTATATGCAAAGTGTCCTGGTCACAAAAACAAGACAAATTCAAATCAACCCATCACTGTCCCAACCAAAGAGATGGAAGATGTCAATGACAATGCTATCACCTGGCATCTACTCACCAATAGTCTGTTGACTGATATTTAATTTGGGCTGAATAGGACCACTTGGACTTTATGCCAGCTTTGCTCTGAAATTTGAAGCAGAGAGCAAAAGCCAGAGGTGGAATGAGTAACTCGACTTGGCATCAAGGCAGTATTTGACAGGGTGTCTCATCAAGAGGTCCCTGTAACATTGAATCCAGAGGTTTTCAGGAGTTGGAGGCATACCTAATGTTGTGATTGTTGGAGACCAACCCAAGAACAAAAAAGAAAATTTACAGCCCAGGAACAGGCCCTTTGGCCCTCCAAGCCTGAGCCAATCCAAATCCACTGTCTAAGCCTATCGCCCAATTCCTAAACATCTGTATCTCTCTGCTCCCCAACCTACTCATGCATCTGTCCAGACACACCTTAAATGAATCTACCGTGCCTGCCTCTACCACCTCTGCTGGCAACATGTTCCAGGTACCTACCACCCTGTGTGAAGTACTTGCTGTGTATATCCCCCTTAAACTTTTCACCTCTCACCTTGAACGCGTGACCTCTCATTATTGAATCCTTCACCATGGGAAAAAGCTTATCTCTATCTACCTTGTCTATATCCTTCAGGATTTTGTAGACCTCAATCAGATCCCCCCTCAATCTCCATTTTTCTAATGAAAACAATCCTAACCTATTCAACCTCCCTTCATAGTTAGCACCTTGCATACCAGGCAACATCCTCGTAAACCTTCTCTGCACCTTCTCCAAAGCGTCCACATCCTTTTGGTAATGTGGTGATCATAACTGTACACAGTATTCTAAATGCGGCTGAAACAATGTCTTGTACAATTTTAACATGACCTGCCAGCACTTATTAGATTGGATTACCTACAGCATGGAAACAGGCTCTTCAGCCCAACAAGCCCACAATGACCCTCCAAACAGTAACCCACCCAGACCCATTCCCCTATATTTATCCTGAACACTATGGACAATTTAGCATGACCAATTCCCATGACCTGCACATCTTTGGATTGTGTGAGGATACCGGAGCACCTGGAGGAAACCCACACAGACATGGAGAGAATGTGCAAATTCCACAAAGACGGTCACCCGGGGTGGGAATCGAACCCAGGTCCCTGGTGCTGTGAGGCTGCAGTGCTAACCACTGAGCCATCATGCTGCTTATACTCAACACCCCGTCCGATGAAGGCAAGCATACCAAGTGGCCTTCTTGACCACTCTACCCACCTGTGCAGCAACCTTCAGGGTACAATGGTCGTGAACTCCCAGATCTCTCTGCTCATCAACTTTTCCCAAGGCTCTTCTGTTTACAATATAGTTGACTCTAGAATTAGACTTTCCAAAATGCATCACCTCACATTTGCCTGGACTGAACTCCATCTGCCACTTCTCTGCCCAACTCTCCAGTCTATCTATATCCTCCTGTATTCTTTGACAGTCCCCTATGCTTTCTTCTACTCCACTAATATTTGTGTTGTCTGCAAACTTACTGATCAGACCAACAGTGCCCTCTTCCAGATCATTTATGTATATTACAAACAACAGTGGCCCCAACACTGACCCCTGTGGAACACCACTGGTTACCTTTCTCCATTTTGAGAAACTCCCTTCAACTACTACTCTCTGTCTCTTGTTGCTCAACCAGTTCTTTCAACACCTAGCTAGAACACTCTGCACACCATGTGACTTCACTTTCTCCATTAGTTTACCATGGGGAACCTTATCAAACGCCTTTCTAAAGTCCATGTGTATGACATCTACAGCCCTTCCTTCATCAATCAACTTGGTCACTTCAATCCAGGATATCACAATAGGAGTTCAAGGAGGTAGTATCCTATGTCCAAACATCTTCAACTGCTTCATCAAGAATCCAACCTTCACAACAAGGTCAGAACTGGTTCAGCTTCAATTGGAAGACTGCATCCAATTCTGGGCAATGTACTTTCATAAAGATGTGAAGGATTTACAGAATATGCAGGAAAAGTTTGAGAATGGTTCTGGGGACAGGGACCTTCAACTATTTGGAAGAGATTTGATAAAGATGTTTGTATCATGAGACATTTGAACATAGTACACAGAAAGAGATTACTTCCATTGACAGAAGGATTCACATCCAGAAGCTACAGATTTAAAACAATTGGCAAAATAGCTGAAGGCGATATGAGGAAAAGTTGCTTTGTGTGGCGAGTGGTTATGATCTGCAATGCACTTCCTGAAAGTCTAGTAGAAACACATTTAGCCATGGCTCTTAAAAAAGCAATTAGATAAGTACTTGGAGGAATAGGAGGCTATTGGAAAAGGTATTAGTCAAATTACTCTTGCAGAGATCCAGCTGGGACTGGATGGCCAAACCATCTCCCTCTGTGCTATAAACATTCACTGATCCCAAAAAGAATGTTTACCAATGATTGCACATTTCCATTTTACACTTCTCAAATAACGGTGCGCAATCGATGTCTTCAAGGAGCAAGATTTAGACAACATTCAAGCTTCAGCCGATAAGTGGTTAAGGAACATCTGTGTCACAACCAACACAATGCAATGACCAGCTCCAAAAAAAAAACCAATTCTGCCTTGAGATACAATGGGTATTACCATTGTTGAATTCCCCACCATCAACATCCTGGGGCAGTGTGACAGTCATCATTCCCTTAACTGGACTAGCTACACAAATTCCTTGGCTTACAGGTCAGAATTTGGGAATTAATTTCAAAATGACTACAGAACTGTGTGAACATTCTCATCACTCAAACTGCAGCAGTTCAAGGCAGCAGCTCAACATCACTTTCTCAAGACAGTTTTGGGTGCGAAATAAATATTTGCCTTACTAGTGCTGCCCACATCCTCTCAAATGAATTTTTAAAAATTCCTTGCTTTCCCAACTTCCTTAAGTATAACACTTTACTTGTATATCCAGTAAACGCACATCTTATAAAAGTTACTACAACTCAGCTGACAAATTCCACCTTTAGCAATACACACATCATCTGCACTTCTGAATTCTAACAGAAGTTCCTACATTTTAAAGCAAATTAAACATGGTCTTATTTTGCATTGTTTTTTGACTTTTTCAGCCACACTGATCCAAACGCATCCAAGTTTGACATGATAAGTAACTTGAACTCCAGAGAATAGGATTTTGTAGAGGCTGGCTGCAGAGACATAGAATCCCTATCGCACTGAAAGAGACCTTTCAGCCCACTGAGTCCTCACTAATCCTCCAAGAACATCCCACTCAAATCCCTACACTATTGCTGGCACCCCACATTTACCATAGCTAGCAACGCTAGACACTACGGGACAACTTAGCATGGCTAATCCACCTAACCTGCACATCTTTGGACTATGGGAGGAAACCAGAGCACCTGAAGAAAACTCACAGAGACACAGGGAGAACATGCAAACTCCACACAGACAGTTGCCCAAGGTTGATATCAAAGCTGGGTCCCTGGCGCTATGAGCAGCAGTGCTAATCATTGAGCCACCGTGCTGCCCTTCATATGAGAGAGATGATTGAATCCAAAAGACATCTTATTCACGAAATCAATTCTTTTACTAATCTTGATTTAAACATTTTTTGTTTCAAACAGTGGAGTAACATCTTTAGAATGGGAACACACTGTGGTATTAAACAGATTAATAGCTGGCTTGCAGGAGGTGCTTTTTCATGCATCTGCTGTCCTTGCCCTTTGAGATAGTAGGTGTCATGGGTTTGAAAGATGCCGTTGAAAGAGAATTATGAACTGAAGTGCACATTACATATGGTTACAATGCTGCCATCACATGCCAGTGGTGGAGGAAATGAATGCTTAAGGTTCTAGATGGGGATGCCAATCAAGTAAGCTGCTTTGTCAATAGTAACATGCTTCTTGTGTTGTTGGAGCTGCACTCAATGAGGAAAATGGATTGTAGACAAACTTTGGGAAGACAGGAGGAAAATTTTTCACAAAATTCCCAACCTCTGACCTGCTATTATCTCTGGTCCTGTTTAGTTCCTGGTCAATGGTAACCACCAGGGTGGGAATAGTGGGGGAATTCAGCAATGATAATGTAATGAATATCAAGGGAACGTGCAGTTACTGCAACATGCACTAAGTGATCACATATTATTTTCCAATGGTGAACAGAATATTTATCTTAACATGTAAACATAGCTGAATTCATCTGTATAATATACTCAGAGCACAATTTATGTAATGGAACTGGTACAAATTGTAACCTGGAATGTCAAAATAATCAAAACTTGGAAATATTTTTCTAATACTCCTCAGTTACTTCAAAGAAGATGTTTACTGTCTTGTTGCATTTACCCAATCTTCTTAAATGTCAGTAGTATTCATTATAATACTTAATTCATGTTCTGATATCACTAAAATTGTAAAAACAGGTAAGGCTTAAGGTTACAAAGTCAACACATTTTCAAAATTGCCTGTCCTTTTATCAGTATTGACCAGCCATGCATTTCCAGCTGCTTATATTTCATTTCTTATATCAACATTTGCATGTTTTCCTTTTTATTTTGCAGCTTTATATTGACTGAATGGGATATAGTGTAAATATTATACAATGTGAAGAAAGTCGAATAAGGTAGCCTTGAGAAAAGCTGTTTGCTGATAAGGCGAGTTGGTGTTTTACATCATTGACTTTTTAAAGCCACAAATACAAATTGGAGCAAATAGACAATCTGAAGAACTGAAAGATGACTGCTGACTTCAACAAACTTTTGTATGTTTGCAACTACTTGTAAACAAGTTAATCCTCCCTTTTGACTGGCTACCTGTTCTTCATTTGGATTCCCGTCTGCTCAGTTGAGTGTTGTGGCTGAAATCTCATCAATAAAACAGCAATTTGCTTGCATGTTGGAAGTACAATTTCAAATGCATGCAAGTGGCTAAAATGTAGCACATAGTTAATATAGACATGGACTATAGCAAGATTCAAGTAGAAATGAATAAGCTTAGAGAATAGACATGTAATCAACAAACAAACATTGAAATACATTAAGAAAGTGGCAATGCACTTTGGTAGGAAGAATAAAGAGACCATGTACTCCTTTGAAAATAATTACCTACATGGGACAATGGAACTAAGGGATTTGGAGGTGAAAATTTACAAACCATGACAAGCAGCAAGACAATGAAAAAGCTTAAACAAAAACAAAAAGCATTGGTGTTCATTTCCAGGGGAGGTAATTCAAAATTTGTATAGAATCTTGGTTACACTATACTTGACATATTCTGCAAGGTTCTGGTCTCTATGTTAAAAGAAAGGATAGAAGCACTGAAAAATATTCAAAAGTGTTTTACAAGAATGATACCAGAACTGAGAGGTTATACCTATTAGGAAAGATTGAAAGATCAAGGCTCTTCTCTCTGGAAGAGAGAAAACAAACTGAACTAGTGGAGATCTATCAGATTATAAATGGGCCTAATAAATTAGAAATTGAGAGTGTTATCACTTGCACGTGAGACTGGAAAGAGAGACCACAAATATAAGATAGTTAGAAAAAAATTACTTTAGCTAGAGTCAAGGCAATTGCCCAGATGCAGTTTAGAGAATGTGATATAAAAGGAGAAAGGAACAGAAGGCTATGTTGAGGAGTTAACAAAAGAAAGTTGTAAGGAGAGTTTTGTGGAGCATATAAACTGTTATGAATGCATTGGACTGAATAAGAAAGGCTCTAAGAAGCAGCCTGGGAACTACAGACTGGTGAGTCTGACATCAGTGAGTAGTAAGTTGTTGGAAGTGATTCTGAGGAATAGGATTTACATGCATTTGGAAAGGCAAGGACTGATTAGGGATAATTAGTACGGCTTTGTGTATGGGAAATCGTGTCTCACAAACTTGATTTGAAATTTTTTTGAGGACATAACCAAAAAGGTTGATGAAGACAGAGCAGTAGATGTTGTTTACGTGGACTTCAGCAAGGCCTTTTACAACATGGAGAAAGTGAGGTCTGCAGATGCTGGAGATCAGAGCTGGAAATGTGTTGCTGGAAAAGCGCAGCAGGTCAGGCAGCATCCAGGGAACAGGAGAATCGACGTTTCGGGCATAAGCCCTTCTTCAGGAATGAGGAAGGGCTTTCCTCATTCCTGAAGAAGGGCTTATGCCCGAAACGTCGATTCTCCTGTTCCCTGGATGCTGCCTGACCTGCTGCGCTTTTCCAGCAACACATTTCCAGCTTTTACAACATGGTAGACTGATTAATAAAGTCAGACCAATGAGATTCAGGGACAGCTTGTCAAATTGGATACAAAATTGGCTTGATGGTAGGGAGCAGAAGGTGGTAGTGGAGGGTTGTTTTTCAGACTGGAGGCCTATTCCGCAAGGATCAGTGCTAGGTCCACTGTTATTTGTCATTTATATAAACAATTTATGTAAATGATTTGGATAAGGAAGAATGGTTAGTAAGTTTGCTGATAACACTGGAATTGGTGGTATAGTGAATAGTGAAGAAGGCATCCATGTGCACAAAGGGATTTTGATTCTTTGGGCCATTGGGTTAAGTAGCAGCAGATACCGTTTCTTTTGGATAAATGCGAGGTGCTGCATTTTAGTAAAGTGTTAATGTTAGAGCCCTGGGTGGTGTTGTTAAGCCTAGAGACCTAAGGTTTAGGTACAGGTAGATAGTTCTTTGAAAGCTATGTTACAGGTAGACAGGGTGGTGAAGAAGGCATTTAGAACACTTGCCTTCATTGCTCACACCATTGAGTATAGTAGTTAGGATATCATGTTGAGGTTGTACACAACATTGGTGAAGTCACTTTTGGAGTACTGTGTACAGTTCTGGCTGCCCTGCTATAGAAAAATTATTAAATTGGAGAGGTTCAGGGTGTTGCTACGATTAGAGAGTTTGAGTTATAAGGCGAGGCTAGATAGGCTAGAACCATTTTCACTGGAGCATTGGAGGCTGAGGGGTGACTTATGGAGGTTCATAAAATCATGAGAGGCATAGATGAAGTGAATAGCAAAGGTCTCTTCAAACAGGGAGTTCAAAACTAGAGCGATATTTTTAAGTTAAGAGGAGAAAGATTTAACAGGGACCTGCGTGGCAATTTTACAAACCACCCTCTGTGTGGGGGGTATGTGGAATAAACTACCAAAGGAAGTGGTAGATGCAGATACAGTTAGAACATTTAAAAGACATTTGGACAAGTACATGAATAGGAAAGGTTTAGAGAGATATGGGTCAGATGTAGGTAAGTTAGACTAGTTTAGTTTGGGAAACCTGGTTAGCTTAGATCAGTTGGACCGAAGAATCTGCTTGCATGCTGTACGACGCTAGGTGCTTCAAATATGAGGGGCGTGCTAGATGCAAAGCATGAGATATGTAAAATTAACAGGAGCCAGTGTAACAAGTAATTTTATATTTAATGGAATTGGAGTCCAATCATTTAAATATCAAAAAAGGAACAGAAATTTACAAATAATACTTAGTTAAAATAGCTACATAAATGTGAAAATTTGTTATTTTTTTTCAACATGTTTACCAAAAGTACTCAAGTAGAAGAGAGATATAAAGGAAGTATACAATAGGTTTAACAGAGTTCTCAGAAGCAAATCCCCCCTGAAGAAAATAGTTCATTACCTTTTTCAAAAATTGGGCTCCTGTTTCTCTTTTGCCCACATTAATCCTTTTCATACCATGTGGGGACTGAATGCGGACAATCTAAAAGATTAAATAAATATTTAAGTGTACACAAACATGATAAAATTTTATGTAAGCACTGACAATAACAGTAGCAATATTACGCAACGCTCTTGGTTAAACTTCAATTAAAGCCCTTCAAAATTGGAGATCTGGGAACATTTTTGAGCACTCAAGATGTCAAATGGCCTGCTAATTCGTATTAATATTTTCAGTGGGACTTCAGTGAACCCAAACAAAAAGCTAATAAAAGTACTGAGTTATTAAATACTATATGTTTGTAGTACCTCAATTATTTCAAATCAATTTTGATCCAACCGATGTCAGCTACTTTGGGTTATCATTTTGCCATTGGCAGTAATTCTTTTGGACCTCCCAATCCTACTTTAATATACATTTCGACCATGCTTGCAAGGACAAACATTTATCCTAACAATCCTCAAAGTAAAACCAAGGCACATGGCATTCTATCATATTAAAGATCAATCATCAAAACAGGGGCACTACACAGGATTTGCTGTCTTCCTACAAATTGTAGGACCATACGAAATGGGAGCAGAATTAGACCATTCACCCAGAGTCTACTCCATGAACCACTCATAACTGATATGTTTCTCAAGCCCATTCACCTCCCTTCTGCCCAATACACGTGATCCCCTTACCAATTATGGACCTATCAGTATTAAATACACTCAATGGCCTGATTTCCACAGTTTAAAAAAAAATCACACAACACCATGTTATAGTCCAACAGGCTTATTTGGAAATACAAGCTTTCAGAGCACTGCTCCTTCATCAGGTAGCCAGTGGGGCAGGATCTATAAATTCTGTGTCTTATGATCCTGCCCCACTAACTACCTGATGAAGGACCAGCTCCAAAAGCTTATACTTCCAAATAAACCTGTTGGACTATAACCTGGTGTTGTGCGATTTTTAAAACTTTGTCCATCCCAGTTCAACACCAGCATCGCCATATCTTGGTTTCCACAGCCCTTTGCGGCACAGGGTTCCACAGATTCATCATCCTTAATTATCAAATTCCTATGGTACAAATAAGTTGAGCTTTTATAAAAGTCTTAATGAACTCTATGATCCGAGCAGTGAATTTCAACGTATGAAGTGTTTAGTCTGATCCTGATATTAGCCAGCCTAATTCTATAACAATGCAAGTCCGCGCAGTTCATTTTAAATAATCAACTGTTGTTTGCAGTGAAAGCTTCAAGAACAAAAGTGCATCGTAATGCTGCAGCTGCAATGTTTGACCATTGTGTTTCCCATCGATCCATCGAGTCTGTCAGTCCACAATGGATCATAAGAAAGGGATTTCTTCCTAAGCCACAATATTCATAAGATCAATGGATAATAACAAGATCTATAAGAATGTGCATTGACTAAGCCATTATAACCTGTAACTGATGAGGAAAGCATGAATCTGACTTCAGAGGGTAAGGCCACAAATCTGAAGTAAATGTTGCAATACCATTGCCAATTTCATGAAGTGTCCAGAAATGTCAAATGATTCCTCTTTGCCATGAGCAAATACAGTCTATCAGCCTGACTTTTGCATTAAGGATGAGATTAAGTATCCATAGCTTTTCTGGAGCAACTGAATAATGTACAGCTTTGACACAAAAAGTTAAATGTCAAAATCCGGGATTTGATTTCTGATTTGCCCCATTCACCCAAAAACTGCACACCAATGATATTTCACCAATAGACTCACCATTGCAATCCAGAGAAAGTTGGGAAATTGCTGTACTCACCACATAGTTATCCAATAATGATAACAAAAAGGTTAGGACTAGTAAGTTTAGAATTTGGTTTTTTAAATGGCGTTTAAAAAAAGACAATTACTGCCAAACAAGCTCTATGGCCTTGGAAACTCAAGCATTTAGATTGCACTTATTCTTGGCAAGCTTTAAAAAGAACTCTATTCTTAAAACTCTATTTTTCCACACTCTTTTATTCCTCTTTCTCAAGCCTTCTTTCTCTTCCTATTTCACACTTTGTACAGTATATGATTTGACATAAGAGTTAAATATTCTAATTCACACCTCCACGTTTTCCTTAACTTCATAGATTGAGGGGGCTGCTGTTATTTGCCTCATATATACACGACCTAGATCCCCTATAGCAGTAACCCGCTTATAAGAGTTATAATTAGCAGGAGGCTTCCACTTAAAGCTCATGGAAAGGCATGGGCAATTAAACCATGAAGAAAAATAATCATCTTACTTTCACAGCTGACTATAAAATGTGTCAAATTTTGAGATATTACTAAGAGATAATATTACGAAATAAAATATATTTTGCAGAAATATTTTAAAAGTGCATACACACTATATCTTAATTTTGTCAGGCTATAGCATAAATAGCATTGTCTCAAGATAAACAATAAAACTGCAGTCAAATTTAATTAGTTAACCAATACCCAACAGCTGAAAGATCTTAGACAGATGGTACCTGGTGAGCAGATTCTGTGCAAGTGTTTAATAATGCATTGAATCTCACACTGCCTGAATAAAAGTAGAGAAAGAGAGCTACCAACTTGCTGCTGCTGCTGCTATGGATTAACTCTAAAATGGTTCTAAGAAGTGTGTTAAATGTATTGTTCCAAAATGCTATTTCTCTTGCAACCTTTTGCAAATATTCAAATCGATACTCCTGTAATTAGATCACTCTTTGTACTATCGGGCTTGAATATTAAGTTCTCTTTCCAAAACAAAGCTTGCACATAATTCTTCTTTTATTTCATTATAATTCAATCTGTCAACATCTTGCCAGTCAACAGTTTATATGTAACTACACTAGGGAAAAAAAAGCAGCCCAAAATTTAACATAGTACTGCCCTCTTCACATACATCATGGAAAAAATGTCACTCACATGATACCATCCAAATTTAATTTGATACAAACGATTTTACACACAAGTTGACTTTTTTTGTTGACATCTAAGGGAGTAAGCAAACCAATTAAATCCAAATATAAACATCTCTGAGATTTGTTCAATGCTTAATTGGCAGCTTTCCTTTGAATTCATCAGATAGCTACTTACATTCCTTTGGATGAAATTACTTTTTTTAAAAATAACCTCACCAACCCTCCACCCTCCTCCCCAATACCCCAACACCCCTCACCCCTTTATTTGCAGCTCCTCTTAAATCCACCTGATGAAGGAGCAGTCCTCCGAAAGCTAGTGTGCTTCCAATTAAACCTGTTGGACTATAACTGCCGTTGTTTGATTTTTAACTTTGATTGATAATGAAATATTCAAGCAGGTTATTGAAGAAAGGTTACGCCCGAAACATTGACTTCTCCACCTCTTGATGCTGCCTGACTTGCTGTGTACTTCCAGCCTCTTGTTTGTCTACCCTGAAATTACCTTTTAGCTATTTTACATTTCAAAGATTTTAAAAGAATTGTGCAATGAAACGGCTAAAACAGATTGCTCCACGGATAAGGAAAAATAAAAATCCACCAGTGCAGAAGAACCAAATTATTATTCAGTACAGTCTTCACAATTGTTTGTAATTTCACCTTCAACAAAGGACTAGTTACCACATTTCCAACTGTTTAATAAGCTTAAGTAAATCATAGTCTAATGCAATGTTATTGTCTTCCAAACTGGAGGAAGAACACAAGGGCCCAAATAAAATCAATTAATTAAACTAGAATGGACAATATCATATTCAATTTCTGGAATGCTACCAATTTAGTATTTTTCTACCTGGGCATTAGAGGTGGTACATGGAGAACAAATCTGTGGAAGTGGTCTAAGACACTGAAACCCATAAAAGTGTCAGAACTAAAATACTAAAAGAAAAAAAAGCATTTTACGAGTCTTCTCTCAACAGTAGCTGGTAAGAACCAATCCCTGGATTGGCAAGAATTTCAAAATTTCAAAAAAATTCTGGCAACTCAAATTCTGTATGCTATCATTGCCCTACATGCTCCATTCAGGAGTAATAATCTCTTGACCGACAATGATTTGGAGATGCCGGTGTTGGACTGGGGTGTACAAAGTTAAAAATCACACAACATCAGGTTATAGTCCAACAGGTTTAATTAGAAGCACTAGCTTACAACCACCTGATGAAGGAGCAGTCCTCCGAAAGCTAGTGTGCTTCCAATTAAACCTGTTGGACTATAACCTGGTGTTGTTTGATTTTTAACTTTGATTGATAATGAAATATTCAAGCAGGTTATTGACCAAGTACAAAATGTGTCAGCATATGAACAGAGAAGTCCAAATAAACGAAGCAAAATATAAAAATAATAGTACAGTGATCAATTATACTTACACAAAAATAGTTTGTGTAAATTAATTATTCTACATGTTCATGAAAATCTAGTGCCATGTCTCTTGATTTGTATGACAAATTATTTACTTGACTATCAGAAATATATCCAATTTTATTCAAAAGCAATTAGTTTTAACAATTCTTACATATTTTCTGTAAAACACTGCTCAACCCAGAGACAGAGTTTACATTATTATTTTAATTTAATAAAATGCAATAACAGTATAATAGACTGGATTGGATTATGTTAAGAACAAGGAGAATGGCCTTAACCAGTGGCTCTTTAAATTAATTTATGTACTAATTATGTAATCTTTGTTATTGATTTATTTCCTATGGCCTTTCAGAAAGGGAGTATGTCAACATCTTAGGTTAGGAGTCAAGACTGAACATGATCACACTGCGTTAACAATCACAACTGAAACTACATCTGCGTCAATTCATCTCTGCTGTCAGTTATGTTCAATAATAACTCCAGCCAGTAACATATTGTGGCAACAATCACTGTTTAACATTCTTTAAAAACGTTCTCCTTAAGAAAGGATATACTTAACTCAGAAAGGGTTAACACGGCTGACTCTTAGGTTGAGAAGGTCATCCTATGGGTACAACTGAAGCATAATCAGCTGACACTTTCCACTCTTATGGTGCAGCAGTAGTGTTCCTACTGCTAAGTTAGAAGACATGGATTCAAGTGTAGAGTTAGGTAATTAAATTTCAAAACAGGATGATTAAAAATATCTATACCTTCAGAAGAATAAGAGATGATCTCATTGAAAAGGTAGAAAATTCTCAAAAGAGCCTGCCACAGTTGATACGATGTGGCTTTTTCCCTGGCTGATAAGCAGAGAACATTATCTCAGTCTCAACAGGGGGTCAGCCGGTCAGGTTAGAGAAGAGGACAAATTTCTTCACCCAGAGGCTTATGAATCTTTGGAATTAAGTATCTTCAAGAGCCATGGATACTCAGTTATTGAGCACGTTCAGTACTGAAACAAACAGATTTCTTACGCACTAAGAAAATCAAGGGAGGTGGAGAACAGGACAGGAGACTCAAATTGATACAGAAGATCAGCCATAATCGTATTGAAGGGTGAAGTAGACTTGGATTGTATGGCTTATTTCCAATTCTGATCAACATTACATTTGATTTTTTAGAAAAATGCAGATTGGCCAACCTCTTGTAAACAAGGCTTCATCATAACGTGCCACATCACCATATATTTTAAAGAAAGATGCTCATTTATACTGCACGTTTCACAACTGACAGACAGCTCAAACCACTTTATGGCATTTGAAGTACTTTTTGAATAAAGGATATTGTAATGGAGGGCGTGCAGTCAATATGCATGTCACAAACCTCCATAAAATAGCCATGACATGATGTCCAGATTTTTTTTGTGATTTTGACTGAACACTGGGGTTAACATGCTTGTTCATTTTTGAATGTGCAATAGGATCATTTACATACATCTGAATAGGCATATAGAGTTTCAGATTAACACCTCATCTGAAAGATGGCACCTCTATCAATGTCACACACCCCAAGGACTGCATTGGAGTATCAGCACAGTTATTCTATGCTCAAGTCTTGGAATTAGAGTTGAACACAAATATTTGAGGCGTGAGTGTTGCTAACTGAACCAAAGCCAGCATTCAAAAACTGAATTCCTATATGCATTTCTTGGTTACAAGATTTTACTTCACACTGTCACTTTTGTCACATTTTCCATTACTAATCCATTGTAAATTCTTACGCCGTTTTTCATAATTAAAACTGCCCACACATTTACACTGTTACACCAGTGGTAGTGTTGGAGTGACTCAGTTCCATATCTTGCTAGTTTCTCAACCTTTAGTGCAGACACACTATGTTCCAAAGGGCTTCTTGTCCTATTTTCTGATTGGCAATGTTTTCATCTTTTACAAATTATAAATATAAAATCAAAAAGGTGTTATACAGACACAACAACTCCCAATCCACTGTCTGCTTTACATACCATTCAAGATTCCACAGCTAAAACTCTAACATGAGTGTTCTCTCCATGAACGCAATCTGACCTACTGTCTGTTTCCAGTAGTTCATCTTTTGTTACTGGATTTCACACATGCTGCAATTACTGCATCTATATCCAAACTCCCACTGACAACTATCCTTGCTTTTGACAAAGCTACAGCAGACTGGCTAGTTTTATTTTTAATTTTAAAACATTTAAGTAAATAGCTTGCCTTAACTTTCTAATCCAAAATGACAACATACAACAGTTGATCATTAAATAAAGTGTCCATTTTCCAATCTACCAACTAATTCATTTGCCATTACCATTCACAACCTTCAAAGTGCAATGAAGTAGCAATTAAATTTTTAAAAAATTTGCATTAATTTGCATTAATCTAGTCCCTTTAAATTAAATGTCTAAAGTACTATAGATAATTATATACTTAGATCCAGGTAATTATCTTTAAACTTTCATATCATGGTTACAAGATGCTGCCTCACAGCGCCAGAGACCCGGGTTCAATTCCCGACTCAGGCGACTGACTGTGTGGAGTTTGCACATTCTCCCCATGTCTGCATGGGTTTCTTCCAGGTGCTCCGGTTTCCTCCCATAGTCCAAAGAGGTGCAGGTTAGGTGAATTGGCCATGCTAAATTGCCCATAGTGTTAGGTAAAAAGGGGTAAATGTAGGGGTATGGGTGGGTTGCGTTTCAGCGGGTCGGTGTGGACTTGTTGGGCCGAAGGGCCTGTTTCCACACTAAGTAATCTAAAAGATATAGTAAAGCATTTACTGAACTGTTAACACCTTAACTATTTACATGCACATAATACTCCAGATTGAAAGCAATTCATCTGGAATCTTTTAGACTGCCTTCAATTTGCAATCTTTCAAGTACACAAAGAGTTGCAAGACTTCTTTGTTTTTAAAAAAACAAAATCAGGTTGTTCAAACAGTGTTTCTCTAGCTTACTTCCTCAAACTATGCAGACATATTAAATTCCCTCCCCATGCAAAATTGCCAACTCATTCAGGGGTATGAATCCACAGAGGGCAGCAGCACTCCAGCACTTGGCTCAAGCCAATCTTCATGTTCAATTGAGGATGGGACAAGCTAGTTTTCAGACTAGGGGTCCTGGCCAACATGACTCAGTCCAAACTATGTCCTTCTTTAGTGACTGAGCAACTAGGTGTGCTTATAAATTCAATCGTTCGGTAAGACAAATTGAACAAGCTAGAAAAATAATTCTGAATACTGATATTTAAAAGCACAAAACCTATAATGGTAGTGAAATCTGTTGCTCAACATTTGACTATGCAGCAGTGTTTAACTGCTGTTTGTTCAATTTTCAGAGGCCAAAAATGCAGCTTTGCCGTGAACGAGTGTCCCATTCATACAAACAATGCTGACAGGACACACAAAAGAATTAGGCAATACCAGTATAATTGCTGTGACTGCATTCTCCAGAAAGTTCAGTGGGAGCAAACATAATGGACTAGTAACAATCACAATTCGATATGTCGCATCAAGCAGGGACTGAGTTTAACGGAATGATCACTTCAAACTGGGCAGCAAGGCAAACCGACAGTCCACACATTGATTAAATAATCCAACGTTGCTGCAAGTCATGTTGGAGGTTATGTCGTGTGATTGTGTGAGTGGCCGAGAGAACCCCACATCCTTCCCTCGGCCTCCAGCTGCTGAGGCAGGGAGGGAGAGCGGACAGATCGCTGCCTCATTGCTCCGAACCCGGTGGGTGCCTACCGGACTCCCGGGCCTGAGGCTAACGCTGACGCTGTCAAACCCCCAACCTCGGACCAGGCCGACCGGGCCTGGGAGTTCAGCGGGAGACTCCGGGACTCGGCCCGTCTCCCGGGGTAGGGAGAAAGAGGGGCCCGCCAGGGGTTGGACAGGAAAGTTTGAGGCCCCAGGCCCGAGCAGGCTACAAGACTCGCGCCGACGGTGAAGCCGTTACTCACGATATTTTCCGCCATGACGCCCGTGCAGCCGCTCCTCGGCCTTTTACCGAAATCTGCCTTCCAATTCCAACGCGTGTCACCGCGGAACCCGTCCGATGCCGCACAGCACAAACGAACAATCAGTTCCGCTGTACAAACGTTCCCCCATCTGTATAACACAGTGGAAATGCAAATAAAAACCTGCAATTTTATGTACAAACTGTCACACGCTGAATGTGCACAATAATTAATTGCACATTTGCACAATCTGACCATAAATTTTCTAGCATGTCCCCCACTTCTATTTCGTTTCCCCTTACAAATACAGAACAGTTTTTAACTTTGACACTAATGAGGTGGAGTTAGAGTCATATACATGTACAGCATGGAAACAGACTCTTTGGTCCAAACCGTCCATGCCGACCAGATATCCCAACCCAATCTAGTCCCACCTGCCAGCACTTGGCCCATATCCCTCCAAACACTTCCTATTCATATACCCATCCAAATGCCTCTTAAATGTTGCAATTGTACCAGCCTTCACCACTTCCTCTGGCAGCTCATTCTGTACACATACCACCCTCTGTGTGAAAAGGTTGCCCCTTAGGCCTCTTTTATATCTTTCCCCTCTCAACCTAAACCTAAGCCCTCTAGTTCTGGACTCTCGACCCCAGGGAAAAGACTTTGCCTATTTATCCTATCCATGCCCCTCATAATTTTGTAAACGTCTATTCAGTCACCCCTCAGCCTCCAACGCTCCAGGGAAAACAGCCCAAGCCTTATCAGCCTCTCCCTGAAGCTCAGATCCTCCAACCCTGGCAACATCCTTGTAAATCTTTTCAGAACCTTTTCAAGTTTCACAACATGTTTCCGATAGGAAGGAAACCAGAATTGCACGCAATATTCCAACAGTGGCCTAATCAATGTCCTGTACAGCCGCAACATGACCTCCCAACTCCTGTACTCAATACTCTGACCAATAAAGGAAAGCATACCAAATGCCTTCTTCACTATCCTATCTATCTGCGACTCCACTTTCAAGGAGCTCTGAACCTGCACTCCAAGGTCTCTTTGTTCAGCAACACTCCCTAGGACCTTACCATTAAGTGTATAAGTCCTGCTAAGATTTGCTTTCCCAAAATGCAGCACCTCGCATTTATCTGAATTAAACTCCATCTGCCACTTCTCAGCCCATTGGCCTATCTGGTCAAGATCCTGTTGTAATCTGAGGTAACCCTCTTCGCTGTCCACTACACCTCCAATCTTGGTCATCTGCAAACTTACTAACTGTACCTCCTATGCTCGCATCCAAATAATCTATGTAAATGACAAAAAGTAGAGGAACCAGCACCGATCCTTGTGGCACTCCACTGGTCACAGACCTCCAGTCTGAAAAACAACCCTCCACCACTACCCTCTGTCTTCTACCTTTGAACAAGTTCTGTATCCAAATGGCTAGTTCTCCCTGTATTCCATGAGATCTAACCTTGCTAATCAGTCTCCCATGGGGAACCTTGTCAAACGCCTTACTGAAGTCCATATAGATCACACCTACTGCTCTGCCCTCATCAATCTTCTCTGTTACTTCATCAAAAAACTAAATCAAGTTTGTGAGACATGATTTCCCACACACAAAGCCATGTTGACTATCCCGAATCAGTCCTTGCCTTTCCAAATACATGTACATCCTGTCCCTCAGGATTCCCTCTAACAACTTGCCCACCACCGAGGTCAGGCTCACTGGTCTATAGTTCCCTGGCTTGTCCTTATCACACTTCTTGAACAGTGGCACCACCTTTGCCAACCTCCAGTCTTCCAGCACCTCACCTGTGACTATCGATGATACAAATATCTCAGCAAGAGGCCCAGCAATCACTTCTCTAGCTTCCCACAGAGTTCTAGGGTACACCTGATCAGGTCCTGGGGATTTATCCACCTTTAACCATTTCAAGACATCCAGCACTTCCTCCTCTGTAATCTGGACATTTTGCAAGATGTCACCATCTATTTCCCTACAGTCTATATCTTCCATATCCTTTTCCACAGTAAATACTGATGCAAATTATTCATTTAGTATCTCCCCCATTTTCTGTGGCTCCACACAAAGGCCGCCTTGCTGATCTTTGATGGTCTCTTTTCTCTCCCTAGTTACCCTTTTGTTCTTAATATATTTGTAAAACCCCTTTGGATTCTCCTTAATTCTATTTTCCAAAGCTATCTCATGTCCCCGTTTTGCCCTCCTGATTTCCCTAAGTATACTCCTACTTTCTTTATACTCTTCTAAGGATTCACTCAATCTATCCTGTCTGTACCTGACATATGCTTCCTTCTTTTTCTTCACCAAACCCTCAATTTCTTTAGTCATCCAGCATTCCCTATAGTTACCAGCCTTCCCTTTCACCCTGACAGGAATATACTTTCTCTGGATTCTTGTTATCTCATTTCTGAAGGCTTCCCATTTTCCAGCCATCCCTTTACCTGCAAACATCTGCCTCCAATCAGCTTTTGAAAGTTTTTTCCTACTACTGTCAAAATTAGCCTTTCTCCAATTTAGAACTTCAACTTTTAGATCTGGCCTATCCTTTTCCATCACTATTTTAAAACGAATAGAATTATGGTCACTGGCCCCAAAGTGCTCCCCCACTGACACCTCAGTCACCTGCCCAGCCTTATTTCCCAAGAGTATGTCAAGTTTTGCACATTCTCTAGTAGGTACACCCACAGACTGAATCAGAAAATTGTCTTGTACACACTTAACAAATTCCTCTCCATCTAAACCTTTAACACTATAGCAGTCCCAGTCGATGTTTGGAAAGTTAAAATTCCCTACCATAACCACCCTATTATTCTTACAGATAGCTGAGATCTCCTTATAAGTTTGTTTCTCAATTTCCCTCTGACTATTGGGGGGGTCTATAATACAATCCCAATAAGGTGATCACCCCTTTCTTATTTCTCAGTTCCACCCAAATAACTTCCCTGGATATATTTTCGGGAATATCCTCCCTCAGCACAGCTGTAATGCTATCCCTTATCAAAAATGCCACTCCCCCTCCTCTTTTTCCTCCCTTTCTGTCCTTCCTGTAGCATTTGTATCCTGGAACATTCAGCTGCCAGTCCTGCCCACCCCTGAGCCATGTTTCCGTAATTGCTATGATATCCCAGTTCCATGTTCCTAACCATGCCCTGAGTTCATCTGCCTTCCCTGTTAGGCCCCTTGCATTGAAATAAATACAGTTTAACTTATTAGTCCTACCTTGTCCCTGCCTGCACTGACTGTTTGACTCATTTCTGTTCTCAGCTGTACCCGTCTCAGCTGTACCCGTCTCTTTCCTCACTATCTCCCTGGGTCCCACCCCCCCACCTTACTAGTTTAAATCCTCCCAAGCAGTTCTAGCAAATTTCCCTGCAAGTATATTAGTCCCCTTCCAATTTAGGTGCAATCCGTCCTTCTTGTACAGGTCACTTCTACCCCAGAAGAGATTCCAATGATCCAAAAATGTGAATCCTTCTCCCATACACCAGCTCCTCAGCCATGCATTCATCTGCTCTATCCTCCAATTCCTGCCCTCACTAGCTCGTAGCACTGGGAGTAATCCAGATATTACTACTCTTGAGGACCTCCTTTTTAAAATTCTACCTAACTCTCTGTAATCTCTCTTCAGAGTCTCAACCTTTTCCCTTCCAATGTCTTTGGTTCCAATGTGGACAATGTTGACATTATTTTTCTTAAACTGTCTTTGCACACTGAAGTTAAAAAAAACTGGTGTGTTGGGACATTTCGTCAACTGGATAACTTCCTGTGTATGATGTAGTAGAAGTGCATTGTAGTTAATAAGTTTGGTTTTTATCAAATAGGTGCAATATTGTGTCAATGTGGACTGAAGCTGAAAACCAAGTTACAAATACTCAACGTTATTGCAAGATTTTAATAGGGAATTTAAAAAAAAATCATTATTGTATCATTCCTAGAATTGTGTGTAAATTTACAGAATCAAAATAGGCCATTCAGCCCAACAGATATATTCTGTCGTTTATGCTCTGCATAAGCCATCTCTCACCTTACCAGCATATCATCTATTTACTCCTGTGAAATATGTAACTATATCTTTACTCCAATGAGCATGTGTATAAGGAGTAATACCCATCTCAATATCAGATGATATGGAAGTGAGCCCTAAATGCATTGGGTTCCCAGAGATTTCTTTTTTACCATCTCTTAACATAGTTAGTATATTTTTTTAAAGTTGTTGATGTAGACTATTTTCTATTAACAACCCAGACTTAATCTTAGAATATGTTGGTAAGTGGTGACCAGATCCACAGAACTCATGGCAAGCATCAAGAGTTACCATAGCTCACCAAGATGAAAAATACTTAGTAATGGAAAATGGCCTTTTCCAGAGCCACTGGACCACACACATAGTGCCTGTGACCAGATCCCATATTGGATCAACCAGTGTCATTGGTTTAGTTGATACCAGATTGCCATTGGCCTCAAAAAAAATCAGATAAAGACCAAGTCAGTGTATTGTCTAAGTGATCGATAGCAGTGCTGATGTAATTCTTATCAGGTAGGGCACAAAAGACACTGCTAAGTATGATGATTTGATTCAGTCCTTCGACTCTTAGTTTAATACATTACCACATCAAAGGGTAAAATTTAACTAGTGGAATAATGAGCTAGGGAAGTCTATTGATTCTTCTGTAAATAACTTGTACTGCCCTCGCTGCTAATTGCCAATATAGAAGATTGAGAGATTAGCTCATAAGGGACTGTATTACTGTGTGAATGTTTGATGCAGCTCTTTTGGAAAATTTCAGTTTAAGTTTAATCATAAAATCCTTACAATGAGGAAGTAGGCCATTCAGCCCGTACCAACCTTCAAAGAACATCCCACCCAGACCCATCTCATCCCTGGCATCCTGTATTTCCCATGACTAAGCCACCTAGCCTACACATTCCTGGATTCTATGGGCAATTTAGCACAGCCGATCCACCTAACCTGCACATCTTTGGACTGTGGGAGGAAGTTCATACAAACACAGGGAGAATGTGCAAATTCCACAGAGACAGTCATCTGAGGGTAGAATTGAACCCAGGCCCCTAGTGCTGTGAGGCAGCAGTGCTAACCACTGAACCACCATGCCACCCATTAAATTTCAGCTTTATATGAGCAAAGGCTGTGCAGTTCACCAGATTGCACTTATCAAATACAACTGGCTTTTTATCTTTGAGAACAGAGAACCATCCTGGTGCTGCACTACTTGAATTTGACTCAGTTGAATTCATTAATTAGGGGCTATCAATGTGGCCGGTAAGATGAATGACACAAATAGAAAAGGATACCATTTCCTGCCATTTTTTCTTGTCTGTATTGTCAGGGTAGCTTCACATTGTCGTCAACCTTGCCCAACCAGGAATATTGAGCACCATTTTAGGGTGAGTTGTGAAGAAGAATCACTGGACCTGGAACGTTTACTCTGCTTTCTCTCCACAGATGCTGCCAGATTTGCTGAGATTTTCCAGCAATTTCTGTTTTTGTTACGATTTTAGGGTGGTTTGATAAAGTAGCAGTAAGGGTTTTCTATCTGCTGGACAAAAGTGGAAAAACAAACCACCTGCATCGACAACTATGCAAGAAGTAAATGCTGCCAAGGCACAAGATCCATTTTCCTGGGTGGGGGAGGGGAGCGTGGTGGTTGCAAAAGACCATTTCTGGCATGCATGTTTCATGTTTAATAGAAAATACACTGACAATAAATTGGCTACAGGGGAAAGTGTAGCCATTCTTTCAGATTCACTACCATGATTGAAGCCTCAATTTCTCAAACCGTCTTCCACCTCAAGGTGTGGGAGGCATTACAATAAAAGTATGAGAGCAGATACAGGCTATCCTTTTTGAGGATGGGATGGAGATCATTGATATTGTGTATATTGTTTCCAAACAAAATTGTTCTTTATTAAACAGGGATGTGCGGATAGAATGGAAACCTTCTTATTAACTAGCTGCAGCAGAAATTAAATAACTTTATTTCTTGATAAGAAATTGATTCATTACTCCACAAACCATTTTTCATTGAAGAACCTCCATCCACAGGACCACAGGAGGATGTGGAAGATCTTTCACTTCCTTTCACTCCCACTCTCTGCAACTGGATTCTCAGTTTCCTGACCCACAGGCCACAATCAATGAAGACTGGGGACAATATTTCATCGTCACTAATACTCATCACTGGAGCCCCCCAGTGGTGCATACTCAGCCAGCTACTGTATTCACTGTATACCCATGACTGCATCGCCAAATACCAAACTAATGCCATTTACAAGTTCGATGATGACACCACCATAGTCGGTTTAATCTCAGATGGCAACAAAACAGTTTACAGACGGGAGGTGGAAGACCTGGAAAGATGGTGCAATGAGAATGACCTAGCTCTCAATGGCAGCAAAACCAATGAACTCATTATTGACTTCTGGCAGGATGTTACTCATGCCCCCCCCCCCACCCACACACACATTAACAGCACAGAGGAGGAATGAGTGGAGAGTGTCAAGCTCCTGGGAGTGTTCATTTACAACAAGCTTTTTTGGACTCTTCATGTGGACGTACTGCTTACAAAGGCCCAACAACGTCTCTTGTTCCTCAGACAGCTGAGGAAATTTGGCATGATGGCGAATACCCTTGCCAACTTTTATAGGTGTGCCATCGAGAGCATTCTGTCTGGATGTATCGCTAGCTGTATGGCATCTGTACCATTCAAGATCTGAAACGGTTTCAGAGAGTGGTGAACTCAGCCTGGACAATCGCAAAGGCCAATCTCCCATCTATAGAATCCATCTACCAGGATCACTGTCAAGGAAAGGCCGCCAAGATTCTTAAAGATCCATCCCACCCTGACAATGTTTTTCTACAACCTTAACCATCGGGGAGAAGGTACAAAATTTTGAACACATGCACCAGTCTGTTTCACAACAGTTTCTATCCTACTGTTGTTAGAATACTGAATGGACTCACAAACTCTTAGCATTAGCCTGTACCTGTGTTTTTGTTTTTGCCACTGTTTATCAATTATTTACTATCTATGCTACTTAACTATATGATCTGTATTGCTCGCAAGACAAAGCTTTTCACTGTGTCTTGGGTACACGTGACAATAAATGCAATTCAATTCAATTGAGGAAAGATAAAAGAATCCTAGAGTAGGATTCACCAAAAGTAACAGTGACCTGCAGCAAATTTACCTCCATTCGCTCTTACAGAAATGAATGGAAGTGAATAATATTGACACAAAGGCAGACAATACAATAGATAAAAAGATTTGGGAACTTGCTACACTGTTTGACCATAGTATTGATGATGATTAAGCCTCTGCAGTCTGTTTTGAGCTACCGCATGTTTTTGTTGAATGATCTGAGGAAGAATTGAATTTATCTGCTTTTCTAATGACCTTGCTGGTGATGTGCAACAACAATTGCCAGCAGCCAGCAAAAACGTTATCCAAGGACAATTATATATTTAACACTAACTTGGATCAAACCATTATTGAATATTCAGTGATTACCTAATTGACAAAAAAGTCAGTTGAAGCGTAAAATTGAGACTCGCCAGCAAGTCATGGAGAATTTGAGAAATATCTTATAAAAGCTTAAATCTGGGCATCAAATTAAGATGAATGTATTAAAATAAATCAAACAATTCTGAAGAAGAGCCAGAGTGAATGTGAAGCATTAACTCTGTTTCACCCTCCACAGAAACTGACAGATATTTTCTGTTTTAATTTAAATCTAAATGAGATTGGTGAAGTCCAATCACCTAAAAATGACTACCAAACTAAAAACCCAAATATTAGCAGTGCCACAGAGTAATCAAGTAACGGAGCAATTATCTGAAGAAGTACCATACTAGCTGTTACTCCTATCGCCTGTTAAATTCTTATTGGGAACGTGCCTGTTCCTAAGGTTGAACATGCTGCTCGGTGGTTAACACTGCTGCCTCACAGCACCACCGGCCTGAGTTCAATTCCAGCCTCAGTCAAATGTATGTGTGGAGTTTGCCTGGTTTCTGCGTGGGTTTCCTTCTGGTGCTCCGTTTCCTCCCACAGTCTAAAGATGTGCAAGTTAGGTAAATTGGCCAGACTGAAATTGTCCATAGTGTTTAGGGATATGTTGACTAGGTGGATAGCCATGGTAAATGTGGGGTTACGGGATACGGTTGGGGGCTGGTTTTGGGTGAGATGCTGTCCAGAGAGTTAGTGTGGACTTGATGGACCAAATGGCTACCTTCTGCACTGTAGGGGTTCTATGGTAAGTCTGAGGATCGAAGTACTGCTTGGAACTTCCTAACAATCCTGATCCAGAAGTTTATTCTGCAGTTGATGATGTAGTTCTCTTAGTTCCTGTGATGTTACTTTCTGCAGCACAGCAGCTTCACACTGAAGCAAGTTTGGAAATGACACAGAAAGTGAAATTCCTACCTCAGATGTGGCAAGGAAGCCCTTAATATCTGGTCTCCAGAATTTTCTTCAGAATTCTCTTTGTTCTTCTTTCCATCCATCATATTCATCCCTCAATCATAATGTCATGCTGAGGAAATGAGAGTAAGAATTTCAGTTCATTGTCTTCCTTTATAAGAAATTATAATCAGTCAAATCGGATAATTTTTTTTCTCTTGAATCAGTTATAAGATTCAGTCAGTTCCTTCATCAGTATTATTGCTGTTACGTTCAGGTCATTAAAAATGTCACAGCTTAGGAGCCAGTAGTCATGAGAATAGCCAATTCTGCTACACCAATGCTTTTACCTTCCAAGAAAATGATAAAGGAGCACCTAATTCCCACAAGTCCTCCAAAAGATCTGAGAGTCCTGTCAGAGATTGATACCTTGAGACCAAGAGACTGGAGTTGGCAGTGGGTAGGATGTAGCAATTGGACAGAATTTCTGAATAATTCATGAGTTTAACAGTTTGTGAGAAGAGTGTTCTGGAGGAGATGTAGGGTTAACTATATCATTAGGAGAAAGTGAGGTCTGCAGATGCTGGAGATCAGAGCTGAAAATGTGTTGCTGGAAAAGCGCAGCAGGTCAGGCAGCATCCAGGGAACAGGAGAATCGACGTTTAGGGCATAAGCCCTTCTTCAGGAATGAGGAAAGTTTGTCCAGCAGGCTAAGATAAAAGGTAGGGAGGAGGGACTTGGGGGAGGGGCGTAGTTTCTGTGTAGAGGAGATGACCTGGGGGGTGTAGTGAGAGAGGGACTCACTGAAATCTTTGTAGAGGGAGGAAGAGAGCTTCTTCAAGGAAGGCATCCTTGTAAGAGGATTCGCAGTAGGTTTAAATCTTTGAGGAGAAAGTGAGGTCTGCAGATGCTGGAGATCAGAGCTGAAAATGTGTTGCTGGAAAAGCGCAGCAGGTCAGGCAGCATCCAGGGAACAGGAGAATCGACGTTTCGGGCATAAGCCCTTCTTCAGGAATGAGGAAAGTCTGTCCAGCAGGCTAAGATAAAAGGTAGGGAGGAGGGACTTGGGGGAGGGGCGTAGCTTCTGTGCAGAGGAGATGACCTGGGGGGTGCAGTGAGAGAGGGACTCACTGAAATCTTTGTAGAGGGAGGAAGAGAGCTTCTTCAAGGAAGGCATCCTTGTAAGAGGATTCGCAGTAGGTTGAAATCTTTGAGGAGAAAGTGAAGTCTGCAGATGCTGGAGATCAGATCTGAAAATGTGTTGCTGGAAAAGCGCAGCAGGTCAGGCAGCATCCAGGGAACAGGAGAATCGACGTTTCGGGCATAAGCCCTTCTTCAGGAATGAGGAAAGTTTGTCCAGCAGGCTAAGATAAAAGGTAGGGACGAGGAACTTGGGGGAGGGGCGTAGCTTCTGTGCAGAGGAGATGACCTGGGGGGTGCAGTGAGAGAGGGACTCACTGAAATCTTTGTAGAGGGAGGAAGAGAGCTTCTTCAAGGAAGGCATCCTTGTAAGAGGATTCTTCAAGGAAGGCATCCTTGTTAGAGGATTCTTAACCTACTGCGTTTTCAGTACTTAACCTACTGCCTGACCTGCTGCGCTTTTCCAGCAACACATTTTCAGCTCTAACTATATCATTAATCCAGTTAATGCTCCTGAACATATCCGTAAGTAGCTATGTTATGATGATGTCAGATCCACTGGAACAGTGACCAGTTGTGCAGTTTACCATAGGAGTCATGCCTTACTATTTCTTGCAAATGGTTAATAATTAATATAGTTTGTTGATATGGATATAGATTACCTTCTATTAACAACCCAGACCTAATGTTACTACATCATATGGACTTCTCTACCTTGTCCTCAATAAGTCTATGCTATTCACTGAGTTCATGTGGCAGGGAGTTTCACATTCTCCATCACTTTGAATAAAGAGGGTTCTCCTGAATTTTTCAATGGATTAATTGGCTAGCTTTATTATAGTCATAGCTCTTCACTCACAACATCTTCGTGGCTGCCATCTGATCCCTTCAAAATTTAAAGATGTCTGCTTTTGACTTCTGTACTTCTTGACAACAAACTAAAGTATTTTGTTTGTCTTTGTATTGCTAGAGCACCACTACGCTATTGACTCTTATTTTACAAGAAGTACATGGTCTCCTTCTTTCTCTTCCTAAAATGTACACCCTTCCAATTATTCTGTACTGAACATTAGCTTGCCCCTTACTTGTATGTTTGTCAATATATTCTTGTAGGCTGTTGCTGTCTTCCACAATATGAAAATACCCTGCAATTTGGATGCCAGCTGCTTATATTGTTACTTCTAATTTCTGAGTTCAATGCAAATTTGTAATTTATGCACTGACTCTTATGGAATACCACTTTCCCCCATCTGCCAATACATATACCGTTTGTTGTATTAATAACATTTTCATACAGTTCTGCACTTCAATGCTGAATTTTAGAGCACACAAGCACCTCTCATTGCAATGCTGCAGCAAAGACACTTCATGCACAGGGGCAGACACCCATTACATGGATTCAAACTTAGGATTCTTGTTGACTCTCTTAGCACTCACTCTCTTTGTGACTGCTTCAATCCCCATATCATCTCTGTCTTTCTTTGCTTTGATTTGCCGTTTTGTGCTTTTCCTCCTCAGCCAGAGCCTAAAGGTTCACAGTACTTACGTCTTGCTTTGATATTTAGTGCAGATCAGGTCGCATGCCACGGTTGCCAGCATTTATAAGTTAACGGGGTGGATGTACTGCGGTGTGGCAATGCTTGCACCATGTTCCAGCCACATACATGACACATTCATTGGAGACAAGGCTTCACAAATATCCCCATCCTTAATGATAAAAGAACCCAACACATCAATGTAGAAGATTAGGCATTTATATTTATGTTGTAGCTTACAGTAGTGGAACTAGAGGGTGACAATTCAGTCCTCCAACCTCAGTTGTAACAATCACCCCACTTTACCATCGCCATCAAGCAGAGAAATCTACACTTGGTACAATGAAGATTGCAGGAGGAAAAGCCAAGAGCAGCATCAGGCATATCTAAAAATAAGTATTTTTTGTGTGCCAAACAGCAACAGACATAAATGTGCACTACACTTTCAATTTTGTTGTCGTTACTAATGTTGTGATTTACTAAGCGTCTTGATTTACACTGTGAATATTCACATTTTACAGGTTTATGGAAAGAAATATTACCTTTGCCTGCATTTTTACAACCAGAGGAAATGACTTTCAAAACTGCTCTGTCATTGTGTACAGGACAGAAAATTTGAGAGCTTAATATTAGACATTCAAGTCTCAATTTACTGAAAAAAAATGCATGTTATTCCCTTGTATGACCACTCAGGGTCAGTACGATGCTTTATCATTTCTGTAAGACTAGAAAGTGAGTTTCAAATTCAATGAGATTCAATGATTGTTCCAGTTTGAGTTTTAGGTGCTTTTCATTGTTTTAGCTACTTGTATACAAGTAGCTAAAAGTGGATACAAGTTGATACACACTCCCTGTTTTCTATACTCGAATGGTATACTTTTGCAGCTGCCATAACCAAGTTGGGCATGATGAACTGGTCCCATCTTTTCAATCTCCTTAGGTATGAGGCCGTAGCTTTCTCCAATTAAAAATAAAGTTAACTTTTTTGTTGTATGCAATAATGAGCCAATCACACAATTTTATTACTTTGAAGAAAGAATAAGCACATTATCTCTGGAAGCATCATCAAATTGTGACATTAAGTCTGTGGCCTTTATGCAGTCACTTAGGTCTTCATACATACAGAGGGACAAAATTAAAAAAGGATAGTGTACAGTACAAAAGAAGATAAAAGAATATACAGCTTAGTGTCCTTTGGGGTATTAGATTTTAATCTGAGATTACAGTTGCTAAGTTACATTCTTGGATCATATTAATAGCGAATCTTGCAGTTATCTTTTAAATTCTTGGTAGTCTGATGTCTACTTCCAATAAATGATGTCAAATTTGACACTTTGCTTCTTCCTGAAGGAGAGAAATTCTTCTCAGCCTGTGTTCAGTCATGCAACCTTGATTGTATCTCCTCCTGCCTGCCAGAAACAAACCCTTTGAAAAACAGCTGGATTGGGTTTTCTGTGTCTGCTGAACTTAAAAAATGCAGGCAGTGCCTCATCTTTAGCATGTGAATATTCCTAGAATATTGCAAACCAAACAGGAGATGAGGACTTTTTCCACGGTTCCTATCGGGAGTGATGGTGGTGAGTTCACTATGATGAGGAGGATGTCAACTGACTACTTTCATTGAACTTGAATGAAATGTTAATTTTGACTCAGATTGTGTTTAATCAAATCCAAATACTTTTTATGAATCTTGGCCAACTTGGGTAGGGTCTTGGTTCTGAAATTCCCAGATATTAAATTGGCAAATGAAATTCAAAGATCAACAATTCAAATTTGTTTCATCATGTTTATACCTATGACTAAGTTTGGTCACATACCCATCTCTTGAGGTTCACTTCCTACTCCAGGACTTTAACACGTAAAATCAAAGTTGACATCCCAGTGCAGCACTGTGGGAGAGCTGTACTTGTCCTTTGGACAAGATGTTTCCTGAATCTCTGTCTAGTTTTTCAAGTGAATGTAAACAATTACAATGGCATTACTACTCAGAAAATCAGGGGACTTACCCACAGTGTCCTGGCCAATACCTGACCATCAACCAAGATCACACAAAACATGGTATTGATCATTTCACCATTGTTGTTCATGGGAGGTTGCTGTGTTCAAATTTGCTGCTGTGTTTCCTATATTCCAATAGTGACTACATAGAAAAAAAAGGCGTTTCATTGGCTTTAAAGCACTTTCAGAAAACTGGTCATTCTGAAAAATGTTCTACAAATGCAAATTCATTTGTGCATTAACTGCTGTGTGTATAGCAAACAATATTTTCCTGCTTGGCAACAATGTATTACAGAAAATGATTTGTTAACTGAGGATTTAGTACATTTTCCCAAAGTTCTACCATCAATACAATAACTAATACATATATAAATAAATGCCAATCGATTTCCCATGGCACTACACAAGATATGCTGCTTTATAATAACACTAGCTTTATACTGTGTAACCAATAACTTATTGTAAAGTAGAGCTGTATTAACTTGACCTTAGCCTTTGAAGTCTCAAAGATCAATAGTGTCAAGGCATATATGGGAGATTAATTGTCTTTTGAGAGAATATAAAAGTTCGCAGTCTACTGTTTGTCTGTAAATTCCCAACACCAGCTCAGAAAAAGTCTTCCTCAAATAAGTCTATTCCCTGGGGTGGGGGAGTCCAGAACTAGAGGGCATAGGTTTAGGGTGAGAGGGGAAAGATATAAAAGAGACCTAAGAGGCAACTTTTTCATGCAGAGGGTGGTACGTGTATGGAATAAGCTGCCAGAGGATGTGGTGGAGGCTGGTACAATTGCAACATTTAAGAGGCATTTCGATGGGGATATGAATAGGAAGGGTTTGGATGGATATGGGCCGGGTGCTGGCAAGTGGGACTAGATTGGGTTGGGATATCTGGTCGACATGGAGAGGTTGGACTGAGGGGTCTGGTTCCATGCTGTACATCTCTATGAAATGACTGCCTTCTGTTTTTGACAATTTGAAGAGTGTAGGTGTTATGCCTGGACTGTAACAGGCTCAAAACCTTCATACTTAAGTAGTGAATTACCTGGGCATTGCTCACAAAGAAATCAATGATATCGAGCCCAAGATGCCACAAGCTTGCTTTGTCTTTGTAACTGCTAAGAGAAAGAGAATCTCTAATTTACAAAGAAGTACCTTACCCTTTCTTATATCACAGGGTTGGGGAATTTGACAATTTTTCATAGGCCTTCACTCAGGTATCAGCACGGAAGGTATGGCAGTATGTTAGAATGGCAAGGACTGGGGTAATTCTACAGTCAATATGAACATGAATTGGGATAGGGGTTGGTGTAGTGGGGTGTGAGTTTGATTGAAAGAGCCAGACCATGCAGCTGGAGGTGGTAGCAAAACCCTAGAGCCCTGATGGCTGGACAGTTGGTTTGTGATGCAGAGTGGTGCAAATGCATTCGATTCCCAGTCTGGCTGAGGTACCATGAAGGACCTGTCTCCTCAATATCACCCTTTGCCTGAGACATGTTGACCCTTCAGTAAAACTCACCACCAGTCTTCCCTCTTTCTTGAGAGCACGGGACTATGGTGACTTTCGTACTTGAAGCTGGAAAGAAGCAGTTGTGACAACAACGCATCGCCACACAAAACTGAGTGCAAGTTCCCACAAGTGTCATAAATTTGCACCTTCATTTCTATTATAAATTTTCCCCAAATGCGTTGGCAAGAATGCAGCTAATCTGGAATTCAATGTGCCACAAAGAGACAAGTGCTATAGCTATGCAAAATGTATTAATCCACTGATAGTATGTAACTGTATTTAAAATGGTCCGTTTCCAGTCATAAAGTTACATTACTGTGATCCTGAAGTTAGTTAGAGGTTAATTGTTAATAGCAAAATGCTTGAAGCTTTTCGATCACAAGATACATATAGGTAAAGAAGCTCACTTAACCAATATTCACCATCCATCCATCTGTCTAGGAATGCTTCCATTAAGGTATATTTATTTTTTAAATATTCAACAAATTTTGCATCAACTGCAGCTGATAGTTAACTTCATTTGTTGATTAAACTTTATGCAAAGCAGAAGATCCAAGAATCAGTTTGTTTGTCCTATGTTCTCAGTTCAATTTAATTTTCAAGACATTCCTTATGTGAATACCATGGATATTATTTTACCTTGTACATGTCTCATTTTACAGTTTATCACCTGAACACAATAGCTAATATAATAAAATTGCAATTTATAATCTGCTCTACTGAAAGTGAATTAGTAATTGACTACTGTAGTGAAAAATTGATGGAGGTAATGTGGATATTCCTATTTGTTCAGGATAGATTATGCAGTAACTACAGTAACTAGGGAAGGGAAAACGTGGATTAGATATTCATTACTCATTTTTATTAAGTGAGGAACCACAAGGGGTTTAAATGAAATAGTTTATTTTTCTATATTTCCATACTAGGTTACAGCCGAACAGAAGCTATTGATAAAGATTTCTCATGTGGTTTGAAGACCATCATGCTTCATTTAAAGTTTAGTTTCTGTGCTCCACATACCACTTGCCTCCATCCACGCAGCACCATACAAATTCGCCAACTGGATTTCTAATACTTGTATAAAAATAGGGCTCTCTACATACTGAGTTTTACACACATGTATATAAACACACATAAAGATCTCGCAAAAGTGGAAATGTAAATGTTTAGTGAATTTATTCTCCCAGTCTGCTCTGTCTGAGCACAACTATCAATTCCAACTGAGTCTCAGCATTATTAGGAAGTCTGAGGAACACCTTGGGCACTTTTAATATCCAAATCTGGCTTTATTATACTAATATTGCATGCAGTGTCTAATCTCATCATTATCTTCAACATTGCTTGGATGGGCTGAAATCAGAACCTTGTTGTAACGGGATTCTACTCTTATTTTTCTTTCAGCATCTGATAATTCTGTCATGTCTCGGGATGTGCAGCTTTTATTTGGGACCTTTCCCAAACCCCAATTGGCTCTGGAAGACATCAACAGCTAGGGCTCTGAGAAATATATCACCCTATTAGAATACCACCAATCCCATTCTATTATTCCTTTTTGATGTGCCCTTAAATTAGGTATATAGAACATAACAAACATATAAATTGGAACAGAAGAAGGCTATTCAGCCCCTTGAGCCTGCTCTGCTGTATAATAAGGCAAAATAAGACCATTGCCGGCTCAAATTAACATAGCCACCTAGCCCTGATCACCTTTCACTCCCTTGCTTGACAAGAACCTATCTACCTCTGCCTTTAAAATATTCAAGGACTGCTTCCACCACCTTTTGAGGAAGAGAGCTCCAAAGACTCACAATCCTCCTAGTGAAAAGAAAGGCCTAATTTTTGTTTTAAATGAGTGACCATTGATTTTCAACAATGGCCAGGTTTACATGCATGCAGAGCTGGATTCAGGTGGGAGTGGGCCAATTCTGGATTGAATTGGTCATCTAGCTTTCTCTCCTATAGTATTTGACATTGGAGTGACCATTTGAAATCGTGAAAGTAGAAATTATGAAATGTTGTCTTGCAATGACTTTTTCAAAGATCTCCAGCTTGAGTCGTTAGTCAATTTATGTTGAGGCAATGTAGTATACAAGCATTCCTAATCCACCAAATCCCAAGTAGATAGTAGTCACCATATGCAAATTATCTTAACTTCAAGATTTGGGATGGATCAAGGATGGACCCATGGGATCCACATATGTCAGGAAACCAGAATGGGAATTTTTAGTCTTCTGTAGTTTGTATGGTAAGAGCTCCCAGGAATACCTGTGGATGTTGTATGTCTTGTCTGTAGGTTTGAGAAGGCAGTGGATTATTAGTTCAACTTAGCAGAAGAGAAACATCGGTCATACACAATTTGTCTTACCCCTAAGAGTTGTATGAACAAAAAAATAGAGAGTCAGGACTAACCAAAGAATACAAAAAAGGATAGATATTTCAAGCAAGAGAAAATTCAACACCTACTACCTGTAACCCTTGCTAAGGAGTAAGATTACAAATGTCACATTTGACTCTTATTACAAATTATTTTGTCCAGAACGTTTTGTTATTCATTTGTGGGATGGATATTATTTAGATCTTGCTGTATTTTGACACCATCTGCTTCAGTGTCTAAAGTGTTGTGAATGGTGCTGAATATTGTGCAATCATCAGCAAAGAACCTCTCTATGTTAGTCCATGAGCTGAGTCTGCAGACTTTGCTGAACCTGAGCTTTCATTTCCTATGTTAAATTCAGATGAGAATAGCAATCAGTCAACAATCTATGGAACATGCTCCTCTATTGTCTCGACTCAAATTTTAAAATAACTCAGAGGGATAGTGAGGGTAAACAGAATGGTGCAGGGCTGACTAAACGTGAGCCCTGTGAGCGATATTCAGATTTTGGGGGATTTATCTGTTTACTTTCTCTGGAGAATTGGCACTCACCAAATAAAGCAAAGCAGAAAAGGGGTGAAAGCTTGTTACATCAGACATTCACCATCTTTGCTTCTTTCTCAAAGTTCATGCTATATCACTGAGCATAAGCATGTTTCCTCCTCAATTTGCAGGTGCAAAGCTTGTGCCAAGATTGCAATAGCGCCGTGCGAGTAGGCTGGGGAAGAAAAATCAGATGTGCCTGTCCTCAGTTAGGACACTGAACGAGGTGAGGGAAATTTCTTGTTGTAATACAAATGTATCCTGACAGTCTGAGCAAATTTTTTTTTAAATGCAAAATTATGGCCAATTTTCTGTTACATCTCAGTATCAAAAACTGCATAATCAAACTGGCATTTAAAATTTTAAATGCATCTGAAGATCCTGAATAATATTAGATGCCTTGGAGGTGAGCATTGAAATGATGGTAAATCTGGTCTGTGACTTTACATAGCTGGCTATTTATGTGACCATCCCACAAAGGTAGCTGATTATTTATGTGATCAAAACTTCTGTGGGAAATGTTGATAGTTGAACAAGGGATGTAAAAAGTACACAACTGACCTAAGATAGTGGTTATGATCACTTGACGAGCTTGGGCAACCCATATGGAATATACAAAACTGGCTGCATTGGAATTATCAATCAAGAGGCACTTTACCTCAGTGAGGTATCAAGAAATTCACATTTTTTTATGCATGATAATTTGGATAATATTATGATAGTAACTATGCATGATATTGGAGATGAATGATTACGTGCTGAATGTTTAGTTTGAAAAATACAGGGAATTAAACTTGGACTATTCCAGCAAACTATACTTCAGTAACTTGCTTTGACCTGTGTGAACTTATGTCAGAGCATTGCGGACCAATCATCAGCAGTCTCTACAAAATGGACACTGTGGAAAAGCAAGCCTGGCTTTCAGTAAAAGAGGTTTAATCCTCCCCTCTAATCGCAATGGACACTGTTACTGAAAGCCAGTCTTGTTTTTGCAAAGAGATTTAGATCCTCCCCTCTAACACAATGGACACTGTGGAAAAGCAAGACTGGCTTTCAGTAAAAGAGATTTAGATCTTCCCCTCTAATCGCTTGGCTGTGACTCTCACATGATTCAGGAACTTTTTTTTTGGGTTCGTTACTTCTCGTTGATTCACTTGATTGCTGGTGAAACAACAGTTTTGACTTTTTGTGAAAACTTTCCATTAACGTTGACCAGAAATTGAATAGATCCATTGTGCAGTTCATGATGAAAATGATCCAGTGTTTACCTTTTATCAAGAAGGGAGATGTGGGTGAACTCAGTCCTTTGATTTTCAAGGTAAAAGATCATAATGATAACTTTGATAACTTTAATAAGTGATTATTTGATAATGATATGCCATCTTGATGCGTGAATGCTTAGTATCATTTCCATGGAAGCATCTTAATTTTCATAGAATTACACTATTCCTTATGGAATGAAATTAGAAAATGGTGGGAATACTCGACAAGAGCAGCATCTTTGGAGAGAAAGTGAAGTTAACTTTTCAGCAAAATAACCTCTCATCATAACAACTTTCTGGATTTTTCAAGGAGTCATTGAAAAAAGCTATGAAAGAAAGAAAATACAGTTTACAAAGTTTGAAAAAAATGCCATTTATTAATCAGCCAAATAAAAGACATTGACAACAGACATAGAAGTACGGTCTCCTTTGTTTAATATGTACATTATCTCCTTGAGAAGTCATGTTTGATTATCTTTGCTTAGACAATTGCAATGTATGATGGCATTGTGAGTTCACTCAAATATTGGGTCTCAATAAAATTATATCTACTGTTAATATCTGTGCCTCACAATTTCAAGTTATAGTTTGTTATGAATGTGGAAGTAATCTCAATGCACAGAAATTTCCACATTTAAAAAACAGCTGTGAAAGAATGTTTCCAAAGACTGAAAGCCCATTTTTCTTAGTGTAATTTTCTGAAGAATGGGTAAGGTATGGGTCAGTACATTAGTTATATGGTCAGTCATGTTGAAATGAGGATCTGAAAAGTGGATATATTGCAATTAATTGAAAACATCATAGTGAATCTTTCGGTCATCAGCTGTTCATCAGAATGATTTAGAAGATTATGAAATCAAACTCCACTCGAGGACACGAAGACCTTGGCCAGTGTGACAGTCATTACATGAGTATGAAATTGCAGTGTGTTGGTAATGTCACTGGATTAGTAACATAGAACCCCAAACTAATGTTCTGTGGACATGGGCCTGAAGCCCATTATGGAAAATGGTGAAATTTCAGTTTAGTCAAAGTCTGGACTAAAACGCTAATCTAATGGCAATCATATAACCATTGTCGATTGTCATAAAATCCCACTTGGTTCACTACTTCAAAGTTTGTGCGAAGATTTCACTACTGTCCTTTAGGAAATAAAATCTGAATCAAATGTGACTCTGTGGTTGATTCTTAAATATCTTCCAGGCAATTAGGTTTAAATAATAAATGCTGGTCTAACCAGTGACAACATCCCACAATCAAATAAAATAAGGAGAGAGTGCTGTGTACCTCAAATGCTGTGGCAGTGAATTGCAAAGTACACAGTATGTCAACAGTTACTATCATTCACAGTAATTAATTGTGCATGAAGTAATTTTGGAACTGCCTGTGAGTTGTGATAAAGTATTATATAAATGTCCCTTTTTTCTTTCAATAATCCATGGTTTATCATTAGCTTTGCTTATAAATCACTTTCTGTTTAATCTAGGAGCAAATTACTGCAGATGCTTGATTCTGAACTGAAAACAAAAAATGCTGCAGATCACAGCAGGTCAGGCAACATCCATTGAAAGAAAACAGGCTAACATTGTGAGTCCAGATGACTCTTTGTCAGAACTTCACACTTCACTTCAGCTCTGATGAAGAGTCATCTAGGCTCAAAATGTCAGCTTGCTTTCCCTCCAGGGAAGCTGCCTGACCCTTCTCTTTAATCTATTGCATGTTGTACATTATTTCTTGATATGACCAGTCCCTGGGTGAGATTCCCCAACTTATTACTGTTCCAAACAGAACAAGCTGCCAAACTCTTGGGTAAGAAGGGATGAACTAGCTCCCTTTCTTTGTTCATTCACCTTCCTGGATTTGATGCAACAAGGTTCATTAAAAAAAAATCTCTTTCCTCGTGTGTATGTTTCACCCAGACCAAATAAATTTGTTTTAAATGGAAACAATTTAACCAGGCTTTCTTGAGTTCATGAATGAGTGAGTTAATAAGTTACTAAATGTGAGAAGAAATAATTACGTAGCAGACAACACACAGATTGGAAATGAGGTGAGTCCAAAAAAAGCAAATTTAAAAGATATTTTGATTAATCTCTGAGTCATTTGTGGAATTTGATTGTAGAATGTTTATAGTTGAGTGACTAATTTCAAGATTTTCCCGTTTCGTTTTGAATTGGCTGACAAAGTGACTTCCAGCACTCAAAGCAAATGAATTCTTTACTAGCAATGAATGGTGTTAAGCAGATGGTTCTTTGACTAAGATTTTTACAGCTCACAAGCACTTTAGCCCACACTAGTTTACATGAGTACCTTAGCCCATTAGCACACACAAGCACTGTATACCCACTAGCACACACAGACCAATGTTGTATCTGGCCTTTTAACTATTGTCCTTGTTTATTCTTGAAAGGGGAAAATACAAAATATTTCTCCTGTCCAGACTTTTCCTGTGGGATACTCACAAGAGATTACAGTTCAGATTACAGTTCAGTTCGTGGGCGGCACGGTGGCACAGTGGTTAGCACTGCTGCCTCGCAGCGCCAGAGACCCGGGTTCAATTCCCGACTCAGGCGACTGACTGTGTGGAGTTTGCACGTTCTCCCCGTGTCTGCGTGGGCCCCCTCCGGGGGCTCCGGTTTCCTCCCACAGTCCAAAGATGTGCAAGTCAGGTGAATTGGCCATGCTAAATTGCCCGTAGTGTTAGGTAAAGGGGTAAATGTAGGGGTATGGGTGGGTTACGCTTCGGCGGGTCGGTGTGGACTTTTTGGGCCGAAGGGCCTGTTTCCACACTGTAAGTAATCTAATCTAATCTTTTAGTTCACTTGTCCCTTTGAAGCTTTCTTGATAGCTTCAGGTATGAAATTCTAGGATTCCTCTCCAGACCACCACTGAATTTGCATCCACAATAACCTTTTGGTTGTATCTCCTCTTTGTAAAAGATGCAAATACAATTGAATGTTCAATATGTCCGGAGATGATCTGGGGTTATGATCCTTGCTCATTACATTCTGTAGCATAAATAATGTAAAACACGTAATAACATGAAAAAAATATGTTAGCAAATGTTTTGGCCAATCAAATAAAATGAAACAAAACAAATTCCACATAAAGGCAATTAAGGAACTATCAGAAATTCCCTGCTTGTCTTTGCTAATTGGATTTTGTTTGAGTGAGTTGTCAAATTGCCACTAGAGAAGCATTAGGTTGTGCAATGTTTTTGGTTTACTGAATTTTTTATGCAACATTAATACAGGCTGAAAAGTTTGTTCCAATCAATGTACATACTAATAAACAAAAATTCCTATGACCATTTGGCAATAAATTGTGAAACAATCTCCACATTTACTTCTTTAATTCTTTACCAGCCTTTCCCTTTCTTTCAATGTAATAAAGTATAGGATATTGATTTGGAAAAGATTTTAACTTTTTCAACAAGGCATAATCCTGACCAGACTTCTGAAAGAAAACATAGTTATAATAATTCTTTTATATTATGCTTTATATGTAGAAAATACTTGTAAAATGCAGAGTTCAGAAAATGTGTCAAAAAAGAGATTTGGTCAAAGAGATTTTTTCAAAGAAGACTCTTAAAAGAGGCCAAGTGGAAATTTGCAAATGAGTATTTCCAGAGCAACTCCCTTCAGTAGCTCACCATTAATGAGGCAAAAGGAGAGTCACAACATTTGGGGGGTCGGGGGGTCAGAAAAACAACAGCAAAGATGGTAATGAGGTGTGGGGTTTTGAAGGGCCAAAGGAGATTACAGAGATACTTAGGGACACAAGGATGGACAATACTTGCATGAAGGGGATAGATCCTTGGTAAACCTCCTGAGGTGTTGGAACCACAGAGGAACTGATGCTCTGGCTATGTTTGTTTCCATTGTTGCATTGGAACTCACAAGATGGCTGTTCCACTGACTTAGACAACAGAGGAGTGATGGGCTGACAGAGAATGGCATGACTGATTGTAGAAGACTGCAGAGCAGTAAGGAAGAATAATCCATCACAGTGACAGGGATCACCATTTATAACTGTGGTAATTGATTTGCTGCTGTGGAAGGGACAAGAACCAGATGAGAAAGATTGAAAAGAGTTGCAGGACAAATAAATGTGTACCTGAGAGATGAAAGCAAGTTCTCTGCTCTTGGAGAGGAAAGCAGCATTTGACATTGAACGTTAATTAATTAGGACAAAGGGTCCTTCAAGGGTTGACATTTGAGTAGGCCACAATGGCATCATCTGGAAAATAAAACAGGAGAAAGCCTGATAAAACGAGACCATTTATAACAAGACAATCAGGAAAGGCAGTTTGATGGTCATGAGTTTAGTTGAAGTGGGTTCAAAGCACAGGAGATAGGCCTTATGGATAAAAACTGCTGAGAGAGGACTTGAGGGTGAATGAAGAAAACCTGAGAGAGATGAAGGTGCAGAGCCTCAAAAGTTTTAAAAAAAGTAAAACATTTTTATTAGTGACAATGTGCTTTTTAAAGTAAAATGGCATAATTTTGAATGCAATGCTGGAAAAGTACAACCGGTCAGGCAGCGTTCGAACAGCAGGAATGATAAATAGCTAATGCTGAAAACATTGACTCTCCTGCTCCTCGGATGCTGCCTGACCGGCTGTGCTTTTCCAGCACCACACTTTTTGACTCTGATCTCCAGCATCTGCAGTCCTCACTTTGTCATAATTTTGAATGTGTCTAACTACAAAAATCTTTCAGTTTAGGGTTCTGCAAATGACCTTTATAATAGAGAGCTTCTGGGACATGATCCCATGATCTTCCTATTCGGCATCGTTTAGAAATACACTAGTGACTGAAACAGAGAAATCTTTGTTGATTTTAAACTTTGAACAGTTAAGGCATTTTTGATGAATGATAATGTAACAGTATTCCATCTATGAATGCTCTTTACTTGAAATTTACCAAAATATTTTGAAAGATAAATTAACAAAAATGAGGAGAATAATCCTACTCCTATAAATCTGCAGGATTTCATAAAGACAAGACACTTCTTGCCTTTAATCATTCTGTCTATTTCAGGGACTCAGTGTGGTATCTTCACTCAATTAGCTGTGTGTATGTAATACACAGTACTTCAGTAAACACAGAATCCAGACTGCTCTGAGGAAGGGTCACTGGACCCTAAAGATTAACTCAGATTTCTCTCCGCAGACGCTGCCAAACCTGCTGTGTTTTTCTAACAATTTTTATTTTTGATCCAGACTGTGATAATGTGGGTCTATGTAAATATCTGGTGCTATTTATAAACCTCAAGACATTTGTCTCAACAAGAATGAGTCCATGTGGTATATAGCATAGAATACCACAAACTGCACAGTGATGTCAGAAGTGGAATTGCTGACAATGCCATCTACAGGCATAAATCTGCAAATTTTAAAGGAACAGCAACCTTAAAGCAACATGAACAAAAATTAACAGATCAATATATAAAAAATAGAAAAGGATCACACTGTATTACAGATTTTTACACTGGAATTTTAGAAAGCACAAAAGTTGCACAAGGAAGATGGGAAGCATCCCACTATAGTCTGATCATGTACTGACATTCTCTAAGAGCTTCAACTGGTTAAAGAAACTTTATGGATCATCATATAACTGAAAAAGAATGATAGGCAGATAAATGTCTTCCCATTTTGGGCACTGAAGACTTAAGAATAGAATTCTCCTTTGTTTCTGACAATGATGCAATGATCCTGATAAAAGGATTTTCAGATTTTAAATGATCAACATTATACTGCATTGAATGCCAAGATACACACACTTGCATTCATGTCATACCATCAATAGCTAGGTGAAGTGATTGACCAATTCATAGTCAAAGTACAGAATGTGATTTCAATATGCCAACTTAGCTGAAAGGCTTATGGAACTGGCCATTGCCTCTACACCCTTAAAATCCACCTGAAAGGCACTTCTGGACAAACCAGGCCAGCAGAAGTACTTGATTCTGGAATAACTATTGCAGCTGTGAACAGGTTCAGTGGAACATGCAAACCTTGTACAAAGCATGGCTTGTCTCACTCTATAAAGCAGTGCCATTTGTTTTGTGACACATGCAAGGTATGTTTTACAAGAAGGTGTTGGGCTAAAATGTGCAGAAAGTATAATTACCAAAAGAAGTACAAAGTACAACATAGTGCTCCACAGCACTGCGTGAAGAAGTGGCAATCTAACAAAATTCCCTCCATTACATGCAAGCATGCTAAGGGAGTCCAAGTGCTGGAGAAACACAACTGGTCTGGCAGCAGTTTGGATAGTATACGTGAAAGGAAGTTTTAAAATTATAGCAAATATACAATTCTATTGTGTGGACACAATCAGAGTTAGTGCTTCGACCCGAAACGCATCTGATTCTCTCCTCAGATGCTGACAGACCTGTTGAGCTTTTCCAATTTTTGTTTCTGATTTACAGCATCCGCAGTTCTTTCAGTTTTTACAATTGTATTGTATTGCACTGTCATGTCTAGGTAAGTGACAGTGTGCATGATTGAGTAACTAGAATGAATGGATGAGCAGTTGTGTAGGTGTGTGTACAGTTGGAATGGAGTAATGTTGTCTGGCAGACTGTGTGGAGACAATGCATGAGTAAATTATATTCATGAATGTGCAAAAAGGAAATAGTAGGGTAATGACGTGCTCTTTTCCTAAATTCAATGAACAAAACAAAATAAGGTATTCAATGTTATTTAATGTGTTTCTAAAGGTGTACTGCTAGAAACAAGGTGACACGTGTTATGTCGGTTTTTGCTCATGTCGTTAATTAGAAATGGTCAGGTTTTGGCAGGATCACGTAAACTGAATGGGCTGCCTGTAGTCACAGCTTTTTGATATGCTCCTAGTGTAGAAACCTATCTAAATATCTGACCACTAGTGAGTCCAGTGTCGCAGTGACCATCCCTTTCTTATCTCTTTATTCCCCATTACACCCCAATTCAACAGGAAGGCAGGCTCCAAGATGATGAGATGGGACAGGCAGGGAGCAGTCGCTGTCCACAAGCGGATGGTGCTGAAACGCAGAGCGATCTGCAGTCTGAGCTCGGCCCCCAGTGGCTCTGCCAGCAGTATAAGCAGCACTGCCGAAACAACAAAGTCAACGGCTGTGTCAAGTACCTGATGTTCCTGTCCAACTTCATGTTTACATTGCTGGGCTACCTGATTCTTGGGATCGGGGTCTGGGGACTCATAGACAAAGAATCTCTGGAGCTGGCCAACATCAGCTCTCTGAGCACAGACCCAATGCTGGCGTTCGTTGTTGTGGGACTGATTGTTGGTGTTTTTCCTTGCTCTGGTTGCGTGGGGGCCCTGAGGGAGAACCAGTGTCTGCTGAAATTCTTCGTGGCTGGCATCATCATGTTCGTGACGGCGGAGATCATAGGCGGGATCGTGGTCTACGCCCAGAGGGATAGAATCGAACACTTTCTGAAGAACGGCATGACCCTGGGCGTCAAGAGGTATCAGGACGATCCCGATGTTCGGTTCATTATCAACGAGATCCAACAAGGGTTAATGTGCTGCGGGGTCGAGTCCTATCACGATTGGCAATTAAACATGTGAGTAGGTTAACAGCCAGATTTACAACACATTCTGACCAATGTTCTAACCTGTGTTTAGTACGGATTTCGAGATAATGGAAGATCCATTGTGCCAAAAGAGTTCTGTGCAGAGTTTCATTCCTAGTGAAAATTGTCGTCATGCTCACTTTCAGCAGGGGGATTTATTAAATAAAATAAAAGACCTTCTTCACGCCAGAAGCAGAGAATGATGGAGAAACTCAACAGGTGTGAACTCAGCTCTACAGAATAGACATATCAGACTCGAAATGTTAATTGTGTTCCTCTGTCCACAGATACTGCCAGATCGGCTGAGTCTCTCCAGCGTCCTCTGCGTTTGTTCCAGATTTCCAGCATCTGCAGGGTTTTGTCCTTATTTCTCAACCTCTGTTCCTGATCTACGTGATCTTATATAAAATTCACGAGATGTTAGAAAAATTGATAAATCGTTGGAAATATATAAGGCTGAATCGACAACTCCCACTACTTTTTTAAATGTTTCCACGGCACTTACTATAAGATATCTGCATGTATCCTTGCACAAATTTGTTTTTTAGCAGCCTGAGTCAGAGATCTGCACCTGTCTCTTGTACTGCTCCTGAGAGTGCAAAGCAACTGCAAACCCCCACTGGCACAAACAGCCAAAGAAAATGGCTCAAGATGAAGTATCAGCAGAAAATGAGCCAAGGATGTGCAGAGCAGTTATAGAATGGAAAATATTTTAGCCAAAAGGTACGTTCAGAAAGTGTTGGAGGTTGAAGGGTGACCTTATAGAGGTTTATAAAATCATGAGGGGCATGGATAGGGTAAATAGACAAGGTCTTTTCCCTGGGGTGGGGGAGACCAGGACTAGAGGGCATAGGTTTAACGTGAGAGGGGAAAGATATAAAAGGGACCTAAGGGGTAACTTTTACACGCAGAGGGTCGTGCGTGTATAGAATGAGATGCCAGAGGAAGTGGTGCAGGCTGGTACAATTAAAACATTTAAAAGTCATCTGGATGGGTATATGAATAGGAAGGGTTTAAAGTGATATGGGCCAAGTGTTGGCAAATGTGACTAGATTAATTTAGGATATCTGGTCGGCATGGATGAGTTGTCTGTTTCTGTGCTGTACATCTCTATGAAATATGACTCATGTGTCAGTCACATGTAATGCATCATGTGATACATGCCTGTCATATAATGGCATATCTGCCATATAATGGTCAATTAAAAGTCCAAATGTCTACCTTAGTGCTATTTCAACAAGAAAAAAAAGCAGCAGTTAAAAAAAGTGTTCCTCAGTCCTGAATATAATGTCGTGTTTCTCAAACAGAGAATGCTGGATAAACTCAGCAGGTCTGGTAGCATCTGTGGAAAGGGAAACGTTTTGAGTCTGAATTGACTGTTCTTCAGAACTGAGTTCACACACACTGTATTCTCTGTATTTTCTTTCCAGCATCCATAATATTTTGCTAATTTTTCAAAGTTTATTAAAATCATTTTCATTTAATTTGTTCTATTCTTTCAATTTGTACCTTAATAAAGGAGGAAAGCTGTTTAAAATAGTTCATGAAATTAAAAAGTAAACTTGCCTTCTTGACTAAACTAGTGGCTCTTACATTAAACATTTATAGGACAATTTTCTGTTTATATGGTTCCATAATGAAAAAGTTGGTGCCATAAAATAGATGTGCCTTTGATTTTGTATTTGATACATGCTGCAGCCTTAAAATAAAAATCATATTTACTTTTCCATATTTAAAATATTCACTTGCCAGTTATTTTTTGTTGGCATATCAAAATTCCATGAAAGAATTGAAGGCTTGTGATATAAATATGTATGATGCACATATTTATGTAGCCTAGAAAATGAAGAGGATGATTTCAAACTGGCTGTGTAACACAATGTCAAAGGTGGTTTTAAAATGTCAAAAGTTCAAAAGCATTCTTTCCATAAAGTTGCAACTTATTGTCACATTGGGACCATTCTGACCACCTTCCTGATGGCTATATGTTTGGTTCACTTTGGTTGGTACTGTTTATGCACACAGCAAATCTTATGGTAAAGTGGGAGCATTGTTTTCTGAGTTTGAGGCCTGAGCCAGGACTTGTTGCGTGTGGACAATGCCTTGGTAACATTTATCACCTTTCAATCCTTCAATATGTCTGATAAGTGAATCAGAAAATGAGCGTGGGTTAATAGACAGACTGACTCATATCCACAGATTTAGTGAAGATATATTGTCAATTAAGTCAGCGGAAGTCTTCGTAAGCATAGATAATTCCATTGACACCGCCTGTCTGATATCATAGCAAGGTTTCTTTCTGGTGGACTGTAGCATAGCAGTTTTGTTGGTCATTATGAAACAGTCAAGAGTCATTATATAATTACCAATTGAGCAAAGAGAGGCAGCCAGCGCAAACGTTTAGAAACTGGAAACAAATTCAGATCACACATGTTTTCTCTGATAAAAACAGAACAAATGACATGTTTTTAAATTGCTTGATTTACATTCTCCTTTTGCAGGTATTTTAACTGCAGCTCTCCAGGTGTCCATGCGTGTGGAGCCCCTGCTTCATGTTGCATCAATCCTCAAGAAAATGGCACAGTTATAAACTCTCAGTGTGGCTTCGGCACTCTACATATGGAAGAAGTGACAGCCCAGAATTATATTTACCTACGTGGGTGCATGTCACAGCTCACTAGTTGGTTTAATAGCAACATAGATTCAATTGGTGCAATTGGTGTAATTCTCATGGTTATTCAGCTACTTGGGTTAATTTTTGCAATGAAGATACTGAGTGACATTGAACTGATCAAAGCACATTGGTAGCAAAATATAACACCTTATATTCCTGCAACACTATATATTAAACTTCAACTAATGGGTGGGCGGAATCTGTTGACTGAACTGTTCCCCATGTATCTGCAGTCCTTATGATCTTTGTTCCATATTATTGTTGGCATCTGAGTCTTATACAACCCACTCCTGAAACGGAGATTTATATAAATCCAAGCTCACATTGTTGTCTGTTACTGAATTCTTTTTCTGAGTTTTTTTCTGCGATTTTATTATTTATCAAACAAAGCATTGTTATGAATGGAATACAGAAGTTAAGTGTACTGAGAGAATTTTGGTCCATGCAAAAAGAAGTGGTTGTAGTATTAAATATTTTATTCTGCATCTCCGTATGTAGAGTTACTTAATTTTTGTTCTTAAAAAATGTAGATTTTTCTCACTGTATTAGACTACACAGACAAGCAGAGTCAGAGAGTCATAGAGATGTGTAGCATGGAAACGGATCCTTCAGTTCAACTCGTCCATGCCGACCAGATAGCCCAATCAAATTTAGTCCCACCTGCCAGCACCCGGCCCATATCCGTCCAAACCCTTCCTATTCATATACCCATCCAGATGCCTTTTAAATGTTGCCTCCACCACTTCCTCTGATAGCTCATTCCATACATGTACCACTCTGTGTGAAAACGTTGCCCCTTAGGCGTCTTTTATATCTTTCCCCTCTCACCCTAAAACTATGCCCTCTAGCTCTGGACTCCCGCACCCCAGGGAAAAGACTTAGTCTATGTATCCTGTCCAAGCCCCTCATAATTTTATAAACCTCTATGAGGTCATCCCTCAGCCTCCGATGCTCCAGAGAAAACAGTCCCAGCCTGTTCAACCTCTCCCTATAGCTTAAATCCTCCAACCCTGGCAACATCCTTGTAAATCTTTTCTGAACCTTTTCAAGTTTCACAACATCTTTCCGATAGGAAGGAGACCAGAATTTCACACAATATTCCCACAGTGGCCTAACCAATGTCCTGTACAGCCTCAACATGACCTCCCCAACTCCTGTACTCAATACTCTGACCAATAAAGGAAATATCTACCTGTGACCCAACTGTCAAGGAGCTATGAACCTGCACTCCAAAGTCTCTTTGTTCAGCAACACTCCCTAGGACCTTACCATTATGTGTGTAAGTCCTGCTAAGATTTGCTTTCCCAAAATTCAGCACCTCGCATTTATCTGAATTAAACTCTATCTGCCACTTCTCAGCCCATTGGCCCATCTGATTAAGATCTCGTTGTAATCTGAATTAATCTTCTTTGCTGTCCACTGCACCTTCAATTTTGGTGGCATCTGCAAACTTACTAACTATACCTCTGATGCTCGCATCCAAATAATTTATATAAATGATGAAAAGTAGTAGACCCAGCACCGATCCTTGTGGCACTCCAGTGGTCACAGGCCTCCAGTCTGAAAAACAACCCTCCACCACCACCCTGTCTTCTACCTTTTGAACCAATTCTGTATCCGAATGGCTAGTTCTCCCTGTATTCCATGAGATCTAACCTTGCTAACCAGTCTCCCATGAGGAACCTTGTTGAATGCCTAACTGAAGTCCATATCGATCACATCTATGGCTCTGCCCTCATCACTCCTCTTTGTTACTTCTTCAAAAAACTCAATCAAGTTTGTGAGACATGATTTCCCATGCACAAAGCCCTGCTGACTATCTCTAATCAGTCCTTGCCTTTCCAAATACATGTACATCCTGTCCCTCAGGATTCCCTCCAACAACTTGCCCACCACCGATGTCAGGCTCACTGGTCTATAGTTCTCTGGCTTGTCCTTACCACCTTTCTTAAATAATGACACCACATTAGCCAACCTCCAGTCGTCCGGCATCTCACCTGTGACTATCAATGATACAAATATCTCAGAGGATCTGGGATTTGTAAATTACAGATTTACTATAATATTGAAAGATCATACCTACCTCCACAAATCAACATAAAGGTATTGTTTAGAAGACTGTTTATGGAAGCTGTTGAGTTGCCAGAATGTTTTAACAATTGTTTATGTGAGTGAAATGAAGATTATGTGAGTTGAATGTACAAACAGAAATTATTGGAAATACTCAACAGGTTATTGAGTATATACACAGAGAGAAACAGACACTTGTTGATTATTTCCTGTATTTCCTGTGTTTCTTTTAGATTTCCAACACTGCCTTGCCTTTGTGACTTGAGTACATGTGCTAATAACCTAAGGATATATTATTTGAGTACACAGATCTGCAGAAGCTCTGCAAATCAGATTAAAAATCAAGAATGTCCAATTACATTTATCAAGTTGTTTTGAGAACTTGAGGACCCATGTCAAAATGCATCTATTTTTTGTTACTAGGATGAATTCAATTAAATTATGTTGGCAGCAGGAACATACAAAAAAAGTAACTATTATCTCCTGGGGGAAGAGAGTGCAGAAGGAATGGTTTCATTCATAAAAATGGTTGATTTTTTAAAAAGTAATCATCAATAATAATCATGTTCAAATTCTGTGTAAAGACTATATCAGATTTCTTTTACTTATTATTCTTGGTTAGGCATCTGTGTTAAGAGATTAATTTAAAATTATGAAAGAGAGAAAGCAAAATGATAGGAAGAGGGATCAAACAAACAGGAAGGAAAAACAGCAAGAATGGAAGAGAGAGAACATATGATCAAAAGAGCTCTTCAGCCCTTCTAACCTCCTGTGTAATTCCATAAGATCATGGCTGGTCTATTTGTGTTCCAAATTCCACATTCCTATCTATTGCCAATATTATTTGATTTCCTTGTCTCATAAGGGATCTCTACCTCTGCCTTAAAAATATTTAATGACCCCCTCTTCACCATCTTTTAAGGCAGAGAGTTCCAAAGTTGCACAACTCTCTAAGAGAATAAATGTTCTCCTCATTTTTTTCTAAAGGGTGAGCCCTATCTTTTAAACAGTGTCTCCTAGTTCTGAAATTTCTCACAACAAGAATCATTCTTTGCACTTTGTCAAAACTATTCAGTATCTTATAAATTTCATTCAAGTCATCCCTCACTCTTCTAAGTGCCAGTGGAAACAAGCCTAGCCTCTCTAACCCATCTTTGCAAGATAACCTACTCATTCCAGGTTGAAATCTAGGAAATCTCTTCTGAACCACTGATACATTTACATTATTTCTTAATTAAGGAGACCAAACTACATATAGTATTTGAGACGTAGTCTCACCAGTACCTAGTATAATAGAAGCTTAACGTCTTTAATTTTATGTTGAATTCCTCTTGTGATAAAGGATTGGACTCCATTAGCCTCCTCAATGACTTGCTGTACCTGCATACCAATGTTTTGTTAACTATGCACTAGACCACCTGGGTTCCTCTGCACTTCAATTCTGCAATCATTCACTGTTTAAATAAGTTTTTAAAAATTCTTCCTGCCAAAGTGAACAATGCACATTTTCCTACATTATACATCATCTGCCAGCTTTTTGCCCACTCACTTAATCTATCTATATTGATCTGCATCCTTGTTGTGCATCTTCGCAAAATATGTTTTTACCTATCTTCATGTCATCAACAGTTAGCCACCATGCCTTTGATTCCCACATATAAATCATTGATATAAATTGTAAAATGTTGAGAGCCAAGTCCACACTGCTGCTACATCCTGTCAATCTGAAAAAGATTAATTTTTCAGCCAGGCATTCTTCTATCTATGCTAGTATGTTACCTCATGCACTATGAGCTTCTATTTTGCCAAAAACCTTCTATGTGGAACCTTGTTAAATATCATCTGCAAAACCAACAGCAGAATCTTGTTGAGGCTTGGACAACATGGGTTATGATAAGAAATATGGCAGAATCACACAAGAAATCCAGCAATACCTATCTCAATGCTGGGATGAACTCACTGATTCCTGTGAGGCGGAGGTAAGTGGCCTAATCAGCAGAATTATTACTTGTTGATGGCCTTACTAACAGGGTTCTTGCCTCATTAATATGTAGCTGCTCATTCTACTCTTGCCGTGTGCAAACTAGACACCAACATTCTCAGCATGGAAATCGGAGTGGGTAATTCTGAACTTCAGGTCACCACTGGCAGTGAACCACCTTCACGACTATCATGCAACTGCATCTCACGGTGTGATCCAGGGGCAACACTCCTCACCCATGGACTTTGGCATCTGATATTTGTGACCCCCTCATGTTCCTCATGGCTCATATCTGATTCACCTGCAGGAAACCTGGGTAATACTGACCTGCGTTGCAGGCCACACCAGTAACTGGCATTGAAAGGCAGCTGTGAGGATATTTTGCCAACATGGACAGGCACTAACCCCATGGTTTGGATCGGTGGTTGCATCTCAGGGCTGTTCACTTGCTCTCCCAAGTGATGGCAAGCCTGTTAGCATGAAGGTATTTCAGCTAGAGTTGTAGAGTCATGGAGATTTACAGGATGGAAACAGGCCCTTCAGCCCAATTTGTCCATGCCACCCAGTTTTCACAATTAATCTAGTCCTATTTGCCTGTGCTTGGTCCATATCCCTCCATACTTAACCAATCCATGTACCTGTACAAATGTTTCTTAAATGATAAAATTGTACTCACCTCTACCATTACTGCTGGCAGCCAATTCCAGATGCTCACTACCTCCTATGTGAAAAAATTGTCCCTCTGGACCCTTTTGTACCTCTCCCCTCTCACTTTAAACCTATGCTGTCTAGTTTCAGACTCACCTACCATGGGGAAAAGCTATTGGCTACCTACCATATCTCTGCCCCTCATGATTTTATAGATGTCTATAAGGTCATCCATCAGTCTCCTACACTTCATGAATAAAAGTCATCAGACTCCTGATGAAAGGCTTTTGCCCGAATCGTCAATTCTCCTGCTCCTTGGATGCTGCCTGACCTATACTCAATACTCTAACGAATGAAAGCAAGCATGCCGAAAGGCTTCTTTACCACCCTGCCAACTGTGACTTCACTTTCAAGCATCTATGAACCTGAACCCCAAGGTCTCTTTGTTCTATAACACTCTCATGACCCTACCATTGACAGGGTAATTCAGTTGGTCAAGATCTCACTGTATTCCTAGATAACCTTTTTGATCGGCTTTTGCCCGAAACGTCGATTTCGAAGCTCCTAGGATGCTGCCTGAACTGCTGTGCTCTTCCAGCACCACTAATCCATAACCTTTTTCACTGTCCACTATACAGTCGGTTTCTTCAATACAAATTGGCTATTACACAATTGAAGCATTTAGGCCATTATTTGTAAGACACAAACTTTCCTTACTTCTATTGGCAAAAATGTGATTCTGGTCCAATTGGTTTAAATGGTGCTGCTATTATGTTATTTCCTTATAACGTGGGGTTGCACTGGAACAGAACTATAGCGTTATGTCAGAATAGTCTATACCACCAATCCTGGCGTCATCTGCACACTTACTAACAATATCTCCTAAATTCTCTGGCAACTGTTCTGATTCCTACATCCTGGAACACTGTCATGTACCTGGTGTGTTTGAGGGTCCAGGTGCTTTACAAGGCTGGTTCTTGGGGACAAGGGCTACCCACTGTATCCATGGTGATGATACCAGAACAGAACCCCCAACTTATGAGGAGTGCAGACACAGTGCTGCTCATGCCTCAACCAGGACTGCAGTGGAGCTGAGTATAAAGCTGCTGAGGGTGTGATTCCACTGCTTGGAACCCTCTGGTACTCCTGACAGAATGTGCTGCATCATCCAGGTGTCTGCTGTGCTCTGCACAAGTGGAGCAGGAAGTGAGGTAATGTGCTGAGTGCTGAGGAACTGCAGGAAGGGAAGTAGCCTTCCAAGGAGGAGAACAAGGACAAAGGGGGAGAGGGAGCTCTCTTTGTCTATGACAGAACTCAGCTGAGTCAGATAAGACAAGCCAGGCAGGATCTGATTGATACCCAGTTCCAATAGATCAGATCTGGGTGCAGCAGACCATCAGCAAAACAGTTGTTGGTCATGAAGCCAGCATTTAGTTTGCATTGTGAACTGCAGCCTCTATTCATTTTGTTTGTGTTCTCTTTTGTTGACCATCAAAGAAACTCACCTTTGGAATTGTCCAGTTGCTTGCCTATGCATGCTGTTTCCCTGACTGGACAATGACCAGATTCCATTGGATATTGGAGACATAGTAAAGGTAGTGCGATGGAATATAGCTAAGGGCTTATAAACTGTGGGGCCTGGTGGTTGAACAGTGATTAGTGGGAGAGAATGAGGCTCTATATGTGAGGGACTGTGCCCTGAGCAATGTAGCTTTGTGGTGCTGTGCCATTACACTGTCAATGAAGGTTAACACTGGATTGCCAATGTCTGGGTGGATCATGGCCTTTTGAAGGTGGTGCTGGCGTCAGGGATTTCAGTCTTTCAGTGGATATCCAGTGAGTGTTGAGTTTTTCTGGGAATGGCGTTGGTAGAATGGGACCAGAATCACATGAACATAGCATCATAAGGTAGGGTAGGTAGTTAATGGAGTGAATTTGGTCAGATGCAGTGAGACATCTCATTATGCCTCATGGATAGAAACCCTTTGAAACTCAACAAAACTGACAGCCATAATGATGTAAGATCCACAATGCATCACTCCTCAAAGAATTCCAAGAAATTGATGAAAGACGATTTCCCTTTCACAAAACAATGTTGATTCATCCTAATTACCTTGATATATCTTTCCAAATGCCAGTTATCACCTTTTTAATGATCAGCTGTAACACCTTTGTGGGATACGTAAGAAAGAAATAGAATGGGAGAAAAAATATAAAGGGAACAGAAAGCTGAATTAGGGAGATACACACTGGGGAAAAATCATGTTTTAGTACTTAATAAAAGTACAAGTTTCAAAAGACATTTGGTGCTCAAAAATGTTCATCTGTTCAGTTTCATTTTAATGGTGTGGGCCAGTGGCAAAACCCATCCTTTGACGTTTTGAAAATTACAATCCACTTACTTTGCACTTTCTCAATTTTTTTGAATCTGATGACAGAAAGTGAATATTTAATTATTTCTCTTTGTTGAATGCACAAAAATTGTATCAAAGGGTTGGAGTATGATGAAATAGCATGCAATATGTTCAAGACATGGGAAATGACCTGATTATCTAATGTGAAAAGAAACTGGAATTTATTCTGAATAGCTATTGAAATAACTTTTGAACATTTTCCAAGATTTTGTCAAAATGTTACATATTACTCTTCTCCTCACTCAAGGAGTTTATTTGTGAGTGGGGATTGGAAAAGTACAATTATCCATGCTGGGGGGAGGAGGAGAGAAATTGTTTAGGATGCCTCCTAAATTTAAGTGATGATAGCTGGAAGTATGGGCAGCAGGAGATGAGAGCACTGGGCTTAGGAATGATATCCCCTGTGGTTACTTCCTGCCAAGACTCAATAATGAGCATTTGCCTCAGGCACAGAAAACAGTTGACCTAAATCACAGGAAACAGCTAACCTGACCGAGAGAAATGGTGAGAATTAGAGAGTGAAGGATTTACAAAAAAGGTTTATATAAAATTTTATAATGGTACATTGCTCACTTTTGCAATATCTGAAGAAACAGGCATAATAGAGCAAGTAAGAATTCATTAGTGAAGACTGGCCTGATTTTAACTTACTCAGATCCTATGCTCTTGCACAGATTCAAAATCACCCTGGATAACTCCAAATTACATTTCTGGATTGTGAATTTAGATGATCCCTATGTCCGACTTTATCTATAATTACTTTGTGAAATGTCATTCCTTGGCAACCCTAGTTCAAGAAGTGAAACCAATTTAATAGTGCCCATTATCTTTGCTGCTGGACAAGTGAACATTTGGACTGTTGGTTGTTAGACCAAGGAGTTGCAATGTGTGTTTTCAATACTGACTCTGACCATTTTAAATCGGTGTTAGTTTTGAATAGTTTAATCATAATGCCAATCATCTGCCAAGAACCATAGGCCATGCTTTCTCGAGCCTCTGCCAGACTGATTGTGCTCAGATTGTATCCTGCAGTGCTGAACCCTGGAGGCTGCAGGTCACCAGAAAGGCATTTTATTTTGCAAGGCTGACAGATGCCCATGTCAGTCAAATGCCATCTCCAACAAGTTCCACTTCTAGTTGTTCTCTGTATACTAAAAACCTAGACATATTCCTGTAACCAGAAAGACATGCCTAGTTTCTCCCTCCAAGAAATCACTGAGACTGCCCTTACAGCACTCGATATTGAACCGTGAAACATATTTTTAAAAAGACTAGTCTGTTCTTTGGAAGTGCCATTCCGTTACCCTCCCCTCTTCCCATTATTTCTTTGATCTCCTTGTAATATCAAAGAATACTCACAGAGTCTGCTGAGAAAAATATTAATGTTATAGAACGACACTTACTGTTGTTTCCTCTTGACACGCGGTTGCAAGAAATAACAAAATTTCATGATTATGTATGATTTCTTGTTATGACGTAAAGGTAAAAGTAGTTGCCATTATCCCAGGGGACCATAAGGCTGTCCTCACCATTGTTATGATGTATACTGTGCCTTATCAGCATATCACACAGCCAGGTTTTACTCCTTACACTGGACTTTGTAATGCCTCATCTGGCTCTCAGCATTCTGTTCATGAATATTAGTATAATAAAACAGGAAGTCCTGACATAAGGAATGCCCATCTCCCTCATCATGAGGTCCCATTGGCACTGTAAAAAAAAGAATTGTATTTATAGAACCTTTCACAATCTCAAGAGACTCCACATAATGAAGTGTTTCTAAATAGTAGCTGCTGGTATTGGTGTGAGAAAGATTAGCAGCAAAAAAATTGTCATATCAATTTGCCCAAAAATAGCAATAAGATAATTGGCCAGATAAATGAGTATTAAATTTTGGCCAGGATTCTAGTAGCAATCTCCTTTTTCTTGTACTGAGATGGTGCGAAACCTGGAACTTCAGGAGTCAACAGGGATTCAGCAAAATGAGGAGACTTTCTTTCTCGAGTACATTTTTTCAGATTTCAGCTGGAGTTACAGCACAATTCTCAAAAACGTTTAGGAACTGGTCCTTCAGAGTATTGGATTGATTCAGCGACAGTAAGCACCGTACTCTGCCAACAATTTAAAAATTGCAGAATATAATAAAACATTGGTGAAAATTCTTCCTTGTAAATTAAAGATTATTGATGATAACACAGTGAATGAAAAATCTTGCAGCACATCAGAAGCAACATTGACACCTTCCTTTCAAACTTGCATTAAACAAAATGATAATGGTAGTGTCCCTCTGCTGGTGAAGGAATGCAATGTTTCAAACTGTATTTGTTCCAAGTAGAGAATTTAAATGTATTACAAACCATTTTGTTTATGACTAACTAATCAGAGACAAGTAGAAATCCTGGTGAGTGTAAAAGATCCCCTAATATTAATTCAAAGAGCCAAAAGGGTGTTCTTCCCAGCCTTTTGTCTAATATCTGCGTATCAACTAAAATCGCTTGGTCTGCATCAGACCAACAGGCAATAAAAGTAGGCTTTACCAGCTGCGTTCACATCCTGTGAGTAAATAAATAAGTCAAAAAATAAACTGACAAATTACCAGGGTGGGACAATTACCATGGCTGTTAATCCAGTATGATAACAACTACTTCCCACAACTCCTTGACCACAGAGTCATACAGAACGGAAGCAGACCCTTCGGTCCAATGAGTCCATGCTGAACATAATCTCAAACTAAAGTCATCCCATCTCCCTCCAAACCTTTCCTATTCATGTACTTATCTAAGTGTACTTTAAATATTGTAACTGTGCCTGCATCCACCAGTTCCTCAGGAAGTTCATTCCACACACAAACCACTCCCCTGCATAAAAAGAATTGCCCCTCATGTCTTTGTTAAATCTCTCTCCTTTCACTTTAAAAATATGCCGTCTAATCTTGAAATTCCCCATCCTAGGGAAAAGACATCTACCATTAACCCTATTTATATCCCTCATGATTTTATAAACCTCTATAAGGTCACCTCCCAACCTCCTGCACTGCAAACATTCCAGCCTAACCGGCCTTTCTTTACAACACAAATCTTCCATACCTGGCAATATCTTTTGAACACTCTCTTATATGAAACCAAGAATCACAGGTAGAGAAAACCGAGGGTGAATATTCAATTTGGGAATGTTGCGACATGAAGTAAGGGACAATCAGGAGGTGGTGGGGTTTTAGGATTTTGTGGCAGAGACCATAGAAGGATGAAGGTTGCAGTCAGTGGTGGACTGCTGAATGCAGCAATTAAGGAGGGCAGAAAGTCTCAGCATTGGTTTGAATATATAGTTGAACAGAGCATTCCAGCCCTCCCAACTCCACCTAAAGGCCTTGGATGTCTCAATTTTTATCTACTGAAATATGGCAGTGAGTGCAGTTCTGGCTAGTAATGAATGTATGTTTCTTGCCCACCTTGACGAAGGCTATGAAAGCTGTTTGTGTCTGAAAAATTGGAAGAATGCTTTCAAATTGATAATTAGTGTTACTTGAAAAATGTTGACTTGGAATTTGTTACACATTATTGTAAGTGGGGCATTCAATGTGCAATAGCAATTTTTTGTGAGTTTTGTGCATATGCAAAAAAAACATTTGGCCACCTATTCCTACACAATACATTAAAAAATGGCTTTAAAGTTGTCCAGTTTCTCTGGGTCATTGCTTGAGCATACTTTGTAAAAGAAGGATTGTTGCAGAGTAAAAACGTTGCCATTTTGGAATGGTTTGCTGAATCCATAATGGAACTGGAACTGAGAAAATGAGTTTTGTCAGACTCTCAGGATTTTCACAGGCCACCAATACTATGCTTGGTCCAAGTGAAGCTACTTTCATATTCTGGATTTATTAGACAAATGTAACATTACCCTTTTGGAAGATTTGAAAAGTCAGACCCACTCGACGCCTGGAACATTCACGAGTAATATGCAATTCACTTTTTATGCCACAACACCTTCCAGATAGTTGGCAAGCCAATGGACAAAGGAAATTTGCCTTTCCAATTTCACAAAGGGGCATGCGTATGATGTTCACTGGTCAATCATGACTTACACCTATCAATGTAAAAAAACTAATGATTAGGAGTAGTTTAACTGGTTTATCAACGCTAATTATGACTCATGATGTCTGAAGCTACACAAATCAACATTTCTTCCCACTCCTCCACCAGCCAGCTGCACCCATGTAATCTCCTAGGAGAGGCAAGAGAGGATAAAGAGTACAGTCATCGAAGGAACTCTGGAAAATTCCTCTCCATCCCACTCAGGCAACCGAAACCAGGCCAAAGATCATATTGATCATTAGTGTGTGAACTAGTAATCCCTTCACCTTCTATACTATGCAATCTCTGTCTCAGCCAAGAACCACAAAAGCATGCAAAGGGTTTACATATGTTCACAAAAAACAACACATTCTAGAGGCTAGCTACACTCCAGGACTTGTCATTCCAAATTTAACATTAACCAAACATCCATGATTTTTCATAGACTTGCGGGCCTCAGCAATCTTGGCTGGGTGCCAACAGGGTAGATTCTAATGGAATAAAATTCTAACATATTAGATTTATAAAAATTCAGTTTTCTCCTTGTAAAAGCTTTCTTGTAGATGCTAATGCTTTATAACTGAATGGGAGATTTTTAGTGTTTATCCTGGTATGCCTTTCACAGCTACCAAATTTCTAATTTCTCAACCGTTATTAACTTTGATCTAAACCAAAGCAATGCAGATGCTGAAGATTTGAATTAAAAGCAAAAGTTGCTGAGAAATTCAGCAGGTGTGGAGTCATCTATGGATAGAGAAACAAAGTTAACATTTCGAGTCTGATAAAACTGCAGAGTCATATTGGACTGAACTCGAAACACAAGTGTTTTTGAACACAAAAGATTAAAATTGTTTCTCTCACTACAAATGCTGCTTGATCTGCTGTGTTCCTCCAGCATTAATTTTAATCCATTAATTGTAATCTGCTGTCTTGTTGCACTCGTTATACCTTTAAACAGTAATGTTTTGGAAGATGTTTCCCGTGGCTGGGGAGTCTAGAGCCATGGCTAACAGTCTCAGGATATGGGGTGGGCCATTTGAACTGAGATAAAGAAACATTTCTTCACTCAGAGGGTGATCAGCCTGTGGCATTTGCTACCACAGAAGGCTATGCAAGCCGAGTCAGTGAATACAGTCAAGAAAGAGGTTGGCAAATTTTTAGATCTTAAAGGCATTTTGGTGTATGGAGAGAAAGCAGGAATATGACATTGAGGTCATACTGAATGGTGAGGGAGGCTTAAAAAGCCAGTGACCTCTTCCTGCTCTTCGTCTCTATGTTTTTCAGGACAGCTAGGGATGGACAATAAATTCTGTCTTTGCCAGCAATGACAATAATTTAAGAATGAAGAATATTCCATGAAAATGTCCAAAATATTTTGCAAGGCAAAAATATTGAAGCACAAAACATCATAGGGAGTTATATTACCCCAATCTAAATAGTATCATTTGAGAAGTTATCAGGCAGAAAGGAGTCACCAATTGCTCCGTACAGAAAAGTTGGAACTAAGTTAACGGATTTGGAGGTGCCAGTGTTGGACTGGGGTGGACAAAGTCAGAAATCACATGACACCATGTTATAGTGTAACTGTTTTATGTCACCACCTGATAAAGGAGCAGTGCTCTGACAGCTTGTGATTTCAGATAAAACTGTTGGACTATAACCTGGTGTTTTGTGATCTCTGACTTTGTTAACTGAGTTGAGTAGCTAACCTGACAGTTAAATACACTTTATCAGGTATGAGGTAGTCGGTCAATTACATCCTGGGAAGAGGTGGTATTTTGTTGGATAAGGGTGAACTTAGTGGAAAAGAATAAGTTTACAAATAGAATTGAAATTGGCAAAACTTGGGGAGCATATGACTAATGGCAATCACTGCTGTATGCAGCTGTATGATGGATATTCTGAAAATGATGTTATTTTACCCTTCCATTGGAAAGAACCATTTCCTTCTGAGGTTTGAACAGTGCTATAGTCTCAGTGCTCAACATTCAAATCATGTATGTTAGTGAAGATTGCATTTCATAATTGGCTATGTCTGGTGCAATCGTTTAATATATTCACCATCAAAATCTAATTTAATTCCAAGGAAAGTTATTTTTATTAAGAGGTCAACTCTACTTCTGCTCCACTCTCCAAAACATCAAAGCCATTAATTTAGTAGAGCTGTCCAGGTCCATTAATATTCAGAGTTTTGGGTCACTAAGAATATCATATTGTAAAGTTTATAATTAATCTTTGTAACTATGTTGCGTCAATTGAGCAATCACATCCCAACAACTTATTTCACAAAATAAATTGTTTCTAAAATATTTAGCATCCTATATTTTGTCATATTTCTATATTCGTTGTTACACATATTTTATTTTTTCATTCTTCCATTTTTTTACTAATGTTTTTCTTCACTCTCGTTCAGACTCACTGTCTCTACAGACCTGAATGTCTCCCTACTCTCAGCCTGGTCTTTATATCCAGATCATAATCACTCAGCTTCTCTGTCTTTGCTGACCTAAGTGCCCCATCTCTTCGGAACCAGTCTCATAGTTACACTCCAACTTCTTCATCCAAGTTTTTATTGCTCAACTCTGCATGCCACTGCATATCAATCTGCCTAGCCCACATAATATCTGCTTTCTGCAAAGTGACATCTGTCATTTCCTCCCCCTAAGAACTGAGCTGGGGTTAGGAAATTAGAACAAAGAAGCAAATGAGAAGTGGACGTATAGGAAAACAGAGTGAAAGTCAAAGGAAGTTCTGAAACAAAATAAAATGAAAAATGCAAATTCAAAAGATAAAATATAAAGACACAAAACAAAAAAAAAAGAATGTACATTATAGGTTTACAGAGCAGAAGATTTAGATAAAGAAATTTATATCTTTACATAAGTAGATACAGAGATAAAAAGCCCAGAATTCACCTTAGTGGTGCAAAATGAGTGGTATTGAATTGTCTATCTGTTATATAGACGGTTTGATATGCAGTTCCATTTCAGTCAGTTGAATTTAGCTTTAATGAAAGCTCAAAGGTCTGAAAGGTTAACCCTGCTTTCTAACCTATAGATGCTGCTAGATCTGGTGAGTATTCCCAAGATTTTCTGTTTTTATTTGAGATTTAAAGTGTTTGCATAATTTTGTTTTCATATGCATCTGAATGACTTTAGAGAATAGAGCAGGTTGAATGAAGCATGGATTTGCATAAAGGCACTGACTTGGATACAAGTGACAACAAAAGAATGTGTCCTCAATGAAAGGAATGAAATAGAGATTGAGATGAATGGAAAATTACATTGAAACAGTAAGAAATACAATTGTTATTAGGTACTAATGTTGTAGAAGTTTTGAAGAAGAGTCACACTGAACTTGAAGTATTAACTCTGCTTCTCTCACTACAGATGCTGCCAGACTTGCCGAGTTTCTCCAGCATTTCTGTGGTTGTATCAGATTACCAGCATTTTTCTTTTATTACATTGATGGAGATATAGAACCAGTCCATAGGAAAGTTTTATATTAACCTAAGGACAAGTGCATAAAGCAGTTTGGTTCACACCAAACATTTTGTTGCTAAATGATAAATGTTGCTTGCATTTACCAAACAAAATGACACAGGTATGAAGTCAGAAAATCATAGAGTCATACAACATGGAAACAGACCTTTCAGTCCAACTAGTCCACACAAGACCATGTTTCCAAACTAAACTAGTCCCAATTGCCTGCACTTGGTCTATATCCCCCCAAACCTTTCCTATTCATATACTTATCCAAATATCTTTTAAATGTTGTATCTGGACTTGTATCCACCACTTCCTCTAGCATATACAAGCCACCCTGTGTGTAAAAAGTTATCCTTCATGTCCTTATTAAAACTTTCTCCTCTCACCCTAAAAATATGCCATCTAGTTTTGAACTCCACCATCGTGGGGAAAAGGCCCTTGCTATTCATCTTATCTATTTCCGTCATGATTTTATAAGGTCACCCTTCAACCTCCTAAGCTCTGGTGAAACAAATCTCAGCCTCTCCAGCTTATTTTTAATAACTGAAACCTTTCATTCTCAGCAACATCCTGATAAATTTTTTCTGAACCCTCTTCCAATTTCATAATATCCTTCCTACAGCGAAGTAAATATTTGAAGATGTGACAAAAGTTTTATTCAGAGCCAAAGAGTTTAGGGAGGTAATTCCTGAGCAAGGGGCTTATAACAACAGGTCTTGGAACAAAGGCAGAGCAATACACCCTATCCTCTAGATTATGTATTTTATCTTTTACTGGAAGCTCACTATCTACCACTGCATTGAAAAGTTTTTGAAATCCTTCTACGTCGAGCATTATGAAAGGGTAATTTTAAAATCAATGTGAGGTAGAATTTTTAACAATTAGAACAAAGTTTATATATACACAGAGTTAACATAAATCCATAGCTTTCATATTCCTTCCATGAACTCATAAAAAGGGATAAAAATAACATGGGTGGCACAGTGACTAGCACTGCTGCCTCACAATGCTAGGGACCTGGTTCAATTCCAGACTTGGGTGAATGTCTGTGTGGTGTTTGCACATTTTCCCTGTCTCTGTGTGGGTTTCTTCCAGGATTTCTGGTTTCCTCCCTTGGTCCAAAGATGTGTAGGTTAGGTGGATTGGCCATGCCACATTGCCCATAGTATCCAGGGATGTGCAGGCTAGATGGATTAGCCATGGGATTTGCAGGGTTATAGGGATCGGGTAGGAGAATCTGTGCAGACTAGATGGGCTGAATGGCCTGCTTTTACACTGTAGAGATTCTATGATAAGAAAGGAAAAACAAAAGAAATGGAATTAAGGACTTCGGGATGTGCAATATTGAGATACCAGAGAGAAGAAGGTTGTTATATGGAACCTAATCCCTTGGAATGGACTGTCCTACTAACAATGATTTCTCAATCATTTTTTGTTCTAGTGATTGTGACAGAGTGTGAGTAGTTGTCATTCAGACCAGTAACTTTGACGCACTTTTATGGATGATGAAATAAAACATTGTGTCACTCGGTTGAACAACTCACATGGAATAGATGCCTTTGTGTATGTGGCATTGTCAATCTGTCACTATCGGTGATGTGGAAGTCAGATTGTAAAGCAAGTAAATTGTTTCAGTTGACAAACTAAGTGCAGGCTCATAGGAATGCTTTCTACTATTTATAAAGCTGAAACACAAAACCCATAGTAAATCTGGTGTTGGTTTAATGCAGCTGGCTGGACAACTGGTTTGTGATACAGAGTGTTGCCAACAACATGGGTTCAATTCCTACACCAGCTGAGGTTACCATGAAAGACTCTCCTTCTCAACCTTGCCTGTGACACAGTGACCACCAGGTTAAACCAATACCAGTCACCTCTCTCTCTCTAATTTAGAACTTTTTGAACAGAACAAGGCAAATGTTACTTACCTTTTTTTACACTGATGGTACTTTGGGGTCACTGACGGGACCAACATTTATTGCCTGTTCCTATTTCCTATTTATTTGTGTTCCTGAGCTGCTGCAGTCCATGTGTTGTCGGTAGACCCACAATGCTGACAGGGAGGGAATTCCAAAATTTTGACACAGCGAAAGTGAGGTCAGGTGTAGCTTGGAGGGGGACCTGGAAGTTGTGGTGTTCTCACGTATCTGCTGCCTGTGTCCTTCAAGATGGTAGTGGTTTTGGAAGGTGCAATCTAAGGAGCCTTGGCAACTTGCTTAAGTGCATCTTGTAGATAGCACACACTGCTGCTACTCTGTCAGTGGTGGAGGGCATGGATGTTTGTAATTGTGGTGCCAATTAAGCAGGCTGCTTTGTCCTGGATGGTGTCAAGCTTCTTGAGTGTAGTTGGAGCTGCATCCATCCAGGCAGGCAGTGAGTATTCCATCAGATTCCTGACTTGTACCTTGTAGATGGTGGACAGGCTCCAGGGAGTCAGAAGGTGAGTTACTCCCTTCAATGTTCTGAGTTTCTGATTCATGCAGCTTTTATGATTATTTTCAACCTCGGAAGAAAATTAGCATGAAGCTCAATGCAATCTTACCAAAGCAATTATTCCAAATATTATAGTTAAAAGATTACATAATGTTATACAACAATTTTCAGCAACGGGAGTCAAGAGAATGAGAGCCAGGGGAGCCGGGAAGATAAATTTGAATATTAAATACTTACCTCGTGAATCAGCGAAGCCAAGGCTGAACAGGAGCGGAAGCCAACACGGGGACTGCTGGGTAAGCGAACTAATATTTTCAGGCAGTGGCTAAACCCGAAACACTATAGGTGCAGTGTCTCTCATCCACCTTCCTCCTCTAACCAAAAAAGAAAGACTCGGTGTGAAGAGTTGGTAAGGTAAGGGTGTTAAAAAATCTCTTTTGGCAATTTAAAGCAGAGGGGATGGAAGCAAGGACAGTTGATGCTCCTTTTGCAGGATGTGGGAGGTAAGGGTCACCACTCGCGTCCCTGCTGACTTCACCTGCAAGAAGTGCACCCAACTCCAACTCCTCACAGACCGCGTTAGAGAGCTGGTGTTGGATGAATTTTGGATCATTCTGGAGGCTGAGGAGGTGATAGAGAGGAGTTATAGGGAGGTAGTCACACCTAAGTTACAGGACAAAGGTAGCTGGGTGATTGTCAGGAGAGGGAAAGAGGACAGGCAGTCAGTGCAGGGTTCCCCTGTGACTGTTCCCCTCAATAATAAGTATATTGCTTTGCATATTGTTGCGGAGGATGACCTACCGCGGGAAAGCCTCAGCAGCCAGGTCTCTGGCACTGAGCCTGTGTCTGTGGCTCAGAAGGGAATGGGGAGAATCAACGAGCGATAGTGATATGGGATTCAATCATGTGAGGAACAGACAGGAGATTCTGTGATCATGAACAAGGTTCCCAGGTGGTATGTTGCCTCCCAGTGCCAGGGTCAAGGATGTCTCGGATCGAGACTACAGGATTCTTAAGGGGGAGGGTGAACAGTCAGAAGTCGAGGCTAGGAACAGAGAGCGAATGTAGCTGAACATGTGGCTGCAGAGCTGGTGTAGGAGGGTGGGTTTAAATATGTGGATCATTGGGATACCTTCTGGGGAAGGTGGGACCTGTACAAGGAGGACGGGTTGCACCTGAACTGGAGGGGCGCCAATGTCCAGGCCGGGAGGTTTGCTAGAGCTCTTAGGGAGGATTTAAACTAGTTTGGCAGAGGGATGGGAACCGGAGCTACAGATCAGAGGATGGGGTAGATGCTGAACAGGCAGACACAGTGTGCAGAGAATCTGTGAGGAAGGATAGGCAGTTGATAGAGCAAAGTTGCAGGTAGTGTGATGGATTGAAGTGTGTTTGTTTTAACAAAAGAAGTGTCAGGAATAAGGCTGATGAACTTAGAGCATGGATCAGTACTTGGAACTGTGATGTTGTGACCATTACAGAGACTTGGATATCACAGGGGCAGGAATGGTTGTTGGATGTTCCAGGTTTAGATGTTTTGAAAGGAATAGGGAATGATGTACAAGAGGTGGGGGAGTGCTATTGCTAATCAGGGCTGGTATCACAGCTGCAGAAAGGGAGGTCATCGAGGAGGGTTTAACTAATGAGTCATTATGGGTGGAAGTCAGAAACAGGGAAGGAGCAGTCACTTTATAGGGAGTTTTCTATAGAACCCCTGATAGCAACAGGGAGATGGAGGAGCAGGTTGGGAGGCAGATTTTGGAAAGGTGCAGAACTAACAGGGTTGTTGTCATGGGTGACTTCAACTTTCCTCATGTTGATTGGAACCTCCTTAGAGCAAATAGTTTGAATGGAGCAGATTTTGTCAGGTGTGGCCAGGAAGGATTCCTGACGCAATATGTAGATCGGCTGACGAGAGGGGAGGCCATATTGGGTTTGGTGCTTGGCAATGAGCCAGATTAGGTGTCAGATCTCTTGATGGAAGAGCATTTCAGTGACAGTGAACACAACTCCATAACCTTTACTGTAGTCATGGAGAGGGATAGGAGCAGATGGTATGGGAAAGTATTTAATTGAGGAGGGGGAATTACAATGCTATTAGGCTGGAACTGTGGAGCATAAATTGGGAACAGATATTCGCAGGGAAATGAACAACAGTAATGTGAAGGTTGTTATGGAAGCAGTTGCTGTGAGTGCTGGACAGGTTTGTCCAACTGAGGCAAGGAAAAGGCACGGTAGGGTGAAGGAACCTTGAATGACAAGAGATGTAGAACATCTAGTCAAGAGGAAGAAGGAAGTTTACTTAAGGTCAAGGAAGCAAGGATCAGACAGGGCTCTCGAGGGTTACAAGGTAGGCAGGAAGATACTGAAGAATGGAGTTAAGAGAGCTAGAAGGGAGCTTGAAAAAGCCCTGGTGGGTACGATTAAGAAAAACTCCAAGGCGTTTACACTGATGTGAGGAACAACATGATGGCCAGAGTGAAGGTTGGGCCAATCAAGGATAGTGGAGGGAACTTGTGCCTCGAGTCGGAGGAGATGGGGAGATCGTTAATGAATACTTTGCTTCAGTATTCACTCATGAGAGTTTTATCCCCCAATAGTCAGAGGGAAATTGAGAAACAAACTTGTAAGGAGATCTCAGCTATCTGTAAGAATAATAGGGTGGTTATGGTAGGGGATTTTAACTTTCCAAACATAGACTGGGACTGCCATAGTGTTAAGGGTTTAGATGGAGAGGAATTTGTTAAGTGTGTACAAGACAATTTTTTGATTCAGTATGTGGATGTACCTAGTAGAGAAGGTGCAAAACTTGACCTACTCTTCGGAAATAAGGCAGGGCAGGTGACTGAGGTGTCAGTGGGGGAGCACTTTGGGGCCAGCGACCATAATTCTGTTAGATTTAAAATAGTGATGGAAAAGGATAGAAGTGATCTAAAAGTTGAAGCTCTAAATTGGAGAAAGGCCAATTTTGACGGTATTAGGCAAGAACTTTCGAAAGCTGATTCGGGGCAGATGTTCGCAGGTAAAGGGACGGCTGGAAAATGGGAAGCCTTCAGAAATGAGATAACAAGAATCCAGAGAAAGTATATTCCTGTCAGGGTGAAAAGAAAGGCTGGTAGGTATAGGGAATGCTGGATGACTAAAGAAATTGAGGGTTTGGTTAAGAAAAAGAAGGAAGCATATGTAAGGTATAGACAGGATAGATTGAGTGAATCCTTAGAAGAGCATAAAGGCAGTAGGAGTATACTTAAGAGGGAAATCAGAAGGGCAAAAAGGGGACATGAAATAGCTTTAGCAAAGAGTTAAGGAGAATCCAAAGGGTTTTTACAAATACATTAAGGACAAAAGGATAACTAGGGAGAGAATAGGGCCCCTCAAAGATCAGCAAGGAGCTGCAGAAAATGGGGGAGATACTAAACAAGTATTTTCATCAGTATTTACTGTGGAAAAGGATATGGAAGATATAGAAAGTAGCAAAATAGATGGTGACACCTTGCAAAATGTCCATATTAAAGAGGAGAAAGTGTTGGATGTCTTGAAATGCATAAAGGTGAATAAATCCCCAGGACCTGATCAGGTGTACCCTAGAACTCTGTGTGGGAAGCTAGAGAAGTGATTGCTGAGCCTCTTGCTGAGATATTTGTGTCATCGATAGTCACAGGTGAGGTGCCGGAAGACTGGAGGTTGGATAACATGGTGCCACTGTTTAAGAAGGGTGGTAAGGACAAGCCAGAGAACTATAGACCAGTGAGCCTGCGTCTGTGGTGTGCAGGTTGTTGGAGGGAATCCTGAGGAACAGGATGTACATGTATTTGAAAGGCAAGGACTGATTAGGGATAGTCATCATGGCTTTGTGCATGGGAAATCATGTCTCACAAACTTGATTCAGTTTTTTGAAGAAGTAACAAAGAGGATTGATGAAGGCAGAGCGGTAGATGTGATCTTTCTGAACTTCAGTAAGATGTTCGACAAGGTTCCTCATGTGAGACTGTTTAGCAAGGTTAGATCTAATGGAATACAGGGAGAACTAGCCATTAGGATACAGAATTTGCTCAAAGGTAGAAGACAGAGGGTGGTGGTGGCGGGTTGTTTTTCAGACTGGAGGTCTGTTACCAGTGGAGTGCCACGAGGATCGGTGCTGGGTCCTCTACTTTTTGTCATTTACATAAATGATTTGGATGCGAGCATAAGAGGTACAGTTAGTAAGTTTGCAGATGACACCAAAATTGGAGGTGTAGTGGATAGCAAAGAAGGTTACCTCAGATTACAACAGGATCTTGATCAGATGGGCCAATGGGCCGAGAAGTGGCAGATGGAGTTTAATTCAGATAAATGTGAGGTGCTCCATTTTGGAAAAGCAAATCTTAGCAGGACTTATACTCTTAATGGTAAGGTCCTAGAGAGTTTGCTGAACAAAAAGACCGTGGAGTGCAGGTTCATAGCTCCTTGAAAGTGGAGTCGCAGGTAGATAGGATAGTGAAGGCAGCGTTTGGTATGCTTTCTTTTATTGGTCAGAGTACATGAGTTGGGAGGTCATGTTGCGGCTGTACAGGACATTGGTTAGGCCACTGTTGGAATATTGCGTGCAATTCTGGTCTCCTTCCTATTGGAAAGATGTTGTGAAACTTGAAAGGGTTCAGAAAAGATTTGCAAGGATGTTGCCAGTGTTGAAGGATTTGAGCTATGGGGAGAGGCTGAGCAGGCTGGGGCTGTTTTCCCTGGAGTGTCGGAGGCTGAGGGGTGACCTTATAGAGGTTTACAAAATTATGAGGGGCATGGATAGGATAACTAGACAAAGTCTTTTCCCTGGGGTGGGGGAGTGCAGGACTAGAGGGCACAGTTATAGGGTGAGAGGGGAAAGATACAAAAGGGACCTAAGGGGCAACGTTTTCATGCAGAGGGAGGTACATGTATGAAATGAGCTGCCAGAGGAAGTGGTGGAGGCTGGTACAATTGCAACATTTAAAAGGCATTTGGATGAGTATATGAATAGGAAGGGTTTGGAGGGATATGGGCCGGGTGCTGGCAGGTGGGGCTAGATTGGGTTGGGATATCTGGTCGGCATGGCCAGGTTGGACCGAAGTATCTGTTTCCATGCTGTACATCTCTATGACTCTATGACTCTGTATCTCCTCAGGGTTTCAATAATTGACTTTATTGTATCCTCAAGTTGCTATTGGCACTTGGGTGGCATGGTGGCTCAGTGTTTAGCACTGCTACCTCACAATACCAGGGACTCTGCCAACTATCTGCATAGAGTTTGCACGTTCTCCCTGTGTGGGTTTCTTCCAGGTGCTGCAGTTTCCTCCCATGCTAAATTATCCAATAGTGTCTAGGAAAGTGTAGATAAGGTGTGTTAGCTGTGGGAAATGCAGCGGAATCGGTCTGGGTGGGAATGTTGGTACGGACTTGTTGGGCTGAATGGCCTATTTCTGCACTGTAGTGATTCCATAATTTGTCTGAAGTGATAGTTTTCGGTATTGAATGGTTACGATCACAGAAGTACTGATGTTTTCATACTATCAGCGAGTGAATGAGGTGTAACTTATGGCACCACAGGGCTCGCAGCTCAGAAGGGTGAACTTACTTAATGCTGATCAATGCCATAGAATGGTGGCTTGTGGCACACTTTGTCACTGAGTTGTCATCTTTTCGGTTTTTGTAAATAGCCATATGTTACTTTCAGCCACACTCACACATGAATATCAATCATCTCAGTGAAGTACTGCAGCTAATGGGATATGTACAACTGCAGCAGCCAAACCCCCCATGGGGGAGGGTCAGTTTAATAAAACAATTTGACCAATACTGAAAGGAAAATGTGTTCCATCATTCCTCAACTGAGTAGAAATCAATGCAAACTCTTGTTACATTGGACAAAGAATTTATTGTTTAAGCAATCTGTGAATAAGCCAGTGTCAGGATGTTAACAATAATGAGTCATCCGGCTTTGATGCAAACTGCAAGATGAGATAGGATTTAACACTCCCATCAATCAATTTCTTGACCATCTGACCAAGAAATAATGAATCTATCTGACTCTGACTGATGCCTAGTCAGTGATGAACAGACATGAAACTCAAAAACCTAACAGTCTGTGATCATGAGGTTAGTGCTCAGCAGCTGTGATTGTTTTAGACATGAACTGCCCTATGTCTGTGTCCAAATAGCTAATTTAATAGAGGTAAATGAGAGCATTCGCAGGTTACTGGTATTAATGCCAGAAATCAAAAGGGGCTTTCACACCACAGATACAATGTTGGTGGTTGCTAATAAAAGATGGAATTCAAAGGGCAGCTTTTGTCAGATCTTCAGAAAAAGGTAATATTGCAGTACTTTTTTTCCCATTAGCCTCTTAATTGAAGGCCATCTGTTTAGAATAGTTTTACATCAAGCATGTTGCTACACCATTTTTCATTTGGTGCATTTACATCACATTAATTATTTCAAGGAAGTGTAAGAGAAAGATATCAAGCAGGAAAAGTTTACATTATGCAAGGTGATGGTTTCCTTTCTGGACATGTTTCAGAAATTTTCTGACATACGAAGAGGGACTGGATCAGTTAGGACTATATTCACTGGAGTTTAGAAAAATGTGGGAAATCTTACAGAAACCCATAAGAATTCTCACAAGACTAGACAGGGTAAACACAGGAAGGATGTTCCCAATGATCCCCAGAACCAGGGGTCACACTCTAAGGATACATGGCAAGCCATTTGGGCCTGAAATGAGATGTTTCTTCACCCAGAGAGGAGAGAGCCTCTGGAATTCTTTGCCACAGAAAGGGGTTGAGGTCAAAACATTGAATGTTTTCAAGAAGGGGTTAGATGTAATTATTAGGGCTAAATGGAGCAAAAGGTATGGAGAGAATATGGCAACGGGGGACTGAATAGGATGATCAGCCATGATCATGTTGAACAGTGGAGCAGGTTCAAAGGGTGCAATGACTTATTCCTCCTCATATTTTCTATGTATGTTTCTGCACATTTCCTTTCATATAATAATTGGATATAATAGTCTTTAGTTGAAACTTTATTGCTGGAACAGCACAGCAGGTCAGGCAGCATCCAGGGAACAGGAGATTCGACGTTTCGGGCACAGGCCCTTCTTCAGGAATTCCTGAAGAAGGGCCTGTGCCCGAAACGTCGAATCTCCTGTTCCCTGGATGCTGCCTGACCTGCTGTGCTGTTCCAGCAATAAAGTTTCAACTTTGATCTCCAGCATCTGCAGACCTCACTTTCTCCTATAATAGTCTTTAGACATGAAATAGTAACCATTATGTTGTGAGTTCTGGAAATTAATCTATAAAATTACCAAAATAACTCATACCAATGCTGTCAGAAAATTATTTGTCACAGACTAACCTTGGATTTTCCTTACTAAACATTCCTACTTCCTCATTTATAATTATATTTTTGTTTACTTTTAGTTCTCAATATTAAACTTTAAGTTCTATGTTATATATCTTTTGTTGACGTCAAGTCTAAATGTATTCCATCAAACTGTTTTGATTCAGATATAAATCTACCCATACTTATCTTCACCCACAAAACGTGCATGTGGTATCAATCCTGAAAGCTCCTCATTAACAGCACTGTCTATGTATTGTGTGAATGTACCTAATACCTCCATAGCCATGGACTGCAGCAGTTCAAGGAGATGGATCACCTTCTGAAGGTAATTAGGGACAGGTAAATAATGTTATGTTGCCAGCACATTCTCATTACAAGAAAGATTTTAAGACATTCTTATGAATTTTAAAATAAGCTACAGCTAAAATAAGTTCAAAAAGAATTGCATTTGGACACAGATTCCTGGTTCTGATGAAGAGCGGTAGATTTTGCCTGAAACATTTACTGTTCTTTGTGTCTTCATACAAGGCCAGGCCAGACTCCAAAGATAAAAATCACACAACACCAGGTTATAGTCCAACAGGTTTATTTGGAAGCATAGCTTTTGGAGCGCTGTTACTTCATCAGGTGGTTGTGGAGGTTGAGATCATACTCGCAGAATTTATAGCCAAAGGAGTCCAGTGTCCATTTCAAACTGTAAAACTATGCAGAGGGTTTGTCAGTCCGACATAGCATTGGGACACAGAGAGGCTTCACATCTATCGTTTAAAAACTGAGCTATCTTGAGAATGTAATTTAAAAGAAGTTCTGGGACTTACATATCAAAGAACAGAAACCGGCATATCCCATTATAAAAGATGAAAGTTTTAGTCTCAGATTGTTTACTGTATCCCATCTCCATGACACTGAACTTTGGCTATAAATTCTGTGAGCATGGCCTTAACCTCTTCAACCACCTGATGAAGGAGTGGCAGTCCAAAAGCTAGTGCTTCCAAATAAACCTGTTGGATTATAACCTGGTGTTGTGTAATTTTTAACTTTGTCCACCCCAGTCCAACACCGACACCTCCAAGTCATACTATTAAAGAGTGTTTCTTAACACTCCATATATAAAGAGAAGAGTACAGAGTAGTTTATTCCATGCTGTATCGGTTCCAGCCTCTAGCAGAGTAATAGTACTTTACTACTGAGGTCACGGTTACATCACAGCTGAGGTGTTTGTCTTAAGAAGAGAGATTGAGCCCTTTACACCAATACTCTGGAGATTAGAAAAATGAGAGGAGATCTCATTGAGGTAAGTAAGGTGATAAAGGAGATGAACAAAGTAGATGTGGAAAGGATGTTTCTTCGTGTGAGGTATTTCAGAATAAGAGGTTGTAGCATTCAAAAAAGGGGTGGCAGAATTAAAGCAGAGATGAGGAGGAATTTCTTCACTCAGAGTGTCGTGAGTCTGTGGAATTCATGACCCGAGATTGTGATGGATGCTGGGACATTGAGCAAATTTAAGGAGAATTGGACAGATTTTAAACTACTATTGTGTTGAAGGGTTATGGAAAGCAGGCAGGAATTTGAGACTGAGATGAGATCAGCCATGATCAGAATATGATATGGAGATGCAGGGGTTGAACTGGGGTGGGCAAAGTCTGAAGTCGCACAACACCAAGTTATAGTCCAACAGGATTATTTGAAATCATAAAGTTTCAGAGCGCTGCTCCTTCCTCAGATGAAGATGTGAAGCTAGATTGACTACTCCTACTCCTAGGCGAAAGTGAGGACTGCATTAGCTGGAGATCAGAGTCAAGATTAGAGTGGTGCTGGAAAAGCACAGCAGGTCAGGCAGCATCCAAGGAGCAGGAAAATCGTGTTTCGGGCAAAAGCCCTTTATCAGGAATGGCATTTTCCAGCACCACCCTAATCTCTACCCCTGCTCCTAGTTCTTGTGTTCTTACTTCAGAGGCTCATCTACATATTTATTAAACCCCATTTTATTTATTAAACTCCAGCAGCAAATTTCTTTTCTTTTATGCCCTTGCTTTCCTAAAACACTGAACTACTCACCTCAAGGGATATTTTATTTTTAAACAAATTTTAAAAGAACCTGGTGTTCTCTCAGAACACAAAAACGAAGTGCCTCCCTTAACCCAGCCAATATTGAAATAGTTATACCTGGTTCCGTCCAGTTTAGAACACAAGTTTCATAGTGACACAATAATAGTGACAACATATAATGAACCTTGAACACAGTTCTGAAAGGACTTGTTAGTGGGCTACCACAATAGGATGAAGACAAGTGGATGAGGGGCACCACTTCCACTTGACTAAACACCAATTATTTTTAATCTCTTTTACATTGTTGAAAATATAGTGTGAAAAACTGTTGGTTGGTCAAGTTGCACAATTAAACAAGAGCTGAAGGCCATCTCCATTCAGTGACGGCATAACGATGTCTTCAGGTTCTTGTGCCATATTCTTAAGTGCTGAAAATGTGTTGCTTGAAAAACGCAGCAGGTCAGGCAGCATCCAAGGAACAGGAGAATCGACGTTTCGGGGATAAGCCCTGCCCGAAACATCGATTCTCCTGTTCCTTGGATGCTGCCTGACCTGCTGCGCTTTTCCAGCAACACATTTTCAGCTCTGATCTCCAGCATCTGCAGCCCTCACTTTCTCTCCCATATTCTTAAGTTTAGGACAAAGAGAGGAGTGAATCATCTGGACAACTGCAGATGATAGGTTCACTTCTTCAAAAGATTCATGCAAAGATTATGAATGATTAACAAAAATCCCCTCAGACACTGCTAGCTGCACTGGAAGATGTGCAGTCGTGCATTGGGACCTGCATTTTAAAAACGTTCTGGACAAAATGATGAGATTAGAGAAGCATCTGCTTTGACTCCTGCCCTCACTTCTGACAGTATGTCAGAAACACTAAATATAGACTATCTAAGCTCTTTTACAGAAGTAAAGCATAATTCTTATCTTTCAGTATTGCTGGAGAATTTTCAGTCTGACTCAGAGTCTTTTGTTCTCTATCATCATGAACTATTTTATCAGACTCACACTGGTTGTTGCTAGTTGAAAGATAACTGTGGCCACCTTGTGAAGCTGAGAGTACGGGAGCTTCTGTCACATCCTCAAAAGATATCTGTAGGGATTCATTGTTGGTGCTGTTGGTCACAGAAAATGGCAACACCACAGGAGAAGGTGAAAAATTCTGTTCGCTCTCATCTGGAAGACTATTAAAGGGATCCTGATGTACTGCATCAATGACTAAAAAGTCAGGTAGCATTGGATTTTCTCCCTGAAATTCTGTGAGTGTTCAATGGTTCTATGTTATCAGACCCACCCCCTAGGTAGTCCCTGGTTTGGAAACTGAACGAGGAAGAGGGTCAATACATCAAAAGAAGGATCATAGAGCTGATCAAATGCTGGGGAAAGCTGAGGAAGTTATTCACAAGAAGTCATCCAACCTTCCTGGCATAAAAATTCAATAGACTAAAACATCTTCACAAATTGATGTGTATGGGGTGGCCCGGTGGCCCGTTCGTTAGCACTGCTGTCTCACAGCACCAGGGATCCAGGTTTGATTCCAGCTGCGGGCAATCGACTGTGTGAAGTTTGCACATTCTCCTTGTGTCTGCGTGGGTTTCCTTTGGGTGCTCTGGTTTCCTGTCAATGATGTGCAGGTTAGGTGAATTGGCCATGCTAAATTGCCCAGAGTGTTCAAGAATGAGTAGGTTAGGTGCATTAGTCAGGGGTAAAATGTAGAGTAATGGGGAATGGGTTCGTGTGGGATATTCTTCGGAGGGTCGGTGTGGACTTGTTGGGCCGAAAGGCCTGTTTGCATAATGTAGGGATTCTAATTCTAAATTCTAACAGCAAATTCATGTTCAGTTTTCTGTGGATGAAACTCATGCTCCTGGAGAGGTGATTCCTCACAAAATGGATTATTTTCATCATCTTTGCAAAGAATATCTTTTACCTGGGCTACAAAGTTTGGTAACCATTTTAGAAGCTTATCTCACTGAGTAATTTTAGTAACATCTGCAACAATTTTCAAGAAGATGCCAGCATTTTGGAGACTTTGCTAGAAATTGTGATTTTTGCTGTACAAATTTGCTTATCTAACTGAGTTATACACTTTAATAATGTGTACAATACATTTTACCCAGCTTTACCCCTGCAGTAAAAGACCCTTACCTGTGTTGTTTTATTACAAAAGGTGAAAATAGATTAATCAACTAAAAGTAAGCCTGTTTACTCAGCACTCCTGGACCTTCACCTGTGAGAAACCATTGGAGTTCCAAAATTAAGCAGTAGGGGCCACTATTCAAGCATGTCACATAATTCACATATAAACGTTTTGTTGGTAAAGTTCCACTAAATCTAAGGCAGGCCAGTCATGATGCAAGTTACACATCAAAGAAGATTTAAATTAGTTCAATCATTTGAAACTTACTATGAAATTAAATAACCATCACACAGATGAAATATTAATCTGAAGTTCATTCATGCCACTGTATAAAGCTCAGTGAAAGCAAGATCCGAATTTATGTTATCTTAATAACCTCATATAATATCAAGACTAAATTTACTTTAATGGTCAAAAACAAATATTCAGATAATATATTTATATATATTTCACCATTACGTTTTCCTGCAGTGTGAATAAACTGATAAGCATGAAGATCTGCTGCTTAACTTCCTCATTTAATTTTAGTCTTAACTATTTTGTAAAGATTTCTTTACACTCAAGTTGAAGCTCTTTAATACAGGAATGAATCAAGAAAAGTCACTATCCAATTAGAAATAAGATAATCCAATAACTCAGAGGTTGTGTAACACAGTCCATTGTATAGGGCTGAGAAGAATTTCGATAGTTTGGCTGTTTAAAACCCTGACCTGCGGTTTAAAACATGTAATATTGAAATTGAATTATGGGGATTTCCATAGTGTTTCATCCCTTTTTAGCCTGTGTACTCTGATCATCTTGTATAGGGTGGGGAGTGCCTTTGATCTGGAGGAATTAGGTAGTCTGTGCAGCCAACAAAGATAACTGATGTTACGTTTTAATTAAATCGTAATTTAAACTGGTGCCAGCAAGCACATACAGTAAAATACCAGACGTATATTTTGGGAGATAATTACAGACTAAACCACTGCCATGTTTATGAGATCTTCCGTGTTTGTTTCATCTGCAATATATTTAATGTAATGTTTCATAGCAGAGGGTTTTTAACAGGACTGAATATTCCTGATGCTTGCAGTAAAGGTTATGATTATCTTATGCTCCAAGCAACTTAAATAATTTCTTTGAAGACCATTTAAAATGACTTACTTTATAAAACTTATAAATGTTCATGGAAAAATGGAGGGATATCTGAACAAACTATTTGCTGTGCAGTAAAAACTCAATGAAGTATTTAAGCAATTGATAAGGTGTCAGTTTTGGCTCAGCATTGTTCTATTCTGAGTCAGAAGGTTGTGGGTTCTGCCTCATGCCAGAGACGTGAACACCTTGTCTAGACTAATACTCTGGGGCAGTGAGGGCATGCTATGCAATAGCATATGCTGCCTTCAAGATGTTAGACTGAGGCTTGACTTTCAAATTGAAGTAATAGATTCCATGGCACTATTTGAGGAGGAACAGACCCAAAGTTATGAAAGGCACGATAGAAGCTTAGAACTTCCTGTTTGCTCATATCAACCCCAAATTTTATCTTCAATTGTTTATCAACAAAAGTAAAGAAAACATTTCCTGAGCATGTTCGTGAAGACAACGTCCCTTTAAAATTATACTTCAGCAGCAACTTGGACTTCCATGAGACTTTTAGTGTAGAATAAAGGCAAAATGGTTCACAGAGGTGTAGTCGAGAATTAGATGTTCAACAAACAAAGGTAGTATTAGGAAAGGTGAGCAAACATGTGGTCAAAATTTGGGTTGAAGGAAGATCTTAAGGAGAAAGAGGGTGACAGAAGAGTTTATATAAAGAATTGCAGAGCTGAGGTCTCGATAACTGATGACATGACCATCAATAACGGAATGGTAAGAGAGAGGGAGATGCATTGTAAGTGATTATTACTGTGTTTGTAACACTGTGTAGTTGATACCAAATGTTAATTAAAAGATCAGTATGGTGGGATATAGAAACTACAGTTTTTCCATATCTGCTGTAATGACATTCTTAGTTTAATTTCATATAAATATAAGTTGTGAGTAAACAGCAACTTTACATTTATTTGAATGAACATGTCATATCATACCTCCAGAGCAGGTAGAACTTGAACCCAGGTCTTTTAGCTCAAGAGCTGGAAATACTACCACTGTGTCTGAAGAGCCCTCTAACCAACTGTTTCTTATTTTCTAATCAATCTGTACAGGGATGATATCACACACCTCTGTAACAAGGATGGGACTTGAACCAACACCTCCTGCTCTAGAGGTAGAGACACTACCACTGTGCTAAATTGCCTGTAGTGTTAGGTGAAGGGGTAAATGTAGGGGAATGGGTCTGGGTGGGTTGCGCTTCGGCGGGTCGGTGTGGACTTGTTGGGCCGAAGGGCCTGTTTCCACACTGTAAGTAATCTAATCTATCGTAATCTAATTTAACAGTTTAATGCCATGATTTGATCACTTCTATTTGCTAGAAGTCTTTCTCTGTCCAGGAGGAGGCTCCATTTACCTTTCTGTTAACCAACATTAGCAAATTTGAACTCAAGTCAATTGAACAAAACCTGGTAGAAACCAAGCCAAGTTAAAACCACTTTCTTGGCTCTTATACATTTTTGAATGAACAAAAATACAACTTGAAGAGGCTAAGTACATAGATCAATCTTAGTAGCAGAATTCTGTTACTATATACTGGAAACCTTTTTCAAGAATGTTTAACAGATTTTTTTAACATCTGTTTTGAGAATGAGTTCTGCAGATTGGATGACTTTGAGACCATCAATAAGCTTCAATGTGTGGTGTAGCACAAGCTGTCATTCACAGCCAAACCATCCAAATGTGATTCCACTGCAATAGTTATGCTTTCTGCAATAACTCCACAGAGGCCGGTATCCCACCACCAAGTCATCCTTTATTTACACGTGCAAAGTACTTGACACTGGTCCGGCTTTCTCAGAGCCAGCTCTCAGAGTGAACAAAACCTCTGACACTCCTCTTTATATCAGACAGCCAGAGTTCCAAGATTAGACCAGATTAATACCCCCAATCAAAGAACTCATATTCCATGAGGTAAAAACAATGACTGCAGATGCTGGAAACCAGATTCTGGATCAGTGGTGCTGGAAGAGCACAGCAATTCAGTCATATTCCATGAGGTCTATCTGGCTGACCTCATTACCACCACTACTCATTCAGTGTCTAGTAATATCACAATTCAGATCATTTAGAAAACTCTTGATTAAAAGTTTCCAGTACCTGTAACTCAGGGGTTTCAGGGGTTATAATCCACATTTCATGCTTTGAATTCAATGTATATCACTTGTGAGCTCACTTCAGATTAGGTTCATTTGCACAGTTTATAAACTCAATCAGAGCATGTGTGGACTCTTCTGCTGCTGATGCAATGATGTTGCAATATATGCAAGGCAAAATATTATTGTTTGAAATTTCATTTTTGGTCATAAAGTTAAAAATCAGCAGGGGAGTAATTTCTTTAAATTTCATTATATTTCTGTTAAATGTCACCCCTTATAAGATCCGAAATTTAGATAGTTTTGTTTTGTCTGTAATCTGTAACACAGTTCTGAAGAAGCCAGGTGCTGGGCTTAGATGGCCACGTCTGGCTACCATTTGTCATCAACCCATCTTTAATATTCCTGAAAAATAATGCATTTACAGCCTTTAGTGTCAGTGAAGTGTAAGCACCAAGACTCTGGCAGATTCTAGTACCAATTGAATGGTGTTTGTTCGGAGAGTTGCCATACCTCAGCAACCCAGTGGAACCTCTCATTTATGGAAGCTGTAACACATTAAGCAAACTGAGCAGCCCATAGTTCTGGAGACTGATTGAATATTTTTGAAACTTTCCAGCCAAGGTTGACCAAAAACTGCAAATATTGAATTTACAAACTAATGTTCTAAATGCCAATGACCCTCTGTCCTCGATTTACCATAGCTCTTTTCTGGGACAGGTTGGTTGCACTGACCATTATTATTCCATCTTTTTACTTTCACTACCACTAGTCTCTGTAGCTTTCAAGCACTTGTGTATAAGCAAAAGTAAGAATAACACTTCAAAGCTATCTTCCTGCTTTCAGTAAAATGACAAATCAATGAATTTAACAAATATTAAGTGGCAATTTACTATGGCAACTATTTTAGCTTTGAGCTTTCCTGATTTTTGTTTATGTTTGAAAACTCAGTTTGATGTTATGATTTTCTGAATGATGCATTTATTCCTGACTCCTCAGGGACATATTTCTGCCCAGATGACTTGATTTCACTATTTCTGATTTCCATAGAGATTCTAATGTAATGACTAAATAATTAAACTTCTTTACAATTTAAAGAGAGCTTTAATGCACTGCAAAACATAATAAGGAGCTATTGATGTAGTTACTGATGTGCTGCATGGTTCAGTGAATTCTTGACTCATCTCACTCTCATTCCCATCAAATAAAAATTCATGGTCATAATAATTAAAGATACAACTTTCTTCATGTCATATTTCCTTTCATGAAAGCATATTGTATGGCTACGGTTTTGCAGAAAGTATTTATCAATGGCTTTTAAATACTCCAGTTTGAAATGTTATTTTAGAAACTTGTGTGGGTAGAAAAAGCAACAAATAAAACAGCAACTTGGCCCAAACAGCACAACACGAGCAATGACCCAAACAACCCGAAGCTTCATCCAAGCATTAGGAAACAGTTATGTTTAATCTACAGTGGACAAGGCAGGGCACAGGATGTGCTGTGGGTTTCCAGTATTGACAAAACAACTTTTCTTTGTCCATATAGCTGCTTACAAAGTTACTTGTAAACCAGCTTCACGGATTAATCAGATATAAACTGCATTCTCTCATTCCTACAGACTAGTTTGATTCGATAAACCAGCTGACAATACTCTTAATAACTTTTCAGCTGCAGCATTATTGCTCTGGATGTTTCATATCTTTGTGTTTAGTTGTACATTAATGCTTTTGTACTATTCTTTTACAGTTCTCAGGCAGTAGTCAGCCCCTTCTAAACCATTTTTTTTGTCAGGAATTAGAATCATAAAATCCCTACAGTGCAGGAAGAGACTGTTCAGCCCAATGAGTCTATACCGAACCTCCAAAGAACACTCTCCCAACCTATCCCTGTAATCTCCCCATTATCATGGTTAATCCACCTAGCCTGCACAGTTTTGGATTATGGGAGGAAACGGGAGCACCCAGCGGAAATGGGTAGAATGTGCAAACTCCACACAGAGAGTTACTTGAGGCTGGAATCAAATTGGATCCCTAGTGCTGTGCAGTAGCAGTGCTAACCACTGAGCCACCGTGTCACCCATTTTGTGCTAAGTTGCCAATATTTTTGAGATTTTGTTGCTCAGTGTTCTCCAGTAAGAAGTAGTGCTGATTGTCCAGTTCTAAATATTCACCATTGCCGTGAAGTTGCTAATGATGCTATAAGGCTTTCAATGAAATGTCACTCATCCTAACCTGTAGCACTAGAGTGCAAATTTTTGAAGCTGATCTCTTACAGGGGAGGAGTAAAATGCTGAAAAATAGAAACTTTAATTCAAAAAATATAGTTCAGGAATCTTGCACAACTTGATCAGTTTGAATCAAAATAAAACGAAATGTAAGGTATCATGATACTTAAGTTGAAATTCACACTTCTGCTCATTAAAATGATGGAAATGGTAATGTTAGGGAATTGCAACTGTAGCCAATTGCAGTATTAACATACTTGGTATAAACATCATGGCATAGACAGAGAACATAGGGGGCTAAAACCTTCAACATATTGTCTAGCTATCACCATTGTTAACAGCTAACCCGAGAATGCAACTTTTTAAAAAAAAGGTTTTGTGATTTACACATGAAAGAAGTGAAACTATTATTGTATTCTAACAGATGAAAGGCTTAACAGACAATCAATTTTTCAATGTAAAATTTCAGTTACATCACACTGTAAATTTTTGCTATAAATTCTGTGTTAGGATTGAGCCCTCCATTATCACCTGATGAAGGAATGTCGCTCCGAAAGCTAGTGTGCTTCCAATTAAACCTGTTGGACTATAACCTGGTGTTGTGTGATTTTTAACTTTGTACACCCCAGTCCAACACCGGCATCTCCAAATCACAACATACTTGGTGTATGCTAAGACTTGGTGTAAGCTCCTTGGATGCTGCCTGACCTGCTGCGTTTTCCAGCAACACATTTTCAGCTCTGATCTCCAGCATCTGCAGTCCTCACTTTCTCCTAGTATGCTAAGACTAGTCAATATGTTATCTCTTTTCACAAAAACTACTATCTTTCAAGTAGAAAAGTCAACAATATATTTGCAGAGTGATTGAGATGCAACTTGGGTCTATCCTGAAATCATCATGAACCAGCAGGAAGCCTCTGATGAAAGATAAGACTCAACATTGAACCTTATATCAGTCAGAGAGCAGACTGCAAAGGCAGAATGGTAAAAGATCAGCCTGGGTTTCTTTAACTTCACATTGTATGTCCTATTTCACTGTTTCCTCAGCTCTCGCAGTTATGAGGACACACTGGTCAGTTGAATATTGTGTAACTTAGCTTAGATCCCTAAACCTTTTTTGAATATGAAATACAAATATCTCCAGTGGTTAGTCTCGGCAATTTTTGACAGCCAGATAGAACGCTTTGTGATAGCCCCATTGTCAGGATGAGACTAGAGAGTTATTCTGCCTGCTCCAATGCATCCACTGACATGGAATAACATTGATGGGAACTGTCAAAATCTTCCATATTCAACAATTGAAATATTTGCACTATTTGACTTTAAACTTTTCAAAATTAGTATACAAAGTTATAGCTCTAACACTTTAATAAATGCAGAGCCAGTCTAGCAAGTTTACTATTGGTCACTGCTGTTCTTTGTAGGAAAGTCATGATAACAGAGCTCCTTTTAATTGCAGAGAAAGAAAGGAATATTGTTGCAAGTTGAGTATCAAAAGGCAACTTGGATCAAAATGAACTTCAAAAGAAATCTGAGATTTTCTGGATTTTTTTTCTAAATTCTTTTAAATTAAGTTTTTAAGTGGACATGTTTGGAAAGGAAAAGCTATAGCTGTGGTGGGGCAGGTAAGATTTACCAGTGGAGAATTGGAATGATTGGAATATTATTCATTCACTTTATGCCCAGACTTGTCATTTTTAACCTCACAGTGAAGTTTCGATCCAGATTTACATTCTGTTTAACCTTTTTATGTCTCATGTCAGGTGAATGGATTTTACCACATTGTTGCTTCAACTGTCAGGAAATACATTAATCACCTCAATGCCAACACTCTGCTTGAAAAGAGCCATGAAGCATACAAGCAGGGCGATTGACCAGTACTGAAAAGGACCCTTTATAGTTGGCCTCAAACCTGAGATAGGAAAGTAAAGCACAATTTCCAGGCACAAACCCTGAGTACATGTATATACCAAGATAGTGCAGTTGAAATCTGATATGCCATGGTCTAAGAACCAGCTGCAAGCTATGCCATATGGCAAAAGTACTAAAGACCTTCAAGCAACTAATGGAGTATAGACACTGTGGAATGTTCAGGTCTGGGCAAGCTAGGTACAGCCTGACACTTGCCAAATAAACAATTGTGTCTCTGTGATGCTTTCAAGAGCCAATAAAATTGTGCTTATTCAAGGTAATAAGGAGCTTAGATTAATTATACCCAACATCCAAGGTAGAATTTAACTATGATATCGCCAAATACTGAAGCATAAGGCCAAGTCCATTTTAAGAGTATGTTTTAGCTGGTAAATTGTGAGAACGTGAATGCAGCTCACCAATTGTAAGCCACTGCCACATGAAATAACACAGAAAATAATTTTAAACTTAGCTTTCTGGATTGCCTTCTTGTAAAGTTGTCCAAAATTGCAATCAGCATCCTGTGTATGCCTTAATATTATGATTTGTATATTAATAGAAAGGTGAAAATTTGAGAAAACATTCAGAAAATATCTATTGAAGGAAAGGGCAGCCAGTGCCAGACTCAGAAGTACAGAGAGCAGTATAAAAAATATTAATTTAGGTTTCTTTTTCTTATGGATTACACAAAACGCATCTCAGTCATTCAGGAACCTCTGCAGAGTGAGTGTATTGCTGCAGTTAACAGCTGTTTCTTCGCAAAGTTGAGTAGGTATGTATGTGAAGTTGCACAGTGGGGTTGTAGTTAAAGCTTAGCCATAATGAAATCTGGCTGGAATTGCTTGTTCTGTTTGAAAATAATTATGTCCTAAATGCTTGAAAGTCTTCTCCATGTCAAATTCCAGACGAACATAGATTGGCATAATTCTTCTTTCATTGACAGAGGATCAATGCCACAGGATCACAGCAGCTTGATATTTGCCTGTGGGAGTGGTGTGACCACAAGAACTACAGACATTCAAATGAACAGCCCATCAGTACAGCTATGGATAAGCAATGGTGTGGCTCTGCCAGCATGCCCTAATCCCAAAAATGATTTTCAAAAGACCCAATAATTATATGTTTGCCTCGAGGCTGAATAAAATGAAACCAGGACATAGTATTGCTGTTACCAGCTTGGTCAGCTAATAGTATGTATGCAGTTGGAAAAATAGATGAATGCAATGTGTAAAATGATGTTAAGACTAATTATGAACACTTGAGTTACCCAGCAGTCAGGTTACCCAATCCAAGAATGAATCACACATCATGTGACCATGTTTAAGTAAAATTCCATGCAGACTAATTCCTGCACAGTGGGTCTACATGGCTTTCATTTTACACATTATATTAGATAATTGTATTCTGAGTCTACATTCAATTAGCACAGATGTGCAACTTCCATGTTAAAGTTATTGAAGAAATACCAACAGCAACTGTTAATCGTTCTCTGAAACTGCCCCATTTGGCAAATTTAAAAGCCTAGGAACAATAGATTGGTGAGCCTGAATGGTGGGCAAATTGGAGGAAATCCTGAGGGACAGGATTTACACGTATTTGGAAAGGCTAGGACTAATTAGGGATAGTCAACATGGCTTTGTGCATGGGAAATCATGCTCATGAACTTGATTGAGTTTTTTGAAAAAGTAATGAAGAGGATTGATGCGGGCAGAGCAATGGACATGATCTATATGGACTTCAGTAAGGCATTCGACAAGATCCCCCATGGGAGGTTGGTTAGCAAGGTTAGATCTCATGGAATACAGGGAGAACTATCCATTTGGATACAGAATTGACTTGAAGAAGGAAGACAGAGGGTGGTGGTGGAGGGTTGTTTTTCAAACTGGTGGCCTATGACCAATGGAATGCCATAAGGATCGATTCTAGGTCCACTATTCTTTGTCATTTATATAAATGATTTGGATATGAACATAGGAGGTATAGTTTGTAAGTTTGCAGACACCAAAATTGGAGGTGTAGTAGACAGTGAAGAAGGTTACCTCAGATTACAACAGAATCTTGATCAGATGGGCTAATGGGCTGAGAAACCTTGGAGTGCAAGTTCACAGGTCCTTGAAAGTAGAGTCACAGGTAGATAGGATAGTGAAGATGGGGTTTGGTATGCTTTATTGGTTAGAGCATTGAGTATAGGAATTGGGAGGTCATGTTTTAGCTGTAGGACGTTAGTTAGGCCACTTTTGGAATATTGCGTGCAATTCTGGTCTCGTTCCTCTTGGAAGGATGTTGTGAAACTTACATCTCTATGACTCTAATGGTTAATGGTTATTATCGATAACCTTTATTCTAACATTCTCCTTTCTTGTGCTGATGGCCTGACTATGTCTTCTGCAAGTCAACTGTAAGCCGTCTTCTGAAATAAGACTCTTATATACACTTAAACCACCCACTTGCACAATTCTTTACATACAATCAATAGTTAACTTTGCAATAGAAATGCTAACCATGAAAGTTTTTATCTGCTTCTTTAATGTGAGTAGAATCCCTTTTAAAGAGACAAACATCATTTTAACTGTTTAAGTCTCTTCATCATTAAAGAGATAATGACCTGAGATAAACCCCTTCCTCACTGCCCACACCCTTTCCCTCACCTTTGACATATGATCACTCCACTAAACAGGCACCTTAATTTTCCACATATTCTTTTGAAAGTAGGATATGATTAGATTTAAATTACTTATAGATTAGTATACTTAAAGTGTGGAAACAGGCCCTTCGGCCCAACAAGTCCACACTGACCCGCCGAAGCGCAACCCACCCAGACCCATTGCCCTACATTTACCCATCCACCTAACACTAGGGGCAATTTAGTATGGCTAATTCACCTAACCTCCCCATTTTTGGATTGTGGGAGGAAAGCAGAGCATCCGGAGGAAGCCCATGCAGACACGGGGAGAATGTGCAAACGCCACACAGAGAGTCGCCTGAGGCAGGTATTGAACCCAGGTCTCTAGCGCTGTGAGGCAGCAGTGCTAACCACTGTACCACCGTGCCACCATTCTGATGATTTCACATTTACATTTTTAAATGTATAAACTATCATGAGCCAACCTAAAATTGAGATTCTTTAGACCTCATACTTTGCACATAGCTCACAAAACCATTGTTAATTTATTATTCAGTTTTCAAGATGCACTATGAGAGCATCAAAAAATTCGGTGTAGCCAAGTGACAACATTGGTTACAGATATAAATGTTTTCTGCCAGGAATCATTATGATAGTAAGTGGAGTTGATTTTGATAGCAAGTGGAGTTCATTTTGACTAGATTTAAAATGCAAGAAAACTTTCAAATACCACACTGGGTAGGGACAGCAGTAATGTTGACAAAAGGTCATCATTTATCATACAGTCATAGAGTCATAGAAACGTACAGCATGAAAACAGACCCTTTGGTCCAACCCGCCAGCACCCAGCCAGATATCCCAACCTAATCTAGTTCCTCCAAACGCTTCCTATTCATATACCCATCCAAATGCCTCTTAAATGTTGCAATTGTACCAGCCTCCACCACATCCTCTGGCAGCTCATTCCATACATGTACCACCTTCTGCGTGAAAAAGTTGCCCTGTAGGTCTCTTTTATATCTTTCCCCTTTCACCCTAAACCTATGCCCTCTAGTTCTGGACTCCCCAACCCCAGGGAAAAGACTTTGTCTATTTATACTATCCATGCCCCTCATAATTTTGTAAACCTCTATAAGGTCACCCCTCAGCCTCCGAGGCTCCAGGGAAAACAGCCCCAGCCTGTTCAGCCTCTCCCTGTAGCTCAGATTCCCCAGCCCTGGCAACATCCTTGTAAATCTTTTCTGAACCCTTTCAAGTTTCACAACATGTTTCCGATAGGAAGGAGACCAGAATTGCACGCAATATTCCAACAGTGGCCTAACCAATGTCCTGTACAGCTGCAACATGACCTCCCAACTCCTGTACTCAATACTCTGACCAATAAATGAAAGCATACCAAACGCCTTCTTCACCATCCTATCTACCTGCGACTCCACTTTCAAGGAGTTATGAACCTGCACTTCAAGGTCTCTTTGTTCAGCAACACTCCCTAGGACCTTACCATTAAGTGTATAAGTCCTGCTAAGATTTGCTTTCACAAAATGCAGCACCTCACATTTTTCTGAATTAAACTCCATCTGCCACTTCTCAGCCCATTGCCCCATCTGGTCCAGATCCTGTTGTAATCTGAGATAACCCTCTTTGCTGTCCACTAGATTGACAGAGACTATTACTAAGCAAATGCATCATTTTAATTATGAATGTAAGGAAGTGAGCCTCATTGTCATTTAGACTTTTGTCAGACTTCCGCATCTCAAGACATTTGATAATTGGCAAACAGGCTGACTCCAAAGAGACCTGCTGGTGATGTCCTTGACATATACGGAGCAAAATGCAGCATATCCCAAATTGTGGGTTCCCCATTACTTTCTGACAATCAGAGTGCGTAGATAAAAACCCTCCTTACTGAGTCTGTGATACCTCTTTACAAAAACAATCCAAAATTATTCTCTTGGTCTTTCTCTGCCATCACCTCCAGCCTGACAACAATTCCACACACTGCTCCTAGAACCTGTTATAATCTGCTTCAAAAGTTTATCAACTCTTGTTGTAAAAGATGCAGTGCTCTCTGACTTAGCTACTCCCTGTGGCAAAGCATTCTACACAACTATGAACACCGTACTGAAAGGGATACGATTTCGTACAGACTTGCTTGCTGGTGCAGTAAATCATTAAGACAAGGCTTTCTTGCTTCAAGCTTGGGTTAAAAAAAAGTCTATTCTATTCCCAGGAAACAACAGCTGACGCTTGGATACTATGTATTTTTGCACTGCTTTCAGGCTGGAAAGAAACTCTCTGGGCTCACGGAGTTCCTAGCCTTCATGTGTTTAAAGGAAAGTGAACAGTCTCTTATTGAAGTGGAATCAAATCTGAACTATTCCCTCCTAAGCTAAGTGAAAACTTGACTCAGTTCCAGCCGTCCACTTCATTTAAAAAAATAAACAGTTCATGAAACCTAGATTAGTTTCCATTGCTGATTTTACACACTGTTGCCATTCATGCCTAACAAGTGGAAAATCTTGTCTCTATTCCTTACTATGTTAAGTAAGAATCACTGAATAGAATTATATACTTATTGACAGTAAAATGTGCAGTTTAAAGTGTTTGTTATTCGTTTAGCAAAACAGATCAGATTAACTTTTCTGACATGGGCAACATTTGAACAACAGCCAGATTAAATGAAGAAAATTATTGTGAACGTAGGACATTTTTTCAAATATTAACACAGAATAATGTGTAATGAGTTGAAGATTTTGTCAGCTACCCTTCAGGCCTTCGCAACTCCAATCAATGTTACTTCAGAAAGGAAGCAGTCCTGTATTTCCTTTTCATAGTAAATGCCTTAACATATGTGTTGAATTGGTGCTTGATTTCTGGTCTCTATAGATGGAAAAATCAAATATCTATTAGGCTAAGTCTTTAGTGCTGGATAAAAGTAATCCTCTTATAATCACCTTTATGTAAGCATCATGAAAGGGATTGGTAGGAGTTGGTTTGAAATATTTGACAAAGTGGCATAATTTGGTCTAACCACATAATGGCACATGACACAAGACTCCTCTGCACTGTCCCCTCTCCTGAAACAAAAAAAAGTTTCTCAATCTTTTTTCATGAGATTATATTGCTTTAACCATCATTTGAACTCAGGCCATCTTTGTTGCTTATATTAATAATAATTTATTTTAGTGCAGGAATTAACATCATTAATTTTAAATGGATTAATGCTTCTGGCAAATGAGTGAACAAAGAAATGTTATATAAATGTGTTACATAAATGTGTTCCTGGTCTCTTTCTTACTTATTTCTTCTGTGCATTATAGATATTTGCCCCTACAATAATGCTTAAAAATAAAACTTATTTTTTTAGTTTGTTATTTAACTGTATGTTTTATGCCCTAATTATAGTAGCTTTAGCCATAGAAGGATGCCATTTCTGCAAGGCACATTAATAGCTGAAAAGTAAGATTCCAGAAAATAGGATTGTGCATGTATGAAAAGGACAATGAATCTTACTTTGCAGGTGTGTTGACTTGAGTTTTACTGGCAGAAAAACCAAAACTGGTTCAAATTATAAGCACCTTTGATCATGAATACAGTTCAGCATTCATTTCAGTTTAAAGGGAGTGCATGAATTATTTTCCATTATTATATCCATAATAAAGATATTACAACATCCTCATTCAAAAATGCTGTTGCCACTTATCCTAGAAGATGAGAAATATTTTTTATCAATCCTGGTGATGCATTAAGAAATATAATTGCTTCTATTTGCAAGTTTTAATACAAAATAGTCATGAATACAAATCTATGAATAGACTTCCTGCCTGTGAACCACATGAAACAAACAGAAATATCCTAATAAAGGAAACAAGAGAAATGAAATTGATTAAATGGCTCCAAAACAAAGCTGGCACAGATGCCATGGACTGAATGGTCTCTTTCTGTGCTGCAAGCATTCTATGATTCTATTGCATAAGAAAATTGGTTAGAACCAATTTCACATAAGGGTCTTAGAGCAGAGCAGACACCCACTGCTGTCATGAATAACTATTTTCTCATCAGCAGAATTTGCATTTAGTCTATTACAAACAAATGGGTTGAAAGGTTTATTTCTTCACAAAAGATTAAGTTTTAATAATGTTCCCAGTGAATGAAAGTACTTAGAAGCCAGTTATTGTCATGAAATATATTTAGCACTTCTTTTGACACGCAGGTTTCAGGTAGAAGCTGCAGTCAAGCATATTAAGCCTTGTAAATTTAATAAGTCACAATATATGTAGGTGCTACAATGGACAGTGTTTGCACATCAATCTTTCCTATGTGTGCAGTCTGGCTGGTAAATAATTGTATAATTTTGTATAAGACTCACTGGAGCTAGTGAAGAAAGAAATATATTTTGCTTTAATTCCTGCAGGACCTTGTGACAATCTAATTGACAAATTCTATGAGCCCATAAAAATATTTTACAATGTTTATCATGTGATTTAAGCAAGTTTATTCAGTCTATTGGCTCCCTGAGTAAACAGTTGTCATTTGGACTTTAACAATTGAAATCATAAATTCATAGAATGAAACAGCACAAATGGAGACCATTCGGCCCCACATGCATCTGCTGACTCGTTGGTGGAACAATCCAATTAGTCTCATTCGCCTGTTCTTTTCTTAAAAGAGCACAATTTTGAGTTGGCAGGAAAGGTGGCAAAAGAAAAAAATAATTGAACAAATTAGCCCTGAACAGAAACTACCCTCTTCTCTCCACTTTTTCACACTGAGGGTGGTTCATATGTGGAATGAACTGCCACATGAAGTATTAGATGTAGGTACAGTTACAACATTTAAAATACATTTGTACAGGCACGTGAATAGGAAAGGTTTAGAGGGATATGGGTCAAACGCAGGCAAGTGGGACTGATTTAGCTTGGGAAACTTGGGAGTTGGACCAAAGAGTCTGTTGCTGTGCTGTGTGATTCTATGACCTCAACAATTAAGTGCTGGGCAAGAAGATCCATTGGAGACTTTCTTAATTTCCAGTAATTAAAGATTTTACGTGGTCAATTAACGGCTAGTGAAGGGCCTCAACTCACCACCTCCCCTACTACCTGTGGGTTGCAGGTTGCTACTTTTCCAATTTGGTGACAATTAAAGGCACAGATGAGCAAGGTGAGGTGGGAGTGGTTCAGTGGCTGAAAACATTCCCCTGCCTTTGCTTTGCCAACACTGGTCCCACTCTTCTTATGACCCATGACCCCCATTCTACAAGAAAAAACAAAATCCTACCTTTTCACTGCTGAATCTTCCAATGGGTATACTTCGACCGGTAGACTTTAGAACCCAGAGGTTGGAGGCCTTTGATTGGCTGGCAGCTTCTGGTGTGACTGGGGTTGTAAATATCAAGACCTGTGATAGGGTAAAATACTTGTCCTCGGTCAGCTTGCCAGCTTTTAATAAGCTGACTGGTAAGTGATTGAGGTGAATAATCTCACCAGTGGCATTGGTGTATTACTCAACACACTTGCCCCCTGAATTCAAACAACTATGTTTATGATATTTATGCACTGCTCTGAAATTCAATATTATTTTGGGTCTCTGAATAGGAGTAAACGTTTTTCACCGTTTCACACTCTGGTTGAAAATTATCGGGGTAGTAGGAGTAAGCAATTCAGTCTCTTGAGCCTGCTCCACCATTTATACTCCACTTCCTTCCCTCCCAAAGACCCTCTAAACTGTGACTAATTAAAAATCTGTCTATCTCCTCCCTAAATTTATTCAGTGTCCCAGTGTCCACTGTACACTGGAGTAATAAATTCCACAGATTCAAGACCCTTTGAAAGAAGTAATTTCTTCTCATCTCTGTTTTAAATAAAACTGTGACGTCTCATTCTAGATAACCCCACAAAGGGAAAAACCCTTTCCACATCAACTTTGTTAATCCCCTTTTTCATCTTATATGCCACAACCGGATCTCTCCCCATCCTTCTAAACTCAAGCAAGTATCGACCTAAACTGCTCAATCTTACCTCATAAGACAAGCCTTTCATCTCTGTATATTTTCAGATGATTTTTAGCACTAATGTTTATGTTCTTCCTTGTTAGTCCAACTTGTAGAAAAGAAAGGCTATTCATCACAAGTTCAAGAAACAAAGGGATAAAAGTCTAAAAAAATTTAAAATAAGGTGAAGTATTTTCTTTTGTGAAGTAATAACCTGCAATATTCACCCTCTCTACAACAGTCTAAATAAGATAGGTATTAAAGCTGAAAGTCAAATGACAAAATTTATTTCAAATTGTTTTTTACATCCAACAAATACCATTCAGAAATTCACTTAAAATCTTCTTTCACACAATTATTTTATTAAACAATTTTAGCTCCTGCAAAAAGAACCAAAAATATCTAAATATATACACAATTATTTTCAAAACCATTATTTGACAAAAATATTTGTTTTAGAATTAATTTACATTAATACATTACTATCATTAATTCACTTGCGTTTACTTTGCTTGATGCTATTTTAATCATATTTATAATTTTTCTGTCTGATTTCTACTAATCATTCCCTTCATCCTGAGTGTTGCTCTCATGAATCCTCAGGATAAAAAGTTTCATCTACACCTATTTCCCTCAATGTTTGCTAATGCATCTGAATATTTTCACCATCAGTGTCAAAAACAACGTTAACAGTATTGTTCTTGACATTTTCAATATCACTGTCTGGATTTTCAGTGTATGTTGAAATATTAAATATTTCATGATACACCGCATTTCATTTTTTGTTCTCCTATGGGTGGGGGGTGTCAATGGAAAAGCCAAAATCTGTTGTTCAGTTTTTATTGAATTGAAATTTCGCCATCTGCCATGCTGGAATTAAACCCATGACCTTACACTTGTATTCTGGGATACCAACCTACTGACCTTATCACTGTGCCACCAGCTCCTCATTTCCCCTTTAAAACGAACAGGTTGCCCAATGATTTCAGTCAGCAGATAAATATCAATGACATTTCAGTCAGTCTGGAATCAAATGTTGACCAGGTAAGGATGCCAGACTTATTAACCATAAATGATATTAGTAAACTAGTAAGTTTTTAATGACAGTTATTGATAACTGTCAAGGTCACCATTACTGATACTGGCTTTACAATCCAGATTTATTAATTGAATTCAAATTCCATCAGTTACCATTGCATTCCAAGAGCATTTATTTTGGGTCACTAGTGACATTACCATTATACCACCACCTCCCCTCAAATCAAAACAAAGAGATTTATTGATTATGGTACTAAGCTGTTATACTGTCTGACGTTTTAAGGAGCTGTTTTGTTTTTGTTATTCTTATGAGAAGTATATTCAGTTAATTAGATGAGTCATTTCAGGGTGACAATTATAATTTATCATCCAGGCAACACATTGAAGGAAGCTATTTTTCTATTTTGTTGCAGACCAATATTCAAATCCCTATGATTTACTATCATTATTATACATTGAATCTGATTGGCAATTATGATGTGCATCATAAACAAAGGCTTCCTTAAAAAGTCATCAGGCTGAATTTTACCAGAAAACAGCTGAGTGTTATTTTCATGGAAGGATTCTCTCCATACCGCCCTCATGGGTTTTCTCAGACTATCTTCTCAAACTCTCCTCATTACTAATGGATCACACTCCCATGGTACTGAACTCACCATATTCTCCCAGTTGCCATACGTGGAAGATCTCACTACTGCCCAGACATCCAGGGATCCCTGGCATCGGCTGAGTAAGTGCCTATATATAAACTCAGTCAAATGCTGGCTGTCTTGAACTGCCCGACAGGGTTCATTTGATTTGCCCCAGAAATGGCAGACAAGGAAACCTTAGTGCCCCACTTTGTGTACAGAGATTTGGTGGTCCTGGTGGATAGGGTGTTGTGGAGGAGAGGCATCATCTTTCTTACAACCTGCAGAGGAGGTCTCCACACCAAGCTGCGCAGCTTGGTCCAGGTTTGGATCTGGGTCAGTGAAGTGTCCACAGTCCAGAGGAAAAGGCAGCCTTACCACAAGAAGGCCAATGACCTTCTCTACTGCACCAGGGTAAGTTTCACCAGATTCTCTCTAATACCTCACACTTACTTTATCTGTGCTACTGCACTTACCTCCCACCGAGGCTCATGCTCCACCATTCTCACCATTGCAATCATCATCTTCCCTCACTCACTCCCAGCCATTCCAATCATCCCAGACAACTGACCTTTCTTGGTCTCTGCGCTGCCTACTCACTCACTCACAGCACCTCATCACCTTCTCCTCCCCATCTATACCAGCACTAACAACTGTGCTACCAACTTTCATTGCACTAAGTTCCTCATTCTGTCTCATTCTAGGAGGTGCAGCCTACAATAATGAGTAGAGAGCCAGGACATAGGGATGGCTGCATGACATTTGGCCCCACAACCCATATGGGGCTGGCTGGCAGGCTGGGACCAAGACTGCTCATGTGATGATGCGGAACAGTCATGATCTGGCAGATAAGCAAGAAGCATTGGGAGAAAGTGAGGACTACAGATGCTGGAGTTCAGAGTCGAGAGTGTGGTGCTAGAAAAGCACAGCAGGTCAGGCAGCATCTGAGGAGCAGGAAAATAGGTGTGTCAGGCATAAACCCTTCATCAGGAATCGCAAGCAAGCAAGAAGGAATGTCTGTTGCTGTGCTTTTATTGTCACAGTGAATGTATTTTTAATACGACCAAACTTCTACCCCTTGTTTCCAATGCATTCTCTCTTCTGGCCCTCGCAGGTACCAGTGGAATCATCAGCTGAGGCCAGCACTGCAAGATATCTCCTTTTCCACCTCAGAAGAAGTATTTCTGGATCTTTGAGACATTGCACTGGCAAGGCAACCTCCTGCAAATCACACTCACCCCCCACCCTGCCACGAGCTTATTCCTGGTTCCTCAGGATGGATATTTCATCTAGATTAAAGTCAGGTGCTCCCCCTTCACTGCTACATCTCTGCTCCCTGTTCAAGAAAAAAATACCCATCATTGGCACTCAGAGAACTGCCGGAGCCCAGGCACTTAGTCCGCCCCAGGCAGGAACGGACCCCATGTTATCGGCCACTACACACTTCATTGAAATGCACAGACACAGGAGCATGAGGCAGGCCTGCCAGAGGCATGGAGCACACTGACACAAAGTTTGGAAAACTACACCAACACCATTTACATCATGCTGCCTCGAGCTTGTAAGAATTTGGTTGCCTCCGTAGATAAGGTGGTGGCTGCCACGGACAGCCAGATCTCCAGCAGTCTTGATGTCTGCACAGTCCACCCGCACACATGCATTCTATCACTCCAGTCACCGGTGGTCAGCACTAACAACAAGGCGACAGGCAGATGAGGGACCACGATCCCAAATCCAGGTGCCCCTTCCTGAAGGATGACATGGTGGCTCAGTGGTTAGCACTGCTGCCTCACAGCACCAAGGTCCCAGGTTCGATTCCAGCCTCGGGTGACTGTGTGGAGATTGCACATTCTCCCCATGTCTGCACGGGTTTCCTCCCACAGTCCAAAGATGTGCAGGTTAGGTGAATTGGCCATGCTAAATTGCCCCATAGTGCATTAGTCAGAGGAAATGGGTCTGGGTAGGTTACTCTTCAGAGGGTCGGTGTGGACTGATTAGGCCGAAGGGCCTGTTTCCACACTGTAGGGAATCAAATCCTCCCGGGGAGGCCGGGTGATGCCAGTAGGTACTTAGACAGAGAAAGAACCACATACAGACTGCCTCTCAGGGCATCCCAGAAGCGGCTGGCGTTCCCCCAGAAGCTGTCACCCTCAGCTCTGCAGGAGTTCAAGCCGAAGAGGTGCACCTCCCTCTGGGTGGCACACACTCAGCAGGTCTGGCCAGGTTTTTTTTTATAGTCCCATGCAGAGTCAAATCTAACCTAGAGTATTATTGATTTACAGTGTGTGTGATCCACAATGGTTTGAAATTAACATTGCGCAAAATGTAAAACAATGCCTCAGTGTTCAACACTAAAATGCTTTAACTTGATCAGCCATTTAAAAAAAAATGCTGTTTCCTAATGTGAACCAAATTGGCAGAAAGTACACTGCCAACCATTAATCTTAGCTGGCAACCAAGTACCCCATCTCAATTTGCTTAACTTTGAACCTCTCAGTTTGTATTACTTAAACCGCCAGGTACTTTTTGTCATATTATGTTGAAAAGACGTAATCTCTTTATACTTTACAACCTGATAAATGTGTTGATAAAAATTGTCATTCAAAATTGACTTTCATCATTAGCTGTTTTCTGGCATGTCACAGTGACAAAATTAAACAAAGATCATCATTTACAAGCTTATACTATAACCCGCTGAGTGAAGCATTTAATTTTTGATTAATCAAAACAATTGTGTGATTTATTAAATAATTATTTGCAGTTCTTAATTATTTACGGTGATTTTATAATTTATTTTCCGATAACTGCATACAATTTTACTCAATCAATCAATAATGTACCACATAGATTTACTTATAAAATTACTTGGTAGTCACAGTTAATTAATAGATCAATTTTTTGTACTTTTATTAGTATTCATGCCACACAAGTGCCAGACAATGGCTAGCTTCAGCAACAAGAATCTAACTATCACTCCTTGACATTCTCAGACATTACATTTGCTTATTCTCCCCATCAACATAGGCAACAAAAACTGGCCTGACCAATGATGTCCACAATCCAGGAAAAAAACAAAAAAAAAACAATTCTGAATACACAGACAGTTTAAATAAATTGGTATGTTGGACAGAAGCAATCTGAGATTCTAACTGATATTAGCAAGGAAATAATTTTCTTACAGACAGGTCAACTTTATAATTTCTATCACCTTAGTTGTACAGTTGTTTGATTGTCTAATTTGTTTTCATCTTTCCTTTGCACTTAGTATTTCTGCAATGTGATTTTCTTATCAACAATATTCAAAAATAGAAAAGCCTCATTATCATGCATGTGAATTTAAATGCACTATTTAAATCAAACACTGAATTCCTGCTTGATCACAGAATGTCCTAGAGTATGTGGAGGGGGTTAATCTTTCCCTCTCAGGTGTAAGCCAGTGCCATAAATTATCAGAAAAATCACCTTGATCTGAATTTAGTTCAAGTTGCATTTGAGTGATGGTCAATAGTCGAGTTATCAGTTTCTCCCTGGAAGTGTCAATAAATATGTATTTTAATGATTACAGCATTCTGGAGGAAGCTTTGCAGCTTACTATGGCCTATACTAGATTTGTTATTGTTTCTGAAAGTTGTATTGTAAGTCCCCCCCCGCCCCCCCCGCACTTTCCTGATGAACGGCTTATGCCTGAAATGTCGACTCTGCTGCTCCTCAGATGCTACCTGACCTGCTGTGCTTTTCCAGTGACTCATTTTTCAGCTCTGATCTCCAGCATCTGCAGTCCTCACTTTCTCCTATAAACTGAAAAGGTCAACCAATAATGTTATTTCCCCTTTTATAGATAAAGGATACTCCTGAATATGTGCATCTGTCAACTTAGCTATTAAGCAGCTTTCCAGTGGTAAAAATACCAAATTGCATTGGCCAAGAGCCAAGCAGGCTGGGAATCTGATTGACTGAGTTATGTATTCATTGACACCAACCTATTCCTCTCTGCTCCACTTATCGTTGCGTCCTCTCCGAAGCTAAGATCAGTTATGTGCCACCATTGCTGTGTATATACAGCTCTTACACGTTTCTGCCTTTCCAATGTTCTAGAGAATGGTACTCTTGTGTATTAACTGTTATCCAACAGAGAGAAATGAAAAGATACTACTGTCTACACTGTGTGCTATGCTATAATTTGGACCAGAGGGTCTAAATTCTAGTCCCACCTGCCCCAGATATGTATCATAATACATCTGAACAGATTGACTAAGAATATCTATAAAATTTGGCTGCACTTTATCTTTGACATAAGTGTCTATCCTTCACAAAGTTTACAAGTAAGTAAGGACTCTTGTAGTAAAGTTCCTGCCTCTGAGCTTGCAGTTCAAACCCCATCTGCTTCAGAGATGATCACTCATCTGAACAGGTTGGTTAAAAGTATCTATTTGGCGAACAAGTTCTTCACAATGCCTGGACGATATGGATGAATTATTCTGAAACAGCTCCTTTTATTTGTTGTGGAGCCTAATATTCATATCATCGTTCACAGGTTAGTACTTTAGAACAGAAATATTGATAGTTCTACCAGATGCGCGTTCCCAAAGGATAAATAAAATATTTCCATCCTGCTTTAGTTCCAAGACTCCTTTCATTTGTTGAAAACCATCAACGCATACACAGTGGGTTCACATTCCTGTAGAAGGACTACAGTGAAGAGTGCAAATGGGCGCAAGTGATATACCCTACAGAATTAAAAATCACACAATACCAGGTTATAGTCCAACAGGTTTAATTGGAAGCACACTAGCTTTCGGAGCGACGCTCCTTCATCAGGTGATTGTTGGACTGTTGGACTATAACCTGATGTTGTGTGATTTTTAACTTTGTACACCCCAGTCCAACACCGGCATCTCCAAATCATACCCTGCAGAAGGTTTTGTTGTGCATGGACCATTCACAAAATATAACTTTTGTTGTGTGTTTAACTGCATCTGAGAAAGGGTCTCTAGCAATTGTCATTTTGTTTATCATGGGCTCAGAACAGAATGAGTTTTAATCTTTTAAAATGTGTGGGGTAGTAAAGAGCAGGAAACCTACGCTTTTATGAAATAAAGAGACTTCTTTGCAAATATGACACTGATTTCCGTGCTAGCTGAAAGGAGAAGTCTAAGTGCCAAGGCGGAGCGGGTGGTGGAGTAATCAGTAAATTGAACGTCAAATGAATTTGTTTAACTGCAGGTTATTCACTGTATTGGCTTCAATGAACTGCACCCACAGCAGGAAGCTGCTGCTACAGTCTGGTGCGGCAGTCTGGTGGTGGGCTATGGTGAAAGCATTGCTTCACTCTACCACAGAACTAACTCTCAGAATATTCATGTTGAATATTAACGAACGAAACTCATTCAGAATCAATTTGTTGGGAAGTTTGGGGGATGGTACGATTGGTGCACCACAGTAATTTATACTCGTAACACTCAATCATGTAATTTCCATCCAATCCTACTTTGCAGTAACCAATAGATGAACATGATAACTTCACCAACATATAATGAGTGACCAAATGTCAAATTCCTGCGTATTTTCTCCCTCTATATTCCAGGAAACAGTGTAGGCCTTTTGGCTCGGCCCAAGTATAAACTCCAAGTTACCAGTTACCAGAGGATTTTGAGATCTGCTGGATCTTGCCTGGACCTTGAAGGATCACTGGTTGAGCTGAACATCTATTGGTGGATCTTTATGCTGGTTTCAGCATAAAGCCATTTCAGTGACCAGCCAACCAGAGCCAAGGTGTCCACAAGTACCCCTGGCCCAGGCCAGGGTGTCTGGGACACAGACAGGGTGACTGGACAAGGAACGCCTGTCAATTAGACCTTCTTTAAGAAGAGGATCCTCCTGGTTCCAAGCAGCAGATTTTGGGAGAAATTATGATCACAAAGGTTGTTCTATCAGGGAGATTCTGAGCTGACGGCCTTCATTGTTATCACCCGAAAATCTCGAGATCATGGCTGGAAGGTGATTGCGAGTGGAGCATTGTTGGTTGAGCTGAGCTGCAGTTGGTGCTGGCTTCAGCCTAACACCAATTCAGTGCCCAGCCAACCAAATCTATAGCCTTTGCACCAGCCCAGAAGGTCCATAATACCATTAGGGTGACTGTGAAGAAGGTGGAGGAAGGATTGCTGGTCATCTGGACCTTCGTCATGAAGACTGATCACCTGAATTGCTACAGGTTCCAACAGGTTTTTGTTGGGATTCTGTAAGGTACGGTCTGTTCCCTGGGATGCACACTGGGAGACAAACATTATCTGTGACTGGAGGGCCATTGACTCGGTGAAAGTGACTCTTTGGTCTGCCTGAAACTTGTTGGTCTTCCAAAGCTGAGTGTTGCAGACTGGCACATTCCAAGGTCAAGGACCACGTGCTGAATAACACACTAAGCTTGAGGCGGCCGCTGCCAAGGTGCAGTGGGGAAAGTCCACAGTCTGAGATCCTTCAGCCAAAGTACAATGGGGTTCCATTCAGTTATTGTGACCCTTCCAGTGCCTCAAATGTATATAAATATGGTCTTGTATAAATAAGAAGTGCCTTGGGTTTGTTTGTTCTCCATATGTAAAGATTGCATACAGAAATGAACTGCTCTAGTGACTATGTATGTGTATGAAGATATTTTGGAATAAAGTATATTTTTGAAATATGAAAAGATATTTTCTGTCTGCAGGATTTCCCAAGTGGGGAGTACTTTGATATGACCTTCAGGAACATGAAGCAATATGAGCATCTCCTGAGGTATTTGAGCTGAAAGGAGATGGGGTCCCCATTCCGTCCTGTCAGCAGCACCATTGTTCACTCTCCCTGCTCAGAGGAGCCGGATTTTAGATTAGATTCTATACAGTATGGAAGCAGGCTCTTTGGCCCAACAAGTCCACACCAACCCTCGGAAGAGTAACCCACCCAGACCCATTCCCATACCCTATATTTACCCCTGACTAATGCACCTAATACTATGGGCAATTTAGCATGGCCAATTCACCTAATCTGCACATTTCTGGATTGTGGGACACGCAGACACAGGGAGAACATGCAAACTCCACACAGACAGTCGCCTGAGGCGGGAATTGAACCAGTGTCCCTGGCACTGTGAGGCAGCAGTGCTAAACACTGAGCCACCATGCCACCCATTACAATCCATTTGTACAACCCCTCATGTCCAGGCTGCAGATGTCCTGATCTTCCTGGGAAGCTACATACAGCGAGAAGGAGGCAGCATTGACATAGTGGGCCCATGTGGAATCTGAACCAGCAAGTGCCGGGACAAGGTAACCCTGAAGGTGGATGATAGTGGAAACATCCTCCACCCGGCCCTCCAGCTTTGCGATCGGAGGGAGCAGAGGCTACGTGATATTTGCGGGGCAGCCTAGGGTATGTCCAACCTGGAGAAATGAATCTCTGCAGGAACTGCAAACAGGAGGGCTACCTAGCTATGGGCTGCAAGGAGTCCTAGAGCTGTAATCTGTGTGGGGATGCAGGCCACCTGTACAACGCCTGCCCTCATGGAGGAAAAGGACAGTTACCTCAGCACTGAGAGTGTCCAACTGTTCACCCACACCACGAGGATGCAGGGAATCCCCTAGTGACAAGATTCCATAATATCTCAAAATGGGTTTTAAAATTGCCAGTATTAATGCACGGAGCATAAACTTTCTACACGATGTGTTTCCACATTGATTTATCTGGCCATTGTCAAAGCAGACGTCCTGTGTCTGAGGGATACCACACCTCAGCAGCTGCAGGAAATGGTCAAGCTTATGGACCCACGGGCCTTCAAATTGGTAAGGGGAAAACAATTGCTGTTCCTTCAGCCTGGGTAATCTGCAATGAGGAGAAAACTTCACCATCTGCAAAGTAAAGGAGGTGGTGGGTGGGTGTCTCCTCATAAATATGTACAGAAACACTCCCCTGAGATTAATTAACGTTTAGGCCCTGGTGATAAAGAATAAGAGGCTGGCCGTGACATCCACACTGGTCTTTCTGGCAGGAGATTTCAACTGCATTATTGAAGCAGATGGATGATCCAGAGGGACTGACAGTAAACCAGAACCATGCCCAGATTCCTGACGGCAATTGTTAAAGTCTCCAAGCTGCTCGTTGTCTTCAGCACCCTGCAGATACATCTAGTTGCAGCCAGAGAGGTCTATCCACTCAAGGATAGATTTTCTGTTTGTGTCCTGCACACTCACAGTTAGATCTACTGACTTTAAGCCAGTGTTTTTCTTTGACCATTGCCTCCTGCTGGCCAGCTGTCACCTACAGGACGATCAGCAAACCGGCAAGGGAATGTGGAAACTGAATGTGAAACCGTTGACCCCAGAACATGTTGAGGAGCATGAGAGGGATTCCACAGGTTGGAGGACTGTGAAGCCCCTCTTTGAGTCTCCAGCTGAGTCATAGGGATGCACAGCATGGAAACAAACCTTTCGGTCCAACTTGGCCATGCTGACCAGATGTCCCAACCCAATCTAGTCCCACCAGCCAGCACCCGGCCCATATCCCTCCAAACCCTTCCTATTCATATACCCATCCAAATGCCTCTTAAATGTTGCAATTGTACCAGCCTCGACCACTTCCCCTGGCAGCTCATTCCATACACATACCACCTTCTGCATGAAAAAGTTGCACCCTAGGTCTTTTAATATCTTTCCCCTCTCACCCTAAACCTATGCCCTCTAGTTCTGGACTCCCCGACCCCAGGGAAAAGACTTTGTCTATTTATCCTATCCATGCCCCTCATCATTTTGTAAACCTCTATAAGGTCACCCCTCAGCCTCCGACGCTCCAGGGAAAACAGCCCCAGCCTGTTCAGCCTCTCCCTGTAGCTCAGATCCTCCAACCCTGGCAACATCCTTGTAAATCTTTTCTGAACCCTTTCAAGTTTCACAACATCTTTGCGATAGGAAAGAGACCGGAATTGTACGCAATATTCCAACAGTGGCCTAACCAATGTCCTGTACAGCCGCAACATGACCTCCCAACTCCTGTACTCAATACTCTGACCAATAAAAGAAAGCGTACCAAACACCTTCTTTATTATCCTATCTACCTGAGACTCCACTTTCAAGGAGCTATGAACCTGCACTCCAAGGTCTCTTTGTTCAGCAACACTCCCTAGGACCTTACCTTTAAGTGTATAAGTCCTGCTAAGATTTGCTGTCCCAAAATGCAGCACATCGCATTTATCTGAATTAAACTCCATCTGCTACTTCTTAGCCCATTGGCCCATCTGGTTCAGATCCTGTTGTAATCTGAGGTAACCCTCTTTGCTGTCTACTACGCCTCCAATTTTGGTGTCATCTGCAAACTTATTAACTGTACCTCTTATGCTCGCATCCAAATCATTTATATAAATGACAAAAAGTAGAGTACCCAGCACTGATCCTTGTGGCACTCCACTGGTCTCAAGCCTCCAGTCAGATCTTTAACCTCAAATGTGTTGAGAAGGTTAGACGGACAGAAGGGGAAAACTGCCCAAACTCCAGAAGAGTATGCAGACCCTAGTCCTGCTGCAGATGATGGGAGTTGATGTCATGAGGATCTCCAGGAGGCGAAGAGCCAGTAAGCCTTCCTCTTTGCCTCAAAGGCCTCCAAGATAGTTTTTTTGTCCAGGGTCCACACCATGGAGCAGGGTAAGACATGCTTGGGTTTTTTCTTCCAGAAGATGCACAGGGAGTGTCTGTGGTCAGCAGCCTGAAGGAAAAGGATGGCTTGGTAGCATCATCATCTCAGTCTGACATCCTGAGGATCAGGTATGATGAAGCCAACAGTAGCTTGGCCACCCCAGTCTTTCCTGTCTTCTATCATGGAGGTCTTAGACAACAGTATTTGGGACTGGCTGGACCAGCCACTATCTCTGGATGAGCTGACAAAGGCCCTTGAGGTCTTGGAAAAGTATAAAACTCCCGGACACATTAGCTAACTGGCTTAGTTGTCTTGAACTCCAGGGACCTAATTGGCCAGGGCCTGCTAGAGGTGTATGGTGATATGCTTCTGTCAGGTAGTGTGTGTGAATCCATGAGCAAAGGTATCATCACCCTCATCTACAAGCAGAAGGGGGATAGAAGGAATTAAGAAATTTGGGACCAATTTCACTGTTAAATGTGGATTACAAAATCTTCTCTGAGATCCTTGCCAACTGTCAAGTCAGGTCTGCTTTGGGATTAGTGATTTATCCTGACCATACCTGTGCTGTACTGGGCAGGATGATCTCTGAGATCTTCACACTTCAGGGATATGCTCACCTACACGCGAGACATGGGGTGAATGGCTGCCTTATCAGCCTAGACCAGGGCAAGGCCTTTGACAGGATACCACAATCTATATGAGTGACGTGCTCTCCAAAATGGGCTTTGGGGAGGAAATCTGTAACTGGATCTGACTGCTGTACACAAGCATCAGTGGTGCAGTCTCAATCAATGGGTGGGAATCAAAACAATTCCTGACTAGATCTGGAGTCAGGCAGGACTCTAACTCTTGCCCGCCTTGTTTGTGTGTTGTATAGAGCCTTTTACTGAGTCCATCAGGAAGGATATGAGCCTGAGAGAGGTGATTATTCGAGGCAGCAGAGGCCTGCAGGTCAAAGCCTCCCTGTACATGGATGATATTGCCATTTTCTCCTTGGATCTGCTGGCAGTGCACAGACTCATGAGCATCTGTGAAGAGTTCAAACTGGCCTCAGGAGCCAAGGTAAGTCGAGGTAAGAACAAGGCCATGTTCTTTGGGGACTGGGCTGAGCGATCCTTTATCCTCTTCACCTTCAGGACAGATTAACTGAAGATGCTGGGAATATGATTCAGAGGTGCTGGGTATATGTCAAAATTTGGGAGGAGCATATCACCAAGGCAAGGCAGATGGGAGCACCACCCCCTCTCCATTGTAGGTAAGATCCTGGTCATCAGGTATGAGGTGCTCTTGATTGTTGTATGTGGCATAGGTCTGGCCTGTTCCCCGAGCATACACCACTGCAGTTACTTGAGCCATCCTCCAATTCATCTGGAGGTCAAAGAGAGAACATGTCCACAGGAACGCCCATGTACAAAGCTCTAGATGAAGGGAAAAGGACTTACCTGATGCTGCCCTCATCTTGATGGCCATCTTTGTGTGTGGCTGCATCAAGCTGTGTGTGGATCCCTGGTATGCAAACACCAGGTGTCACTATGTATTGAGGTTCTACCTGTCCCCGGTGTTGCAAAGAATAGGACTCACCTCATTGCCACAGAATGCTGCAAGTAGTTGGATCGTTTCATATCACCTGTCCCTTGTGGAAAAATTTACAAAGGAAAATACCTTGACCACAAGTCCATGAGACAGTAGTCAGCACATAGCATCCTCAAGACGCTGTGCAAAAGGAGAGGCTGGATCCTGCCATGTAGTTCCCTGAGGAGACTGTCAAGGTCATTTGGCAGAATGCCTCATCAACAGAACCTTCGGACAAGCCCCAACACATGGCTTGGCTGGTGGTGAGAAGGTCACTAACCATCAGATTCCCCATGTATACCCAGACTCTGCACCACCGCACTCTGGCCTCGCAGCTGCGGCTGAAATGAGCGTGGGAAGAGACTGTCACAGACCTCCTTCTGGAATGTGCCATTGCAAAGAAGGTCTGGAGAAAGATGCAGTGGTTTTTGTCAAGGGTCATCCTGAGCAACTCCATGACACAGGCCTCTGTGCTCTCTGGCCTGTTCCCTGGCATGTACACTGAGACAAACATCAACTGCACCTGCAGGTCTTAGTGAAAGATGTTCTTTGGTGGAAACTTGTTGGTCTTCCAGTGTGAAGAGGTGACCTTGACCGAGTGTTGCAGACTGGCACAATCCAAGGTCCAGGACAAAGTACTGAGGGATGCACTAAAGCTTGGGGCAGCTGCTGCCAAGCTGCAGTGGGGAAAGACCACAGTCTGAGGTCTTGCTGCTGAAGTTTACCGAGGGTCTATTCAGTTATCAGGCCCTCTTAGTGCCTCAATATCTGTAAATACTCTCCTGCATGAGCAATAAATGCCTTTGGTTTTTGCAACTGCAGGGAATGTCAAATTCTAACGGAAGTTTTCCTTGATACCGTACAGAACTGCTTTAGTACCTGTGAGTGTAGGCAATGGTTGCTTTTGTGAATAAAGTATATTTTTGCAAAATTCCAGGAAACAATCAATATTCCTCGGAAAGACTATAAAGTAGCTGACATTAAAAAAAATGTAAAGATGGAGTAGTTGAGCTATAAGGAAACAGTCCGAGGTAAGTATGTTTCCTTTTATTTTTGTTTGCTGCATTTCCTTCCAAGCCTGGGAGCAGTGTCACTTTAAGACTCTCCGATAAGCGTGGGTTGTATTGTGACAGACTCTCTCTCTCTCTCTCTCACTGTTGTAGGAGAAAGACTGAGCTCCTGACTGACTGGCTGACTGATTGACTGATCCAAGCCATGTGGGGTGTGAGAAGCAGATTCTTAATCGTCCTGCTCTTCTCGACCGCTTTTACGATCGACCTGCTCTTCAACATCTTACCGAAGTTGCAGCAGCGGTCGATTCGGAACCTGCGCTGCCCGTGTGAGGAGTCTTTCAACAGCAGCGCTGTTCTGCGGGGCTCCCCGCCCCTCAACACAACTCTCTCCAAACTCCGCCAACTCTTCTCGCACCCTTTGTACCGGGAACAGAAGGTCGCCCGGGGAACTGGGGAGCCCCTCGTAGAAAAGGACGATGCTGTGAAATATTGCAATTACAAAGCGAAAGCGGCGAATAGGTAAGTCATGGGTAAACTCTCTCTCTCTCTCTCTGCTAGGATTGTTATTACTGCAACTACGTGTTTCGTCTGAAGGTTGTGAGGGATTATAAATGCAAATCATGGAAATAGTTGTTCACTTTTTTTAAACAAAAAAAATCCATTGATGAAATCCTCCTGTCGCTATCCTGGGGAAATTGAGGTTGCTCATTGCTGACATCTGACACACATACATACTACAGCTCATCGACAGGTCGAGACTTATGGACGGAAAGCATCAGCTGCCTGTCTCAATGTTCCTTTGCCCCAGTTTGTGTTACAGAAGCCCTGTTGCTAGCTCATCTCACAAATAACTGAGCTACTGGACTGCTCGTCTGGTGCCGGGGGTAAGAGGAAAAGCAAAATCCTGCTGCTGTCGGAGATCTGCAATAAAAACAGCAAGTGCTGGAGAAATCTCAGCTGGTCTGTGAAGAGAGAACAGAGTTAACGCTTGGAGACCAAAGACTAATGGGACTCAGTATTTGGAACCAACATTATCTGTATTTCTCTGGGTCAGTCTTTTCATTACTCAATTTTGATTGGGGTGGCATGTTGGCTCAGCACCATAGTCTCACAGGACTAAGGACCTGGGTTCAATTCTAGCTTTGGTCAAATGTCTGTGTGGAGTTTGCATGTTCTTCCCGTGTCTGTGTGAGTTTCCTCTGGGTGCTCTGTTTTCCTCCCACAGTCCAAAGATGTGCAGATTAGGTGAATTGGCCAGGCTAAATTGCCCATAGTGTTAGGTGCATCATACAGAGGGAAATAGGTCTGGGTGGGTCACTCTACAGAGGGTCGATGTGGACTTGTTGGGCCAAATGGCCTGTTTCCGCACAGTAGGGAATCTAATCTTGATTTGCAGCTGTCAATCATTCTGTAAAATCATCCCATGAAGTGCCACTGTGCCTCTCTACTTCACTCACTGCTTGTGCCAACTGAGTGCCTCACTAGTCCGTTGCAAGTTGACGTGTCCAGGATGGTACATTCGGTAAAACCAGCATTCCTTGAGATTTGCTTTTAAATCTACCCTGAGCTAAGTAACTCACATTTTCCAATCAACAGGTCAAAGGAAAGCCTGATATTTTACTAGCAAATAGAAACTATCATTCTTGCAATCAGCCTCTTTGGACCTGATTTTAGGATTGAGTGCATGGATTTGGAATGGATTAAAATCAGGTCCCAAATCAATGCAGTCAGTGTTAATTGTTAGAAAAAATGTGCCATTTAAATTTTAAAAGAACTCGTATTTAATTCACCAATTTTCTTACATATTTGGCTGAAGTGAAAAAATATATAAATTTTAAGGATAATCCTGAAATTTTTGAAATTGGAAATTATTTAGTTCATGTTGCAGTTTCCCAAATATAACTGATCAGACAGGCATTGAGTTAACCTGTCTCCATGTAGCAAATTCAAATGCTCTCTGCACAATGTACTTAAAGCAGTTTGAGGCACAAAATAATTATACAACACAGTTGGAAGTATCCCACACGTGGTTCATTTCATAGCTCAACTGAGAAATACAGTTTAAGACCATTTTTTGAATTTGTATTGAGACACTTGCCAAATCCTGCAGTGATATCAAGGGCTCTGAGCAGTCAGTTCTGTGGCTATCACCAGCATCTCCTTTTGGAGTAGAGAGAAATTTCTTATCCATCTGCAACATCCCTGCTGTAGGTTTGAGCTCAATTATGCCAAAGAATTAGGTTGGGATTAATTTCAATGGCCCCATGCACCACTTGCAGGTGGTATAATTTCCTGTGGGTCTTCAACATTGTGGAACAGTTTAATTTACAAGTACAATCACATGCAAATGAGATCATGCAAATTTTCATGGTGCTAATGTTTCAGTTACATAGTGTGCTCACTTGGTCCTTAGAGACTAGCCACAAACTCCACTTTCAGCATATACATTCTTTTTAAAAGGTGAAACAGTTTGAAATCAGATTATTACATCCAGAAGTGTTCAAATGGTTCCAGCATTTTGTGATTACACACCCTTTACTCTTTTGAGGTGCAAGTGGCTCTATGAATGAATGTATGAAAGAGCCTTCTGCACAGGGTCAGCTTCTCTCAATATTATCCACAAGTATATGGACTCGGGCTGAGTTCTGCCTAAGAAGAGTGGCCTTCACACATCTTCATCTACCAATGAGATAGTGCCAGAATTGAATTGTATACTGCAGACAGCTTCAAGGCTTGCATTTCCAATTGCAATTAAAATCAAGTTTATCTCCAACTTGTATGTTGCCAAGATTTTTATTGCAGGGTGTAGGTGTAATATCTGAATCATTAATGTTTGGCTCATCTGGGTAAAAACTATGTTAAAACTTCCCAGGGGGAAAATAAAGCTGTAGGATAGTGCATTGGAATTGATGCATCACTGAATGAAGCCTAGGGTGTTACTAATGGAATTCATTGGTCATCCTAATTCCTAACCACAATGCCTGGCCATACATGGAACTATGAGAACTTCTGTTGTAGCTATATCCAGATGGGTCTCACCACACAATGTTATTAAGGTCAATGCTGTCTCTCCTGGCAACTTCCAGGAAGCCGACTTACACTTGGAATACAGAGGTTGGGGCTTTTCACAGTGGGCTGTAGGGGACCGACACTGCTGGTGCTGCCAGGACCTGTCAATGCGAAAATGTTGACTGAATGCCTTGGGCTTACCTTCATATGTGCACAGATTTATTTCGAGCTACAGCTAGCTGACATAAAACCTGCCTGGGAGTACTGCCTATCAAATCAATAAAGTTATCAAAACCCTGCTACACCCTCCCACCCCATCTCGGCACTTCTACTTCTGCAACTGCCAATCGTCAATCACACTCTCACCCTACCCCTCAATGCAGGTGGGCTCTACTCACCTCCCGCCCAGCTCCAGGTTTTACAAAACCACCTGGACACCTGCAACTTTCCCCATCAAAGATCCTCCAGTTCCAGTCACCATGCTGCAAGTTAATGTCATTTTAAGGAGACCATACTGTTCAGGGAATTGTAAAGGGGAAATCTCTGAGGATGTTGACATGAGGTAGGTTTCCAGGCACGAAGAGGAATATTCCAGGTTCTCATGGTGGAGTTATTCAGCAAGTTGACACTCACATCCATTTCCTTTATTGGTTGGCCAATATGTACACTACACAATTGTCTATAACACCTTTCTCAATTTGGGCTTTGGAACTTGATTTGGTCATTAGGGACCGCTATTTCTTCCCACTTGATTCAAGCAAAATTGGAAGCTGGTGCTCTAACTATAGTATGTGCGCAAAGAGTGGGAAGATTATCTGTAAACAATGCAGTTTATCTGAATAAATTTCAGAAACAACTCTACATATTTTTGGAAAAGATCTTGGACTTGTCAAACCTTTGCCAATGAAGTCTGGGCATAGTAAGGTTGATAGACTGTCTACCATGAAAATGTTTGTTATTGAGGTGAACAGAGATTGACAAATATAAATTTCCAGTGAGTTGGTTTGGAGATTCAGGATAGGTTTCAGCATGCACTAAATGCTATTTGTGCCAAAAAAAAAGTAAAAAAAGATTTCCAACCATCTCTATTCTGTATCCGGCCTATTTAGTACTCAGGTCAGGCATGACTCACTCTTAACTGCAGCACTCCTACAGTCTTTTTATTATATAAAAATTACATTCATTTAAACAACATCTTGAGACTCCCAAAATTTCTTTTCTCAGCACAGCCCCCATATATTCCACAGAATTTTGCACTGCATCTCAAAAAGTGACTTATTCATTTGCTGCTTTTAAAATCACAATACAAGCAACAAGTGAGATGAATGAGCAATTCATTTATTTTTGGTTGTGTGACTGAGTGAGAAATGTTAGGACTTTGGAATGATTTTTACTCTGTATTAAGCCATAAGACCTTTTCATGTTCATTTGAGGCATTGGAAAAAGCAGATGGGCTTCATCTTAACTTGTCCAAAAGACAGTGGCACTGACAATTTAGCATTTTTTTCAGCAGTGAACTAAAGATTGAACTTAATTCGTCTGGAGTGATTAACTCTCTCTTAGACATAACAGAACAATCTACTTACTGTTTTCTTGGAATTTTGCAAAACATCCATTTTTACAAAAAAGAAGTTCTGTATATTGCTATTGGAAAGAGCATGATTCATACTGCTTCTAATTTATTGGCAGATTTCCCCTGACGTTGCTCCCTGTGATTCAGAAGTCTAACAGTATGCAGATTAGCAACAACGTGAGCAAGGAAAGTTTTACCTGAAGTAAATGTATTACAGGAAGTAATTGCTTGGTAAAACAGAACTTAAGTATTGATAAAAAGAGACATGAAGTTGAAGCTTTTGACCTCGAACTCTTCAGGACTAAAATGCAAGACACCAAATGGAAAAGGAACACTATTTATACAGCATAAGAAAAGCTTCAACTTCATGTCTCCTTTTGGCAATGATACAGGAAATGGGCATAATTTTTAATATGCGAATGTGGCTGTAGGGTATAGGCATGAGGCATGCCCCTTGACGCATGAGGGTCAAGGGGCTGAATAGCCTATTCCTGTTCTCGCTCGTATGTACAAAGTACAATTTTCAGCAGGTAGCATACAAGCTAGGTTGTGGGCTTGTAATCGCACACAGAGAAGATTTTTGCAGATGTGTGTTTGTCTCTTTGGATTTCTAATAATTTGAGGACCTGCTGAGCAACATTATCTTCAAGCTTTAACTAATGCTTGCCTTTGGTACATAAAATACTCTGAATTCCTCAGAATCCTATACACATCATACAACCAATTCAAACCAAAGCGATGTGAAGTTTATGCACTGCTGTACCTTAGGGGTCATGCTGGGAGCAGAGATTGTCACTTTGAAACAATATTAAAGTGGCAATTTGACAGCACCCTTGGTGAAAGTGACAAATCATACATCTTTTATTAAAGAAGATGGTGTAGCAAGTTATACTGAGGATGCAATGTATTGAAATTTTATATCCTGGGAATAAGATGGAGAATAGCAAGAACTTCAAACATTTTTCCTTTAAAACTCTGTAGGGAAATATTTTTCATCCATTATTTGTATAAATATATATATTCTATGCACACACACGTATTAGAGAACTATAAATAGACAAGAGAGAGGAGTGGATGCAAGGAGTTTTATGCATTGACTTTAGCATGAGCAAGATTGGGATCCAGTGAAATTTGACAGCTTCCCAATCAAATAGTTGAGTCATACTCTGGATAAGTAACTGAACTTTAATCCTTCTCAGTAACTAAGGAAAGTCAACTTGTTCTCCACAAGAATTGCTAAACTAGGTAATAATTGATTGATCATAACTGATTTCCTAAATTCTCAACAGCAAATGAAAACTCATTTAGTCTTGCTTGCCCAATCTGGTATTTTCTATTCAAATTATCCAATTAAAAGACAACGTTTATGACTACAGATTTAGGGCCTTTGGGGTGAAGTAGTAATCTCCCTACTTATGGTCGGGGGGTCTGGGTTCAAGAGCCAAGGCGTGTAATAACATCTCTGAGCAGGTTGCTTAGAAAATATTTAAGACTGCAAATTTCAGTGACAGCAATGAGAGAAGTCACCAACAGTGTGTTTTAAAGCTGAGGGCATTGTTGCACATATAATTTGTAAGCAATTATAGTTGGAAGCAAACTGAAGCAAAACTTATTTTATTATACCCTTGAGTGAAGTTATTTTTAAAATAGGAAACTTTTTTTATCTTTGGTGCGCAAACCTTTAGTTTGTGATGGCAACTACAGTCTCTAGTGTTTGTGTTCATTCACAGGAAGCTGTTGGCCACTAATGCCTATCAACTAACTTGCTGCAGCATTTCTCATACATGGTGGATCTTCAATCAACTATATTTTAGTCTTTCGGACCAATGTTCTAAGCATAAAAGTAATCATTAGAAAAAACTTCAAGCCAATAGAATAGCCAAGTGACATCATAAATCATCATGTATCTTGTTAAGGAATATTGCCATTGCACAATAGTCATCAATACTGTCAAAGCATGGAGGGCAATGTGTCAGGGTGAGGGCAATATTGCTAAAACATCATTTTTGACACCCATAGTTAGTATGCTGGGCTTTTACCCAGGGATGATGGACTCTGAGTTTAAACTATGGGCAGCTAGGGGGGTGTCTTGCCTGGGTGATTTATTCGAAGAGGACATATTGATGTCCTTTGACCAGTTGGCTCGGAAATTTGAATTGCCCAGAAGGGACCTCTTCCATTTCTTTCAAATTGGAAACTTCATACAAAAAGATACCACACTTCTAACTAGTCCTTATAGATCTGACATAGAGAAGAGGGTGTTGAGTACTGAGGATACATTATCTGTTAGCAACACATCATCTATTGGAAGAGGGTCCCTTGGATGAGACCGAACGGCTCTGTAAGGTATGGGAGAGGGAGTTGGACGTTGAGATCTCTTCTGAAATATGAGAGGCTATTGGGGAAAATGCATGAAGGATCTGGATTTGCAACAGGACCCATGCCTTGCAATTGAAGATTCTCCATGGGGTCCATCTGGCCCCAAACTTTGCTAAACTTAAAGCGGGAACATCTCCAATGAATGTGTCCTAAATGTAAAGTGAGCATGGGCATGCTTACTCATTGTCTTTGGTCCTGCCACAGACTGTGGGCATACTGGAGCACTGTGCTAGGCAAAATAGAGAAGGCCTTGGGGACGGAGGTGGAGATGGACCTCCGTCCTCTTCTTGGCTTTGTTAATTCACTTTCATTAGATGCATTCAAAAAAAGCCTTTTCAGTATCTTCACTTTTTATGCCAAAAAGAACATTCTATTAGAGTGGATGTCGGAAAATCCTCCAGGGCTGGCGGGCAGGCATAAGCTAGTCATGGAACACATCCCCTTAGGCTTTCTTATAAGTGTAGTGCATCATAAATCTGAGAATTTCTATAAGGCACGGCGGTCCTTTTTGGACTACCCGAGTACAGATTTGTTCGCCATGGCCTTTATATAGCCATGGCAATTCTATGTAATCAATCTGGTATCCTGAAGGGAGGAACTACGAACAAATAAGTATGTATAAACTTATGCGCTTGATAATCGAGGACTATTGATTTGCTGAGCTGTGTTATGATTATTTTCATTATTATTATTATTGTTAAGACTTTTCTTTTTAGCTTAGTTATTAGTTGATATTTATCTATGTAATTAGCTGTTTTTTTAATATTAGTTTGAATTGTTTGGTTTTGTATTTGTTGTAATATTCAAAAGAAAAACATTCCTTTTTCTAAATAAAAATACATATATATTTTTTTAAATTGCACCTTGACTCATTTATAAAAATAGACTGCAATATATTGAGGACATCTCAGTGAGTTTTTTGGTCAGTTAAGTCGTTACTAGTGTAATGTGGTGAAGATTGCAGCCACTTTGTGCAGAGCAAGGTCTCACATATTCAGTGAGTTAGGTGATGTTTGATTGGTTCTTTGATTAGTGTCAGTGATCAGAACACTGAAATATCTTTTCAAATCTTGTCCATGCACTTTTACAATTTCTTTCTTACATGGTCTGTGAGAGAGAAAGAGAGAGAGAGAGAGAGAGACAACCACTATAAACATTACCTCAACAATCTAATGAAAATGAATTAACAAAGCCAAGAAGAAGAGACACTGGGTCCATCTTCACCTCCGTCCCCAAGGCCTTCTCTATTTTGCCTAACACAGCGCTCCAATATGCCCGCAGTTAGTGGCAGGAGCAAAGACAATGAGGAAGCCCTGAGGAATTTATCGTTGGCCACTTTCTATTTCTCATCTACATGCCAATCCTCAGAAACACCATGCTGGAGAACAGCATTAGTTATCAATGTGTGTTGATGACAACCAGCTCTAGCTGCATCTTGCTTGATTCCTCCACTGTTGCTAAGTTGTCAAGAGTGTATATCTGCTAACCATAACTGGGTGAGTAGAAATTTCCTCTAGTTAAATAATGGGAAGCCATTGTCTTCAGTGCTTGTTCCTAACTTCATTCCTAGCTATTGACTCATCCCTGCCCCTGATAACAGTCTGAGCATCAACTAATTGATGACTGGTTACCACCTTGATGTCATAGTTGACCTTGAGATGAGCTTGTAACCACGTATGTGCGCTATCATGTTTACCACCTAAATCACCTCAGTGACATTATCACCCTCTGTTTTTGTCTCAGCTGCTGAAACCATCATTCTTCCCTTCATTAACTGTAGACTTGACGATTCCATTTCATCTTGGTTTCACACATTCTATCCTGAGTAAATTTGAGACCATCCAAAACTCTGCTGCACTTGTCCTTACTTTTAAGAAGTTTTGTACACTTATCGCTCCTATGCCACTGACTTACATTAGTTCCCATCAAGTAAAGTTTTGATTTCAAAATTTCTTATCCTTATTTTCAAATCTCTCTATGGCTTAATTACTCCTAAGTCAGAGTTTATGTGCATTATAATTGTCCCACTATTGCTGGCTGAGACTTTGTTGTCCAGGCCCCAGGCTCTCAACTTCCAAAAGCGACTCCATAAACCCTCCTTCTTCGGCCAAGCTTTTGGTCATTTGACCCAAGGTATTTTGATGTGGCACACATCATATTTTGTTTTATAACGTGCCTGTGAAGCACCTTGGTAATTTTTTTAATTTTAAAGGTACTGTATAAAGACTGAGCTGCTGTTGTTCTATGCATAGACTTGTTCTTAATAACATAACAGCATATAGTCAACTTGCTGGCAAGGACCAAAATACTGTAGTCTATTGATACGAGCAACTTTGATGTTCAGTAACTTAGATTTTCAGTTTGAGGAGGTAAATTTCCAGAGATACACAAAATGTGAAATTCAAGCTATTATGTAGAGTCTAAAGTCTGTAAATTGTCACTTCATGATGTGCAAATGGGGAGTCAAAGGCAGAGAGAGAAATGACTTTCAATGCTAAATAAATGTCAGATGGATTGACAATTTATGCAGCTAATTACAACTGGCTGCCAAGGGTTTTATTCCTTGTTTTTAACAGATTGACTGACCAGGTTTTTTTTTAAAAACACAGGCAGACAGATGAGCTCTTCATTTTGTTTTAATTGAGTAATCAGCTACAGACTTGTATTTTTGCATGTCGACTGATTGCATCCACACTAAACAAAATTGTAAAAATATAAAGAGAGATAGAAAGGAAGGGAGAGGATGCCTTCATGAGTAGATTTTCAAAACATTCTTTTAAATTGGCATGGGAACGAAACAATAAAATACAATGCTGTGAATTACATTCAAAATAGAATTGAGCTGCAAGCATGCAGTAACAGTAAAACATTAAAGGCCATGTTTTTTGCACAGAGTAGGGAAAACTTCCTGACTTGGCAGACCTGCCTACCTTATATGAGCCCTTGCCACCCTGTAGGGGTTAGCCCCCCTATAGGGAGGCAGCAGCAAGATAGAGTTGAGTCTGTCACCTCCAGAGGTAAATATGAGGTGGCAGTGGAGGCAGATGGTTGGCAAAGCTAGCAGGAGAATCCCATTTACAAGCCCCTCGGCCCAGTTGTAATGTCAGACTGTTAAACAAATCCTCTTCCCTCTCCCCCATATACTCTCCACGTCCCTTCATACCTTCCTGTCCACTCATAACTTCCTTTGAATAGTCATGAACTATATGTACTTGCTGAAAGAACCTGCTGGTCTTAGGCTACTTCCATGTGAGTATTTTATCTGATGCAACAATGCTTATATTATCTCATATCATAATAATCTAAATAGGATCTTGTAATGTTGAAGAATCCAACAGAATTATTACAACCAACTATTATGTGAATATTATACTCCTTAATCACATAAATGTGCTAATATTAAGTTTTTAAGTTTTGATCAGTAGCAGACAGTATTGTTATGTTTCAAGTGATCCATGGTAAGATGGCATATGTGAGTTACTTCCATGAAACAGTGAAAATACCATGAGCATGTCTTTTAAAGGCACAATGCCACATGACTATTAGATGTAGCACAATATACCCTTTCTCCAAAGATAAAAACGTATCCAAAAAAGATATACACATAGGCAATGATGATGGTTTGATAATTATAGAAGCGCATGAAACAGAGTTTGCAACACCAGTATAGCAAATTTTAATATAATGCCTTCAGTGCTTTAAACTAGTACTGTTCTGATGATCAATTACCCATTTGGGGAGCTTTATGTTCTTCTCTGTGCATTTGTTTGACAATTTTATTGTCTTGCTGCTGGTTGTCTTCAATCGTAGAATCCCACAGTGCGGAAAGAGGCCATTCAGCCCATTGAATCTTCACCAACCTTCCGAAGAGCATCCCACCTAGATGCAACCCACAACCTTAACCCTGCACTGACTATGGCCAATCCACTAACCTGCACATCATTGAAAAATGGCAAGAAACTGGAGCACCCAGAAAAATGGGGAGACATGGAGAGAATTTGCAAATTCCACACAGACATTCACCCAAGGCTGGAATCGAATTGGGGTCTCAGGTGCTATTAGGTAGCAATGCTAACATTTGAGCCACCTTGCTGGATTATCTCACAAGCATCATTGTATGAATATTCCTCTGACTCTTTTCATGTATGATTAGTACACCATTCACTGGTCTAACCTGGCTTCTTCACAATACAAACACATGATTATTTTAAAAACCTTCAGTAATATCCAAGCATTTGTATTTCTAACTTGTACACTGTAGCCAATGCACAGTTTTGGCAGTTCTCTACCTGTTTGCTCATCATGCATATTTCTCATTCTGCTTTTTCTTTGAAGAAGGTCGAACTCGAATGCTGAATATAGGATTAAAGACAGGATTCTTGGCAGTGTGGAGGAACAGAAAGATCTAGGTATGCAAGTACATAGATCCCTCAAAGTTGCCACCCAAGTGGATAGGGTTGTTAAGAAAGCATATGCTGTTTTGGCTTTCATTAACAGGTGGATCAAGTTTAAGAGCCACGAGGATTTGCAGCTCTACAAGACCCTGTTGAGACCACACTTCGAATATTGTGTCCAGTTCTGGTCACCCTACTATAGGAAAGATACAGAGGCTTTGGAGAGGGTGCAAAGAAGGTTTACCAGGATGCTGCCTGGACTGGAGGGCTTGCCTTATGAAGAAAGATTGAATAAGCTCGGACTTTTCTCTCTGGAGAGAAGGAGGAAGAGAGGAGACCTGATCGAGGTGTACAAGATAATGAGAGGAATAGATAGAGTCAATAGCCAGAGACTTTTCCCTTGGGCAGGATTGACTGGTACGAGGAGTCATAGTTTGAAGATATTAGTAAGAAGGTATAAAGGAGACATCAGAGGTAGGTTCTTTATGCAGAGAGTTGTGAATGCATTGAATGCGTTGCCAGCTGTGGTGGTGGAAGCAGAGTAATTGGGGACATTTAAGTGACTGCTGGACATGCACAGGGATAGCAGGGAGTTGAGGGGTGCGTAGGTTAAGTTACTATACCTTACATTAGAATTAAACCTCGGCACAACATCGTGGGCCAAAGGGCCTGTCTGTGCTATACTTTTCTATGTTCTCTGAAGAATGTTCTGTGTCTCAGAATGGTTAGATAATTGGTGGCTGGGCAAAGTTGCTTGCATTTGCTGTTTGAGCAATAGTTGTCCTTTTTCCATTGTTGTTGCACAAAATGCAGCAATCCCATGCCCTTTGCACAGCATAGTCCAACAAACTGTTCAAGAGATTCTTGGGTTTGCTACCTATATAACATTAATTGGAGTGTCTTGTTCATAGAAAGACTGAAGTGTTAGTTTTACAAAGCCCATCTTTGGCAAAGGCAAGCAAGATATTTTAGAGCTGTTTTCTAAAATTGAACAGGACACATCGAATGAACAGTTGTAATTCAATAACAGTATCACCAGATGCCATATCCATTATGAGGTTTTTGCTATGATTCTACTTTAAAAATGTAGCACTGTACCACCTTAGGCTGTGTGACCCTGATTATACAGCAGTCAAAGTTAAATCTGCTCCCTCCTTAAGAACAAATGCTTTGCAGCTGTTGTTCTGAGTCACTTTTACTTGTACATCAACTGTAAGGACAGTGTGCGCTGACCTCCCAGCTTTCTGTACTGAACTATATGAGTTCCTGCTATACAGTGCATTTTAGATACTTTTTAACTAAGGAAACCTTAGAAATTTATGACTTGGTGGTTCGGGTTTGGACTGGGGTGGACAAAGTTAAAAAATCACACAACACCAGGTTATAGACCAACAGGTTTATTTGGAAGCACTAGCTTTCGGGGCGCTACTCCTTCATCAGGTGGTTCCAAATAAACCTGTTGGTCTATAACCTGGTGCTGTGTGATTTTTAACTTAGAAATTTATGTTAACTTGAAAGAACTTACATTCCAATCAAAAGTGAATTAGCTCCCATGGGAGCATTTTTAAAACTAAGGCATGTCAGAGATTTTAGGACAGGTGATCAGAAACTGGTTAAAGAGAGACATTTTAAGGAAGATATTTTGAGAGGAATTCAAGATAGAGAGCTCAAAAAATTATGGAAGGAATTCCAGAGCTTAAGACTGAAACAGCTGAACATGGTGAAGGTGTGACAAGGTCAGAATTCGAGTCCAAGATCTTGGAGGGCTATTGGACTGGAGAATGTTACAGAGAGATGGAAAAGAAGCGGAAATTCATAACGTTTGTCATGATTTAAAACCTAACTTTCCCAACTGGTGTTATTAAAAATGTATTTGATTACTAATTAATCACGTGCACAAGTATCAGAGCAGCTTTTCACTCAAAGCTTTTAGCCACGTTTAAAGGGGAAAAAAAAGTGATGTTTAAAAATGGTGAATGACCACTAGCTGTGACAAGTCCCTGTGAAATTAACATGGCTACCATAAATAATTATGCAACATGTAGCCAGAATAAACCCTAGAAACATCACTGCCCTTTTGACATATCAGTTGTAGAACTCTGACTCATAGGGAAGGTGAGCCTTCAACATATAGGTCATGTATGGTAAACATATGATTTCAATTTCTTCTCACTTGTCCCTTTTAACAAAGAAAATGAATCTAGAATTCATAAACAAATCACTACTACAGCAATACTATTGAAGATAGAGACTGTCTTACTGTGTCCTTCCTGTTAGCCTTGTCCTACTTCTTTGTTTCTGCATCTACTTGGAAAGTGAAGTACATTTACTTGAATACCTGCTTATATCAAGTAATTGGTGTTTGGCTCATCCTGTGTGGGATAATGTTACTTCATAGTTACTGTTGATTACCATTGGCAAGAATGCAAATCATCTCCAGTTCCCTGGCTGCTCCTAATTTTCCAATCATAATTCAATCAGGTTCAACAAGGAGCACACATTGATTAAAACATCAATTTAAATGAAGTAAAGGTGGATTGCAATGACTTGAATGAAACAGATTTAAGTCTTCACACGTCTTCAGGGCTCATCACTTGGCATTTTAAAAAATCAAAATCATTGCCAATAGTTATAATAGTTTATCCTGATGCTTGCTCATAGATTCACTGTGTATTTTGCATCTACACAAATCTGCTATGAGTCATGAAACTATCGGGTTTCATTAGTTGTTGATTTGAAGCAGCACAAGTTGAATTTTAAGTGTTTTATCAATGGGTTAATCTTACAGCGAATGATATTTAATTTAAAAGAGCACAAGAATTATTCATAATTTCCCTTTCCATGTAATGCAATACTTTGTAAGAATCAAGACCATTTCTGCAGTTATGGAAATTAGGACCCAAAGAGTATAACTGGAACTGAGGGCAGAAATTGAAAGTGTTAACATGAGGGACTATATGAAAGGAAAGAGAGAGAGAGAGAGAGACCCTGAGAGAGAGTGAGGAAAATAAAGAACAGTGTGTGGGCATATGGGAAATATGGGAACAGCTAGTGACGATGGGATGATGTACACTTTTGTAAACCTAGCGATAACACATAGGTAGACAGTTTAGGAAGGTCTGACAATTTGCTATCGTACACCTAACATGAGTATATAAAGTTGGAGTTGGGACACAGTGGTATGGTAGTCATTTCACTGGACTAATAATCAGAGCCCATATTGATGTCTCAGGTCATACAGAGAGAGAGTCATGTGTGGAAGAACTCTTGCAGTGGAAATGCTGCCGTTCCAAAGCCAAAAGATCAGATTCAGGTCCCTCCTGTCACAGAGATATGCCATAAAAGTATGGGAGCTGTTTTGGTACAGTAATAGCGACCTCTGAGCCAGGAGATTTGAGTTCAAGTCCTACCTACTCTAGATGTATGTGATAACATCTCTCTGAACAGATTGATTAGACAATATTTTATAAAGCCGTAATAGCCTCAAGTGTTTTTTTTATATGAAATTGGAACTAATTGCTACCATCAAGGAAAATGGAGAAACGGTTGAAAAACAGCATGCTTTGAAATTTCTTGCTATCTTTAACGCTTACATGATTATTTCATTGTTATTGTGCTAGAAAACATCAAGGAAACTCAGGTTTAGTTATTTACAAAGCTTCTTTAATATGGTAAAGATAAGTTGCTACAATCCTTTGGAAATCTTTGCGACCTGCCCAAACCTCACAGGGCTCATTTGCACCAGGACAAGATGGTATGATGGCTGGGAGTTTCCTGCTATCACAACATCAATACGTTTGGGGAAGTTACACTCATATAAAAAAGAACAGCTGCCTTCTTCGCCCTCTGATTAAAATGTGTGAAGATTTGAAGAGCTGAGCAGACTCACTGCACTTTCAGCTGTCTTTTCTCAGCCATTTATTTTTCATACCTTTGTTCATTGAGATTTGTCCTTCATCCCCAAAGGTGCAACAGTCCTATTGCATTTCAACAATTCTTTGCTATCCCACACATACACAAAACAGTCTGGGCAACTGTGATACCGCCTGCGGACATGCCCCAGGACTAGGAGCACATGGAGGTGAAGAAAATCAGACAGGAGGGCAGAAGACATTGGTGATGAGTGCCAAAACTATCTTCCTCCAGATGACAGGCTGAAACTGCTGTCTGGATTGCTGCCTGATACATCCATGGTTTTCTGTTCATTTCCAGGTGGATTCACTGGTCTTTCTGGGAAAATTTCACTGCCTTTTGGTGAAATGTTGTCCTGTCATGGTGCCATAGTTGCCCTGTGACTGATCATGGCTCTACCAGCAGAAGGCAGTCTGTATGAAGGTAACAGGTGAGCTGAGTGGCTGCAATGCAAAACAGTTGTGGAAACAAGACCTATTGCCTCACTTTGTTAAACCCACCTATTTTAATGAACACTGCAATATTTCCAGAATATGCACTGAAATGGCCAAGAGCCTGCATTTTTACTGCTCAATAAATGGTCAGAACTTGCACCAATTCGCAAGCAAATTGATTTATCAGGACACCTACACACAGCTCCCTCTGCTGATGAGTGCTTCAGCATTGCAACATTAATATTGAGGAAATTGTACTTGATGAGCTGTCAGTACAAAGGAAGAAGATAAACTTTGTTTTGTACATAGAAGGGAAAAACAAGACCAGATTCCTCACCACAGAGTTAAATGATAAACAAAATGTAATTAATAGGAATCAAAAATGACTGGAAAAGCGTCCTTTGCAGAGTTAGGTAGCGAAACAAGCAAGGGGTCTGTTCCTTTAATAACACCAGACTGAGCACTGCAGACTCTGACTGCAACAATGCAAATTACTGATGCAATTCTGCAGTTGCAAAAGACAACAATGACTATTTAATTGTTCTGAGATCTATGGAAACTCCTCTGCCTCTGGCATGAAGGGGTGAATTAAACAAAGTTCAATCTTCCAGCAAACAGCTGATGTTTGAATTCCATTCTAGCAGCTCCATTTTCAAGTGTCTTTCTCTTTATTTTGGTAAGAAGCCTTACCGTGGAGGAATCTGCAATAAATTGATCTGACCTCAGGTATACTTTGAAAATGTTGGCAATATTTCTGTTTGTGGGAGATTGTGTTACACCAGTAACCACACTTCAAAGAATACTTGAGTGGTTGTAAAACTCTTTGGGATGCCCTGTGAATGTGAAAGGTGCAATATAAATATAGCTTTTTTAATGCCAGATGCTATCCAATTTGACAATATTATTAATAACTTGAATGTTTTGTGTCTATTTATAATGAGTTATATGACATGTTTTACCAAGTGACTTTGAAGTAATCAAAATAGATATCGGTGGATTTTCCCTCATCTTCCTCAGAATTGGCTACACATAAACTAGGCTGTTGTTTTGTTTTGCAAAAGGATTTTAGCAATTACCACAGTTTAAGTAAGCCATTTGAGTTGTGGCACCATTTTCATGTCTTGATTTTTTTTCAGTTCAAGTGACCTGATAGTCTAGAAATCTAGGCAGCTTTATTCAGGATCGAGAATGGGATCCAGTGAATATAATATATTTGGATTTCCAAAAGGCATTTTGATAAGGTACCACATTTTAAGATACCTAATAAGAAAAGAACCCATGTTGATGTGGTTACTATACAATAGAAGACAGAGAGGTGAGAGAACAGAGTATATGCAGGATAGCAACCTGTAACTATTAGAGTTCTACAGGGATCAGTGCTAGCCCCACAATGGAAAAATGTGAGGCTGTGTACTTTTAACAGGAAGAAAAGAGAAGCTGAATATTGTTTAAAAAGTGAAAGACTGCAGAAAGCAACTCAGAAATTTGAGGAACCTTCATGCATAAATAATGAAAAGCTAACGTTCTAGTTCTGCGGGTAATGGGGGAGGCAAAAAGCCTATTGGTCCTTATTTCAAAGGGAATTGAGTGTAAAAGTAAAGAGGTCTTCATAAAATTATACATTTTAAATTATACTAATTGGATGACACATAGAAGGCTGAGAACAGTTGTGGTCCCATTATCTAAGAGAAAGTATATGATTATTGGAGTACAAAGAAAGTTAATTGGTTGATCTCAGGAATGGAGGGATTTTCTTATGAGGAAAGATTGAGTAGTTTGGAACTGTACTCATTGGTGTCTTAAGGGGTTTGACAGGGTAGATGTGTAGAGGTTGTCTTGTCTTGTGGGAGACTCTAGGACAAGACAGTATAATCTTCAAGAAAGGGGCCATTCATTAAAGACAGAGATGATGAGGATTTTCTTTTTTCAGGGTAGTGAATCCAGAGAGTGATTTACTGCCGAGGAACTTTGAGGCTGATCATTAAGAATATTCAAGGCTGCGAGAAACAAAACTTTAGTCAGTAGGAAAATCGAGGTTTAAAGGGGAAAGGCAGAAAAGTGGAGTTGTGGATTATCAGATCAGTGATGATGTCATTGAATGGCAGAGCAGACTCAATGGGCTGAATTGCTTATACTTGTGTTCCTGTGTTTTATCTTTCCTTTTATACGTATTGAGAAGACTAATAATGAAGAACAGTTTTGGTTGTCCACATATGAAGCATATTTTGTAATGTATAAATCAGGTTCAAAAGTGCTGCAATTTTTTAATATTTAAGGTGTTTTCACTGAAACATATTAGAACTTCCCATAAATGATGCTCATTGATATGGGTATGTAATAACACGTTCTCATGTGCATTTAAGTAGTTATGTAGCAGTTTATCATAGTTTGACAATAAAACTCTCAACTTTATTTATTATTAAAAAATGGGATTTTTGCCTTGAAATTATTATCAAGATATTTTTAACAAAGCAGCAGTTAGATCAAGAAGACACGTCATAAAATTGCTGTACACTTCAATCAGTGGTCACACAATGGGAGTTCTGTACACTTAAATTTATACACAACAATAAACACTGTTAAAATTAGCATCATTGCTAATTAGGATTGGGTGCAAATCACATTTTTAACTTATACGTCAAGCCTGCCAGTTGTTCTTTGCATTCATGGAACTTTTCAGTTAAGTCTGAGGCTGCTTCTGCTGCAGTGAAGCTACTCCAGGAAACAGCTAATTTTCAATTAATGTCATTCTTGAGTGCAGACCACAATAGGGATCATTCAGTGCTCACCTGACAGGCAACCCATCTGAGAATATAAGCAAGGTAGGGACTGCCAGGAATGTAGAATGGCACAAAAGTGTACTGTCTGTGAAAATGCCACAGTTCTATCCATCAATTCTTGCATGCAAGGGACTGCTGAAGTCAGACCATTTGTGCCCCAAGGTTTCCATCCTGTTAATGTATAGGTGCTCCTTCAATCAAGGAAAAAGCTCTGTGTTTCAACCATCTGAAGGAGAAAACAGATAGCAGTGCAAACCTAGAATTATAGAGTCATAGAGGTGTGCAGCACAGAAACAGACTCTTCAGTCCAACTCATCCATGCCGACCAGATATCCTAAATAAATCTAGTCCAATTACCAGCATTTGGTGCATATCCCTCTGAACCCTTTCCATACCCATCCAGATGCCTTTTTAAATGTTGTAATTGTTCTAGAGCTCTTCCACAATCCCTCGTCTTCCGCCTTAGTTTGTGTCTTCAGTGTGTCACTAGTCAACTTATACTCCTTCTGCCCAGTGGTAGTGATTTGGCTGCTTTGAGTATCCAGGATAAATTCATCACAGTTGCAGTCACATTCTACAGACTGCTTGCAAACTCCCCCTAATGACAACAAAATATGGTGTTCAGATAGTGGACTTTTTAAGAAAGTAAGAAGGCTGTTGAAATTGAAACCATTTGTACTCTGCAATTAAAAACAGCCTTTAAAAGCTGAAGCTGTGCAATATTCCCCTCCCTGCACTGTCGGTGGTCCCCTGTTGACAGGCCCAACTTGGGAACTCCAATAAAAGCAAAGTATTGCAGATACTGGAGATCTGAGATAAAATCAGAATGTGCTGGGGAAACCTGGCAGTGTTGACAGCATCTGTAGAGACTGAAACAGAGTTAATGTTTCAAGTCTGATGTGACTCTTCTTTGGATGGAGACTTGAAACATAAACTCTGTTTTTCTCCACAGCTGCTGTCAGACCTGCTGAGTTTCTGCAGCAGTTCTGATTTAGAAACATCTTGTATCTACACAGTGAGGCCAACATCAACTGATCTTATGAGCTTCGCCCAGTGAAATAGCTGCAAGTTCTAATATCAGTGGAACCAAAGCCACCATTTCAGTGAAATGGAAGATTAAGCTTCATATTTTCTGCTATTTGAAAATGTTACCAAAAAGTCACATAAGTGTTGATTCAAAATCTATAGTAAGTAGAGAATAGTCCTCTTGGCATAGTGTTAATTTAAGGATTTATATTCCTTTAAAGATGCTAACTAAGGTCAGATTAAGTTTCATGTAAGCTCTTGCTTTGAGTCATTATTGAGTGACTTGTTCAGCATTCCATAGCTGCAGAAAAAGGCAACTACTTTTATTTTGTCAGACTACATACTATTTAGTTTAAAGAGTGGGAAGATTTGAAAGCATCATCATAGCAATTACAGCAGTGAACAGTGCCAGACTGTACACACCTGATGAACAAAAACTTCTTGTGTTCTTGCTGCTCTGTCTGGAGAAAACCTAGGCCAAGATGATTTATTGGTGCGATTTTTCTTTACTCTTTCAAAACTTTCTGTGAGAGCAAAAGAGAAAATGCTGGAAAATCTCAGCAGGTCTGACAGCATCTGTAAGGAGAGAAAAGAGCTGACGTTTCAAGTCTAACTGACCCTTTATCAAGATGAGCTTTGACAAAGGGTCAGTTAGACTCGAAACGTCAGTTCTTTTCTCTCCTTACAGATGCTGCCAGACCTGCTGAGATTTTCCAGCATTTTCTCTTTTGGTTTCAGATTCCAGCATCCGCAGTAATTTGCTTTTTTTCTGTGAGAGCGTTTATCTAGTTTTATTTCCCGTGCTAACCTTTGGCAGAATGCCACCTCAAAGGGCAGCACCGTAGCTCAGTGGTTAGCACTGCTGCCTCACAGCAGCAGGGACCTACGTTTGATTTCACTTCAGGTAACTGTGCAGGATTTGCACATTCTCCCCATACCTGTGTGAGTTTCCTCCGAGTGCTCTTGTTCACTCCCACAGTCCAAAGGCATGCAAGTTGGGTGGATTGGTGATTAAATTTCCTTGTAGTGTCTAGGGATGTGTAATAGTGTAATAGGTGGATTAGCTGTGGGAAATGCAGGGGTTAGGGTAGGGGTCTAGGTGGTGGTCTTCGAGGGTCAGAAAGACTCAGTGGGCTGAATGGCTTCTTTCTGTGCTGTAGGGATTCTGTGTTACCTCTTTACTCAGATTAATAGTTTTCAAATAGAAATCCACAAACATGTTTGAGTTGCTGGTACTTTTTGTTACATTTTGGTCCCTTTTACTCTCCAATTCATAATTACTGATCTTCAATACAATCTTGTTTATGAAGCAAAGTGAAACCAATATTTATAATCACAAAAGCAAAACACAAGTTGGAGAGGTGTTGGCTTTTGAATTTTAGCTTCATTACAGTTTTCAGGCCCTTATCCTATAACTTGTTTCACAGAAGCCAGTACACTAACCTTTATATTTTTTCTATCTTCTATTTGAAGGAGAAGAGCACGAAGAGGGGACACAGGAACAAAGTACCACTCCCAAGTTTACCTGGCTTCTAATTGGCTGAAGTTTCACTTAGCAATTGATCGCTATGGACTGTACCCTCGATTGGAACCATTTATTGATGACCTGCTTGAAGACCTGGCTGTTGTTGACATCAGTGAAGTTGGTAAGCTCTCTTACAAATAGACAAAGCCACTGCAATTGGTTTGCATTGGTGCAAACCCACATGATGGTCTCCATGCATCACAGTACATAGGGTAAACAGCAAAGGCTCAGGCCTTCCAAGTGAGCTGGTCTGCGCTGGCTTTCCTGCGCCATATACTTGTGTAAAGTAGGAGGAGATTTAGAGTCATAGTCATATCACTATGACTCAGACTCTAAACCTCCTCTCACACTACACAAGGCTCTTTACAAAAGGTGAAGGGGAACCTGTAGATGTAGTGTAGTTGGATTTCCAGAAGGCAATTGATAAGATGGTGCATTAAAGGTTACTGTGCAAAATAAAACTTCTGGTTTGGGGGGTAATATATTAACATGACTAGAAGATTATCTGGCTAGCAGAAAACAGAGAATATGCATAAATGGGTCGTTGTCTGATTGACAGGATCCAACAAGTGGAGTCCCACAAACGTTTGTGCTAGGGCATCAACATTTTACAGTTTCCATCAATAATTTAGGTGAAGGAAGCAAAGGCGTGGTAGCTAAATTTTATGATAACACCATGATAAGTAAAAAAGTATATTGTGAAAAAGACATAGGAAGTTGCAGATTGATATACATAGGTTTAGTGAGTTGGCATAAATCTTGTAGCTGGAGTATAATGTGGGAAAATTATACAGTTGTTTACTGTAGCAGAAAGAATGAAAAAGTAATGTGTTATGAAAATGGAGAATGAATAGAGAATTCTGAGCTGCAGTGGAATTTAGTGTATGAGTCACAAAACATTAGAATGCAGGTGCACCACTTAATGAAGAAAGCTTATGGAACGAGAGGAATTGAACATAAAAGTAAGGATATAATGCTTCAATAATACAGGGCATTGGTGAGACTATACCTTGAATATTGTAAGCAGTTCTGATCTTTTTACTTAATGAAAGATGAAAAAAGAGGATGAAAATATGTTGGAGATGGTTCAGAGCTGGTTTATGGGAATGATAAATGCTAATACTGTTTGGTGAGTGGGTTGCCTTGTGATACAGGCTGGGCTCATTTCCAATGGAGTTTAGAAGAGTGAAAGGTGATGTGCTGAAGAATATAAAATCCTAAATGGCTTTGACAAGGTAAGACCTGGAAATAATGTTTCCACTTATGAGTCCAGAACTAAGGGAGGCTGTTTTAAAATTAGGACAAGGATGAGAAAAACTATTTTCTGTCAGAGGATTGTGTAACTTTGGAAATATCTCTGCTTCTGAAGCCAGTGGAAGCAGGGTTATTGAATATTTTTAAGGTGGAGGTTAGTAAATTCTTCTTGGGTGAAGGAATCAAACATTATTAGGGTATGAAGCATAAACAGAGCAGCCATGATCTTACAGAATAGTGGAGCAGGTTTAAGGGGTCAAAGATCTACCTCTGCTGTTATTCCATTCATTCATATATACATTGCCAGAATGAAAGTAACACTGTAAACTTCATCTTTGTGGTAAAAAACAGAACAAACATAGGAACAGAATTGGAAACGTTAGTGAAATGTCCCCACTAATCACAAGAGGATTGCAGTACAGGAACAGTGAGCTTTGCTTCAGTCGCAATAGGAGATTGGTTGGACTGCATCTAGAGAGCTGTGTGTACTTTTGGTCTCTTTATCTCAAGAATGATATTGATGCTATGAACTGAGTGCAACAAAGATTTTCACATCAGAAATTTATTCCTGGGATGACATACCTGTCCTAAGAAGAGAGACTAGGCAGATCGCACCTGTATTCTCTCTGGTTTTAAGTATAAGAGGTGATCACATTGAAATCTAGAAACTACAATGGGATCGACATAGCAGATGCAGGTAAGCCATTTCCCCTGATTGGGGAATTCATTTAATAGCATCATAGCTGATCGTTTTTTTTTTTACCCACCCTATTCTCATAACACTTTACAACAATAATAAATTAACCTCTACTTTAAATATACTCAAAGACTAAGCTTCCACACCTCTCTAGAGCAGAGAATTCCAAAGATTGACCACCCTCTGAGTAAAGAAAATTCTCATCTCAGTTCCAAACCACATTGCCTTCATTTTTAGATTGTACCTTTGGAAATAAACTCCAATTTCGACAAGTGTTTAAGTGTTTGTTTTGAGGCCTCTTGGAGTAGGAATAAGGAATATGAGACTCATTTATCACAAGGTTTTTTCTGACTATATCAGTGGTGAATTTTACAACTGACCCTGATAAGGTATAGTGTCTTGATTTCTAGCCAGGAAAGGTGAAGGTTAGTAATAATCAGGTTTTCTTGGATTAATTTCCTTATCTGTAATGTCTAATAGGCCTTGCTTCCATGCAGAAATCAAATTGCTATCCAGGGAATATTAAACCATAGGAGCAATAAAAGTGCTGAAAACATCAAAGGCCTTTGTGTTTTTTGTGAATGAATCCCAGCTCATTCAGACATCAGCAGTACTCAGTGTTAATCCGGAATCGTGCGATGGTTGTCTCAGGGGAATGTTGGAAATGAATAGTGACTCCATCATTATGTAAGTACCAGATGTGATATTTGGAATGCTCCTACCTTAGGTCAAAAGTAATTACTGTTGTTGGAGTAAGTAAAATGTTTCTGTGATGCATGAAGACCCAAAAGAGAGCTTTGAGTTTTGCCAAAACAAATAAAGAAGCAAATTGCTAATGAAGTAAAAACAACATAAATCCCAGGTTTCTATTGTATAGTTTGATACAGCAAACTCCTGAATAATTTTCAACGTGTGTAAATATTTTAGCATTATCCAGTGTCTTATTTAATAATCGATTAGTTTATTATATTATCTATTGTTCATTCAAATTTCAAACAGATTCCTGTAACTATACTCTTAACTATAAAAGAAACAGAGCTTTGGAGCTAAATTAAATAGATATCCTGTATAGAGCTTAGAAACAGGATTGTACAAATGTTTAATTACACAGTTCTATATCTTCTCGGACAGGATAAATGCAGGTCTGGTGCATTAGAGTGTTCAGCAGTTTTACATGGAATATGGAGGAGTTGAAGGGTTAATGAATGATATCAGATTATTAACAACTATTGTCAGAAACACAGAGATCAAGACAGAAGTGAAGACTGGTAGTGGCAACTGTGCAAACCCAGATGTTGATTTGCCTTTTTATTTAACTCTATGATCTGGCTGTATTGCTCACAAGACAAAGCTTTTCACTGTGCCTTGGTACACATGACAATAAATTCAATTCAATTAATCAATTCAATTCAAACTGCTTTCACTGAACATGTTACCAAGTTGCTATAGTCTAGATCTGTTTCATTCAAAGGTCCTATTGTGTTTGGAAATAAAACATTTTTAAGAAAGTTATTATTTGAGAGTGATTTTGTACAATTTTTGGCTGTACATTTTATACAAAAACTCTTGAAAATCAAAGCGGACAGTTATAATCATAATGTAATCCTGCTGCTTGTTGGTGAAGCTAACTTGTGTGGCCAAAAGTGCACCAGACGAGACTGCTTGTTTACTTCAAACATTTAAATAAGCTCAGCTTAAGTTTCAAAAGTTTACAGAAGATCAAATTGAGCACGTTTGACGTTTGCTTTGGTATAGCACTAGAGTTACACGTTGTCAAATTTAAGTGGTGTGAGGTGGCCTCCCAAACAACACTGACCTTGCTGCAGTACAGAAACAGGGTCAAATTGTGCTCTTCACTTATGTACTGTCACTTTTGTAATCGCCCTGAAATGTAAACTGCTTCATAGAGACCCAGAAATGGCAGTCTCGCTCCTTCTTAGGTTATTAATTTTTAATCTTTTAATTATTATAAATAAAATATTTTTACATATTTCATAGATTACACGTACGATGAAAAGGCTTTGAATGGCAGATGCAATTGTAAAGAAGGTATGAGTGAAATTTAACCTTCTCTATTCTGAATCATATTTCTTGCTTTCCAGTAAATAAAAGCCGATCACAGTGCAGCCTAATATTGTTGCTTTATGTCAAGATTAGCACAAGACCCTGAAGCATCAAATTTTAATCTTAGTTAATAAAAGCATTAGTTGCTTTGATGGACAAAATGAAGCAACCTTAAAACTACGTGATGTAACTGATGTTTTTGGACTTTGATATTTTTGGCCACTATAAATCACTTGTATTTGAGCAGAACCTTCACTGTTTGAGCTGGTTTAAAGTAAACTTTGTATCTGCTCCTGCTACAGGAAAGTGACGTGTGACTCAACAGGAGAGGGGAAAAAACAACTTGACTTCTTTCTACTTTGTGTTATTTGTGGTTGATGCTCACTGCTATTAAAAGCACATCAGCAACATTTTCACACTCAGTTCTGGTCAAGCACACAGAAAGTTGTTCAGCAAAACCCTTTGAATGAAAAGGTGTTTGTTTTGAACACTTAGACCCCTTACTATTGAGAACTGTGACATTGCTGATTGCAATGAAATCTGTTTAACCTTAGCCTGATCAATATTACTTTTTGCACCTGCATGAAAATGTGTTTTTCTCATGGCCGCAGGACAGTACAATGTTCGAGGCTGATAAAATGGTGTTTGTATTTAAGTAGAGAAATGAACCATATGTCCAAATGTGCAAATACCAGATATTTGATCCAACATTAGGGGAAGGATCAAGTCTAGAGCCAAAACTACTATGAGGATCCTGTGTAGTAGCTAGAAGGAGGGGAGTTAAATATTCTAAGTAGAATGCTGTATGAATTACTATCTAAGATTTGAGTGTTAGGCAGTTAACATCATGTCTATGTCCTATTGATCAACAATTTTTGAAGTGTAGATTGCTGTTCGAAGCAGACCTGGTATACTGTGTTTCTCTTACCTCAAAAAAATGTCTTGCCAAACAGTACAAAGTTTGTTTTCCACAAAGGGAATAGTTTACCTTCAAACTAAAACTTCATCCCATTGGAAATATGAAGTTTATAAATAAGCAATTTGTTGAAGTGCTGTTCAGAAGATGTTTCATATCATAGGATCATAGAATGGCTGCAGTACAGAAGGGGACTATTCAACCCATCATGTCTATGCTGGCTGTTTTTCACATAATGCTGTTTGCTTGCCCTTTCCCCTCTCAATCAGGGCCTGACTGACACACTGTGTCACCCAGTCCTCCAGGATTTAAAGATCAACATGGCAAAGGTTAAGTTAACACAGCTACTGCACCACATGTTGATTTGAAAGTCAGAAAGCACCTCAGCTGCCAACTTAGTAGGGTTTTTTTCCCATTCAAGGTTACATTATACCTGGCACAGAGTAAAATCAGAAGTGTGCTTAATAACTTTCCAGCACACTGTGAACATTAAGGAGTTGATAATGTGATCCAGGCTACACATGCCAGAATTGTTCTGAAGGTGCTTTACATGCCTTTCCCAATCTTTGCCCCATTATGTAAAATTGGATCATTTTTATATTACATTTACATTTGGCTCCCAGTATGTAACAGAAAATCTCAAGTGCACTGAAGGCTATAGAATTCTGCACATAATGTTCAAGGGCACTCATGATCACACGATTGACCCGATTGCCTGTAATCATGAGGGAAATTTAATTTTAGAACAGAACTCGCTACCTTGGAATTCTTTCTACCTCAATCTGGTACTGGTGTGCAGGGAGAACAATAGTTTTACAATAGTTATTGTGTATATAAGGTTATATTATAATAAATATGAAGTATGAGCTGATCTAGCATTGATGTAATTCCCTGAAATGAAAGGTCATGACATAAATTGCTACAGCTATCTGGAAGCTGGCTTGCTTGGCGCCAGTGTCATTGTTTTGTAATTCTGAAATACACAAGTGAAACTACACTTAGTTTAATTGTTTGGGACTTAGGGCATCATTCTGCGGAAGGAAGCACTTTTCCCTCAATCATGAGAATTACAGTTTTTAACTGAAGGATGGGAATTGTGGGCAGAGGTTGTGGATTTCCCACTTAAAACTACATGGACAGTCTGCCTCATATAACCGAAAGTGCTTGCTCTGTTATAAAGACACTGCACCTTGGCTTCAAGTTTTTTTTAATTCTCTGTTTGTCTTGGATAGTGAGTAGTGG